>NW_022900913.1:63212230-63338594 GCF_012274545.1 Fukomys damarensis
GTTAAAAGAATCATATCACAGAGATATATGTGCACCTATGTTTATAGCGGCATAGTTTGTAATAGCTAAAACTTGGAAACAGCCCATTTGCCCATCCGTTGGAAAATGGATAAAGAAGATGTGGTTTTTCTATAAAATGGAATATTACTCAGCCATAAGGAATGAGAAATTAGATTCATTCATAGGAAGATGAATACATATTGAGGATATACTCCTAATAAATAAATAAATCTTATAGAATATATATATTTATAAGAAATAAATAAACAAATCACACATGTGTAAATACCGAATAGTTTCTCTGATGTGAATAAAGTATAATGATAAATAAGATCCTAATGATATAATGAACAATGTGAAATAGGAAGAAAGGTGCTAAAGGTGTAGGGAAAGTAGGAAGGGTAGGGGAAAACTAATAAGGGAAAAGAAAAAAAATATGAGAAAATGAAGAAATGGAAACAAAGCATTTATAAAGGGGGAGGGTGGTGGGGTGAAAGGAGGGCAGGGACAAGGGTAAAAAATGAGAACCAAGATCTGTTATGTAAAGGTACAAGATCCCCATGATGAATGTAAATGTATTGCATACCTAAAATGAGCCAATAAACTCAATGAGGAAAAAAAAAACATGATGTTTAGTGTTAAAAATAAATCAATTACACATAAAGTTAAATAATCACAAAAGTCAGGGCCAGGGATTTGGCTCAGTGTTTCCACCACTTTCCTCATAAGCACAAGGACCTGAATTCAATCCCTAGTACCAAAAAGGAAAAAGAAGATCCCTCTGAAAAAAGAGTTGGGGATTTCAACTTTGTAGAGGCACATTCTTGATGTATTGACACAGAAAAATATTTCAGGAGGATCAGTGAGAGGCCTGGGCTGATTTATTTGGCAGATTTAGAAAGTAAGAGGAAAATAGGGAAGAGTCTTGAATTTGAGGAGCAGAAGGGAGCTTTGGCTGTAAACTAAGAAATGAGGCCAGCTTTTGTATAGTGGCTGAAGTGGGTTAGGGTCTGGTTGGTCACTCAGTTCTGGGTCTTCAAGATGGTTCTGTGAGAAGTCCTTATTGCTTGAGGAGCCATCTGCTTCTATAAGTTGATTGTTTCTTTTAGGGCAGCCTCAGTTTAGCAGAGGCTATGCTAGAATCCAAGGTGACCATGGGTTTGTGGCAACCACTGGAGACTTCCAGGCACTCATGGATAATTGAATATCCCTGTAAATCTCTACTTTTGATGTCCTTTGTCTTGAAAGGAACTAAATTGGCTATTTGAATTTTGGGCTGATTGACCTTGTATTACCTATTTCTGGACAAACACTGCTTAAATAATTAATATGCCTATATGCTGAACAAGGAATTGGCTCCAAATTTTAAGGTAGTAAAGGAGACAGATACCAAATAAAAGTCAAGCTTTGTTCAGCTTTTAGTTACTTTTGGGCACTTGTTGCCTAAATGAAAGAAAACAACATTTTTAAAAAATTTAAGCAGAAACAGCTAAGTCACTAGTTGCCTCAGAAGAAAACACAAAGTAAGCTTTTAATGAGAAACAGTTTAAGGATCCAGGAACATACCTGGGCTTTGTTTCAATGGTGGCCTTTGACCATGTCAGAAAGAGAAAGTGGAGGAGAAAGGTGAGCACTCCAGTGCTCTTAGAGGTCGGTCTTCTTGTGACAATTTCTCAGACTTCTTAATCTGTTGAATATAAAACTCAGTATAAGAAATTTCTCACTGAAATGTAATTGGAAGGTAAAATTCTCATATCGAGGAAGAAAAATCCTTTTTAAGAAATTACTTCTCTTTAAGGGTAACAATAAAATTAATAAAAAAAAGAGTTTATGTCTCATCACAACCTAGAAAGTGTTAGTGATTTTACTCTTTGTAAAACAGTCTCCAGTAATATATCTTATTCTATTTCTGCCCATTTGTTTCTTTCTATTTCTTCCTTTGTATGCTCTTCCATTCCTACTCACATTGTGGTGGTTAATTTTATGTGCCCAGATGAAACCTCATTTTCAGGAGTGTCTGTCAGGGTGTTTCAGATGAGACTACCATTTGAAATGATAGGCTCAGTAAAATAGATTACCTTCTTCAAGGACAGCTAGAGTAAAAAAAAAAAGGCAGAGGAAGAGTTCTTTTTCAGCTTCATTCTTTAGGCCAGGACATCTCATCATATGTTCTACTCACTGGGGTTCACAACATCCGCTTCATTGGGTTGCCTTTCCTGCATCTCCTGCTTTCAGGTGGCTAACTGTGGAACTTCTCACCTTCCATGCTTTCTCAAATTTTGTGTATGCACACACATGCACACACACACACACACACACAACTATTGTCTCTGTTATTCTGGAGAACCTTGACTAAATAAACACAGACCTCTTTGCAGATGGAGTCTCACTCCTATCTTGTCTGAGATTTTTCCAAGGATGCAGCCTCGGCTATCTTGTGCAGAAATATTAATAACAGATAGCCTATAGCAGATGCATAGCCTAGCATCCCTCACCATGCTGGTCATCCATCTATTGGCTGAGAAACTGGTGAATGAGGCAAACATATTTTTATCCATCAGAGTATTGTATCAACAAAAACAGCATGATTTTTTTCCCCTAAGCATCTTTGAAACTTTATGATGAGTCTAATTTTTCACAGGGGCTAATAACTACATATACCTTTTTCTGTTAAGAATGCAGTAGAACTACTCTGAAAATGCAGACATTGTGGTCACCCAGTAGTGTTCCCTACTTTAATATCTCATCATTAACTCAACTCACCCTGCAAATTTTCTTAGATGTGAAAGTGTAATGATATGGTGAAACAGCTAGGGTTTCTACCCATGAATCTCAGCACTGCCAGCGTCACAGCCCTCCTTGCTGAAGGTCTTGAGACATCCACACAGGACATTCATGACTAAAACATGCATTACTGTCTATTCCACCTCACCAAACTTTGCTAGACACTTTATCTTCTCAGGGTGATGCAGAACTAGACCTTATGAATTTCTCATGGCCTTTGTCATGCATTTGGCCTTTTAATGGGAAAAGGGTGACCTCTCCCTAGTCAGAAGGACTCAAGTAGCTCTGTTGGAGGATAAGACGTGTCACCCCTTTTCCCAAAAGAATATTCTCTATGAAACACATTTGAAGCTTATTGTTCTGCTAAATGCAGCTTCCACAAATGACAACATAATTAACAGTTCTTTTGCCTTTATACCCTTCTCTCATTTACTCATGTATCCAATATGTATTTATTGGGGATTCTCAGTTTTTCTTTTTAAAAATATTTTTATTGATACATTTTAGATGTACAATACAATTACATTCATCATTGGGATCTTGTACCTTTACATGACATATCTTGGTTCTTATTTCTTACCCATATCCCTAGCCTCCCTTCCCACCTCCACCCTGCCCTACTTACAAAGACTTTGTTTCTATTTTTCCCTTTTCTCTTATTTTTCTCTTCCCTTTTTACCTTTCCCCTACCCCTCTCATTTGCCCAATACTTTTAGACCTTTTGTTCCTATTACAAAATGTCAATTGTATATTTTGACTCTTATTTACATGTTTAGTTTATCACACCAGAGAAACTATATAGTATTTACACACGTGTGTCCTATTAACATCGCATAAGTGTATGTCCTCAATGTGGATCCACTTAGCTATAAATGTCTCTAGTTTCTCATTCTTTATTGCTGAGTCCTACTCCATTTTATAAAACCCCACATCTTCTTTATCCAGACTCCAGTTAATGATCAATTGGGCTGTTTCCAAGTTTTAGCTATTACAAACTGTGCCACTATAAACATGGATGAGCATGTATTAGTGTAGTATGATTGTTTTAATTCTTTGGGAAAATACCCAGCAGGGAAATAGCTTGCTCAAATGGGACTTCCAATCCTAGTTGTTTGAGGTATCTCCATATTGATTTCCACAGTGGTTCCACCAGTCTGCTCTCCCACCAACAATGAAGAAGGGTTTCTTTTTTCCCCACACCCCTGCCAGCATTTGTTATTGGTTGATTTCTTCATAGCAGCCATTCTTTCTGGGTTGAGGTGGCATCTCAGTGCTGTTTTCATCTGCATCTGTGGGATAACCAGTGACATTGAGCAATTTATCATATATTTATTTGTTGCTTTTACTTCTTTTTCGAAGAAAAGTCTGTTCATTTCAGATGCCCACTTTTGAATTGGATCTTTATATTTTGGGGGCCTGATTTTTCTGAGTTCTTTATATGTTGCAGATAGTAAAGCTTTGTCTGGGATTCTCAGTGTTCTAAGACATATGTGATAGGGCAGATGAGGAGCAAAGGTGGGAAGGATGGAGGGAGGGAGATAGACATTTTGTATTCTCAGGCAAAGTTTCTCTAAAACAGACATTATATAAATTACATAAGCAGATGCATAATTACAAATTGTGCTGAATTTCTGAAACAAGATGAGTTTGTGATCAGCTTGTGGATTTAGTAGGGTAACTTGAATCAGGATATAGAAGATAGAGAAAGATTCATTAAAGAAGGGATATTTCAGCTGGGGCATGAATAACAAGTTTGAGTTAAGTGGTGAAAAAGTGGAGAAGGAAACACTTCTAGCAAAAAAGAATATATGAAGGTCTTGGACTATCAATTCTTTGGAATATGGTGAAGTGTGAATGATATGGAGACTAAGGTACATTACAAGCAATTTTTCTTAAAATTCAGTCACTTATGATCCATTTGGATCATGCTTATACCCTTCAATATTTTTTGCAAGCATGTATAACTAATACATTATATATTGAAATAAAAACTGAAGCAACAGCACTACTATATAGGTAAATGCTATAATGCAGAAAGAAGAGAAAACAAGAAGGGGCTTCAGCTTAAGCAGTGGAAGAGGACCTAGGTCTGATGGACAAGATCAGATTGGCCCTTTCATAAGAAAATGGGATTAGCTTTTATGGAACCACTGGGGTAGACTAGGGGCTGGTTACTTTCCATTGGTTCATAAGTATGGTGGCTCTGGTGACTTCTTCCTAATGTTTAAGGAATTTCCTCCTAGTATAAGATATAGATCAGTGGTTATTCTTGTTTTTGGACATATCATTGTACTCCCAGCTATTATAATGCACTTGGTCCTTGTGATTAAGGGTGGGAGATAAGGGGAGGGTGCATTCCATATGTTGTTAGTAGGAGAGGAAAGGAAAAAAGAGACATTTCTTCCCTTATGGCCTGAGAATCAGCCTAATTCCCACACACAATTTCTTGTCCTCACGAGGCTTTCTGCTCAATTTTACAATTCTGCTGGCCAACTTTGGAGGACATGACATAGAAGAAAATGGGTAAAATATACCACACTCACTTTCTATTGTCCAACATGTCAATAACCCCCTCTCTGCTCTGTTAAGCACTGCTCCTCCTGTCTTCATTGCACTTTAAACCCCACTGACTTCATGGTACATTCCTTCCTTGGCCATTGAAGACATGATGAGAGGGAGGGCTGCCCTGGACCTGCCATCTTTAACCATATATCACTGAATATATTTGGAATTTATTCATTTTCTTTATCTTCACCACCACTGGTTCAAAGAAAGACTTTTTTTTTTAATTTAGACATCAGTTTTTTTTTTTTGCCCTATTTTTCCCTCTTTCCATTTTCTGCCTCCCAGAAGTTGCAGAGATATTATAAAAAACATATCTGGCTGTGTATCATTATATTGAAAACCAACTCTCAAGCAGCACTCAGTACCATTTGACTCCTCAGTCACTTTTTTGGTGTTACTGGGCTGGTTTTTAGTTTCTGGAAGAGGCCATGTTCCCTGCTAATTCTGATTATCACACTGTGGTTTATCTCTGACTAAATGCTCCAAGAAAATGTATAATGATTTTATCTCATGGGCCAAAATCAGCTTTGGTGGCAGAAAGATTCTTAAGGTGAAATGTGAGGGATTTGGTGTGTTAAGCAAAATTCAATCCTTACAGATACAAGGGGAATACATATCCTGAGGTAGGAGAGAGTATGACATGTGATGCTTCCCTAAGAAGTGTCTGGAAGTGTTGAGAGTGAGATTTTTTAATGGAGCTTTGAAAGCCACTAAAGATGGAAAAGCACATTCATTAGGATTGCTCACTCTCTAGGAGTCATAGCTAAATCTCTCTCTCTCTCTCTCTCTCTCTTTCTCTCCTTTTTTTTCTTTCTTTCCTTCTCTCTTTCTGTCTGTATTGGGGATTAAACTCTGGTCCTCATGTATGCTAGGCAGGTGTTACACAACTGAGCTACATCCCCAGCATTCCCTAAATTTTAACTTGGAAAGATATCAACCCCCAACACTGCACAATTCAACTATGTATAATCAACATCTATATAACTGTACAATTAAGTCTGTACAACTTTTGCCAGTTGTCAATATTTTGCCACATTTTCCTTCTTTTTTAAATAAATAGACATGTATGCTTATGAATAGTTATTTATGTATGAATAACTGAAGAGCCAGTCAATAATTAGTAATGATTTTTTTTTTGTACTGGGGATCAAACTTGGTACCTTCTACTTGCCAAGCAGGCAGTGGCACCACTGAGCTAAATCCCTGGCCCATTGTAGAATTCTTTACTATGTGTCTCTCAAGACTAAGGGCATTCACCTACCTTACTTTATATATTATCCTTAGGAAATTAAATATCAATATATTACTTTTTCTATCAATGTGTAGAGACTCAGAAGACTGACACTGAATAACTAATATTAAAAAATGAAACCAACCAGCAGACCAAGCTACCACTTTGAATTATAGATAAATTTTGTTTTTTGCCTTATGACAATTTTTTAGCTACTCCAATTTCTCAATATTTGTTTGAATTATTTCATCTAACTGAAAATTACATAAGTAGGTAGAAATACAGCCTCAAATATAAAGAATGCAGTAAAAATCATTCTTCTCTGTTGGTGTGAAAGTTCTGAAACATTTCAGAAAGTTAGGCTTATAGTACCTATCCAAACATTTTTTAAATCATGCACATTTAGTACAATAAGTCCAAGTCCAGGTGCACACACACATGCACACCATGTGCATGGGGAATGCTCTGTTTAGATATTGTTTGAGTGTGTCTCTTCTCAAAGGCTCGTGTACAAGAGGCTTGCTCTTTAGTGTGCCCATGTTTGGGTGGTGGAGCCTTAAAGAGAAGGAGCCTATTGTTAGCTAATCAGCGGTACCACCATCAAAGGAATTAATGTACTGACAGACTCTAGTCAACTCCCATGAGTGTAAGTTGCTATCAAAAGAGCAAACCTGGCCTTTGAATCTCTCCTGCTGGCTCCACTGGCACAGAAATGCTGTCTCCCACTCACTCTTGTTCTTACCATGATTCCATCCATTGTGCTGCAATGTATTCAGAAGCCCACACCAGAGGTGGAGCTAATGGGGATGCCTGATCCTGGATGGTCAGTCTCCAAGACTGAGCTACAAAATCTCTTGTCTTTATGCATTACCCAGCCTTGGGTAATATGTTATAGTAACAGAAAAGAACTGAATGCAGGGATATATGTATAATAAGGCACAATATTGAATATAACTTAAAAACTAAATAATGAAAAATTTGGTTGAATAAATTATTTACACAATTGGTCCTGTTTACTTTGCTTAAGAAGAATTGGTTTAAAAAAAGTAATGACAAGGACAGCTCTCACCCCAGCCCCATCCCCATCTTGGCAGCAGACCAGTAAGAGGCAGAACTGAATGGAGATAGCCTAGAGCTCTCACCCCAGCTCCCCAACCTCAGCAGTAGACTGGTAAGAGGCAGAGCCACTGCATCCACCCTGTAGCAACCCCCACCCCCTGCCTCCTGTCTGAGCTGGTACCTGGATTCACACAACAGAAACATAGGTGATTATAAAGGCCATTGTCTTGAGTTATAGCCTCAATTTTTTTAATTCACATGGCTAAAGGTGATAGACTGATAACTACCACAAATTGTCATTTTCTAAGCTGTGCTTGATACTTTTGTGCTGCTGATTGTATCACTTGGGCTAAGATATTGTGATTGATCTATTCAGGTGACCTTCCTGGAATAATGAAAAAGAGATTGCCTCGAGTCATTAGAGACTCAAAACCTAAAGACCAGCTATATCTGGAAGATCAAAATATTAACTAAGATATCAAAGAAAGGACACTACCAAAAACAAACAGAAATGAAAAGACATTCAAATAAGTCTCAAGCACAAATACAGACTTCCAGTTTAGCAAAGGCATATGCTTTGGGAAATGAGGTGGAAAAGTCTGACAATCAACCACATGGACACCTTGAACTGATAGCACAGGAAGTAACAAAACAAATGAATGGGGCTCTAGAAAAATTCAAAACAGAAATAATTTCCCAGATAACTACAGAGATGGTGAGCAGAATGAATGACATGATTAGAGACTGTAAAACAGAAACAGATAGAAAAGTACATGAGCTCAGGACCATTATAGAAGCCATGAATGCCCAGCATAGGAAAGAAATGGAATCCATGAAACAGATTCAAACAGATATCCAGGAAATTAAAAACTCTATTGAAAGTATAAATAACAGAATGAGCCAATCTGAAGACAGGATATCATCTATAGGAGACAGGATGGAAATCAGTGACAGTGAAAAGAAGGATCTCTTAAAAACAGTATGGGAACACGAGAAATCAATCCAACAGCTCCTAGATGACACAAAGAAGAATAATATAAGGCTGGTAGGAGTCCATAAAAAAGCAGGAGAAAGTACAAATGATATAAACTGTTCATATAACTAATGACAGAAAACTTCCATTTATGTGATATACACATAAATGAGGCATATAGGATTTCAATTAGCCATGATCAAAAAAATCTACACACAGACATAAAATAATCAAGATCCTGGAAACCCAACAGAAAAAAAAATACTACAAACAGTTACAGAAAAGAAACAAATCACATGCAAAGGAAAGCCCATCAGAATCACAGCAGACTTTTCAACCCAAACCCTCAAGTCAAGGAAAGCCAGGGTGTGGTATTTCAAGCCCTAAAAGAAAACAACCTCCAACCTAGACTGATGTATCCTGCACAGATATCTTTCAAAATTGATTGGGAACTAAGATATTTCCATGACAAAGAACACCTAAGAAACTTCATGAATACCAAACCAGCACTCCAAAAATTTCTAAACAATATCCTAGAAAAAGACAATGAAGATCACAACTCCATGATGCCCTGCAGAGCAAATTAAGCAGGCAAGGCAAGAAATTAAAGGGAGAGGGAAAAAAATTAAAAAGAGCCAACAACAGGATAATAACAATGATTATGTCAATACATATCAGTTATAACCATCAATGTTAAAGGCCTCAATTGACGAATCAAAAGAAATAGAATGGCAGAATGGATTAAGAAGCAGAATCTAACCATATGCTGTATACAAGGAATGCACCTAATTCAAAAAGAAACTCTTAGACTGAAAGTCAAAGTATTGAAAACAATTCTCCATGTGACAGGAACCTGGAAAAAAGCTGGGTTAGCTATCTTTTTGCAGGCAAAGTAAATTTCAAGCCAAAAGTAATTAAAAGAGACAAAGAAGGCCACCACATCTTTGTAAAGACAACAATCCAAGAGAAAGATAGAACAATCATAAATATATATTCACCAAATGCTAATCCCCCAACTATACAAAAAAAATATTAAGGGACATGAAAAACCAAATATGCATTAATAGAATTGTAGTGGGGCACCTAAATACACCAAATCACAAATAGACAAGTCATGCTGATTTAAAAAAAAATTGAAAATAAAACACAAGAACTGAACTTAGCTTTTGAACAAATGGAATTAACAGATGTTTACTGAGTGTTCCACCCCACAAAATCAGGACATATATTCTTTTCAGCTGCACATGGGTCATTCTCCAAAATAGATCACATATTAGCTCACAGAACATGGTTAAGCAAATGCAAGGAATTTGAAATTATCCCATGTATATTATCAGACTGTAATGCAATTGAACTGGAGATCAATAGCAAAAGAAACTGCAAGAACTTCACAAACACATGGAAATTGAATAACATTGTCCTGAGCAACCAATATATAACAGAGGAAATTAAAGAAGAAATTAGATGGTTTTTACAAATAAATGATAATACCAATATGACATATAGGAATCTATGGGACACAGTGAATGCAGTTCTATGAGGGAAATTTATAGCAGTAAATGCCCTTACTAGGAAAACAGAGAGAGCACAAATGAACAACCTAATGCTGAATCTTAAGCTTCTAGAAAAAAAAGAGAGCAAGACAATTGCAAAGGTCATATAAAGGAGGAAATTATAAAGATCAGAGCAGAAATCAGTGCACTGGAGACTACAAGAACTATACAAAAAAAATCAGTGAATGGAAGAGTTGGTTTTTCAAAAGAATAAATAAAATCAATAAACTCTTAGCCAACCTTATCAAAAAGGAAATAAAAGGCCTAATTCCATGCAATTATTAATGACAAAGTTGACATTACAACAGATCCAGCAGAAATCCAGAGGATCATCAATACCTATTTCGAGAACCTATATGCCAATAAGATGGAAAACACAGAAGAAATGTACAGATTTCTAGATACATATTAATTATCAAAATTGATTGAAGAAGATATAAATATTTCTAAACACCCCAATTACAATCAGTGAAATTCAGAAGGAATTAAAAATTTACCCATAAAGAAAAGCCCAAGTCCTGATGGATTCACTGCTAAGTTCTACAAAATGTTTAGAGAAGAACTACTGCCATTTTTTAAACTTTTCAATAAAATTGAAAGGGAAGCAAAATTTGCAAATTAATTCCTGGAAGCAACTGTTGCATTGATTCCAAAACCAGGGAAGGACCCAACCAAAAAAGAGAACTACAGGCCAATCTACCTAATGAATACAGCTGCAAAAATCCTTGTACACAAGTAACTGACTCATTGAGAGAGAAATTAAAAAAACAATCCCTTTCACAATAGCATCCCCCAAAAATGAAATATGTAGGAATCAATCTAACATAGGAAGCAAAAGACCTCCACACTGAGAATTATAACACTCTTAAAAAAGTTATTGAAGAAGATATAAGAAAATGAAAAGAGCTGGGCCTGGTGGTGCATGCCTATAATCCCAGGACTCAGGAGGCTCAGGCATGAGGATCACTAGAAATTTGAGACCAGCCTGGGCTACATACTGAGTTCCAGATCAGTCTCAACTACATAGTGAGACCCTGTCTCAAAAAACAAACAAACAAACAAACAAACAAATAAAGGAAAGATATGCCTTGTTCCCAAGTAGAAAAAACAAATATTGTGAAAGTGGCCAAAATTCCAAATCTTCTATATAGATTCAATACAATCCCTATGGAAATGCCAATAGTATCTCTTACAGAACTTGAGAAAACAATCCAAAAATTCATTTGGAACCAGAAGAGACCTAGAATAGCAAAAGCCATTCTAGGCAACAGAGACATGGCAGGGGGTACCACAATCCCCAACTTGAAACTATACTGCAAAGCCATTGTGTCAAAAACAGCATGGTATTCACAAAGAAACAGTCCTAAGGATCAGTGGAATAGGTTAGAAGATGCAGAAACAACTCCAGGCATATTCAGCTCCCTCATCTCTGAAAAAGGAGCCAACCATCCTCGTGGGAGGAAAGATAATAATGGTGTGGGGAAAACTGGATCTCAACCTGCCAAAGATTAACACTGGACCCTTATCTTTCACCATGCACTAAACTAAAATTTAGTGGATTAGAGATCTAAATATTAAGGCAGAAACACTAAACTTGTTGGATGATGACCTATGTGGAACTCTTGAAGACACTGACATAGGAAAAGACTATGTTCAAATTCTCAGTAGCATAGGAACTAGCACAAAGAATCAACAACTGGGATCTCATCTTTTTAACAAGCTTCTGCACTGCAAAAGAAACCACCAACAGAGCTAAGAGGCAACCTACAATGTGCTAAAAAATTTTTTTTCAGCTGTTCCTCAGATAAAGGTCTGCTATCTAGAATATATAAAGAATTCAAAAAAAAAATCAGGCCCCCAAAATATAAAGATCCGATTCAAAAATGGGCATCTGAAATGAACAGACCTTTTGCAGAAAAAGAAGTAAAAACAACTAATAAATATATGCAAAAATGTTCAGTGTCACTGGTTATTCTAGAGATGCAGATGAAAACAGCACTGAGATGCCACCTCAACCCAGACAGAATGGCTGCTATGAAGAAATCAGCCAATAACAAATGCTGGCAGGGGTGTGGGGAAAAAAGAAACCCTTCTACATTGTTGGTGGGAGTGCAGACTGGTGGGACCACTGTGGAAATCAATATGGAGATACCTCAAACAACTAGGATTGGAAGTCCCATTTGAGCAAGCTATTTCCCTGCTGGGTATTTTCCCAAAGAATTAAAACAATCATACTACACTAATACATGCTCATCCATGTTTATAGTGGCACAGTTTGTAATAGCTAAAACTTGGAAACAGCCCAATTGATCATTAACTGGAGTCTGGATAAAGAAGATGTGGGGTTTTATAAAATGGAGTAGGACTCAGTAATAAAGAATGAGAAACTAGAGACATTTATAGCTAAGTGGATGCACATTGAGGACATACACTTATGTGATGTTAATAGGACACACGTGTGTAAATACTATATAGTTTCTCTGGTGTGATAAACTAAATAAGAGTCAAAATATACAATTGACATTTTGTAATAGAAACAAAAGGTCTAAAGGTGTTGGGCAAATAAGAGGGGTATGGGAAAGGTAAAAAGGGAAGAGAAAAATAAGAGAAAAGGAAAAAAATGGAAACAAAGTCTTTGTAAGTAGGGCAGGGTGGAGGTGGGAAGGGAGGCTATGGGAATGGTTAAGAAATAAGAACCAAGATATGTCATGTAAAGGTACAAGATCTCAGTGATGAATTTAAGTGTATTGTATATCTAAAAATGTACCAATAATATATATTTAAAAATAATGATGATATGATAAAACTTTTGTGAAGAGAAAATAGGATAAAAGACAATTAAAAATTTCCTATGAGTATAGTTCTGTATATTCACACATTTTCTGTATAATACATATTCTGTCATATACCATAAAAGAATTGGAGAGGATGAACCAAAATGTTCAGAGCAGTTATTTCCAAGTGATGAACTCATGAACCACTTCAGTTTTCTTATTTACATTTTCCTGAATTGTCCAAATTTTCTCCAATAAATAGAAAATTGCTATTGTTTCTAAATAAAAATATTATTACAAAGTAACTACATGTAAATTATAGAGAAATGAAGAAAAAATTAAAGCCTCCTGTAACTTTCAGCACTTAAAATTGTAAACATTTTCTCTATATCCCTTTACCATGTGCATATGAATATATGCCATATGTATGTGGAGATCCATGTGTGTTGTCTTTATAGACCCATGTGTGTAGAGTTGTATATGTGTGTATAGATACATGTGTGTACATAGATTTGTGTATGTGTGTATATATGTGTGTACAGATACATATATATGTGAATAGAGATAGATATATAGAAATGTGTGTATAAATGCATATGTGTGTCTTATTTATCAGTGATAGTGTTAAGCTTGCATTGAAGATAATTTGGAACCTTTTTACAGTGGTCAGATGTGAACCATTAACTGGAAAATTAAAAGCAATACATAGAAAAGAAAATTGTAGGTTAATTGATCTGTGACTATCAATTAGGTATATATACACACAAATACATTGATCTAACTTATTTTAAATAAGATAACAATCTATGCAGTTTTATTTTTCATTTAGCAATCCATTGTGAGTGCGTTCCAATATCACTTGACATTCATTTCTGATGCCTGCTGTATTTTATTTCCTAGCATGTACTCATAAAGCAATATTTCTAAGATAAATTGATCTGGACACATCCAAGTTTATTACTTATTAATGAGGAAACTACCAGGTACCCATGGTTTTCAATGTTGCTGTATATTTAAATTACCTGGGAAGTTTTCAAAATTTCTGAAGCCTGGAACTCACCTCCAGGGGATCTGGTCTAATTGAACTGGTATAGAGTCTAGAAATATAAAGTATTTTTGAAAAGCACCTGAAAGTGTTTCAAATATGTGCCAGGATTATGAACTGCCAAGGATACATACCAGTTTGACACAGCTTGGGAGGAAAGGGCTTACAAGTATAAAAGGTCTACTTAGCTCAGACTGCTGTTTGGAAGTTTTGATTTCTGTGGCCCTATTCATTAGTGACAGGGTTAAATTGGAAATATGGATGATTTTGAGCCATTTCTCACAATTATCAGAGATGAACCAGTAACTGCAAATAACACATGCTATATGGTGACACAAATAATAAGTAAATTGATCTGTGGCTATTCATTAGACATAGCAAGTCACACAGAGTTATTCCCAGACAGGAGCCAATTAGTAAGTAGGTTGTAGATGTGTTCAGTGGGGTTCAGGTAGCAACAAATTTATGCTTCTCCTCAAGCACCTGTTAGCGAATTTTTCTAACAAATCCTCAAAAATGCTGAATTTTCAGTTTACTTATTTCTCAATATTTTTGGAAAAAGAGATTCTTTCTCACCACAATAATATGTTCAGCCAGTATATCATATTTCATACACTGCAAAATGCATGTTTTCCTACCTTTGAAATTTGGATGTATGTTAAAAAGGAAATGATATCAGAATTATATGATTGCTTCCTTTCATAGTGCTACATAAAATAAATGACACTGTAGAACTGCTTAAAGCCAGCAGTGCAATGAAGTAGGATATATTAAAAATACACTCTTACCATTTCTTTACTCCTTTCCTACCATCTTCCTGGGATAGATTTCCATCTCTTCTGCCTTAATTATTACAAAATTCCCCTAGCTTGTCATTCTATTTCTACCCCTAGTGCTTTAATGCATTCTAAGCCCAGACGAGAGTGCTCCTGTCAAAACTGAAGCCTGGCATTCACCTCAGAACCTTGCTTCTCCAATGTTCTTCCTAAGCTGGTTCCCTGCTGTCCCCCAGTCCCTGTGCCTCTGCATCTCTGAGGTGGGGAGCAGTCTTTCCTGCTCCTCATCCCCGCTTCCTCTCTGGTATAACCCTGAGCTCTGCATCTTCCCTCATCACACCATGACCAGCAATTTCCATGGCTTCTTTGCTTCTTTTTCACCACCATCACCACCACCTCTTCGTCTTCCTCCTCCTTCTCCTCCTTTCATCTCCATCTCCTTTTCCTCCTCTTCTTTCCTCCTCCTCCCATTTTCCCCCTTTCCTCTTTCCCTTCATCTTCCCCTTTCTCTGCCCTTTACCTTTCCTCCTCCTCCCCCTTCTCCTCCTCCTCTTCATTCATCTTTGGCTTGACCCAAATTTGGCTGACCTCTGGCCTCAGCCCCCAGAGTACCAGGGTTTGCCAATTATTAGAGATCTTGGCCCTTTTATTTACCTTGTCATTCGCTTTCATGATAAACTTTCATCTTGGCTCCAAACTCTATCTCCTTAAAAATAGTACTCTGCAACTCTCCCACCACCTTTTCTGCTCATCCTTCAATATCTGACTTCAGCAATTTCAGTCTCTACCCAGCACTTGGATCCATTGATACTATTATTTCTTCATTTTCATTCACTTTCCGTTATCTTTCCCTACTCCATGACTCCGTGCCCTCTGTGATATTGCTTGGTGAAGCTCCCGAGGCATCCTTCTAGGCCTGGACCACAGCTCTGTGGGAGCTGGAGTAAACCACATTCCTACCTGATTGATCTCATCCTACAGTGATGGTCAGGAGCCTCACATGCCGTTAAAGCTACCAGGTGATCCCATCATATTTGCCAAGTTTATTTTCATTTCTACTGTCTGAGGTGAAGACTTCTTACTTTTTCTTTTGCCCCTCAGCCTCCCACCTTAATTTAGCTGATGATAACAAAAACCATGAATAAATCAAAGAGTTTTCACCAATTCCCACCCCTTTATCTAAATCCTTATTTGCATTTGTGTCTTTATATTTTATATTCTAGAGAGTGTGTGTGCATGCTTGCGTGTGTGTGTGTGTGTGTGTGTGTGTGTGTGTGTGTGTGTGAAATTCTGGGACTGTCCATTCTCCCAGCAGATACTGGGTTGTCTTCCTGTGCAGCAAATACCCCTGATGTTCCTCCAATAATTTCCTATCTCTGTTCTGCACCATCAGTTTTCCACATTCTTCTGGGTCATTCCCTGTGCAGCAACATGCTCTTATTTCTCCCAATTCAAAATCAAACAGCCAAACTTCCTTGACCTCATCAACTTATTTCTCTTTATATTTGTAGAAAAACTCCAGAAAGAACTGTCAATGTCTATGTTTCTAATTTCAATTCTCTCTTGAACCCATTCCAAACACATATTTGAACCCCCTTCCCACTCCCAGAGCTCTTATAAAGAGCCTACTAGTAACTTCCCCAGTGCACAACCTAATGCCATGTTTCCTTTTTTTTTGCCTGATGAATCAAAACAGAGAAATATCCTCTTGGGCCAGGGATTTAGCTCAGTGGTTCTGGTGCCTGCTTCACAAGCCAAGGGCCTGAGTTCTGTCCCTGGTACCACCCCAAAAAAAAGTTTGCTTAGCATCATTTCTCTTAGTCATCAGGATACCATTTTTCTTCCTCTTTACCAGCTGTTCCCTTTTTATTCTTTTTTGTTGATTTTTGCCTTTATTTTTCTAACCTCTACATATGATGCCCTGGGGTCAAGTCCATGGACTGCTCTTATTGTTATTTATTACCCTACATCTCTAGAAGATCTTAACTGTACCATAGCTTTAAATGTACTAAAAACTGATTCCAAAAATAGTATGTCCTTCTTGGATAGTTCCTGAACTCCAGACCTGCATATATAGCTCCTTACTTACCATCTCCTCTGGGATGATTAATGGGATTTCAACACGAATGGTTTCAAATATAACTCCTCATATTCCTCCCTCAACATTTTTCTTGTAGGAAAAATATGGACATAAAAGAGTTGTTGATTTTACATGACAGAACACAGAAGAAAATTCAGGTAAAAGCACTATGCAGTTTAATTAGTGCTGTGGGTGGATTTATATATTTGGAATTAAAGCAATTCCATCAAACAAGGAAATATATTTTCACCCCCTTCAAACATGTACATGTTAAAAAACTCCATTTTAGCAGGAGACTTAGAAGAAACAGGATTTTGCTTCACTGCTTTATTAGCTTTCTGTGTCTTGCATTATTTGAAAAATGATTTATCTCTCATGATTTAATGAGTGATTTCTTTTGATTATTCATGTAATCCCAAGCAGATTGAAAAATCTTCCTACATTCTTTCCTTGTTGAAAATGAAAAATAATGTAGAAAGTCATGGAGTTAGGGTCTCTGAAAGATTCAATTATTATTCAGTCAAGAAAGGCCAATAGAAATTTCAATATGTGGGAGTTACCTGAAAACCCTTGGGAAAATTATTTAGATGCATATTATAAGTACAAATAGCTCTTTAAGTCAAAACAAATGCCCCTTTAAGTGCCACATGGGCACAGGATATATCTCATCTTGTTTCTTTTCTCCATATAAATTGCTTCTTTTCTTCCTTACTGGATTTCTCTCAGAATTGTATAACATACTGAAAAAATTTTTTAACTTGAGGTGGAAAACAAAACCCTCTTTACCTTTCAGCCCTTCTTGTCACTATCCAATTTCTCCACTCATTTGTATAAAATAAACCCTTGAGGGTATTCCCCTCTTACCCAAATTCATTTGTGTCCATTAGAATTAGGTTTGGCTTCATATGGTAGAAAATATAAAAAGAAGTGGACAGAATAAATTTCTGTTTTTTATAACATGAGACCAGATGTGGTTTGGTTGGAAATGGTATGGTGAGTCCATGAATGTATAACATACAGTTTTCTTCTAAATCACCTCAGCTCACTGCTAAAGCTATATGGGCTACAAAGGCTGCAGCTGCTCCAACCAACATGACTATTTTTTTTTTTTTTAGTGCACAGAGGTTACAAACAAGGGGAGATGTGATAGGTTTTACTATTTGTGCATGACTCTTAATTCCCCTACTGTGGCTTCCAATGGGTAGAGAGTGATATAACCCTTTTAGGTTCAAATACAAAACTCTTTTAGGTTCAGATACAAAAGTTTTTGAGCAATGGGTAGAAATGATGATGCAGCGCTAAGCCAAAGCATCAGGAGTCTCAGAAAGTTTCCATATGCCTATTGGAGCTTTTCACCCAGCCACAGAAGCAGCCAATTTTTCTCTCGCCTCACACCGGAAACAACCAGAACTCTTACCCCACATTTGCTCATTGGTCATGCAGTCACATCTGGATGAAAGAGAGACTGGGAAATAGAACTGGATGCATTTTTTTCCCAAATAAAGCAGAGTTCTTTTGACTAAGGAAGGACAGCATATGGCTGGTGGGTGTCACACAAGTTCACTCAGGCTTTCCTCTAGTGTTCCTGAGAAGCAACTCTTGTCATGCAAGACCCACTCATTACTGCCAACAGTCCACCCCTTGAAATGCACTCTTATTTTACTTCAGTTAACTCATCTTTCTTTTATTCTACTTTTTTATCCACTTCATGTTTCCACCCTTCTCCCTGAGTGCTCATTGCTGTTAGGAGTTCAGTCCACAGCCTTATCCATTCTTTACTGACCTTTACTCTGTGACAGACCTGGTCTAATCATACCCAAGGTCTGGATGCATCTCCACATATAACCTAAGGATGTCAGCTCTGTGCTCCCTCCCAACATCAAATCTGCCTATCTAGTTGCCTTCTCAACCTCTCACTTGTATTTAGTAGCCATCTGCTAGGCAGCATCCTACCAGAATTGATCTACTTCCTACCCCACTCGCCTACAACTGCTCCTCTTGCATTCTTCCTCAGAGTAATTCCAAGTCTCCTGGAAGCTCAGGCTAAAAATAGTTCCCATCTTTTTCTCAGTTTCTATTTACAAACCATCAGCAAATTCTATTACCTACATCTTGAACATACAAAAAAATCATGATATATGTATAAATGAAATAGTACATATCAACAAAAAGCAATGAACTCACAGCATACAAGAACTCCCTGGGTGAATTTCACAGTCATAACATTGAGTGAAATAGACAAGGCATGAAAGTGTACCTGTACTACATTATTTTGTTTATATGGATTGCATAAACAAATAATACACATCCTTAGTGATAGAGATCAGAATAGGGGTGGTCTCTGCAGAGAATTACTATAAAGAAGAATTATGACAAGACAGGGAGTCTTCCACTTGGCTTCCTTAGGGCACATGAGTGTCAAAATTAACCAAGGGATTCATGTAAGACTTGCCAGACAATGTCTCTGAGTTACAGTTCAATAAAAAAGAACTATTATTGGTTTATATGAATAATTTATAGTCTGTAGATTTGTTGTGGTAAAATAAAAAATTGACTCATTATGCTAACCAGGCATCTTAGAATGGCCACTCTTCACTCTGTGTACCATGATTTCTTCCTGGAATGACAGAAATAGCTTCCTGGTCAGCATCTTGACTTCACCCTTTAGCTCCTCTTCAGTGTGTTACCCATGTAGCACCAAGATCGTCCCTTTAAAGGTTAAGGCAGAGCATATCAACCTCTGCAGAAACCCTCCAAAGCTTCCTCCTTTTACTGGGGTACAAGGTAAAGCTGCTGGCCAAAAGCATTGAGGACCCCTGTGACCACCCAGGGCATATGGTGTTCCATTTTCTCTCTAACTATCCTGACACTCCCTACTACCTTTGATTTCTGTATTTCCCATATAACTTCAATCACTTTATATGTTATATATTTAATAGCTCATTTTATTTATTTTTCTCTTTCCCTTCCCCACTAGAGAGTAAGGTGTGGTTTATGTTCTTTCTTTTGAATCTAAATGGACTCACACGCACAGACTGATGATGGAGGTAAGCCTGTAACCATTTGCCTGAGACAAGCCTAGAGATCCTGGAGGTTTCTATTTCCTGTCCCTTAGAAAATGCCCTTTGGAATTCCTGAGTGACTGTGCTACTTCTGGAATGTGTACTTGCTCCAATGACCATCCCTGCAGCATCAGGCCATCTAGTGTTGTCTGCCAAGATGCCAGACATAAGAACAAAGGCATATTGAACCCTCTCTAACAGCCACCTTCCATCTGAACACCACCAGCTGACCTATACCACAGCCACATGGAGCACAGAAACTGAGTTCCTGAGTTGATAATCAGGAGGTACATTAAGATGGTTGATGTTGTAAAACACAATATTTAAAAGTAAATTGTCCAGCAGCATTAGTTAACCAGACAGAAATGGTATGTGGCGCTTGTGTGTGTGTGTGTGTGTGTGTGTGTGTGTGTGTGTGTGCCAACTGGCAGGTTTTATTTCAGGGGATGTATGCAAGGAGCAGACAGACAAGCTTCTTCCTCACTCTGTGTCACAATAATAGGGCTTTATCCTGTGACAGAACCCACAGGTGAGGACTGGCCCCTTCAGAAATATCATGCCATGTCACGAGGGAAGAGAGTTTAGAATTCAGTGTGGAGCCAGGAGTTAACTGCTACCTATTTATCTGCATATGTGATTGGTAGGAGATCCACCCCAGGTGTGCCACTAGCGTTATTCTGTTCATCTTGATCACTTGACAGGGAGCTCTGAGGTGCTGGTGGTACAGCAGCAGAGTCCCCTCAGCCTGTCTGGTGTGCTCTGAGCCACACTCCCCTGCAGTCTTGTGCATTCTCCGATTCATCCCACCTCTTTCTTGTCCATACATGTTCATGAAAATATACATCTACTCAAGGGTTTCGGTTGTATGGTCATAGAAGTAAAAGGATTCCTCCTTTGTTTTTGTGGTTGCTGTCATTTTCAAGAAATTTGGGTGTGGAGGTGGGTGGGTGAGGGAACACAGGTGTTTCATTCCTCCTCTTAAACCCACCACATATTCCTACATTAAAAAACACTCATGATTTCTTCAAATGAAAGGACCATGAAGAAATTGTGTAAGTGAGGAAATACTGAGTTCTGGCTTTCTTGGAGTCCCTTTGTTGCCTCTTGTTTAGATGTATCCTCAGAATGTGCTGAACCCAGGATTCAGGAAATGTAAACTCATTTTGAAATTCCAAAGCTAATTCTATGAGGAGGAAGAAAAGACAGCAGGAATGGGGAGAGAAGAAGCCATCTCCAGTCAGGTTCCCTAAGACTTTCATTCCAGCAGCCAGTGTGCAGAGTTGAATGACAAGACATGTAAAGTCTAGGTGCGGCATATGTATATTTTATTATTCTCAGATGCTTATTCTTTAATGAACTGAATCACACATATTATTACTATATAATTTAGAGCAACACATAGACATTTTATTGCACAACCAAGTAAAATTTTCATTAAGCAATTTTAATGATGTGACCAAATGCTTATGATAAAATATTGAGAACAAAAGCAAAAAAGAAAAGCATGGTTTAGAATGTTATCTATCCTGTCCCTTACATAATGTGAAAAATGTCATAAAATGGGGATTGTGTGAAATAAAACTATTATTTTGTTCAAAAGGGTTAAGAGCTTTTAATTAAAATGACTTCTATGTAATCTGAATATATTTTTTTAAAAGCAAAAAAAATTTGACAGGATGTAGGGTTTCTTTAAATCTGGTCTAAAATGGATCAGTAAGGATTTATGTCCAGGGATATGGCTAATAATTTAGACTAATTGTCTCACTTAAAACTAGAAATCTTGCCTAAAAATGTTAAAATAAGTATTAAAATTATCTAAAAGCACCCAGCTAAGATAGTAAACCACTGCCAGGTCAAATCTCAGTGAAGTCACATTCAGAGGTCAACAGATAAGAAAGTCTTGCTCTTGCCCTGCCAGTTTTGGGAAGTTTACCAAACTGAGCAGGACACCTACTGGGAGCTGGAGAGCAAAGCCCAGTACCAGACATACTGGAGTTATTAGGAGAACATTCTTTGAAAAGCCAGGACTCCAGATTCCACACGACCAAGAATGTCATCCCTGCACCAGGGGACCACAAAGAGATGTCTTGATTTCAGCAAGGAAGAGGTGTAACTGGGATCCATTGTCCCAACTTTCACCTTACCTGGGTGCAGAATGGACCTAAGTTTTACGGTGATTGTCATTTACACAATTTGGGATCACATTAAAGAAAAAAATCTTTCAATTCACATACTAGTTTGGTATAAATGTGGATATTAATTTTGAAGAGAAATCACAAACTATTCTAAATTTGAAAAGCTGAAAAATGTCATAAATATAAAATTCAGAAAAATAACACAACTCAATTGCAACAGAATCCTTTTCCCATTTTTTTTAAATTTATTCTTGGCTTATTTGATGGCTTCTTTATATGACTTTGTAGTGTTGCTTTGTATATAAAGAACATAAAAATGATTTCATCTGTACTTTAGAGGGCTGATAGAAATTTACTTCCTCATTGATGCCTTAGAAAAGTTCTTTTAAAATTCATAACTCCTTACTGTTGATGTTATGCACATTTTAGGATTATTATTAAGTTTGGAAAATTCACTTCTACATTTTTTATTAATACTTCCATATATGAACTATAAAATTTCAAAGCATATCAAGTTTTCTTGGAAAATGACTAATTTTAATTACTCTTTAATTTAATGATGCCATTAGCCAGTTTGCTGTTGATGTTCAGGTAGTAGTGGCATCTAATTAGTTCTTTATCACCTTAGCTGAAGTCAGTATTTTGAGTCAAATTGGCAAGAAATTTAAATCCTTTTTTTTTAATTGGACTTGTTCATTATTACATGTTCAAGCTGTCCAAGAGTCCTTTCCTTACTTTATCTGTAATTTACATTTATCTCCTATTAGTCATTTGATGTTCTTGGTATTGTCTAAATTTTTTTTTACTACTATTTGCTTTTCTTGATGTCAGAATAATTTTTGTTTTCCATTGTTCATCTCTATCACCAGATTTGTATATCCCATTAATTTGGATAAACATTTCCTTTTAGTTTATTTAGAGTAAAACTGACAAGGTGTAGGCATTATTATATCCATCTAATTCAAGAGTCCATACTCTACCACTCATTTTATTGAAATAGTCCAACATGTTTTTCTAAATTTCAGTTAAAGTGGCATATTTGGACTTGATTTTTTGAATAGATATTTTGCACCTCATTTTTCTGAATCTTTGATAATCTATGTTTGAATCCTTAAAATGTCACTCTCTTCCTTTTGCAAATTTGAACAGTTTTACAATGGGCAAGTCATCTCATTGTAATTCTTACCTCTTTAAAGAAAATTCCACATTAGCATGTATATTTAAAACACTCCAAGAAAGAAAAACTTGAAAAGAAAATGTGTCACTGTGGCAGTATTCCAAAAGAGTGAATGATTTCAGGAACTGTGTACATAGGACAAAGAGAAAGGAAGGCTACTGAATATGCTAAAATGTTTCCACCCTGTTCCTGAGTGATCCTGTGTCTGTGTGACCATGTTGTGTTGCTATAGAGCTTGTTTAAAGTTGTTGAATGAACAGCCATAGAAAGTTTTCAGTTGATAAGAAAGTTAGAAACCATGCTCAGAGTCTTTGTTGCCTTCCTTTCATTTTTTTGTGCTGTTTGTACTTAGAGTTTACATAATTCCCAACTTAGTGCATGTCCTGTATGAAGAAAATTTGCAATGTTATAATAGCACTTGTTGTTTAGCTTATTATTTAATTTAGCACTTCCTTTTGTATATGTTTTCATTATTTTTATTAATCATTCACAACTATTTGAAATATATTATACTTTTTTCCATTTGGGATTTTGTAGCTGCTTGTGCAACCCAAGGCATCACATTTATCAGGCAGATGATTTCCACCATGTTTGTGTTATTTGAAGAATACTATTTCACTGTTATTATTTTTTAAAAGATTACCATTCTAATCACTTCTGAAGTTTATTTTTTAGACATATAATATTGGTACCTGCCCTTTTCATGACTTAAACTAATAGATTTCTATATATTCTGTTTGTCCATTTTTTTGGTCCTATAAATTTTTGTTAATTTTTTTCTAAGTGCTTTATAGTTTCAGATCCTAATGAAAAATGTGCTTTAATAATTATAATCATCTTTTCAATGCTGTATAAAAATGCAATGGAGTTTTGGTGAATTAATATCTGTTTAACTCTAATTCTAATAATTTGATATTTGCCTAAGCTAATATTTCCTTCTGATGCAACTGTACACATCTCAATGCCCATGAATTCACTCTTATTAGTTTGTTATACTTCCTATCACATATGTTTCAGATAATTTGTATACATGGCTGTAAAAAAAAATAATGTTTTTATATGCTTACTATTAATTCTATCATATTCAAGCTACATTTTCTCTGTCTTCTGAAATGTCAACTACCTCAAAGGGTGTCTTCAGAGAAAATTCTCCTAGAACTACTGTGAAATATTTTCCTGTGGAAATGTTTGTCAGGGATGGTAATGAACATGGAGATGGAGGATGCTAATGCCAGGGAAATCAGGACTAAGAAAATTAGAAACAGCTGAATTTATAGTGGGACCTGACTGTATGGCAGGTCAAAGAAAAGCAACGGCCCCAAATTTTCTCTATCCTTGCCTGGGCACACACACATCTCAGCAGCAAACAAAGAGTATAGGTTGGGGTTCTGAGTGGCATCAAATGTCTATTAATCATTTTGTCTCTGTAAGATCAAAGCTTAATGAAGAAGCTAAATGAGTTTCTTTTAAGCATGAAAAGGCTCTTGTTCAATTTCTATAAGATTGCTGCAAGGACTAAGGATGGATATGAGGTGTGTGTTTTAAGGACTCTGCTTCCAATTATTCTTATGCCTTTATTGTTGAAAAGCAATTCCTGTATCAGAAGGAGCAGGGACTGAATACTCTTCAGAAATTCATTATATACAGCAGTCACTTTTTAACCTCTGTCTGTGAGTGAGTTTTTGTAATGCACTCATGGTAGATGATTTTTAAATTCTAAAGGTGAATGAAATGGCATTGTCAGAGCAGTAATGTCTCAGGTGATGAGAATACTAGTGCCTGGGAATTGAATTCTCCAAAGGAGGGATAGCATGGAAAGAATTAGAAAGAATTGTGTCTTGATTTCCAATATACTAACTTATTCAAAAAACTTCATCTTCTTCTATGGAGAAATCATAGGACATCAGATTTAAAAGAACATTAGAAATAATGCAGGTGGTGAAGTAAATTTTATAGTTGTAATGAAAGGGGTAGACACCTACATGAGCAGACCAAGATCACGCAGCTGGTTAGTGGAAGGGACAAGAAAAACCTTGGCTACTTAAACTGGGGTTGGTACAATGGATTCACTGTAGCATGCTACTTTTAAAATTTGACCATGCAATAATCCATGTATTAATCGAGGAACCTCATTGGAATGAAGCTTTTAAGAGATGGTATGGTATGGAGGAATGGGCATTGATTGTGGAATTAGACACCTGAAGCTGAATTTTGAATCTGCCTCCTGTAACATGGTTTAAGGTACATATCTTAACAGCTTCAGTGTAATCACTTGAAATACTTATGCGCAAGGGATTCTGGGAGAGCTAAGCAGCAACAGAAACAACAACAAAAATCCAGGAAAGTGCCAACACAGGATCCAGATAGTTTCTGTCTTTGACTTCTTTTTTTTTTTCCTTTTTATTGAGTTCATTGGTACAATCTAGGTATACAATGCAGTTACATTCATTACTGGGCTCCTGTACCTTCACAAGACAGGTCTTCGTTCTCATTTTTTCCCCTTGTCCCTTCAATCCCTTCACCCCGTCCCTCCCTCCCCATTTACAAACACTTTATTTCCATTTTCTCATATTTTTTCTTTTCCCTTGTTCCATTTCCCCTACCCTTCCCACTTTCCCTATACCTTTAGCCATTTTCTTCTTATTTCACACTATTAATTATCCCATTAGGATCTTGTGTACTATTATAGTTTTTCACACCAGAGAGACTATTCAGTATTTACACATGTGTAATTTATTTGTTTCACTTAAGAGTATATCCTCAATATGTATCCATTTTCTTATGAATGAATCTAATTTCTCATTCTTTATGCCTGAGTAGTATTCCTTTTTATAGAAAAACCACATTTTAATTATCGAGTCTCCAACAGATGGGCAAATGGGCTGTTTCCAAGTTTTAGCTATTACAAACTGTGCTGCTATAAACATTGGTGCACATGTATCACTGTGGTATATTTTAATTCTTTTGGAAAGATACCCAACAGAGGGATAGCTGGGTCAAATGGAACTTCTAGCCCCAGCTCTTTGAGGTATCTCCATATTGATTTCCATACTGGTTGCACCAGTCTGCACTCCCACCAACAATGGAGAAGGGTTCCTTTCTCCCCACAACCCCGCCAACATTTGTTATTGTGTGATTTCTTGATAGCAGCCATTCTTTGTGGGGTGAGGTGGAATCTCAGGGTTGTTTTCATCTGAAGCTCTTGAATGACCAGTGATGTGGAGAATTTTTTTTCGTATATTTACTTGCTGCTTTTACTTCTTTGATAAATGTCTGTTCATTTCAGATGCCCATTTTTGAATTGCATCTTTATATTTGGAGGGGGACTGATTGTTTTGAGTTCTTTATATATTCCAGATGATAGTCCTTTGTCTGAGCATCAGCTGGTAACAATTTTTTCCTACACTGTAGGTTGTCTCTTAGGTCTCTTGATGGTTTCTTTTGCAGTGCAGAAGCTTTTCAATAAGATGAGATCCCAGCTGTTGATTCTTTCTGTTAGTTCCTGCACTACTGAGGATTTGTTAATAGTCTTTTCCTATGCAATGTCTTCAAGTGTTCTGCCTAATTTATCTTCCAGCAAGTCCAGTGTTTCTGTTTTTATGTTTAGATCTTTAATCCAATTTGATTTTAATGTAGTGCATGGTGAAAGATAAGGGTCTAGTTTTAATCTGTGGCAGGTTGAGATCCAGTTTTTCCAACACCATTTACTAAAGAGGCTATCTTTCCTCCAGTGGGGATGGTCAGCTCCTTTGTCAAATATGAGGTAGCTGAGTACATCTGGAGTTGTTTTTGTGTCTTCTATCTGTTCCACTGATCCTCAGGTTTGTTTCATTGCCAGTACCATGCTGTTTTTATCACAGTAGCTTTGTAGTATAGTTTCAGAATGGGAAATGTTATACCGTTGTCATTTGTCTGTTGCCTAGGATGACTTTTGATATTCTAGGTCTCTTATGGTTCCAAATGAATTTTTGGATTCTTCTTTCTAGTTCTGTGAAGTATAGCGTTGGGATTTCAATTGTCATTGCATTGAATGTGTATAGCAGTTTTGGTAGTATGGCCATTTTCACTATATTGATTCTTCCTACCCAGGAGCAGGGGACATCTTTCCATTTTCTTAAAACCTCCTTGATCTCTTTTTTCAGAGTGCTTTGTTTTCAGTGTAAAGGTCTTTTGCTTCTTTTGTTAGGTTGATTCCCAGATGCTTCATTTTTGGGTGCTATTGTGAAAGGAATTGTTTCCCTAATTTCTTGCTCAGTGAGTCTGTTATTTATGTACAAGAAGGCTATTGATTTTTGGGTGTTGACCTTGTATCCAGCTACTCTTCCAAAAGTGTCAGTTAAGTCGAGCAGTCTTTTGGTGGAGTTTTTTGGGTCTTCCATGTAGAATATCATATCATTAGCAAATAATGACAGTTTAACTTCTTCATTTCCTATCTTTATTGCTTTAATTTCTTTCTCCTGTCTAATTGCTATGGGTAATGTTTCCAGAGCTATATCAAAGAGGAGTGGGGAGAGTGGGCATACTTGTCTTGTTCATGATTTTAACATGAAATTTTTAGTTTTTGGCCATTTAATATGATGTTGGCTGTTGGTTTTTCATAGATAGCCTTTATTAAGTTGAGACGTAGACCATCTATTACAATTTTTTGCAGAGTTTTTATCATGAATGGGTGTTGAATTTTGTCAAATGCTTTTTCTGAACCTATCAAGAGGATCATGTGGTTCTTGTCCTTGACTTTGTTGATATAGTGTATTACATTAATTGATTTACATATGTTGAATCATCCTTGCATCCCTGGAATATATCCGACTTGGTTGGAATGAATGATCTTCTTGATGATCCTCTGTATTCTGTTTGCTAGTGTCATATTGAGGATTTTTGCATCTATATTCAATAAGGAGATTGGCCTGTAGTTCTCTTTTTTTAGTTACATCTTTCCCAGGTTTGGGAATCAAAGTGATATTTTCTTCCAGGAATGAATTCAGAAGAATTGCTTCTCTTTCAATTCCATTGAAAAGTCTGAAGAGTAATGGCAGTAGATCTTTTCTAAATGTCTTGTAAAATTCAGCAGTGAATTCATCAGGACCTGGTCTTTTCTTTGTTTGTAAGTTTTTAATTACATTTTCAATTTCACTGATTGTGATTGGGGTATTTAAAATGTTTTTATCTTCTTCATTCAACTTTGGTAATTCATAAGTAACTAGAAATCTGTCCATTTCTTCTGTGTTTTCAATTTTATTAGAGTACAGATTCTCATAGTATGTACTAATGATCTTCTGGATTTCTGTGGGATCTGTTGTGACTTTGCCTTTTTCATTCCTGATTGCATAGATCTGAGAGTTTTCTTTCCTTTTTTTGATAAGGTTTACTAAGGGATTATCAATTTTATTTATTCTTTCAAGAAACCAACTCTTGGATTCATTTATTTTTTGTATGATTTTCTTAGTTTCCATTGCACTTTCTGCTCTAATCTTTATAATATCCTCTCTTGTTCAAGCTTGTTTTTGTAGGAGTCTAAGAGTCATTGTTAGGTTGTTTATTTGACCTTGCTCTGTTTTCCTAATGTGGGCATTCAGTCCTGTGAATTTTCCCCATAGAACTGCTTTCATTGTGTCCCATAGATTCCTGTATGTTGTATTGGCATTTTCATTTATGTGTAAAAACTGTCTGATTTCTTCTTTGATTTCCTTGGTGATCCATTGATTGTTCAGGAGAGTGTTGTTCAATTTCCATGTGTTTTTGAAGTTCCTAAAATTTCTTATGCTATTGATTTCCAGTTTTATTGCACTGTGATCTGATAATATACAAGGAATAACTTCAATTCTTTTGAATTTACTCAAATCTGTTTTGTGAGCTAGTATGTGATCTATCTTGGAGAATGACACATCTGCAGCTGAAAAGAATGTATATTCTGATTTTGTGGGGTGGAACACTCTATAGACGTCTAATAAGTCCATGCATTCAAAAGCTTGGTTCAGTTCTAGTATTTCATTGTTGATTTTTTGCCTAGATGATCTGTCTATTTTTGAGAGTGGGGTATTGAGTTCCCCCACTACAAATGTATTAGTGCTTGTTTGGTTTTTCATGTTACTTAATATTTGTTTTATATAGTTGGGGGCATTTATATTTGGTGCACATATGTTTATGATTGTCATTTCTTCCTCTTTGATTGTTCCCTTTACAAGGATGTAGTGGCCTTCTTCCTCTCTCTTAATCAGTTTTGGTTTGAAATTTGCTTTGTCTGAGAATAAGATTGCTATCCCTGTTTTTTTCTGGGCTCTTGCCACAAGGAGAATTGTTTTCCATCCTTTCACTTTCAGTCTATGGGCTTCTTTTTGCACTAGGTGTGTTTATTGTATACAACATATTGTTGGGTTTTTCTTCTTAATCCATTCTGCCAATCTATTTCTCTTGATTGGTGAATTGAGGCCATTGACATTGATGGTTATAACTGATATATTCTGACTTACTATTGTCATGTTATTGTCCTTTTGTTGACTATTTTTATTTTTTGTCCTCTCCTTTTAGTTTCTTGCTTTGGCTATTTGATTTGCTCTGTTGGGCCTCCTGGTGTTGTGATCTTCATTGCCTTTTTCTAGGATATTATTTAAAATTCTTAGTAGTGCTGGTTTAGTATTCATGAAGTTTCTCAAGTGTTCTTTGTCATGGAAGTATCTTATTTCCCCATCCATTTTGAAAGAGAGTTTTGTAGAATACATCAGTCTTGGTTGTAGGTTGTTTTCTTTTATCACTTGAATTGCCTCACTCCATGCTCTTCTTCACTTGAGTGTTTGTGTTGAAAAGTCTGCTGTGATTCTGTTGTGCTTTCCTCTGCATGTGATTTGTTTCTTTTCTCTTACTGATTTTAGTATTTTGTTCTTCTGTTGGGTTTCTGGGATCTTGATTATTATATCTAGGTGAAGGTTTTTTTTTTTTGATTATGGCTAGTTGGTGTCCTTTATCCCTTGCTCATCTGTATGTCTAATTCTTCCCCTCTGTTTGGGAAGTTTTCTGTCATTAGTTCTTTGAACAGCTTTTTTAAGTAATTTGCATTTTCTCCTGGTACTTCTTGGATTCCTATCAGTCTTATGTTATTCTTCTTTGCCTCATCTAGGAGTTGTTAGATAGATTTCTTATGCTCCCTGACTGTTTTTAAGAGACATCTCTTTTCATGGTCACTGTCTGTGATCCTTTCTTCTATATCTGAGATTCTATCTTCGCAATCTTTTATTCTGTTGCATATGCTTTCAATAGAGTTTTTGATCTCCTGGATATCTGTTTGAATCTGTTTAATGGATTCCATTTCTTTCCTATGTTGGGTGTTCATTGTTTCCATTTCTTTCTTATCCTGGGCCTTCATGGTTTCTATTATGTTGCCAAGCTCATGTTTTTTTTGTTTTTGTTTTTTTTTTTTTTTTTTTGTTTTTTTTTTTTTTTTGTCAGTTTCTGTTCTGGATTCTCGAATCATGTCTTTCATTTTGCTCACTATCTCTATGGTTATCTGGGAAATAATTTCTGTTTTGAATTTTTCTAGAGCTTGATTGATCTGTTTTGTTACTTCCTGTGCTGTGAGTTCTGAGTGTCCTGGAGGTTCACTATCCTATTTTTCATCCTTTTTTGCCCTACTGTTTGCCATTGGTGGGCTGGAAGTCTGTCTTTGTGTCTTGCTGATGTGTTTTCTCATCTTTATTTTTGCTGTTGGGTTGCCCTTGATTCAATCTCTGGGTCATTAAATCTTCCTGATATCCATGTGTCCCAGCCTTTGATTCTCTAATGACTTATAGACATTCTCATTTTCATAATTGAGAAAACAACTCATCAAATCAATCCCTATCCTTTATCCCTATTGACACAATCACACACATAATAGGATCAATCACCACCCTTTATAGCCTGCCATTCCTCTGCAGAGTGCATCCTAGGACTGGCTCAGTCACCAGATCAAATAGCAGGGGGGAGGGGCAATGGTGCTCAGTGGTCCCTGTGCAGCTACCCTTCTGCCACTGTGTCTGAGCCAATCAGTGGTGACCTCTGGAAACGGCGCCACTCCAGAGGAGGACATGCAAGAGAGAGGGCTCTGAGTCCAAGCCTGGGTGATGAGGTAAAACTCACCCTGTTGGTCAACTTTTAATTGAAATTGAACAAAACTTTTCTGAACTATCAATGGGTCACAGAGGAAATTGAAGAAGAAATTAAACAGTTTTTACAAATAAGTGATAATGCCAATACAACATACAGGAATCTATGGGACACAATGAATGAGTTCTACATGGAAAATTAATAGCATTGAATTCCCACATTAGGAAAATAGAGCAAACTGAAGTAAACAAACTAACAATGACTCTTAGACTCCTAGAAAAACAAGAGCAAGAAAAACCCAAAGCTTGAACAAGAGAGGAAATTATAAACATTAGAGCAGAAATCAACGCAAGATAGCCTCTTTAACAAATAGTGTTGGAAAAATTGGATCTCAACCTTCCAAAGATTTAAACCAGACTCTTATCTTTCACCATGCACTAAACTATATTTCAAGTGGATTAAAGATCTAAATATTAAAAAAGAAACACTGAACTTGCTGGAAGATAAGTTAGGTAGAACTCTTCAACACACTGGCATAGGAAGAGACTTTAAGAATAAATCCTCAGGAGCACAGGACCTAGCAGAAAGAATCAACAACTGGGATCTCATCTTATTAAGAAGCTTCTGTACTGCAAAAGAAACCATCAACAGAGCTGAGAGACAATCCACACTGTGGGAAAAAATTGTTGCCAGCTGTTCTTCAGAAAAGGACTATTATCTAGAACATATAAGGAACTCCAAAAAATCAGCTCCCCAAATATAAAGACCTGATTCAAAAATGGGCATCTGAAATAAACAGATATTTCTCAGACAAAGTAATAAAAGCAGCAGGTAAATATATGAAAAAAATGATCCACATCATTGGTCATTTGAGAGATGCAGATGAAGACAACACTGAGATTCCACCTTACCCCACAAACAATGGCTGCTATCAAGAAATCAAACAATAACACATGTTGGCAGGGTTGTGGAGAGAAAGGAACCCTTCTCCATTGTTGGTGGGAGTGCAGACTGGTGCAACCACTATGGAAATCAATATGGAGATACCTCAGACAGCTGGGACTAGAGGTTCCATTTGACCCAGCCATCCTTCTGCTGGGTATCTTTCCAAAAGAATTAAAGGAATCATATAGTGATATATGCACTCCTATGTTTATAGTGGCATAGTTTGTAATAGCTAAAAGTTGGAAACAGTCCATTTGCCCATCAATGGGTGACTGGATAATGAAGATGTGGCTTTTCTACAAAACAGAATGCTACTTAACCATAAAGAATGAGGAATTAGAGTCATTCTTAGGAAAATGGATGCATATTGAGGATATACTCTTAATTGAAATAAATAAATCACACGTGTAACTACAGAATAATTTATCTGGTGTGAAAACTATAATTGTACATAAGACCCTAATGGTATAATTAACAATGTGAAATAGGAAGAAAAGGGCTAAGGGCATAAGGGAAGTGGGAAAGGTAGGGGAAAGGAAATAAGGGAAAAGAAGAAAATATGAAAAAATGAAAAAATGGAAATAAAGTATTTGTAATTAGGGAAGGGAGGCGGGAGGTAGGGCAGGCATAAGGGGAAAAAATGAAAACAAGGACCTGTCATGCAAAGGTACAATGTCCAATGATGAATGTAACTATACTGTATACCTACAGTGTACCAATAAACTCAATGAGAAAAAAAATCTGTCATAAATAAATAAAAAATTCTAAATAACCCAATATTAGTAAAAGAAAATGAACAAAGATACTTTTAGCTTGTCCTGATGGATTAACTGCTGAATTCTGTAAAAACTTTAGAGAAGATCTAATTCTTTCCCCTCAAACTCTTTAATAACATGGAAAAGTGGGGCCAGGGATTTAGCTCAGTGATTCTGCCACTTGCCTCAGAAGCACAAGGTCCCTATTTCTATCCCTGGTACCAAAAACAAATAAAATGGAAAGGGAACAATACTCCCCAAGTCATTCTTAGAAGCAAACATCACCCTGATACCCCAAACAAGAGAAGGATCCAACCAGAAAAGTAAACTATAGACCAATTTCCCTAAAGAATATAGATGTAAAAATCCTGAATAAGATACTGACCAACAGAATGTAGCAAAATATCAAGAAGATTATATGCCATGAATAAGTAAGATTCATCCCAGGGATGCAGGGATGGCTCAACATGCACAAATCAATATCCCATTGAGGAATGTAACTGTACTGTATACCTAAAAAGTACCAATAAACTTAATGAAAACATAAGTGTAGTATACCACATGAATAGAACCAAAGACAAAAGCCACATGATTATCTCAATAGATGCAGAAAAAAACATTTGAAAAAGTTCAATATCTATTTATGATTTTAAAAACTCTATAGACAAGGATGCCCACTACCACCGCTCCTGTTTAATGTAGTTCTGGATACATTAGCCAGTGCAATTAGACAAGAAAAAGAAATGAAAATAATATGGATAGGAAAGGAAGAAATTAAATTCTCATTATCTGGTGATGAGATGATACACTACCTAGAATACCCAAAAACTCCACCAAAAGACTCCAAGAATGAATAAGCAAATTTGACAGCATAGCAGGATAAAATGTCAACACTCAAAAGTGAATACCCTTCCTGTACATGAACAACAAACTCACTAAGAGAGATAGGGAAACAACACCTTTCACAATAGCATCAAAAAATAAATGAAATCCTTAGGAGTCAGTCTAACAAATGAAGTGAAAGACCTGCACATTGAAAACTATAGTACTCTGTAAAATGAGATCAAATAGGATATTAGAAAAGGGACGATATCCTATGTTCTTAAATAGGCAGATCAAATATAGTGAAAATGGACACACTTTCAAAACTATTTTACAGGTTGAATACAATACCAATCAAAATCCCAATATCGTACCTCATAGAACTAGAGAAAGCAATCCTAAAATTCATATGTAACCAGAAGAGAACTAGAATAGCAAAAGCAATAATGGGCAGCAAGGGCAATGCAGGAGACATCACAATCCCTGGTTTGAAGTTATACTATAAAGCTACTGTGTTAAAAATAGCGTGGTACTGGCAAAAAACAGACCAGAACATCCATGGAACAGAATATAAGACACCCAAACAACTCCAAGCACACTCAGTTACCTTATCTTGACAAAGGGGCAAAGACATTCACTGGAAGAAAGATGTCCTGTTTAATAAATAGTACTGGCAAAACTGGATTTTTCTCATGCCATAAATTGGACCTAGACCTATTTCATCATGTACTAAACTAAAGTTGAAATGCACCAAAGGTCTAAATATTAAAACAAAAACACTTAATCTGCTCAAATATAGAATAGGTAAAATTCTAGAAGACATAGGAGTAGGCAAAGACTTTATGAACAAAACCTAAATTGCACAGGAAATATTACAAAGAATTAACAACTGGGACCACATCAAATTAAAAAGCCTTTGCACAGCAAAAGAAACCACCAAAAGAGGGAAGAGACTACTCACAAAATGGATAAACAATTTTACCAGCTGCTCCTCAGAAAGGACTAAAAAAAATCAGCCTTTTCAAATGTAAAGACTCAATCAAAAAGTTGCTATCTGAAATGAATAGATGCTTCTCAGATAAAGAAACACAAACAGCAAATAAATATATGAAAAAATGCTTAACATCACCGGTCATTCAAGAGATGTAAATTAAAACAACACTGAGATTACATCTCACTCCAGAAAGAATGGCTGCCATCAAGAAATCAACTAAGAACAAATTCTGGTTGGGCTGTGGGGAAAAAGAAACCATTCTCCACTGTTGGTGGGAGTGGAAATTGGTACAACCACTATGGAAATCAGTGTGGCTATTCTTCAGAAAAGTAAAACTAGAAGTTCCATGTGACCCAGCTATTCCCTTGTCAGTATCTTCCCAAAAGAGCATCATATCACAGTGATATATCTATATCCATTTATAGCAGCATGATTTATAATAGCTGAACCTTAGAAACAGCCCATATGTCCATCTAAAGATGAATAAATGAAGAAAAATGTGGTATTTATACACAATGGAGCATTACCCTGCCATAAACAGGGATAAATGAGTCATTTGTAGGAAAACAGATGCACCTGGAGATCATAATCTTAATGTGAAATACTTTTAATTCACATGTTTAAATTTCATACTGTTTCTTTTGTATAAGAAACCCAAAGTGTGAATAAGGAGCATAATGGAGGACAAATATTGAGAAGTAGGAAGAACATGTTCAAATGGGAAGGGGAACAGGGAGCAGGGATGGGGAAGGGAAGAAAGGCAAAAGGGAGAAAAGGAATAGAAGGAAAAATGGAAATATAGTTTTTGCAAATGAGAGGGAAAGAAGAGTTGAAGGAAGGCAAGGGAAATGGCAAAAAAAGAATTAAGACATATTATATACAGGTACAATTTCCCTATGATGAGTATGATCAATAAATATGACAAATATATACTAATATAAGTAAAGTTAAAAAATGGCAAATGAGGCAGCATAAACAAAGATACATCTTCTTCTCCCTACTTCTCTGACCCAGCCTGTATTCACCAAGGAAGCAGAACTCTGTCCTCAGGTAGACCAGAGGCCGTAGCCTCTGTCGCTGCCTGGGCAGCCGGTGGAGGTGAATGATGGAAAGGACCCTGAGCACTTACTCTGAACCCTCTTTTAAAAAGGTGGCAGATGTTTTAGTTACACAGTACAGTTACAGTACTCATTGGGATCTATTACCTAAAAAGTACCAGTAAACACAATGAAGGAGGAGGAGGAGGAGGAGGGGAAGGGGAAGGGGAAGGGGCAGGGGAAGGGGAAGGAGAAGAATGAGAAGAAGAAGGAGGAGACTCACAGCAATCAGCGGAGCTCAGACTTCCCAAGAAGAAGGAGACCCAAGGTACAGCCAGGCTCTGAACCCTGGAGGGGGTGAGCCCCTCTCATTAGAAGCCAGAAACAACACTTAAGGTGGAAATAGCAGCTGTGCTAGTCTTTTTATAGATTCAAGGCCTTTCCTCTGTGGAAGGGGTAGTAGCTTGAGAAGGTAGCCTGAGAAAGTAAAAGGCTCTGAACCAGGAGCTGGGGACTGATTCGGTAGCAGATGGATAGTAGATGGTAGCAATGACATGGGGTTTTTTTAGCCTGAGCCTCTTCCTTGGCATTGAACAGATGTACGGCCATGTTTTTTATGTAAAGTCCAGGCGGAGGTTAAGAAGAATTGAGGTGCTGCTCAGGGAGGCCCAAGCACAGCACGCAGTGGAAGGGTGGGGACACTGGCAGGAACAATTGACTTGGGAAAGGTCTCACCTTATCATCTCTGGATGGGTCCTTCCTAGATAAATCAGTGCACCCCAAAAGGCTCAGAGATTGCTAGGGACAGGGATGCCCATGACTGCTTCTTCTGGGGGAGGCATCCCTCTGGTTTCAGCAGGATTTCAAAAAGCATTCTCTAGCTTTCTAGCAAGAAGTGTGGATTTCTTAATACACTTGTTTCAGATATCTCATACCTTTTTATCTGACACCCAGATAGTGTCCTGGTGACTGAGATCTGGCTAACATGGGCAAGAATGCCATAGAGAGGAAATCTAGCCAAGACGAAGAGACCGAGGACACACCAATCATGATGTTGGTGACAATGAAACAGCAAAGAAAACCAGGTCAGTATCTGAGAGAACTTCAGCTCAGAGATCCCAGACTCTGCTTCTACATGGGGTTATAAAACTATGAAAATTTGGCATAAGCTTGATTCAGTGGGAGGACTAGCACATAACAAACTGATAGCAAAGCTCCTGGGCTTCTACCTGTATCCAGGGAGGAAAGTCTATGCTTGTATTGGACTGCACTCTGTCTTCTGAGTGAGTGCTGGTCCTTGGTGTGAGTACTGAACACCTAGGGGTCAAGATGAAATCTACCTCCTTTCATGTCTTGACTTGACTTCTCCCACTGCTACTGCTATCCTCTCGGCCAAGCTCCTTCAAGCAAGGGTCATAGTTGATTCTTCTGGGAACCTCTTACTATCTCCCAGGAAGTATCATGAACTATCTAGCCCTTCTCTCAATCTCGGTCTGCCTAGGTTCTACCTAACACATAACAGAAATTGTGGTTCATGGCCAAAAGATGTATGATGCGCTCTCCTTCAAATATGTATACACATAGGTTTGTCCTACATAAAGTTGTCTCTGCATTAGATAGGGAGACACTGTCAAACATATAGGCATGAGGTAGCTGACAAAGTCCAGCTACCAAAATCATATCAGGAAAGCACCAATCATGAAAAACAAAAAGCTCAGGTTGCAGAGAGCAATATATTGGGGAAAAGAATTATGATATTGTATGAATTTTAGCATTTTCTAATTATCTTTGTCATTTGGGCACTTTTCTTTTACTTTGTAGCTTTGCCATTTGTTTTGAATTTGCCTTTTAACTTTCCACCACATTAGTTGCCATTTTTATTCTGTTTTTCTGTTCCTTGTTCTGTTTGAACTATTGTTCTTTCTGATGTATAATTACAGAATAAGCCGGAAGTCCAGATAACATTAGGCTGGAAATCCCTGATTAATATGCATGTATACCACCAAAAGGAAATGAGCATATTAGTACGATAAATGAAAATGTGTTATCTTGCAGGAATAGTGAACATGAAGGTTAGGCTATGTGGAGATTCAATGACATTTCCCCAAGTTCAAGGATTGCATTTGGGAGCTGTATTTCCCTTGGGTTAGAGACTGGTGGTAAGTAGCAGAGAATTGAAAGTTGATAAAGGAATTACTAATATTGCCATTTGTTTTACAAATTTCAATTAAAGGATTAATATGATGGTTAAACTATAAATTACATTTAAAAGCAAAGCTACACGACTGGCATTTTCCTTAATTTAATATTTCTGCTTAATGCCAGGAGGTATTAATCCTGGAGGCATTGGGTGGGCTCAAACTCAAACTAAACCCTGGTATTTATAATTCTTGATTAAATAAGAAATACTATGCATTAGACTGCAGAGGGGAATAAAACAATATTATAGTTTTTTCCTTTAGTATTTAGTACTGGAGTTTAGTATAATCCCATTGCACTTGAAACATTTTACAAATCTCAGAATGTACCAAATGTTTGGATAAACCACTGCAATTTCTCTTTCATTAGCCTGCCAATTACAAATATTTCACTTTGTTAGGTCTCCAAGCCAAAAAAATAAACATTCTAAAAAAATGAGCCTCACATTAGAAAAGCTTAAAAAATCAGTTTGGTAGAATTTATAAGGAGAATTCTATAATTATTTCTAACTAGGTGAGGAGAATTTATCTTGCTCAACCATGAGGTTTAACATAATTTCTCTGATTCTTTACATTTCTTATTAGCACTTTGCTAAAGGGCTAACTCTGAGTTATTTGGTGTGGATGTGCTCAAAAATCTGTGTGTGCTCAGGTCCTTTATGTAAACTTATGTAGTAGTATTTGCATATAATTTACATAGTTTAAATAATCTCTGGATTACCTATAATACATTGTAAAAGATATGTAGTAGCATTACTTTGTATTATTTCAGGAATAATGCCACAAAAAAATCTGCATGTTCAGAATATGCAATTTTATTGTTAGCTCAAATACCTTTGATCTGTTGTTGGCTGAAATCTATAGATAAATGAGATAACTATGTACATTATAGGTAATATGTACCATATGTTATTATATGATATATGATATATATTTTTTCTCCAAGTTCATTTAGCTTGATTTTTTTCATTTGAATTGTTCAGTGAGGCCAATCACTTGCAAAGGGAAAACTTTAGGTTGCAGTGCCCTGTGCCTTCTTACCCGAGGTCCTGGTGATTGGAATCTGGCTGATAAGGGTGAGAAGTCCACAGAGAGGTGAAAAAGATGAGGAGACTGAGAAGACACCAAAGATGATGATAAAATAGAAAAGAAAACAAGGACAGAATCTGGGAGAACTTTAGTCAAAAGATCCAGAACCTGCTTCTATGTGGTGGTTTTGAAGCTACAAAAATTAATGTCTTGATTCAGCAGAAAGAGTAACTGGCAGCAACATTTTTTTTTTTTACCTAAAGTCCCTCTACAGATGCCACTGTTCTTAGGATCTAGTTCCTAATAGCTATTTTCCAGGCTTGGAAATTAGGCTACTAGCTATGGTGTGGCCACTTGCTTTTTCTGCTTCAGCTACGTTGACTTTGTTTTGGTTTATGATGCTGGGAATCAGCTCAAGGTCTTACATATGTCAGGAAAACACACTATGTCTGAGCCATACCCCCAGCCCTGACTTTCTTTTAAAATGGAATACTACTCAGCCACAAAGAATGAGAAATGAGAATCACTCATAGGAAAATGGATGCATATTGGGGTTATACTCTTAAGTGAAATAAAAAAGTCACATGTGTAAATACTGAATAGTTTCTCTGGTGTGAAAAACTATAATCATAAATGAAATCCTAATGGTATAATTAACAATGTGAAATAGGAAGAAAAGGGCTAAAGGTGTAGGGGAAGTGGGAAGGGGAGGGGAAAGGAAATAAGGGAAAGGAAAAAAATCTGAGAAAATGAAAAAAATGGAAGTAAAATTTTTATAAATAGGGAAGGGAGAAGGGGGTGAAGGGAGGGCAGGGGTGTGGGGGAAAATGAGAACAAAGACCTTGTAAAGGTACAAGATCCCAATGATGAATGCAACTGTACTATATACCTAAAATGTACCAATAAACTCAATGATAAAAAATATATAGTCCAAGTATTTATTTCCTGCTGTTAGGACCTCTGCACACTGTGTGCCTATGCCTGCATTTCTGCCTAGCTGTGCCCTATCCTGTTACGTAGTTCTTTGATCATTTCCAGCTCTGCAGGAAAAAAATCCTTCCCTTCCACAAAGGTGAGATTAGGGCTCTTGGTTATATTCTCTCACAAAACCACCTGTCACTAACTGTGAATGTCACTTTATTTGAAAATATGGTCTTCACAGATATGATCGAGTTACAATGAAGTCTGTTGGGTGGGCCTTAATCCAATATAACTGGTGTTTTTATAAGAGGAAAGTGAGAACTATGTTATGACAGTGATTGGAGTGTGGCATCATTCAAGCCAAAAACTACCAGGGACTATGACCATGACCAGAAGACAGGGAGAGCAAAGCAAAAGTTCTATTCTGAATAGAAGGAATGTGGCTCTGCTGATACCTTGACTTCCAATTTCCATCTTCCAGAGTTGTAAGAGAGTGAATTATTGTTAGCTAAAGCCACCCAGTTTATAATACTTTATTAGAGCAGCCCTGGAAAATAGAGCTGGTGGCAAAGGTTACAAGTGAACTGGCAGCAAGTGATACCAATTTCAAGGGTGGAGGGCAGTGGTGCCCAGGGCCAAATTTGATTTGGAACTGAGAATTTGATTGATCTGGTAGGTGGAGGTTGAAGTAATTAAGCTGTGAAGAGAGGAAATTTTCAAGGGTTTGGGTTGAGCAAAGCCCCAGGAAAGACACCCATGAGAAAAACTAATAGTTGACACTTCCTGATAATTCTATATACCATTTGAGCACTGTATTTTCAGTATTTTATTTATTTCTGAATATATCTCATGAGATAGACTTTACTATTATTATTTTATAGATGAAGGAACTAGGGAACAATGCATTGAAGAAAAAAACAGAGTCTTGATTTGAACCAAGGAAAATATGAAGGACAAATATCATGAACAGATGTTCCAGAAAATTCTGCTTTGTGTGTAGTTGTTTTGTTCCCGAAGACATTGGAGAAAGATTTATATGGGTCAAATCATTACATAGGCTGGTTATGTGCACCAAGATCTAGCTTATTTAAAAGCTGTTATTGATATATAGGGATATCTTTCTATTTTTAAGTTTGTTTTTGACAGTATGTCAATCAGTCTACATATTTTATAACCCCTTAGGCATTGTGGTATAATATTGCCACCATATTCAGAACTTTGGATTTCTATTCACCTAATTAAAAGCCATACATACTGATGAAAATCTAGGCCTAACTCCTTTTCTCATGGGGGCTTTTGCTTCAGCTTCCAAAGTAGGTCAACCAGTAGCTTAGGTTCAGAGCAAGAAAAGGAAGAGGAGACAAAAGCAGAATCTTAAAACCTATTCTTGGAATTCCCAGGAGAAAGAGATTCAGTGGGTTTCTGGAAGCAGAGAGCATGGGATAGTAGAGGCAGCTGATCAGAAAGTCCCAGTTTCAAATCCTGTCTCTTACTTTGGAGCAATTATTCCAGCAGGCTGATTCTCAGTTTCCACTATGACCATTTATTATGACTATTCTCTCACCTGGAAATGGAAATAAGAATAGCTCACTTGCTGGATGACATACATCATACATGTACATACACAATAAGAGACATGTGCTTAGAGGGACTTCATACACTTTTTATTCTGTAGTTACTCACTAGACCATAGGTTAATTTTGGAAATTTGGGCTATGTCAGTTATTGTCACAGCTCATTCTTCTTTCTCTAAATATATTTTTCAGATGTTCTTTTCCCTTTTACCGGATTTTGATATTATCTCTTCTCTTGTTAAGGTCATCTCAAATACTAGTGATATTATTCCCAAATATAAATAGTCTTTTCCACATATTATGAAATTTTCTCTGAAAAAGAGGATAGTATTCAAATCAGAAGTCCCAGAAATGTGACCATTGATCCCGAACAGTGACTTCTGAAAGCTCTGTCCAGCATGTATAGAAATATCAATACGTGAGTACCAATGACTGATAATGAAAATAATAGCAATAAAATTAGACACAGTTCATGCCGGTCGCATTATGTATTAGGTTCTGGATTAAGTTTGTTCTACTTTACCGTTTAGCACCTCAAACATTTATCATTTCATTATTCTTACTCTGCAGAGGAGAAAGCTGAAGTTTTCATAAATTAAGGAAACTGCATAAAAATAATTCAAATAATTTAGGTTTAAGCACCCAAAGCTCATACCTCGCACTGTGCTAGTGACTGTCTCCTAAAGGTCTCATAGGTCATTAAGGACTAAATACACCTCCTTTGAGCAACTAGGTGCATGTGGGATCAAGGTATCAACATGGTAGTCTTCTTCCTTATATCTATGAAATCTGCTTCCTAACCCTTTACCATCTTTTTTCATCCACTTCCTTATATAAACATCTTAATCACCTCTGGTGGCATAATTCTGACTCCTTGAGTATTTTGTCTCTGGCACCCATAGGGAAGGCATATTGTTACAGCATCTGTCCACCCTCTTGCTCTTGGTAAACTCTGAGGCAGTGAATTCACCGGAGGATTTTTAATGACGTCTGCCTCTTCTGGCAGTGAGGAAAGTCTGCCATCTGTCCATGATCATGGAGTATCCTTCAGTGACCTCTTTACATTCAGTTTCCTGGACTGATGCTTCTACTTTTACCCATCTCATTTTCTCTCACGATTTCTGATTCTCCTTTACATAGATGGCTGTGAAATTGCAATTCTTGCAGGAAGGACTAAAGCTGTGTTTTCCACTATAATGCAACTTTGGTTTTTTAAAGAACAGTTTTATTATTTGTGCTTTTTGTGATATCATGTTTCTTTGAATTTACTTATCATAAAAAGGCACAGACATTTAAATTCCAGTCCAAAAAAGTGCAGGTAAGAAATCTCACTCTGGTCCTCCCTCTAGCCTCTAAGAAGCTCAGCATTTTTGGATGAATAGATAAATTAGAAAGACGTAATTGTATCTTCAACCAAAGAGTTGGCTTTTTATGATGATCGACTTTCACTTTGAATAATAGAACTTAGATGAATGTGCCTTATTATCTACTCTGCAAATAGATGCTTTCCTTCTTAGAAAACTTATCAAGATAATCTCTGCTCAGTTTTGTGAGCATTCCTTCAAAATGTGTGATCTGTCCCTTTTTATACCTAAAAGTGCAATCCCTAAATGGTCAATACCCCAAACCTTCTATTTCTGGTATGCACTAATGGAAAAGTTTCATGAACAATAAAAATCAGCCCAATTAGCTCATGAGACAGTGCAGCCCTGAGTGACTGCCTTCAGTCTCTTCTGACATTTCCACTAGATGACTTTTCTATTATTCATAGACTGGGACAGTCAGTCAGATCCTCCTTCTCTCCCCAGCTTAGTATCTATTGCTGTCCTTTTCATTTCCATTCTATAGATTTCACCCTTCATATTATTTTAGGGTTCATGTATCCAGATGGACACTGAGTTCCTTCCTCACCTCTGGGTTCATGAGCAAGCAAGTGGTATGTGAATTTTCACAGGATATGAGCCATGTTTTCTGGTCTGCTTTTTGTAACACACAACGGTTTCTCTCTACCTGGTTTCAGTGGTTTCATTAAGGGTCTTAGAAATGGTGACTCTTGAATATCATTTACACAGCACCATTGAGGTTTAAGCAGAGAATGGACTGAGAGAAAAAGAAAAACCTAGTCTCACATTTCCATTCATCTTCAGCCAACCTTATCAAGCTGCCCTTTCAAGGATAGCTTCATAATTAATATGGCCAACGAAGCTAGCAGTACTGTGGTCTGCCCAAGCAGATCACCTTAATGCTTTTATACTGTTAATGAGACATAAGTGTGGCTAATAGCAGCATTTTTATATTGCATCAATGAAACGCAATTTCAGAATATGACATGAATCTTACCTAATTAGTAGCTTTTGAAATGCCCTCAGATCTGTTTTCAAAGGGAATTGGATGCCCCAGACATTGGGATCAGAAGCTAGAGACCCCAAATTGCTCAATTTCCCAGGAGGTTCAAGACACTCCTACTCCAGGAAATTTGATAGAACATGAAACATTTCAAAGATTTTCCCCCAATTAGAGTAGCAGCTTAGACTCCTTATCACCATTCTCTTCCACCCATGCTCCACCATGGAACCAAAAAACACCACCATGTTAGACCCTTTCTTCAGCCTGAGAGCATAATCATTCTAGACACTTTCCTCCTGCTATAGCAAATCATAAAGTAGGAAAAAGAGTCAATGTACTGCGTTACAAAGGGGAGACATTTGCTAGAGTCTGCAGGTTCTCCAAAGGATCCTCAAGTTATTTACCAAAAATGAATCACATACTTCTTGTTTAAAAATTTTTTCAGCTTTAATTGAGTTTATTGGTACATCTTAGGCATATAGCACAGTTACATTCATTGTTAGGATCTTGCACCTCTTCATGTCAGGTCTTGGTTCTCATTTTTTTCCCTTGTCCCTTCTTCCCTCCCTTCACCCCCTCCTCACCTCCGCATCTACAAACACTTTATTTCCATCTTTTCTTTATCTCACATTTCTTTCTTTTCCCTTATTGCCCTTCCCCTATCCATCCCACCTTCCCTACACCTTTAGCCCTTTTCTTCCCATTTCACATTCTCAGTAATCTTATTAGGATCTTATGTATTATTGCAGTTTATTCACGCCAGAGAAACTATTCGGTATTTACACATTTGTGACTTATTTATTTCACTTAGGAGTATATTTTCAATATGTATCCATTTTCCTACGAATGAATCTCTTTTCTCATTCTTTATGGCTGAGTAATATTCCATTTTATAGAAAAACCACATCTTCGTTATCCAGTTTCCAATGGATAGGCAAATGGGCTGTTTCCAAGTTTTAGCAATTACTAACTGTGTCGCTATAAACATGGGTGTGCATACATCATTGTGATATGTTTCTTTTAATTCTTTTGTAAAGATACTCAGCAGAGGGATAGCTGGGTCAAATGGAACCTCCAGTCCAAGCTCTTTGAGGTATCTCCATATTGATTTCCACAGTGGTTCCACTAGTCTGCACTCCCACCAACAATGGAGAAGGGTTCCTTTCTCCCCACAACCCCACCAACATTTGTTATTACGTGATTTCTTGATAGTAGCCATTCCTTGTGGGGTGAGGTGGAATCTCAGCATTGTTTTCATCTGCATCTCTCGAATGACCAATGATGTGAAACATTTCTTCATATATTTATTTGCTGCTTTTACTTCTTTGTCTGATAAATGTCTGTTCATTTCAGATGCCCATTTCTGAATCAGGTCTTTATATTTGGTGGGGTTGATTGTTTTGAGTTCTTTATATAGTCTAGATAATAGTCCTTTGCCTGAGGAGAAGCTGGTAAAATTTTTTTCCCACATTGTAGGTTGTCTCTTAGTTCTCTTAATGGTTTCTTTTGCAGTACAGAAGCTTTTTAATAAGACGAGATCCAAGTTGTTGATACTTTCTGCTAGTTCCCATGCTACTGAGGGTTTGTTCATAAAATATTTTCCTATGCCAATGTCTTCTAGAGTTCTGCCTAACTTACCTTCCAGCAAGTTTAATGTTTATGTTTTAATATTTAGATTTTTAAACCACTTGAATTTTAATGTAGTGCATGGTGAAAGATAAGGGTCCAGTTTTAATCTGTGGCAGGTTGAAATCCAGTTTTTCCAACACCATTTATTAAAGAGGCTGTCTTTCCTCCACTGAGGATGGTCAGCTCCTTTGTCAAAGATGAGGTAGCTGAGTACATCTGGAGTTGTTTTTGTGTCTTCCAGTCTGTTCCACTGATCCTCAGGCCTGTTTCTTTGCCAGTACATGCTGTTTTTATAACAGTGGCTCTATAGTATAGTTTCAAATTGGGAATTGTTATACCCGCTGCCATGTGTCTGTGGCCTAGGATGGATTTTGCTATTCTAGGTCTCTTCTGGTTCCAAATGAATTTTTGGATTCTTTTTTCTAGTTCTGTGAAATATAGTGTTGGAATTTCAATTGTCATTGCATTGAATGTGTATAGCAGTTTTGGGAGTATGGCCATTTTCACTATGTTGATTCTTCCTACACAGGAGCAGGGGATATCTTTCCATTTTTGTATATCCTCTTCAATTCTTTTTTCAGGATGCTATAGTTTTCAGTGTAGAGGTCTTTTGCTTCTTTTGTTAGATTTATTCCTAGATACTTCATTTTTTTGGATACTATTGTAAAAGGTATTTTTTCCTTTATATCTCTCTCAGTGAGTCTGTTATTTGTGTATAAGAAGTCTATTGATTTTTGGGTGTTCACCTTGTATCTAGCTACTCTACTAAATCTGTCAATTAAGTCTAGAAGCCTTTTGGTGGAGATTTTTGAGTCTTCCATGTAGAGTATCATATCATCAGCAAATAATGACAGATTAACTTCTTCCTTTCCTATCTTTATTGCTTTAATTTCTTTCTCTTGTCCAATTGCTATGGCTAATGTTTCCAGAACTATATCAAAGAGGAGTGTTGATAGTGGGCATCCTTGTCTTGTTCCTGATTTTAACATGAAGGTTTTCAGTTTTTGGACATCTATTTATGATGTTGGATGTTGATTTTTTCATAGATAGCCTTTATTAAATTGAGCTATAGACCATCTATTCTAATTTTTTGCAGGGTTTTTATCATGAAAGGGAGTCGAATTTTATTAAATGCTTTTTCTGCATGTACTGAGAGGATCATATGGTTTTTGTCCTTGACTTTGTAAATATAATGTATTATATTTATTTACTTATGCATGTTGAACCATGGTTGCATCCCTGGGATAAATCCAACTTGGTCAGGATGTATGATCTTCATGATAATCTTCTGTATTCTGTTTGCTAGTATCTTATTAAGGATTTTTGCATCTATATTCATTAAGGAGATCGGTCTGTAGTTTTCTTTTTTAGTTGCATCTTTCCCTGGTTTAGGAATCAAAGTGATACTTGCTTCCAGGAATGAATTTGGAAGTATAACTTCCCTTTCAATTTAATTGAAAAGCTTGAAGAGTTATGGCAGTAGTTCTTGTCTAAATGTCTTGTAAAATTCAGCAGTGAGTCCATCAGGTGAATTGAGGCCATTAACATTGATGGTTATAACTGATATGTTCTGACTTATTATTGCCATGTTATTGTCCTTTTGTTGAGTCTTTTTATTTTTTCTCCCCTCTCCTTTTAGATTCTTGCATTGCCTATTTGATTTGGTCTGTTGGGCCTCATGGTATTGTGACCTTCACTGTCCTTTTCTAGGATATTGTTTAGAATTCATTGTAGTGATGGTTTGGTGTTCATAAAGTTTCTCAAGTGTTCTTTTTTGTGGAAGTATCTTATTTCCCCATCTATTTTGAAAGAGAGTTTTGCAGGATACATCAGTCTGGGTTGGAGGTTGTTTTCTTTTAGGACTTGAAATACCTCACTCCAGGCTCTCCTTGACCTGAGGGTTTGTGTTGAAAAGTCTGCTGTGATTCAGATGGGCTTCACTTTGCATGTGATTTGTTTCTTTTCTCTTGCTGCTTGTAGTATTTTGCTCTTCTGTTGGATTTCTGGGATCTTGATTATTGTATGTCTAGGTGTAGATTTTTTTTGATCATGGCTAGTTGGAGTTCTATATGCCTCACTTATCTATATGTCTAATTTTTCCCTTCTGTTTGGGAAGTTTTCTGTAATTAATTCTGTGAAGAGCTTTTTTCAGTCATTTGTGTTTTCTCCTGCTATTTCATGGATTCCTATTAGTCTTATGTTATTCTTCTTTGCATCTTCTAGGAGTTGTTGGATCGATTTTTCATGATCCCTTACTCTTTTTGAGAGACCTCTTTTTTTACAGTCACTGATTGTGATCCTATCTTCTATATCTGAGATTCTATCTTTGCAATCTTTTTTTCTGTTGCATACACTTTCAATAGAGATTTTAATTTCCTGGATATCTGTTTGAATCTGTTTTATGGATTCCATTTCCTTCCTATGTTGGGCATTCGGTCTTTCCTTTTCTTTCTTGTGCTGAATCTTCATTGCTTCTATCATGGTCTTGAGCTCATCTATTTTTTTTGTCAGTTTCTGTTCTAGAGTTTCAAATCATGACTTCCATTTTACTCATCATCTCTATGGTTAACTGGGAAATTATTTCTGATTTGAATTTTTCTAGAGCCCGATTGATCTGTTTTGTTACCTCCTGTGCTATGTGTCCAGGGTGTCCTGCTGGTTCACTATCAGACTTTTCATCCTCATTTGCCCTATTTTTTGCCATTGGTGAACTGGAAGTCTGTCTTTGTGTCTTGCTTAAGTGTTTTCTCATTTTTATTTTTGTTGTTGGGTTGTCCTTGATTTAATTTCTGGGTTATTACTTAAATCTCCCTGATATAGTTGCATTTTATCTTTTGAGTCTCTAATGACTCATAGATATCCTTATTTTCATAATATCAGAGAAAACAACTCATTAAATCAATCACAATCCTTTATCCCAATTGATACATTCAGTAGCCCAATAGGATCAAGCACAGCTTGCAAATTGAGCACTTGTGGCAGTCATTAAACTATCACCTTTAAACCATATGAATTAAATCAATATAAAGAAGTGGCCCAAAATATGTTTGCAGTGAATACACTTTTCAATATAGCATCTTTACCATTTAGGATGGGGGGGGTTAGACTGAGTTAGGATGAGAGGAGTAGATAAGTGAAAGAATTGGAGAAGGTTTGAAGTGAAGCCAGGGGATGTAGATTGACCATACTATCTTTACGAAACTATTCACTTCAAAGGGGATAAACAGAGTGCAGGAATAAGGACAAGAAAAAAACCCCTTAACAGTAACAGGGGCTCACTTTCCCTTGAAGCTATGGAGCCATTAGTGAGGTTAAATGACATTAGAAAAGAACATAAAGAAGAAAAGGAAAAAGAAGAAAAGAAGAAATCTGAGTTAGGGCAGGAACAGGAATAAAAAGGGAGATTAGGAATAATATACTGGAGCAAGATACTGAGTTGGAGAGAGAGGACAGAAAAAAGAAAGAAATTTTAGGGTGGAATGATGAAAAGAAAAAAAAAGAATTTGAAGGGCCTCTTTCAGACTATGTCTCTGCTGTCATATTATACCATGTGTACAGCCATGTGTAGAACCGAATCCCCTGATCTCAGCTAGCCAATGGCAGGTCCCTACGACTCAGACTGACCTCAGTCCACAAGGCCTAAATTGAGTTTCCCAACCTGCAGCGTTGAACTCCATTCAGTTCTATTGCAGGTTTCCCCTGCCCTTTCTTTAAAGATGTTCAAAGTTGGGAGCTCAGAAATCTACCCTTCATGAACAACTATGCCTCTGTAGAGTGGATTCAAGGACTGTCCCTACCAGGAGGTTTGAGAATGGGGGGTGGGGGAGGGAGGTCTTGGGGGTGTTTCAAGGGCACCCTTGCAGCTACCTTCCTTACTGGATCTGGTGGCATGCAGTCGGGGAGGTCGGGGACCCACTGGGTGGGCCCGAGCAGGTGGCTAGAGAGACCTCCTCCAGGGTCCTTGCTTCCTTACTGGATCTGGTGGTGTGCAGTCGGGGAGGTCGCACACCTGCCAGGTGGGCCCTAGCAGGCAGCTGGAGAGTAATCACATATTTCTTAACCAGTTTCCTTTCTCTTTGTCTTTTCTGTCTTTTTTCTTCCTCTTTCTGTCCTCCTTTTGGTTCACTTTTTTTTTCCTTTCTATTTCACCTATTTTCCTTTTTTGTGGATTTCAGACATGGCAGTTAAGGTGATTGCCTTCCTCAATTTATCATTCATTTGCATGCATTATTTTATCTTTTCCTTCTTTGTTACCTATATTTAAATACAGTTCTGGTACTCAAACTCAAGGACTCAAACATTTTCAGTGTTAAGGATCAAACCAAGGCCTTGAACATTCTAGGCAAGCATGGAAGCACCAAATCTCTAGTCCCATTTTATTATCTATTATAGGCACCTAATATAGAATATTTAATTTCTATAATCTCACCACTGTCAGTGAAAAGCAAAGGTCTAACTGGCAAATGTGTCTTTTTAATTTGTATAAATTAACAACTATTACAGGAGTCCTTTTGTCTCATTAAAAAAAAAGATTTAATGATGTTCCTTGTAAATCTAGCTTTTTCTGACACTTAAATTCCATCTTGTCCTATCAGTTGTGTATGCTACATTTCAATTATTCATTATGCTGGAGATGTTATATAAATTGTAATGTTAGTATCATAACCATTATTTTCATGAACATCCTTATGCATGACTTTTTATGTTCCTATGTAAGAACTTCTCTATGATGGAGTGGACTGCTTATAGTTGTAGGGTATCACCACCTTAAATTTTACCAAATTTTGGCATTTTGCACTCAAAATTATCTCCTTCAGCACAAGTATAGAAGGTTCTTAATCTACATTCTTGCTATGGCTGATCATCAGTTGAAAGTTCAGAAATCTTACCATGTGAGTCACGCCCATAAAAGTATGAGGCTCCTTGAGTGTAGTTCTTTCAGTAATGCTCTGGAGTACAATTCCACTTGATCTGTGAAATTGAAGACACAGGCTATTCATCTCTCACATATGCAGCAGTCAGGGGGACATAGGATGACACTTGCAGACATTTTTGTTCACAAAAGGGGAAATGGAAGGCATCAAGAGTCGGTGGAACACAGGAATTGTGAAATGCAAGTGAGCAAATGTTGGAAGCTTTTTCATTAGGACTCACCCTTGCTTCTGCCAGTTTAATTTCCATGCCTCCTGGAAACATTTTCTGAGTACTTGGTTTCACTCTTTGAGTAACCTTTCACTTTTTATAAAAGGTCCCCTATACAAAAAAGCTTTCACTACAAATATGTAGTTTAAGCTTAAATTAAAAAACTTTTTGGCCAGGTATTTTGCTCAGTGGTTCTGCTGCCTGTCTCGCAAGCCCAAGGTCCTGAGTCTGATCCCTGGTAACTAACAAACAAACAAACAAAAAACCCCTTTATTGTAGGAAAAGGCACATTACCACCCCCAAAACCCCAATAACCCACATTTTTTTTGGTACCAGGGATCAAACTCGGGTCCTTCTGAGGCAGGAGGCAAAACTATTGAGCTGAATCTCTGGCCCCAGTTTCTTTGAATGCACTTGTCCCATTATTCTTTCTACTTTCTCCTGAGGCAGTTTGGAAGTCCTCTCTCATGAGTGTCTTTATGAGCCATGATAAAAAATACAGTGACAGCTGCTGCCAACTGCTTCCAAAAAAAGAGAAGATTCATAAAAATATTGCAGTGCATCCTCATCCACTTTCTTCACTGGTTCTGGACCTGGGTGACTTCGGGCTCTTCCCCAAAGTCAAAATGACCACAAAAGGAAAATGTTTAGAATCAGTTCAGGATGTTAAGGCAGCCACAACAGTGTAACTAAAGACACTTACAAAGGAGAACTTCCAGAACTGCTTTAGAAAGTGTAAGTGAGATGGGGTAAGTGTGTTTGAAGTCACAAGGGGGTGAGTTAATTACACTGTATTTTTTCCCCAAATAAAATTTTAAAGTGATAAACATTTACTGTATTTTTATTATACTATAAACATTTGCAGGTCCTATAATTCTGAATTTCAAATTTCTCCCAAAAGCCCATGGTGCTACTGGGAGATAGTGGAACCTTTAGGTGGTGAGGACTAGTAGGAGGCCATAAGGTTATCAGAAACATATCTTCTAATATGAGGAATTGTGAGACCCTGCTCTTTTCCCCCTTCCTTTCTTTTGTTCCCTGGCCATGAAGTCAGTGGATTTGCTCCAACAACTGCTCCTGTCCTGATGTGCAACAGGCCAATAGACCATGGATTGGAATCTTCAAAACTGTAGGCCAAAGTAATGCTTTTCTTTTTGTAAGTTGTCTGTAACTGGTATTTTTTTATAGTGACAGAAAACTTACAGCAGAATAATTTTCTCAGTTTTTTTCTTGTTTGTAGATTTTTGAAATCCTAAATATCCTTTACATTTTGCACCATTTATGTCTGCTTTAGTACAACTTGGTAATATTTCTGCACACTTAATTTTCTTAAAAACATGGTTGTGGGACTGGAAAATTAGTTCAGTGGTTCTGCCACCTGACTCATTAAGCTCAAGGTCCTGAGTTCAATCCCCAGTATAAAAATAAAAACAAACAAACAAAAAAACCACCCAAAGAAATGCACCATAAAAAACAAAAACAAAACAAAACAACAACAAAAACCCAACATGGTGGTTTTCCTATGCATTTGTACAGTTCACTCCATTAGACAAATGCATAGGTGTGAGAGTCTCTCATCTACTTTGGGCTCCTATTGATGGACCACACTCTTAATCTTATAAGTTCTACTACTTGATTTGAAGGTTCTGAGAGTCACTCTCTTAAAACACTAAAAGAGCTTCTATAAAAAAACTGACTGAATGATACCCTAAGATACCACTGAATTAGCTTTCCCATGCAGTACCCAACATGCACAAGTTAAAGGAGGAGAGATTTATTTTGGCTCAATTTTCAGAGGATTCATTTCATACTTGGCTCCAAGGTAGAAAAGGAATGGTGGAAAGGTATGGCGGAGGAAAACTGCTCATCTCATGGCAGTGAGGAAGCAGAGAGAGAGACACACAAGAGAAGCCAAGAACAATAAGACCTTCCTCCAGGTCATCCCCTAGTGTCCCACATCCAACCAGCTAGATCTTTAGAAACACCTTTAGCTACCAAACTCATTGATGTATTTATCCACTGATGATTGTAGCCCAGCTATGATCTATTATGCTCCAAACATGGGACTTTGTGCTCACTTCAGTAGCACATATAAAAAAGTGAGACTTTGAGGTGACATTTTAGATATAAACAATAATGACAACTTTTGTTTTTTTTCTGAGGTTTTAATAGAGAATTTTATGGTCACACTGTTTCATATTTAAACCATACTTTCTTTGGAATGTTTTAGATTTGATCTTTGTTCATAACTTTTTTTGAGTATTGCTTAGTACTTGAAGAGAATGGAAATTTTCAAAACTTAGAAGTTCTGATTCTTTTGTTTAACGTTTTTTTCTTATCCAAGCACTTTGTTCTTGTATTTCACTATAAATAGTATTTATATAGCATTTTCAATAATATGGCTAGAAATCTCTTCAGTTAGGTCATCCCCTAGGTCACTAGGTATATTTTCTACCTTCAACATTGCTTTTGGTGACTGATTCAATAATCAATGAGAAAAAATCAATAAGATTTGTTTCATTTTCTTTTCAGTCCCCCTTGACAGCCTCCTTAAAGTATAAAATTCTATAAATTATCTGATCAGGGAAATTTAGTCCCCCCTCATGTTCTCTTTAAAGTCCTTCATCAGGGCTAGGGATTTAGCTCATTGGTGCTGCCACCTGCCTGGCAAGTTCAAGGTTCTGAGTTTGATCCCTGGTACTGCCAAAAGTAATTAAGTAAATAAATAAATAAAATCCTTCATCCATCTGGTCTCTGCCTAGTTCCTTGTCTACATTTTAGGTTTTAGTTATAGCATATGCCATTTTGGTACCAAACTACCTGTTTTTTACTGTTGCAGAAAAAAATTATCGCAAATTTTAGTTGGTTAAGACAAACAATTAATGTCTTGCATTATTAGGACAGGAATTGGAAAGCAGTTTATCTAGAGAATTCTGTCTCAGAGTTTCTCACAAAGTTGCAAGTGTAGCTAACACAATGAGTATTTTCTCAACACTATTAATAAATTGTTGCTTTTCCATTGAATATTTAGTTATTCCCCAAATACATGAAAAACTTGTGCATATGGTATGATAAAAATACAGTGATACTTGGGAGACTGAGGCAGAATGATCACTACAAGTTTGAAATCAGCCTGGGCTACATAGTGAGACCTTGTCTCCAAAAAAATAAAAAATAAAAAAATTCTAGGGGTACAGCAATGATTAAGATATTTCCTTGCTTATCTTCTAGTGAAAGAAGGTAACAAAGAAGAAAACAAAAATTTCAGAAACTGTATGAGCAATAGAGAAGGTAAAATATTAATAAAAATTGGTCAGAAACCATGTCAGCCAGAGACCTTATTAAATATTAACCAGAGTCCTAAAGGGTATGATGAGCAAACTGGAAGTAAGGAAAAGATACCTGACAGATGAGACACTGGAAGAGGGTATGTAAAATCTGAGACAGGAACTAGATCATACATTGCACTTCACATTTCTGTAACAAAGATGCCTCATCTGTAAAAATAAAATTCTGGGACCCCCCCAAATACAGTGAAAAGGGCCAGGGATTTAGCTCAGTGTTTCCACTGCCTGCCTCATAAGCACAAGGTCCTAAATTCAATCCTTGTTACACACACACACACACACACAAAACAGTGAATGTTAAATTTAAAAAATTATTACAGTGAAAGACATTTTGCTATTAATTCTCCTCAAAATAATTTTCTTCACTTTGAACACTCTTACTCCATCATTCTTGCACTTTCTGAAATAATTCTGGAAGTTCTCTTTTGTTACTCAGATTGCGTAATCCTGGCTGCCCTTGGTGTCTATAACTGATTTAAAACACTTACCTCTCATGACCATTTTGCCTTTGGAAAAGAGCCAGAAGTTACACAGTGCCAGATCTGGTGAACAAAGTGGATGAGAAAACATTGTCATGTTTTTATGAGGTTGCCTTTCCATTGGATGGCACTTGGCCAGAAGCATTTATCATATTTTTGATCATATCTTATGAAGACACTCACAAAAGAGAACTTGCAGAACTGCTTTCGTAAGTGGAAAGAGGATAAGATAAGTATGTTTGAAGTGAGTGGGAATATTTTTAGGGGGGTTAATGGTGGCATGTCTTTTACTATAATAAAAAATTTTAACAAACATTCATGGCATTTTTTGATCATTACTTGTAGGTAATATCTGGCTTTTTCATTTTGTTCCATTTGTATCTTTCATATTTGTGACCTTTCAATATATCACCACTTATTCATGGCCTTTTGTTATACCTTCTTGTCTTGAAGGACATGGAGAGAGTAAATGGTGAAGCACCAGGTCTATAATCCTGTCTCTTCTAAAGGGAAAAAGCAGACAGACAACTCAGTCACATCTTGCAAGTATGTGGGTAACAGATCTCCTGATAAACAACTAAAAGTAATTTTTAGTGAGAGAATTTATCAGGACGCTTGGCTGTCTAGGATTGTTTATGGTAAGCAAAACTGAGATTTATGGATTTATGGGGTATAACTCCTGGGAAAATGTCACAGAGCTATGTCAATCTCAGACTCTATGAGTTAAACAAGCATTTCCAGACAACTTGATAAATAGGTAATCAAATTTAGAAGCTTTCTCTGATTCAGTTTATTTGTTTTTCTTTCAAGAATAGAGTGGACCCTTGATTTACAAACTCAATTCATTCATAAGGGCTGGTTGTAAGTCAGGTTAGTTGATTGAAGGCTCAGACTCCTCTACATAGCCTTCAAAGTCTCTCTTCTGTAAACAGGCAGATCTCAGTGTCCTTCGAGAGACATTGGCCACGGAGTTTTCAACTAACACAGAAAAGGACATTGTAATATTCCTTCCAGAACTCTTTAAGGGTTAAATCTATATCTGAGACCATCTGGAAGCACAAGCACTGGGTCATAATTTTTAGTAAGTTAAAATTAAAATTCTGGTTGTAACCCAATTTGTTCATATGTCAGGCCAATCATAAAACTTGAGGATCCACTGTATTTAATAGGTAAGCTTGTCATCTTCTCTAAAACATAGTATCTGTCTCTTTTTTGTTTTTGTTATTAACAAATTTTTATTAGCAATTTTTGATAATTAATACCTCGATTGACTAATATGTTCAGCATTGCACAGTTTTGGTATTCTATCATTTCTTCTTTCTTCAGCTGTAATTCCTCCATAAAGAGAAGTTTCTATACATCTGATACTTGGTGACCCATTGGTATATCTCTTAAAGGAAAAGCAGGATAAATGCTCTAGTTGACTCTGTGTTAACTGTCAATTCATGAGTTGTCTTGCTATTACCATTCAATGCTGACCTTTTATTATTACTATTATAATATGAAACATTACATATGATTAGAGTACTTCTTCAGCATTCCTATAGTATTTTAATCTACTATAGTAATTATTCTTCTTTATGTTGAAATTGCACCATATTTGGTAAGTGGAAGGTTCATTAACTTGGATCTGGAAACCTGTGTGTGTGATTCTAGCAGACTTTGATAGTCCTTATGGTCAAATACGACAACATATCCTGGGCTCATCCTGTGCATTTTTGCTGCAGACTAGAAATCAGCTATTTTTTGAGGATTCTTGGTTTCCTTCAGAGGGAAATGGTGCTTGGAATCCATAAACTGAGTTCCAAGATTTTTTTTTTTTTTGTACCAGAGATTGAACTTGGGACCTTGCACTTGTAAGGCAAGTGGGAGAACCTCTGAGCTAAATCCCCATCCCTGAGTGCTAAGATTTTCTATTTACTGGGTTTCCCCACAATTTTGCTAATAAAAATGATAGTCAAATTTTTGAGAGTTTTTTTAATAATATTGTTTTGGAATAATTTTAATTTGTGTTTTGTTTAACATAAACCAGTTTGAGTATCAATTTATACATCAATGAGCGCTTTTCTTTTTCTGCGAAGAATCTGTTAATTTCATTGTTGTAATTAAAGATACCATTTCTTCTCTAGTTTTAGAACCTATATACCAGTAGTTGTCAAAATATAATCCAGGGAGCCCTGAGTTCCTCAGGACTATTCAGGGAGTGTGTAGAGTCAAAAATATTTTCATGATTATTAACCTGAAGTAGTATTTGCCTTTTCACTGTCATTTATTTAGTGAGTGTTCAGTGGGATTTCTCACAGGGGTACATGACAAGTGATTTTGCTAGATAGTGCAGAAATAGCTGTTTTTTTATTTTTATGAGGCAAAACATTTCAGAAAATTATAAAAATATAAAACAATAGCAATATTCCCATTAAATTTTTTGCTTCATTTTTTTTGTAATTATCTTAATGATTGCTCAGTCCCTGGGACAAAAATACACCCACAACTCAAAGGAAGAGAAGTTTGTTTTGGCTCATGGTTTCAGTCCATGGTTGGCCAGCTCCAAGGTAAGAATAGGATGGCAGAAGGACATATTAGACAAAGAAGTGCTCAACCTAGGGCAGCCAGGAAGCAGAGAGAGAAGGGAGGTTCTGAGCACCCACCTAATTAATCTGTTGAGCCCTGTAGGACATCCGATTTCTTGCCAGTGATATTAGAAACAAAAGAATAGCTGCTGAGGAAAAACATCAGTGTTGTACATGCTGTTAAATAATCAGAGTGAGCAAACATGATAATTTTGGGATACTCAAGACCTCAGGAATTTTGATTTGCAAATATTCTCTAAAAGGTCACCTAGATTGGGGAAAGGGAAGAGGGAATGGACACCCTTTCATCCCTGACCATTCCAAATCAAAACAATCAGAGTGAGGACTCAGGTGCAGGCGAGTGGGAATGGTCTAGGCACTTTCCTTTCCACGGGCAGTAGTTTCTGTCACATGTAGTTGACCTCCATTAATGTTAATTGTTTTCTTTCTGATATCCTGAGAAAATGATCTACTGTATACTCCTTACTTAAGAAAATTTCTTTTGTAAGGGAGCAGAGAGTGTTAAGTATACAATTTTATTACTGACCTTTGCGTATCTGAGCTTATGGACATACAGGAAGCTCAGTTTGGCCATGACTAGGACTTTGACATGTCCAGAGGGCTTGTGTTCTCTCTCTATCAAATTATGTGTATGTGAGAATGCACCTGCATCCTGGCTGCTTCTGTGACCTTTGTGACACACACAGAATAGCTTATGCTCTAATTCCATATGATGAACTTCAGAACTATTTTCCTATGGTGTTAAAAAAAAAAAACTGCACAGGGAGGCCACTTGTGAAAATATCGGATTGCTTTTGAAAACCTTCATTTCTAGCCCTGGACCCCTGGAACTTTAGCTTCATTCTTATGGAAAATAACAGTTACACATTTAAGATTTTCAGCAGTCCAAGCTGAGGAAGCACTCTGCAGCACATTGTGGGAAATACAAACAAAGGCAGTCATCAGTTACTGGAGTAATCAAACATTATTGTGAGAAAGCTTGGGGACAACCTTGGAAGCTCAACTGGATGGGGTTCAGTATGCATTCCACAGCTGCACTCTGGCTCCTCATTGTGTTCTTCCCTGTAGCTTAGGCGAGAACAGGCTAATCTGCACACCAGTCTGTCATCTTCATTACTGAGGAGACAAATCAGTTCTCTAAGGACTTCCTCCTTCCAGCCACCAGTCTCTCCCTGCAGGCTCATTTGCATTTATATCACTCATTTGGTTATTGTTTATAAAATGGCAGAGATTAGGTTTCAGATTCTAGTTGGACTTGTTGCTGGATGTTATAACTACTTTTCAAAATATAATTTCTTTAATAATCCCATATAAATAGGAATTGCTCTTTGGAGGATGCTGACTGGTCTGAGGACAGCACATTCTTATTGCTCAGTCCCTGATGACAGTGTTATTCTCCTGTCTTTGGATATTATTGCTTGGTGAAGTCAGAAGAATCACTTTGAAGGTATAGTTACCAAATGACTAAGTTTCTACAGCTGTCTGTTTTTATTAAAGTTGAAGTGGGACTTTTAAAATCTGGCTGGCTGAGTTAGAGTAGAGGACTATAATCAAGATTGTCCTTAGAATTGTACCTTTCAGGGTTGTCCACTCTGAGAGAGGAGAGAGGAAGAGGTCAGAGAAGGAGAGAGAGAGGAGAGTAGTAGAGAGAGAAAGAGAGAGAGAGAGAGAGAGAGAGAGAGAGAGGAGAGGAAAGGAGAAGAAGGAGGGAAGGGAAGGGGAGGAGGAAAGGAAAGGGGTAGGAGAGGGATCTGTAAACTGGTCTTGATAAATTAACTTTCAGTGGGATTCTCTCTGTGGATTCTAGAACAGTTTCCCTCATTGTTCTGGAATGTATCTTCACCTAGGGAAGGGGTAGTACGTAGAGGCTGATGAACTGGATTCCAAGTGAAAGGACGGGGTCACTCTTGCAGGAAATAGGGAAAGCCAGAGGATCCTCTTCCCCTGACAGGGAGTTTGTGTCCTCCTTCCCACCTGCATAGAAGATTCATCATTCAACTTCCCTAGCAGCTCTTTCTCATCCACTTTCAGTTATGTACTGATCCCACAATCATTCTGCAAGCCCAAAGAATAGCTTGCAGCTTTTAATCAGTGAAACCATTAATGTCTTTCTAGGTTTGTGTTCTATGAGGTTAAAAGTCCATAGATAAGTGCTCAGACAAGGACACTTGATTAATCTATTCCAACACATGCTGTCTTCTGGCTTTGGGTTTGTCATAACCTTTGTAAGTCTTAATTTCCACATCCATAACTGGATATGATAGTAGTAATTGTTATTGCATGGGGCTATGATAGAGTTGACAAAATAGTTCCTGTGAGGTGCTAAGTATGTGTGTGCTGGGCTGTCCAAGGAGACACACCTGCTGGTGTTCTTGTCCTTCTGTGTGCTCTCACATGATCAGTACAGCTGATAGGGTTAAACTGTGGTTCTGTAAATTTGGCAGGGTATGATTTCTTGAGGTTCCATCATGAAAGGCACTGTGTCTTCTATCTTTTTTTCTTGAATCTCTTGGGAGAAAGGTAGAGGTCACTCAAAAACCCTTGTGGAGAGCCCAGAAGTCTCCCATCAAGATCCATGTCTGCGCCTTATCTGAGAATGGTGCTGCCCATGCCAATTAAGCTTTCTGGTGACTGTGGCCCTGATCAACCTCCTGAGAGACCCTGAGTCAGAACAACCCAGCTAAACTGTACCCAAACTTCTTATCTACAGAAACTGTGTAAACTGGTAACAGCTCTTTGCTGTTCAAAGCTGCCACATAGTGCCATAATCTGTTATGTGGCAATAGACAACTAATACAGTATATAAAGGTTTGCAATAAGTCATGGAAATTATTGTTTTTGCTGTCTAATCAATTATATTAAATTCTAATTTCTTTTTGCCTTGTTTTGATATGAGGGAAGTGCCAAGATAATCAGGGGTACCTATTAAGCTATTTTAGTGTGGGCCATTTTCCTAAGTGGCTAATTTGTTTTTCAGTATGCAGAAGTGATTTTCATTAGCTTCCTTTATCTTGTGGCACATTAATATAGTTATTGGAATACTGGCTACACCACTTATGTTTGTTTGTTTGGTACAGGGGATTGAACTTGGGTCCTTGCACTTGCAAGGCAGGCCACCGAACCGCTGAGCTAAATTCCTGGCTACACCACTTAATAAGCAAGACAAATAAGGTTGTCAGTTTTAAAGTTAAAAAAATATGATGAATGCAATAGAAAGCAGAAGAACATTTAATGCAAAGTTTAGGTTTTCTCGTTGTCTCTTGTTATATGTTCTGAGGTTTAGTTCCCCCCAAAGAGGTCGTATTTGAAAGTGGTACACGAAAAACTGCAATTTTGACCATGAAGCACCCATTGATTTATATTTCAACAAGTAATTGCACTTTTATTATCATTTTGGAAATTGGCTTATAAGCAAACAGTCAAAGAATCTTATCTACAAATAAGTAAAAGGAAATATGGAGTTACATGTGTATTGGGAGTCTGGGATAAAGAGGAAACCAGGCCTTGTGGCTTTGGGCTATGACTTCTACGCTTTCCAGGCTGACAGTTAGGGTTGCTCCTATAAAAGATGCTAAAGTAGCACTGTAGGCACAATCATGGTCAAACTATTAACTGTAAGTTGTAATCTCACTTCTTGCCAACTACATGGGGTTGAGGAAACTAATCCTGTAAGTATGAAATTTCATATATGAAATTAGAATGGAACTTACTGCAAAGTTCTAAGGTTTAAACAATGTGAAATATGCAGTTCTGTGTATTCAGAGCAGGACTTGCCACTCAAACACAGTGAAAACTGACTCTGAATCTGAGAGAATAGAGAAAACTGAAATTGTGGAGGGGGACACCCTTGTATACAAGCTTGCCTGTGGAGGCAAAGATGTTTTTGTAAGTTCCTGATCATGGAGTAAGGAGTTCATGTGAAAACAGTTACCCAGACTCCCTTACATTCTTGGGGTTCCATGGATTTCGGGTTACACTTCCATCAGAGCCACAGTTGCCCAACATTGCAATACAGAAGCATCCTTAATCCAAAAATCCATAATTACTTGCTCCAAAATCCAAAACATTTTCAGTACTGACATAACACAACAAGTAGAAATTGCCATGCCTAATGTCATGTGACAAGCTGCAGTCAAAACCCAGATGCAGTAAAAATATTTTATAAATTGCCTTCCAGCTATGTGTATAAGGTATAATAAAAAAATAAATGAACTTTGTGCTTAAACTTGGGTCCTATGCCCAAGATATCTCATTATGTATGTAAATATTTCCCAAACCAACTAAGTCCAACATCTGGAAAACTTCTATACATAAGCATTCTGGATAAGGGAAACAACCTGCAATGTGTTTTAGGGCCTTTGGGTCCCCTTGTGGCTTTAAAACCTGTTTTGGGTGGAGATTATGAGTTATTATTTTGCAAAATTTTTAAGACATGTTAGGTTCTTAATAATTATTTGATGAAGGAATGAGTTGTTGTGGATTCTTAAACAGTGCTTATTCTTGGGATCACTGACACTGCTATGAATTGTCCCTAATCCAGTGAGCATGCAACAATTGTGCATTTGAAATATTAAAAAAGGGAAAGAAAAAAAGCAATAAAATGGATGGTAGATTAAGATATGAGAATGTTTCTGCAGAAACATATCGTTGTACATAGTGACTTTGAACTGTGTCTAATTATGTGGTGTTTAATCAGTGAAGATGGATAAGCATTTTATAAAATATAAAAACCCAGTGCTCCCATGAACTGTCATAAGGATTTTTAACAAATGATGATCAGATTGCTCAGGGAAAGGGACTTCCTCCAATAATTAATTGGTGCTCTGGATTTTCACTTCCATAGCAGTTAATTTATATGATATTTTTTTGGGGGAAGGGGGTGCTGATCAGGGATATGTGGGAGAAGAGAAAGTCCCCCCCTACAGTGAAGTACATTAACAACAGATGCAGAATGACAGGAAAGGGGAGACGGGCCCCTGTGCAACTCACCTAACTCAGGGCTTGGTAATGAAATGTGGGCAGTTTTATCTGCTTAATTAGAAATTTTAGGAATAGCCAGATAATCATTTAATTCATTTTACAAAGCTAAATTACATCAATAACAGAGCCTTTTGCTTTGTGCAAGGAACTGAAAAGGGGCAAGGTTAAAATACTAATTAAAACATACATTCTATCCTCACTGAATAATAAAGTCAGCTTTATTTACTGAGGAAATGGGGCTGGCACTACAGAAGCTAGAAAATAGAAAGAAACTGGGAAAGAAAACTATTGTTATAGACCTTTTCCCCAAATTCTTTTTATTTACCTTAAAATAATCAATGCATAAAAATTGTACTTATTTTTGGAGTATGATGATTTTTCCATATATATTATGTTGAAGTCAGTAAATATTTCTATCTTTTCATACCTTTATCATTCTTTGGGGTGAAAAAATTCAAAATCCAGTTAGCTTTTTTTTCTTTAAAAATAGTACATTATCATTATGTGCAGTTATCTTACTATGCAATAGAACATCAGAATTTATTTCTCTTTTCTAACTATAACTTAGTAGTTTGATCAACCTTTCCAAACTCTTCCTCACCCCTTACTATGGCCCCCGAATTATTCTTTAAAGAACACCAGTTCTTCAAAATGTTCTCCAAAACTATCAAGCTCAAATAAGTTTGGAGACTATTTACTACTAAACTACCTCTCAGAGAAACACATGAATATTCCTCTAAGACCTAACTCTGGGGTACAAAAGATGCCAACAAATCAACTGACAAGGGAGTGTCTTCCAAAGACATCTTTTTAAGGCCTCAATTTCTCCCCAGTCACCAAATTCTGTGTAAGAATAGAAAACAACTGAGAAGACCCATGACAGATTCTTTGTTTTCCACATAGATATCCTGAGATTCTTTGATGGTGTTTTTCCTCTCTGAAGGTGGCATGTTGCAGGCTTGGTATCCAGGGTGATGGTCTTAGGCATTGATGTGGAACCATTGAGGAGCAGGGTATGCTGGAAGGTCCTCAGGTCAGGTGAGGGCACTGCCCTAGAAGGTTTAAGGTCATTTTCATGGGCCTAAATAGTCTCTTTGAAGTCAGGGTTGTTATAAAAACCCAAGTCTGGCCCTACGTAGTTCTCTGACTTCCTGTTCAAGATATGATTTCATCTTCCCACAGCCCACCATCTGTCCTGGTCCCTCACCAGAATCAGTGATGTGCTGCTTGACTCTCAGCCTCCAAAGCTGTGCTTAAATAAATATCTTTTCTTTTTAAAGTTAGCCTGACTCAGGCATTTTGTTTTTTGTTTTGTTTGTTTTGGTACCTGGGATTGAACTCAGGACCTTGTGCTTGTGAGGCAGTCAGTGGAACCACTGAGCTAAATTCTGGCCCTCAGGCATTTTGTTATAACAATGAAAAAATAAATGAATGTAAAATCATGTACCTCGGTTAATAGCATAGGCTTTGGAATCAGCCAGACTGAAGCAAACCCTTGTGCTTCTCCTAGGTGCTAGATTCAGGTAAGTTCAAAGATATTTAACTTCTGTGTATCTCAGTTTCCCTATAAGCAAAAATCAGGAAAATGATAATGTCCACCTTGTGATGTATTGTGAGAATTTAATGAGATATAACAAGTAAGAATTTCTTCAACTTAACATATTAGCAATTTACTTCTTTGACAGTGTGCATAAATTTATCTTACTGTTTTTGACAGTTGCATAGAATTTACTTCTACAACATATACCAGTTTAGTGAATTTGAAATGTAATTTAGCATGGAATACGATATTTTAAAGCATAGCCTAAGACTTAGCAAAGCATAAAAGAATGATTGCTAAGTTTGACTACATTCATATTAAAGTCTATAAACAAGAAAAAACCTCATGAATAATGTTAGAACACCAATGGCAAAAAAGTCAGAAAATTGTTGTTCATAGAATATTCAACTTTTTAAAAATATAAACAAATTTTCCAAATAGATTAAACCAATAGAAAAACAAGTAAGGACTTAATGCTTCTGAAACAAAATCATATAGGAATTTCCAGTTTTCAAATGAAAATCATGAAACAATATCATTTTGCTATAAGACAGGAAAATATTAAAAGAATATTAGTTAATATGCAGGGTTATTGACAATTTATGAGAAAATAAGAATTTTAATGCACTATTTATAGAGATAAACTGGTATGATTTTTATTGGAATGCAAAGGGTTATTGTAAACTAAAAATTTGAAAAGGTGCATGCTATTAATGTTCAAGATCTCATCAGGACTCTCTTGATGTACTGATGTGCTAGGTACAAGCATAAAGTTCTACACAAAATGCTGCTGCAGTTTTTACCTACAAAGACCTAGATGCAGAATATGAGTAATGAAACTTTTTACACTTAAAACAAAAAAAACTAGCATTTATTAAACATGGCCATTAAATTCTGCTTTAAGAGTAACATGAATTCAAAATCCAATTAGTTAGGAAGAGTTTTCTAGGGATCTACAGCACAGTAAAATGACTATAGTTCCCAACTTAGTGTGTGTTTTATGAAGAACTAGAGGAGAGGAGTTCAAAGGTTCTAAGCATAAAGAAGTTATAAGGATATGAAAATGCTAATTACTCTGATTTGGACATTACAAGTTGCATTCATGTATTGAATTATCACTGCATTCCCTATAAAAAATAAAACCCATAACAATCTATAAGAAGCAAAATTCTGTACAGCACACTATGGAAAATGCTTCTCTTTTAACAAATTTTCAACCATTACCTACAGTTGTGGCTTTGAAAATTATACAAAGGAAAGTACTCAAAGACCATACGACTCTGGCTTATGGAACAAACTCATGGATCTTCCTATCTAGAGGAAGTTCTGCTCTTGGAAGAAGAAAAGTATTTTTTAAATAGTTTTACTTCTTTTCCTCATTGAGCTTATTGGTACATTTTAGGTATACAGTACAGTTACATTCATTATTGGGATCTTGTACCTTTACAGGACAGGTTCTCATTTTTTCCCCTTATGCTTGCCCTCCCTTCACCCCCTCCTCCCCTCCCCATTTACAAGCACTTCATTTCTATTTTTTCATTTTCTCATATTTTTTCTTTTCCCTTGTTAGCTTTTCCCTAACCTTTCCACTTTCCCTACACCTTTAGTCCCTTTCTTCCTATTTCATATTGTCCATTATATCATTCAGATCTTATGTACTATTATAGTTTATTCACACCAAAGAAACTATTCAGAATTTACACATGTATGACTTATTTACTTCTCTTAGGAGTATATCCTCAATATTTATGCATTTTCCTATGAATGAATCTAATTTCTCATTCTTTAAGGCTAATATTCCATTTTATAGAAAAACCACATCTTCTTTATCCAGTTTACAACTGATGGGCAAATGGGCTGTTTCCAAGTTTTGTCTATTACAAACTATGCCACTATAAAGATAGGGGTGCATGTATCTCTGTGACATGATTCTTTTAATTCTTTAGGAAAGATACCCAGAAGAGGGATGGCTGGGTCAAATTGAACCTCTAGTCCCAACTCTTTGAGGTATCTCCATATTGATTTCCATAGTGGTTGCACCAGTCTGCACTCCCACCAACAATGGAGAAGGGTTCCTTTCTCCCCAAAACCCTGCCAACATTTGTTATTGTTTGATTTCTTGATATCAGTCATTATTTGTGGGGTGAGGTGGAATCTCAGTGTTGTTTTTATCTGCATCTCTCAAATGACCAGTGATGTGGAAGATTTTTTCATATATATACTTGCTGCTTTTACATCATTGTCTGAGAATAAGAAGTACAGGCCAATCTCCTTAATGAATATAGATGCAAAAATCCTTAATAAGATACTAGAAAACAGAATACAGAGGATCACCAAGAAGATCATACGCCCTGACCAAGTCAGATTTATTCCAGGGATGTAAGGATGGTTCAACATATGTAACTCAATAAATGTAATACACTATATTAACAAAGTCAATGACTAAAACCACATGATCCTTTCAATAGATGCAAAAAAAGCATTTGACAAAATTCAACACCCATTCATGACAAAAGCCATGCAAAAAACTGGAATGGATGGTCTCTATCTGAACTGAATAAAGTCTATCTATGAAAAACCAACAGCCATTTATCATAACAATGGCCAAAAACTGAAAACTTTCACGTTAAATCAGGAATAAAACAAGGATGCCCACTATCACCACTCCTCTTTGATATAGTTCTGGAAACATTAGCCACAGCAATTATACAAGAGAAAGAAATTAAAGCAATAAAGATAGTAAAGGAAGAAGTTAAACTGTCATTATTTGCTGATTATACGATACTCTACATTGAAGACCCAAAAAACTCCACCAAAAGACTTCTTGTCTTAATTGACCCTTTTATCAGAGTAGCTGGATACAAGGTAAACACCCAAAAATCAATAGCCTACTTGTATACAAATAACAGAGTCACTGAGAGAGAAATCAGGGAAACACTTCCTTTCACAATAGCATCCAAAAAAAATGAAATATCTAGAAATCAATCTAACCAAAGAAGCAAAAGACCTTTACACTGAAAACTACAGAACTCTGTAGAAAGAGAGCAAAGAGGGTATAAGAAAATGGAAAAATATCCCCTGCTCCTGGGTAGGAAGAATCACCTTAGTGAAAATGGCCATACTACCAAAACTGCTAAACACATTCAATGCAATGCCAATTGAAATCCCAACACTATATTTCACAGGACTAGAAAAAAGCATCCAAAAATTTATTTGAAACCATGAGACCTAGAATAGCAAAAGGCATCCTAGGCAACAGAGACATGGTAGCAGGTATAACAATTCCCAATTTGAAACTACACTACAAAGCCACTGTGATAAAAACAGCACGGTATTGGCAAAGAAACAGATCTGAGGATCAGTGAAACAGATTGAAAGACACAAAAACAATTCCAGATGTACTCAGCTATGTCATCTTTGAGAAAGAAGCAAACCATCCTCAGTGGAGGAAAGATAGCTTATTTAATAAATGGTGTTGGAAAAACTGGATCTCAACCTGCCAAAGATTAAAACTGGACCCTTATCTTTCACCATGCACTAAACTAAAATACAAGTGGATGAAAGATCTAAATATTAAAACAGAAACACTAAACTTGCTGGAAGATAAGCTAGGCAGAGCTCTTGAAAACATTGGCATAGGAAAAGACTTTATGATCAAACCTCAGTAGAATGGGAACTAGCAGAAAGAATCAACAACTGGGATCTAATATTATTGAAAAGCTTCTGCACTGCAAAAGAAACCATCAAGAGAACCAAGAGACAACCTAAAATGTAGGAAAAAATTTTTACCAGCTGCTCCTCAGACAAAGGACTATTATCTAGAATATATAAAGAACTCAAAACAATCAGTCCCCCCAATATAAAGACCCGATTCTGAAAGAAAAGTATTTTTAATGTATTGGAAAAACAGTTACTTAAGATCTGTGTGAAACAAGACAGGAGTTATATTTACCAATAGAATGTAGAAATTAGCAAGATCATATACATCTCACCCTTAAGGTTCTAGCTATTCCTGAGCCATCCAGTTGTTGAGGGTCCACGACAGCCAGGTGGACCCAAATGAAAGAGACAATTACTTCTGAGCAAAGATGGACATGAACTCTTTGAATTTGAGAAGCATATGGTAGGAAGAGGCTGTAACCACTAAACTGCATGAAAAGAAAATACTTAAACATGAAGCTTTAAAATGACATATGTACCAGTGTGGCTGTTTAGAAATTCTGGGAATCTTAGTCACAGGGATTTCAGCTGTCACTGAGCAGCTCTGTTCATGGAAAGATAGTGCTAGGCAGGAGCTTACAATCTTCATGTCTTCCCACTTCTCTCCCAGGAAGCAAGAGTCTGATGCTCCCTCTAGAGAGGAGGACAGCACCCCACTGTGAGGTTGAGGTACAGAATCAGCCTGAGTCTGAGGCTGGACCAGGTCAAACATCCAGTCCCCATCAACATCCCAGCCTCAGGTAACCAGCAGGTGTGGGCTACCATGGCAGGGACAGAAAGGAAGACTGGATCTGCACAGCACACAAGTAGGTCAGGGTGAGCAGGAGCACAAAGAAATACCCCTGGCATAGTAAGGGTTCAGGAGATACCAGCACCTTCAACCAGCAGAGGAATTGGGAGCCCTGACAGCAAACCCCTAATTGTGCAGCAGCAGCAGCAGCAGCACCACCACCCTGTGTCCAGAGAAATTGGCATCTGTGAAGCACTGATGATAGCCTAGTAACCAGAAAGCCCAATTCTGCTCAATTAATAACCAAGATGACTTAATCTCTACATCTCCCTGCACTCTACTCTGTCCCATAGAACTTTGTAGACAGGATAAGAAAAATGATTCAAATTGAAACCCAATGGGAAACAAGAGTATGGCAGAAAGAATAAGGGGACCTCCCTGAATGTTGGCTTGGGATCTAGGAATTGAAAATAGTTTCATTAATTTACATTCTTTTAAAAATACATTTACCTTAGTATTATTTCCTGATATCTGGGAATCATTTGTTCTATTAAATGGAGGTTTCAGATGACCATTCAGTGCATGGCATTTCAGAGACATAATGAGAGGAATTCTGCTTTCCTAACATGGTGAAGGCCTTGGGGTTCCTTAAAAAATCAACCTAGCATGGTAAACTGCACACAGGAGGAGGTTGGTAACTTGTACCTCTCATCTTTGCTGTAAGTAAAGCTCACAGTGAAGAAAGGATGGTTTTCTACCCAATGGGACTCTATTAATATCTTCCCCTATTGGATATTTGTTGCTGAAACACAACAACCTTACACAGAAGATATGATTGTGCATTTTTGTACAGCAATTTTCTTTATTATACAGTTTGTTTTAGAATCTACAACCATTTCTGCCTTTGTTTCCTATAAACACTTGGCAGGAGGAAATACATCATTCATTTTATAAGTGATGAACTGAAGCTTGCAGGAGACTGAATATTTTATTTTGAAGAGAGACAGGAAAAAAATTATCTAGTGCATTGTCTTTAACTAAACTATGAAGCTTCTCATTTTTTTTTATCTTAGTGACTTATCATTTTTCCCTGGGTCAGTGACTACTTGCAAATCTATATTTGCCCAAGGAAAAGATCTGCTCTGAATACCAGAATACCATTGGTACATGTTGAGATATGGGTCTCCTGTTTATAATTGATATTTCCACATTAAGATGAAACAGCTGCCAATTCAAAACTGCAGCCCTCAAGCAAAACCCCAAGGCATTATAAAAGGCACATACTTCTGACACTTTCCAGCTGTCAGCTTTGCCACTCACCTTGCTTCTAACATTTTGTTATAGATATTTTGAACAAGATTTTATAATGCAGACACAAAGGAGGAATTCCCCCATCTGAAAACACCATGTTGGTTGAGAAGAAGAAATCATAGCAGAAGATTGGTGTCTGGACAATATGGTTTTGTCTGGAGAGGACCCAAGTTTGTCCTTTTGCCTGCAGTGTGGAATAGTGGTTAGGTTTAGTGAGCTGGCCAAGGTTGGCAATAAGACTTTGAGCATGTTACAGTCAATAAGCCCCACTTTCCAATACTTGAAACTGGAGTAATACATACATCTTACTAAGTCCTGCAGAGAGTTATGTGAGATGTTATGTATACATTTGGGGCACAATGCTTGGGTCAAGGATTACCTGGTATTGGAGCAAAGAGCTGAGTTGATTCTGTAACCCCAATATTAAGCATGTCCACCATGCTATAAAAGGTAATTTGTAAGGGGATGAGGTAGGGAAGACCCAACTGCAGTGGAAAAGTTGAGAACTAACATGATGGAGAGCCCAGGGCAGGAGGTCAGTGGTTTTGTGATTGTTGTTCAATGATGGAGAAGTTTGGTAGGGGGAGGCAGAGCCCAGACAAGGGGTGGCATTCAGGAACATCAGAATCATGTCTGGAAACCATGGTAAGAATAAAGCAGGTGCTTTAGTCATGGTGGGAAAGAGCAAAAGGAAGTTACACTAGATAGGACTGTGTAGTTTCACCCTTCCAAGGGGACTTTATGTAATCGGTGTAAGAACAAGAATAATTTTCAACAACCAGAGACTGAGATATAATCTAGGTAGAACTAGCATTCTCTCAGTGCCTACCAAGGTGAGGAATGCAGGGCATGGATCAAGGATATAGCTGTCTGAGGGATGTCAGTGGGTGCCGCAGAGTAGGGAGGATAGGACAAAGCCATGCAGGGAAGCATCAGCTATTGCAGTCTTTGGCCCAGCATACCCGGTCTCTGAACAATGATATTTTTCTTCTACAAATGAATAGTTTTCATAATTTCTGCTTTACTGCATTCTGCAATTAAATTCTGCCCTAAATATAGTTACCTACCAGTAATAGCCAATGGGTGAGCTATTACTGAGTGGATTCTGCATTATCATCTCTTCTCTTTCAAGTCTGTTATTCTGCCCTTTGGAACTCTTTCTTCTTTAGGCATAGCCCTTCTCAGTCCTGCTGATGAGGATGAACTTGCACATAATTCTTGACCTTTATCACAGAGAAAAGGTTTTGCTTGTCTCTTCCCAGGTGCTGTCTGCAAAGGAAACTGGAGAGCCACAGCTGTGCTGTCTTGGGAGCCTCCTGAAGAGATAGATGTGCCGTCTGCTTCCACTTTGCAGAGTCATGTGGATGGAATTTAGCTCTGATTTCCCATGCTAAACTCACAGATCCAGTTTCTGCATCACAGATTATTTAAATATGGCTCCTCTCCAGATATATATGATTAAAATTCAAAACACATCCAAATATCATGTTAGTCAAGAGAGTGTAGTTCTTTTTGAAAGATAAAAAGCAGATAAATCACGTATGTATCATGGTTGCAATAATAACTATACTAATGTTTATGTCGAACCTCAAAGGAGAATAAGTAGCTTAGCTAATGGCATGTAGCAGAGAATCTCCCAGTGTGAAATACAAAAGGAGTTGTTAGTTCATTATGAAGGGCACCTGGGGAAAATCGATTTTTGAGTTATTTGGTATTGGGTCTACTGTTTTTTTAAATAGCAGAAAAATAGCAGTTTTTTTATTTAATGTGTTTTAATACCAAAAACTTACAAAGTTTTACTTTATGGGCATGCAGTCTCTGTAATGAGATTTTTGTTGTTGTTGTTGTTGTTGTTGTTTTGTTTTGTTTTTTACTGGGGATTGAGCCCAGGGCCTTCCTACTGAATTATGTCCCCAGACCTTTTTTGTTTTATTTTAATTTCATTTATTTATTTTTGTGGTATCAGGAATCAAACTAAGGGCCTTGCGCTTGTGAGGCCGGCAGCAATGCCGCTGTGCTAAATCCCTGGCCCTGTAATGAGATGTTATGACATATTTATAACCCTTGAAATACATGTGTTATATATATGTGTGTGTGTATTGTGTGTACATGTTTATTATATATGTATCTAAGTATATTTGGAAAAGAGATTACTGTTCATTTGATTGGATAATTATCTTTTACTTTGTCTAGCTTTCTTGAAATATTATTGACAAATGAAAATTGTATACATTTAAAGTGTGCAACATGATGATTTGCTATACATTGTGAAATGATTACCACAATCAAGTTAATTCTCATAAACGTTGCTTTGCATAGTTACGGATTAGGTAATTTAATTGAGTGAAACTTCATTTCTAGACTCTACATATTTCAAAATCATCATTTCAAATTTGAAAACATAAACTTGAGAGATACTCTAAAATTGTTTTATAAGTTCACTTGACTTTGAATATGAGTTGTTTATTTTCTTTGAGTCACATTCAAGAAGGTCAAAATGAAGTATTGAAGAGAAAACCGTCACCTCTTGTGATGACTAATCTTGGCTATCAATCTGATAGGACTGAGAGATGGCTAGAAAGTTGATAAAGCACAATCCTGGGTGTGTCTAAGGTTGTGTTTCTAGAGTTGATTGGTGTGTGGGTTAGTGGGCTGAGTGGGGAAACCGAACCTAAGTGGGGGTGGCATTGTGCAATAGACTGGGGGCTTGGCTAGAACAAAAGTGGAAGAGAGAAGAAGCTCACTGGGTACAAGCTCATTTTTCCTTGAACAGGTTTGTATTTTGCTGCTGCCATCACTACAGACATCAGACTCCAGCTTCTTCACTTTTCACGGACTTACACCAGTGACTCACCAGGGAGCATCCAGACTTTCAGCTTGGAGTTGTGGCTGTATCATTGGTTCCTCTTGCACTGAGGCTGCCATGATGTTGGATTGAGCAGCTGCTGGTGTTCCCAGCTCTCCAGTGTGCAAATGGTCATTGTGGGACAATCTAGCTTTGGATTGTATAAGCTAATTTGACAAATTTCCTTGAATAATTATAATACATTCTATTGGTTCTGTTCCTGTAGACGATCTTGACTAATACCTGCTTACTTCCTCGAAAGTGAGGGTACTCATTCAAAACCATTATCTTTGTGATACAAGGCTGGGCTCACAGAAGAGTGTCTCCAACCCTGTCAATGGCTTCAGGTAAGGATGCTGTGATATTCATACTCAGTTTTGCTTTTTGCTTTAATATTTAGTGATAAGCACATAGATGAGAGATGCTAGCAGTCCTCACTTGAAAAGGGAACTTCATATACATGTCCCTCAGAAATATTTATAATTTAATTTACTAAGAACTACAGCTTTGAATAAAACCTGAAGTTTTGGTAATTGACAAGCTCTGAAGAGACAATGAGATGAGTTTTTAACTCCTCAGAGTTTCCGTGGCTACCTTAAGTCTTATAGACTTGCTGAATGTGTAATATAAAGGGATTTTGGGGTGAGAGTACCAGCTGAGGGACACTGATCAGAAAGTATTCTAAGCATTGTATCAGTTCACAGATATAATCCAACCTCTTTAATCAAAAGGCAGGTGGTGCTATGTCTTCCTCAGAAAAGAATTATAATGCTGTACTTGTGACTTTTAATGAATTTAGTGAAAACTTTGTATTTTGGAGGATAATCTTTGGCTTAATCCTAGAATATTCTCTTTATTTTAAAAGGTTAAAATAATTCTACTTTGGTATATCCTAGAGTTATCACTCTGGATCGGTGTTTCTAGTTACTCTTTCAAAATCATTGTTCAAATATTCTTTTATATCATGAAAACTATTTTTGAACTGTCAATTTAAATACAAATTCTGATTCTTTGCTCTTCCTCCCCTCCCAAGTGCTGGAACTCTATTCATACCCTGAGGCGACCTGTTTGATTGACCCTATGGCAAGTATCTTCCCTTCCTCCCCTTGCATGAGTGTCTGAAGGTATGCAGTCCTTACATCTAATTTTGAAATGATTGATTCCCTTCATAAACCACCAGGCGGCCTACATTCCAGTGGTAGCATATTGATTTACCTTGGTATAATTATCTGCCTAGGATGATTCACATCCATTCTAATTTTGCTTTATATTTTCTGCCTATCCATGACAGGGGATACATAGGGCTTTTGAGACTCAGCTATAAAGCTATTGATTAAAACTTATTTAATATCATCTCTGTAATCATTAGTCTGTGACATAGCCATCCTTCTTGAGGAACTCTTCCTACAGGCTTTCATGCTTGCAAATCTCCTTAGTATCCAGCTGCTGCTCTTTTCCATAGTTCTCATCTTCTGGCTCTGTAACGCTTCACTCCTAGGCAGTGATGCATTAGTAAATGTTTAACAACTGGCTCTCTAGGATGGATACCAGATGAAACACACCAACAACAATCCCTCATTAATAGAATTTGCCAATTTCCATGGAGTAAATGCTCTCACTCTAGCTGATTACAAGCTATCAATGTGGTATCAAGTAATCAACTCTGAACATGGAGTTGGAAAGAGAGCCCAACATTAGCTCTTAGGAGTAGGTGTGAGATGGCACCAGCACACTACTGCTCCTAGCAAAAGCTACAGGTTTAACTTCTCTTGTCTCATTTCAAGTGGGGAAAAATCATTCAAATGACAGACTTAGTTTCCCAAGTTCAAGCCTGGGAAACGTGGCAGCTGGAATGGACAAAACTGTCTACACTTGTCACTAGATGGTGGCATGTATTTATGCAAAGTTAAATAGCAGAAACATCAAAAATACAGGTATTATTGTCAGCAACAAGAATCTGGAGTTAGTCTTACTTATTATTGTTAGTCAAACCCAGTGATTTTCATTTAAGGATGCTTTACCTCTTAGAGAATATGTAGAATGTCTAGAGGCATTTTGTCACAACTGGATAGATGGTGCTGTGACGTGTAGTGATTAAAGGACAGAGATTCTGCTAATGTCCTATAATTCACAGGACAATTGCCACAAGAAAGAATTATCTGGCCACAAATGGCAATAGTGCTGAGGTTGAGAAACTCTGGTCTAGTCAGTGCCAGGTAAGCCACAAAAATAATGTCCACTACAGCCTTTACTTCAAAACGTGCTTGTTGAATTTGTCACCACGTACGCTACACAAAGAGCATTCAAACCAGAGATACTCATCTCTTTTACATCTTCCATAGAGTATGAGCAAGATTTCACTCATGGGTGCATTTGAGTACCAGTGTTAGGCATAGTTTGGCTCAACTTGAGCCTTCCAGTACTAGTATGGTTGCCTAGAGATGCTGCTATATCAGGCTTTTCTACCCCACATTAACTCATCACCCGGATCTGGGAAGTAGTTGTAATTTTGAGTAAGGTTGCTCCACATATACATGTTTGGGTTAGGTTGAGGGCATAATGATTGTGATTTGGAAATCTCTCACTGTAGAAATAAAATGACTTTAGCTTGGTTATGTATTAACACTGACCCTTCAGAGAGCAGTCTAGTCAAAGATGAATGTGTAATACTTTGCTATGGTTTAGTGGTAAAATGCCCCTCAAGGCTTTTGGGAGGTGACTGGATCATGGGGTGCTATACTGATCATTGACGAGTTCCTAGGTGAAGGAGCAGTGAGGAGGTGGGGCCTGGCTGAAGGAGGTTGGTCACTAACGGCTTTCCTTTGGAGAGTACGGCTCTTCCTCTGGCCCCTTCTCTCTCAGTGTTTTCTAGTTGCCATGGGTTAAGCAACCTCCCTCTGCCAGCCTGTTCCATTATGCCATTTCTGTCTCAGAGTCAGTATATCGTGACTGAACCCTCTGAAATGGTAGTCAAATAAACCTCTCTTTCTTTATAGGTGTCACATATTTTGTCCCAGTGACAGAAAAGTGACTGAAATATACTCTATTGGAACGTGACAACTCAGGGCATCAGGATTGTGGAAAAAGAGAGGCATGAAGCCAGGAAAGGTGTGCAGCAAAATGAGGCTGCAGATCACTACCCTGAATACCTAGATTCTCAACACCTGCCACAAAGTCACAGCTGACTCCTATGAAGAGTGCTCACACCTCTATGTGGGGCTTCTTTCATAATATGTTTTTGTTAGTGCCTATTAATTTTGCAAAATATTGGGTTTCAATGTAGTATTTTCCTAGTACACAGATTGGGATTACAGCTATTCTTCTCACTGCTCTCCTTTATGCTGCATTCTTTCCTATTCTTTATTCCCTTTGTGGAATTTGTTAGAACATTTCCACAGAACAACCACCTCTTGGAGCAGACCGTGAAGGAGAAAATGAAAAGAAGTTTATCTACCTACTTCCTTCCATCTGGTGTTTCCCACTGTTGGGGTTCACACACAGGAAGCTAACTAACCCTCAGATAAATCTGTACAGGACTCCTATTTATATGTTAAACCAGAGTTGCACTATGCAGCTTTCCACAGCAGCTAAAGAAGCCAGGATTCACATTGGGTTTTGCGGTGTTTCATCAAAAAGTGAAATGGTTGGTCAACTTGGCTCCAGTGAGCTATTAATGAACAAAGTAAGGCAGACAAGGAGATCCTAGCAGGCAAAGGGTACACATTCAACACACTTTATTTTTCTCCCATGGAAAGAAAACTTCTTTTTACTCTCAGGTCTAAAGGTTCTGGAAGCTATTCCAATTTAGGTATTCAGTGTGTTGTCTATTATAGAACATTTTTAGATGATGTATATTGGTTTTTGGAAACTCCCTTCTACTCGTCTGTTAACTTTTTCTTACTGCTTTTAAAAAATGATCAGGTATTTATTGTTTTAACTAGTCTTTCTTCACACATCAAGATAATATAATTTTTTTCTGTTATTTCCCTAGTCATATTGGTACATTTTTAAAAATTGAGTTTATTGGTACATTTTAGGTATACAGTACAGTTACATTCATTATTGGGATCTTGTACCTTTACATGATAGGTCTTGGTTCTCATTTTTTTGCCTTTTGTCCCTGCCCTCCCTTCACACCCTCCACCCCTTGATACATTTTTTTCCTTTTTATTGAGTTTATTGGTACAATCTAGGTCTACAATACAGTTAAATTCATTACTGGGATCCTGTACCTCTACATGACAGGTCCTGGTCTCATTTTTTCCCCTTGTGTCTGCCCTCCCTTCACCCCTTCCTCCCCTCCCCATTAATGAACTCTTTATTTCCATTTTTTATTTTCTCATATTTTTTCTTTTCCCTTATTTCCTTGCCCTTACCCTTTCCCCATTTCCTACACCTTTAGACCTTTTCTTCCTATTTCACACTCTTAATTATCCCATTAGGATCTTGTGTACTATTATACTTTTTCACACCAGAGAAGCTATTCAGTATTTACACATGTGACTTATTTATTTCACTTAGGAGTATATCCTCAATATGTGTCCATTTTCCTATGAATGACTCTAATTTCTCATTTTTTATGGCTGAGTAGTATTCCATTTAATAGAAAAATCACATCTTCTTTATCCCATTTCCAACAGATGGGCAGATGAGCTGTTTCCAAGTTTTAGCTATTACAAGCTGTGCTGCTGTAAACATGGGTGCACATATATCATTGTGATATGATTCTTTTAAATCTTTTGGAAAGATACCCAACAGAGGGATGGCTGGGTCAAATGGAACCTCTAGACCTAGTTTTTTGAAGTAACTCCATATTGATTTTCATAAAGGTTGCACCAGTCTGCACTCCCACTAACAGTGGAGAAGGGTTCCTGTCTCCCCACAAACACACCAACACTTGTTATTGTGTGATTTCTTGATAGCAACCATTCTTTGTGGGGTGAGGTGGAATCTCCGTGTTGTTTTATTCTGCATTTCTCAAATGACCAGTGATGTGGAGCATTTTTTCATATATTTACTTCCTGTTTTTACTTCTTTGTCTGATAAAAACAGCATGGTACTAACAAAGAAACAAATCTGAGACTCAGTGGAGCAGATTGGAAGACACAAAAATAACTCCAGATGTACTCAGCTATGTCATCTTTGACAAAGGAGCTGACCATCCTCAGTGGAGGAAAGATAGCCTCTTTAATAAATGGTGTTGGAAAAACCTGGATCTCAACCTGCCAAAGATTGTTTTGAGTTCTTTATATATTCTAGATAATAGTCCTTTGTTGGAGGAACAGCTGGTAAACATTTTTCCCCACATTGTAGGTTGTCTCTTAGTTCTATTGATGGTTTCTTTTGCAGTGCAGAAGCTTTTCAATAATATGAGATCCCAGTTGTTGATTCTTTCTGCTAGTTCCTGTGCTACTGAGGACTTGTTCATAAAGTCTTTTCTTATGCCAATGTCTTCAAGAGTTCTGCATAATTTATCTTCCAGAAAGAAAGTTTAGTGTTTCTAAACTTTAATATTTGGGAGAGTGTTGTTCAATTTCCATGTGTTTGTGAAGTTCCAATGTTTTCTTGTGCTACTGATCTCTAGCTTTATTGCACTGTGATCTGACAATATACAGGGAATGACTTCAATTCTTTTGCATTTATTCAAACCTGTTTTGTGAGCTAGTATGTCATCTGTCTTGGAGAATGACCCATGTGCAGCTGAAAATAATGTATATTCTGATTTTGTGGGGTGGAACACTATAGACGTCTATTAAATCCATGCATTCAAAAGCTTGGTTCAGTTCTGGTATTTCATTGTTGATTTTCTGCCTAGATGATCTGTCTATTTGTGATAGTGTGGTATTTAGATTCCCCACTACAATTGTATTTGTGCTTATTTGGGTTTTCGAGTTATTTAATATTTGTTTTATATAGTTGGGGGCCTTTATATTTGGTGCATATATGTTTATGATTGTCATTTCTTCCTCTTGGATTGTTCCCTTTACAAGGATGTAGTGGCCTTCTTTGTCTCTCTTAATCAGTTTTGGTTTGAAATTTACTTTGTCTGTGAATAAGATTGTTACCCCGGCTTTTTTCTGGGCTCCTGTTGTGTGGAGAATGTTTTCCATCCTTTCACTTTCAGTCTATGGGCTTCTTTTTGCACTAGGTGTGTTTCTTGTATACAACATACTGTTGGATTTTGCTTCTTAATCCATTCTGCCAATCTATTTCTCTTGATTGGTGAATTGAGGCCATTGACATTGATGGTTATGACTGATATGTACTGACATTATGGTCATGTTATTGTCCTTTTGTTGACTCTTTTTAGTTTTTTGTCCTCTCCTTTTAGTTTCTTGACTTGGCTATTTGATTTGCTCTGTTGGGCCTCATGGTGTTGTGATCTTCATTATTTTTTTCTAGGATATTGTTTAAAATTCCTTGTGTTCTTTGTCATGGAAATATCTTATTTCCCCATCCATTTTGAAAGAGAGTTTTGCAGGACACATCAGTCTTGGTTGGAGGTTGTTTTCTTTTAGGACTTGAAATGCGTCACTCCAGGCTCTCCTTGACCTGAGGGTTTGTGTTGAAAAGTCTGCTGTGATTCTGATGGGCTTTCCTTTGCATGTGATTTGTTTCTTTTCTCCTACTGCTTGTAGTATTTTGTTCTTCTGTTGGGTTTCTGGGATTTTGATTATTATATGTCTAGGTGTAGATTTTTTTTTTTATTGTGGCTAGTTAAAGTCCTATATGCCTGACTTATCTGTATGTCAAATTCTTCCCCTCTGTTTGGAAAGTTTTCTGTCATTAATTCTGTGAACAGCTTTTTTAAGTCATTTGCATTTTCTCCTGTTAGTTCATGGATTCCTATCAGTCTTATGTTATTCTTCTTTGCATCATCTAGGAGTTGTTGGATCGATTTCTCATGATGCCGTACTGTTTTTAAGAGAACTCTCTTTTCATGGTCACTGTCTGTGATCCTACCTTCTGTACCTGAGATTCTATCTTCACAATCTTTTATTCTGTTACATATGCTTTCAATAGAGTTTTTAATCTCCTGGATATCTGTTTGAATCTGTTTAATGGATTCCATTTCTCTCCTATGTTGGGCATTCATTGTTTCCATTTCTTTCTTATGCTGGGCCTTCATGGTTTCTATTATGTTCCTAAGCTCATCTATTTTTTTGTCAGTTTCTGCTCTGGAGTCTTGAATCATGTCTTTCATTTTGCTCACCATCTCTATGGTCATCTGGGAAATAAATTCTGTTTTGAATTTTTCTAGAGTTTGATTGATCTGTTTTGTTACTTCCTGTGCTATAAGTTCTGAGTGTCCTGGTGGTTCACTATCAGACTTTTCATCCTCCTTTGCCCTACTGTTTGCCATTGGTGAACTGGAGGTCTGTCTTTGTGTCTTGCTTAAGTGTTTTCTCACCTTTATTTTTGCTGTTGGGTTGCCCTTGATTCAATTTCTGGGTCATTAAATATTCCTGATATCCTTGTGCCCCAGCCTTTGATTCTCTAATGACTTATAGAAATTCTCATTTTCATAATTGAGAAAACAACTCATCAAATCAATCCCTATCCTTTATCCCAATTGATATAATCAGTAACACAATAGGATCAATCATGACCCTTTACAGCCAACCATGCCTCTGCAGAGTGCATCCAGGGACTGGCACAATCAGAGGATCTGGGCGGGGAGTGCTGAGCAGCGCCTAGGCAGCTACCCTCCTGGCATTGGGTCCAGGAAATCAATGGTGCCCGCAGGGAAAGGCGTGGCTAATGAGGAGGTCTGTAGATTGGGCTGGGCCGCACAGCCAAGAGTAATCTGGTAATCTGAAGTCCAAACTGGGGCTGCTGTGGCAAAACTCACCCTCTTGGTGCTGGGTCTGGGCAATCAATCTTGATATATTTTTTTAAGTGCTAAAATTGTATTTCACGGATAAAGATTGCCCTTGAGTGGGCCATTATATTAAAAACACATTGCCAGAATGAAGTTAGTGATTCATATTTTCATTTTTAGTATTTGTTTCTAATTTTAACAACAGTCCATAATTGTCTTCACTACCTTTTTTGATTGATTTGTTGTGTTAAGGTTATATGAGACCTATAAAAGGCTTTGGAAAACTTTATCTTTGATTTCAGATTCTAGGATAATTTATATACAAAAATTAAAAAATCTGTTTCTTAAAAGGATAGTGAAAAATGTTTAATGTGTTTTTTTCAGGGTTAAAAGATTTTTAAAATTAGTAATTTTCTTTAAATAACTTCTGGATTATTGACATTTCTATTTTTTTCTTGAAATATAAATTTTATTTTTGTAAAAAGCTTTCCATGTTATTTGATTTTGAACTTATCATAAAGTCACTAATAATATTTTGTGTTTTTATACCTTATGAGTACTATTTTCCTTATAATCTTAGTACTTTGTTCATTTCTGATGTAGTTTACTTTTCACTGATATCTTTTTTAGTGCATCATACTTGCTACATATCTGTTTTATCAGCATTTTCAAAAAGCATTTTTACATAATTGGGAAATTTTGAACATGGATGATATATTAGTTGACTTATAGAATGATTCTTCACTATAACAATAGCATTGCAGTTATCTAGAAAACATCTTTATGTCAAAGAGATGAAAGCTTAAATATTAAGGGATGAAATATCACAGTGGATTAGGGAGGAGAAGGACAAAAAAGAGGAGGAGGAAGAGGAGAGAGAGAAAGAATATGAGGCTGTTTACAAAATTCAGTGAAGAATACCAGTTATGTGTTATATTTGCAAGCCACTAGTACATTACTAAAAAGAATAAATATTTAATATTAATTTACATCCATAAAAGAATAAATATTTAATATTAATTTGCTTAATCATCATTATTAATTTTTTGGTTTTAATGACCATCTCCAGTAATAGTGCTTTCAATAAGATAGAGATTTGTTTCTCGATCATGAACGTGATACCCAGAGTTTGGTAGTTCGGGGTCATCCTGGCTGCTTCACTGTCACTTTTATCTTCTCACTTCAACCTGTGTGTATGCTTTGGCGTCATGAGTCAAATCCATATACCAAGCAAGGGAAGGAGGAAGAGACAAATTATGTATATCCACCTCTTGGGGTCCCTCTTGAAGCCAGTTCTGCTCAAATCCTAGTGTCTGGCACTTGATCATATGGCCAGTATACTTTCCCACAAGGAAGCAAATAAAGGTAATCTTTATTCATAGCAAAAATTACCATTGTTACTCTAATTATTTTTTGTGAAATTATATGTTTTAATAGAAGTATTTTTATATTGTATTATAATATCTAGTTGCATTAAATTAAAATAAAAATAAATAGGGGTTGGGAATTTAGCTCAGTGGTTCACATGGCTGCTTTGTAAGTTCAAGGACCTGAATTCAATTCCCAGTACCCAAAGAACAAAATAAAAATAAATAAAATGCACCCAGCCACCAATCAGATTCTTTAAGGAAGTTAATAACAATTAATCCTGGAGCAAATACTGGAGTTTTCCTCCCAGGTTTTTATAGGGATATGAGGAGTAGCTTACCATCTGCTGGATGCTGTCTTATTTCTGACATTGATTGTAATAATACATCTTTTTGAGAACTAAAGAGAGGTTCTCCCATTTTGACCTCCAATGTTCTCAGAAGGCCTTTCCATGCACCTGTCATGACTTCTTTCAAAAGTTTTCATCTCCTAAGTCTAGTGGCCACATAAGATTTATTCTCTTCTTTCCGACTATAAAAAATCTGATGCTTACAAACAGGAATGTTTTTAATTTCATAAGAGAGAATTTAGCATATTTTCTATCATTCTTTGCTTCTAATTTTGCATTCTTTCATGAATTTTATTTATTTTGTTTTCCTCTGTAGAGAATCTTTTCTAGTCTCTTTGTATTCCTGTCCCTGTTTGCTCCTGGAGGACTTCCTGCCCTGGACTTCATCTGGGTATTGTAGAATATCAGAACATAGACTCCCTTTCAACAGCCCAGCTGTGCTGGGATACTGGAGTAAATTACTGAGAGATGGACACCTAGTGAGGAATAGGGTGATCAAGACTTCCTGCAGGTCTGAAGGGGGAGGATAGGGCTAATTGACACTTATTAAGGGGGAGGGTCTGTGAGAAGTGTTTAAGTCCAACAGCACTACTTGGATGGCCCCCAAGAGTGCATGCACTTCAGCAGCACTGGGAAAATCTAAGATGGGCAGGCAAGGAGAGGAGCCACAGTACTGCTTCGGAGGTCCAGTGGTGATGGGTGGCACAAATATTTGCCAGAAAGTACTTGAAACATACAGTGGCAGTCAGCTAAACTAGTAGCATTTACCTTCCCCTGCAGTGTTCTGTTCTGCCCCCAGTTACCTCACAGAGGGGCTTTTACATATTAACTTCATGTCACCGACATCATTAGCTTGCTTTGTTCTACTTTAGGCCAGCATTCCAAGAAATGGCTGATGTGGCATATGGGGGAAAAGGCAGGTTCTATAGATGATGCTAGTTTGCCCAGTTAACACTTATCAGATAACACTTATCCAGACACTCTGGTCTCTGCTTACAATGCCCTGTTCCTTGACAGGAGTCTTGGAGTGTAAAATGGCATCTCAGGGATTAGATGCTAAAACCCCCAGTTTTTCTCAAATAATACATAACAAAACTTTCCCCTGACTTTTTAAATTATGTCAGTATCAGTAGCCACAGTTTTGCCCTTCTTGATAAAGTTAAGTATTTTGTGTCTACTTTAAGTCATTGTGTTTTTTTGTCCACCCTAAGATAAAAGTGAATTATTTGCAGTAAAGAAAAATATCTGTTGTCTGAATGGTTACTGGGCTGTTCTGTTCAGATAAAATGCATTCTAAGTCAGACTCACAGCTGCAGATTAATTTTTCCGCAAGGTTAATAAGGACTTAGCAACCAGGACTGTGGTGTGACGTGACCGTTTGTCATGGCCAATTGTCTCAGTTTCTGCCACATTGGCATTCAGGGTTCTGCCGCCCTTTGCCCCCATTTCTTTTGTTCTCACCATTGAATGGCTGCAGCAATGAAACAGTCCCACTACTAATTAATTAAGTAGGAAATGACTCCAGAGGCCTTGATAATTTCCAAACTGTTTTTTGCTGTTCTCCTGCGACCCCTACACATTACAGTGTCTACTTTAAAAAACAAAAACAAAAAAGCCTCTCATAAGAAAATCTGAGGGCTTTTTGAAAATTGCAATTTTTATGTTAACAGTAAAGCCACAGTTTATGTACTTTTGGGCAAAGGGCTGCATACTTTTCAATGTGTTCCTATGTCTGTTCTCATGTTTTCATGTGTGGCATTGTCACAATTTGCCAGGGAAATAAAAGCTGAAAGGATGAAGGGATTTATTCTTAGAGTGACTCAGTGTGTTGGCTCATGTCTGTTTTCCTAATGTTCATACCCCTGTTCCTATTATATATGTCACAGTTTGACAATAAGTGACTCATCCTATTGTCTGAGACTACATCTCAGCCTGATAACTTTTAGCTTGCCTTCTAAGGAATGGAGCCAACTTTGGTGATTTCTTTCTATTGATTTCATTAACACTCACTGGTATAAAATTCCCGTGGACATATTTTTTGTTTACTATGGGAAAATTTGAGCTGTTTACACCCAGTTACTCTTCTAATAACAAAAGTCTTGAGTAGGCAATTTCATAATTCATAAACAAACTAAAATGTGAGAAACCCAAAATATAAATAAAGAGCAAAATACATAGGAAAAAAAGGAGATAGATTTTTTTTTTTTTTTTTTTTTTGGTACTGGGGAACTTAGGCTTGCGAGGTAGGCAGTGGTACCACCAAACTAAATCTCCGGCCTAGGAGACAGACTTTTTACAAAAAAAAAGAAAGGGACCAAAAGATGGAAAGAGGGAGGAGAAAAAAGAGAAGGGAATAAAAAAATAGTTAGAATGTGGTATGCACATATACTAACTCCCCAGGAGGAATGTAATCATTATGTGTAGGCAACAGGGAAAAATGGACATTACTAGAACCTCTGTAATGGGTCCTGGTCTCCTGTGAGCCATGACAGCACAAGGAGAATTAAAGAATAAAGACAGGAGGACTGCAGATTTAGCTCAGTTGTTCTGCAGCCTGCCTCACAAGCGCATAGGTCCTGAGTTCAATCTCTGGTACTACATAGTGAGACCCTACCTCGAAAAAACAAAGAATAAATAAATTAAAAAAGAAAAAGAAAAAGAAAAAGAGGGCCGGGGATTTAGCTCAGTGGTTCGGTGGCCTGCCTTGAAAGACCAAGGACCTGAGTTCAATCCCCGGCTAAAAAAAAAAAAAAAAAAAAAAAAAAAAGAATAAAGACAGGAGACAGAATTTAAAGAAAAATGTGGGCTCTAGGCCTGATCAATGCTGCTCTGGGCAGCAAGGGCAAAGACACCCTAAGCTTGACACTGTTAATTGGGTTCAGTGGAGTAACATGACTCAGAGGGAGGTGATAACCCTAATTTGGCAAAGATTTTATAATTGGAGGAAGTATCAGATTTTCTCTGAGTGAAGTGGTAATCCTAAAACCTTGAGGATCTTATGCTGATGAGAATCTTAGGTTAGTGAGAAGCTGTTGATTCAGAAGGTAAGATGAACAAAGACGTTCTTACAACAGTAGGTGGGAGGAGTTAGGCTGATAAAGAATTTGTCCCTCCCCAGGTGAAACATCCTGGGTTCACAAAAACCCAGGATGTTTTCAACTGACAGAGTCTTGCCCTTGAGCTTCACAGCATCACAGAACTGTTGAGGCCTCAGGCCACCCTAATCATAATTTAATTGTGAAATGATTTTTTCCCAAAAATTATGTTGAATGGCTCCTGACAATTATGTGCTACAAGCATGTATTACAAAACATAAACACTGAGAAAACATGTCATGTGCTTGTAGGCCAATACATTGAAACCCAATATTTTCTAAAATTAATGTGAACTAATAAAATACATAAAAAAGAAGAAAAATGGGACTGGTAAGGGATTTGAATGATATTATTTAACATCAAATTTACTAAGCTCAAAATAGTGACCATATACATATAATTTAAATTTTATGTGTAGAATGTGTACAATAAATTTTATGTGTAATTTGTTATAAAAATGAGGACAAAACTTTTTCTTTTGTTCATTGCTTTATTTCAGACTCAGTGGTTGCTCTAGCATATAATAGACAATAAGCATGTGTGCTTTAACAATGATTTTCTAAAGAGTTAATAATTTCAAATTATTTGGGGTACACACTATAATGAGATATAAATTAATTATTATGTTGATGCAAATGTGAATACTCTAAGTCTAGTGAAATATTTTCTAACCCTTCAAAAAGTAAACCTAAAAATGTGAATCATTTCATGCTGATGATGTTTGAATATCTGGATAAACAACCTATAATTCAAATTGTCTATAAATGTTTGTAATGTTTATAAAACATGATAATGTACTTGAAATTGTGTATGGGTTATCTCCTAAGAGAGCTCAATTTGCATGGGAACTCTTTTGATAAATGTTTCTCATGATGCAACAGCCAAAGATTATGGACAATAATCATAAGATAATCCTCAATGCAATTATTTGTTATTTTGGAGAAGGCACTGGATTTTTAAAAGATGGACTCTATAAATAGAAGGACAAGTAGGGCATTTGGTCTGACCTGAATGCACATCTTATCAGCCCAGATTGAAGTACACAATACACACCAAGTAATACTCACCTGTAATCCCAGCACTAGTAGGCTGAGGCAGGAGGATTGTTGTGAGTTCAAGGCCAGTATGAACTATATAGTGAGACCCTGTCAAAAACAACCAAAACAAACAAATAGAAAACAAAGTACACTGCACACAAGATTTATTTATTTATTTATTTTGGTTTTTTGAGACAGGGTCTCACTATGTAGTTGAAACTGATGTGGAACTCACTATGCTGCCCAGGCTGGTCTCGAACTCAGTGATCCTCCTGCCTCAGCCTTCCAAGTGCTGGGATTACAGGCGTTCGCCACCAGGCCCAGCTCCACACAGCTTATCTATGTACTTCTGTTTAAATATCGGAAGGAGTGAAGTCCTACTGTCAGGACCTCATTTATTTGACTATTGTTTCCTTCATTATCATCTTACTAGTCAGAACCCAGCCATGGTTTCACATGCAGGTGCTGTTAGAAATGGGTGCAATGATGAAAGAAGCTGGGGGGGGCGGCAGGGGTGTTCTGGGTCATATCTCCATGCTAATTAAGATGTGCTAGGGGCCTTTGAGAGTCAATGTTTCCAAGCCTTCCAGCATGGTTGTTCCTTGGAACATGACCCACTGGAAGCTTTTCCTTGTTAGAAATATTCACTAAATGTGGCTTCTGTTTCTTTAAAAAATGACATGGATATATGGATTCAGTGAGCCACATATTTTAATTTGGGTGACTTTGATGAAGAAATATATGTTTTCTGTAAAGAGCTGCGCTTGAAGTTGTATTAGTCAATGAATATGATGATTGATTTGTCAAATATGTGCACTTCTAGTTACTCTTTGTATGAAAAAAAATCAATTTTGACATAGAATTTTCTTTTTCTTAAAATAAAATAAACCCAGGATTGAACTGTATGTTCACTTTTGTATTTTGTATTTTTCATATTTTCAGTAGAGGTTGTGGCACTTTATCCAAATGCAGATTTGTGAATAAATTAGAAATCCCTTACAAGATATTTAAGCACCTCCACTGTCTTGTCTGAGCTAATTTGCATCTCTAGTCTGTTATTAACCTCGCTTATTTCTTTGCTAGACTCATTCATACTTCATCACTTGTTCTACCCAAAACACATGTATTTTTCATATTTTCAGTAGAGGTTGTGGCACTTTATCCAAATGCAGATTTGTGAATAAATTAGAAATCCCTTACAAGATATTTAAGCACCTCCACTGTCTTGTCTGAGCTAATTTGCATCTCTAGTCTGTTATTAACCTCGCTTATTTCTTTGCTAGACTCATTCATACTTCATCACTTGTTCTACCCAAAACACACACTGTGCTTTCCCTTCCACATAAATTCATACTTCCAAGAATATTTCTGAAATGTGTGGTGGATGGCTTCAGTGTTTCCTTTGGGTCCAAAAGCAAGCAGAAGAAATGGGTCTTGGTTTTCCATCAAAAGAACAACCCAGGCATTTTAATGGTATATTGTAGTGAGTGAGAGAGATTGTGGTGAGTGTGAGGGTCTGCCAGGCTTCTGAGGCTTTGCTAGTTTGATATTGCTTAACTGCGATCACAAATAAAGAGCATGACTCTAAATCTCCTCCTGAATGAGTTAATTAGTTAGAAAGAGTAGCAGAACTGAGTCTGCCTAATCATCATGGGAACTTGATATTGTAGACTGAATAATGGCCTTAAGATACATCTATAACTCAATTTCTGGAAGACACGAACACTGCTTATATGGTCAGACTTCCATAAGACTATACAAGGCTATACAGACTAACAATAAGGACACAATTTTGGCCGTGGATTTAGCTGCACCTGTCTCACAAGAGCAAGGTCAATGCCTGGTACCAAAAGGAAAACAAAAGGGACACATTCTGAGAAATGCACAGGCAGTTGCATTATTATGCATACCTCATAGTCTGTCCTTACATAAACCTGTGCGGTAGTTGTCATTCAGTGTCTTCCCTTTATCTAATCAAGGAACACTATAAATATCACATAGGTTAGGCTGCTGCCAGTGTGACACAGCATCCTGTTTTACAGTAAACCTTTTATTTTTATAAGCAGGAGTTTCATCTAAAATAACAATTAAAAAGAAAAATATAGTAAATTCATAAATCCATAACATAGATGTGTATTATGATTATTATACACTATGCATGATAAAGTACAATAGATTTGTTTATACCAACATCACCACAAATGTGATGAATATATTGCACTACAAGGTTGTGATGGCTACAGTGTCTCAACACCTAACACTTCACAGGTGAACAGATTTTTTCTCTGCTGCATCTTAATTTTGTGAGTCTGTTGTCATATATTTGGTCCACCATTGACCAGAATGTCATTATGTGACACCTGATTGCGGGGTGCTTAGCTGTATAGCAAAAGGGACTTTACAGATGTCATTAAGTTAAGGCTCTTGTAATGAGGGATCCTCCTGGACTATTCAGGTGATGCAGGAGGACTGAGCATCAAGGAAAAGGGATTGTAGTGATGGAAGCTGAGACTAGTGTGAGGCTTTTTGAAGATGCAGCTGAGAAAAGGCAGGAGACGCATTCACACTCCAGCCTTCAGAAGTGACTGGTACAGCTGACACCTTGTCTTTTGTCCTGTGAAACCAGGGTGGTGTTATGACCTCCAGAAATATAGAAGAATAAATTTGTGTTGTTGGACAACACCAGGTTTATGTTAACTTGCTCCATCAGCAACAGAAAATTGATAAATATAAAAGAATAAATTTGTGTTGTTGGACAACACCAGGTTTATGTTAACTTGCTCCATCAGCAACAGGAAATTGATACATCTTGTCAGGACAGTACTGGTCTATGCACATTTTGAAAGAAGGAAATGTGAATGGTGAACAAATACACCAAAAGTGTTCTAAATTATCTGCCATCGGGTAGTGCAAATTAAATCAAAACTACAACGAAACACCATTTCACCCCAGTCACAATGGCTATTAGCAAAATAAATAAACAAATAAATAAATAAACGAATAAATAAATAAATGCTGGTGAGGATGTGGGGGTAAAGGAACTTGTACACTATTGGTAGGAATGTGAGTTAGTACAACTATTATGAAGAACAGCATGGACATTCCTCAAAAAACTAATGTAGAACTGCCATATGCATGGATTTTATGATCCAATTCAGGATATATATCGAAAGAAAGTGAAGTAGGCACAGCACAGAGGTACCTGTGTGCCATGTGCATTGTGGCACCGTTCACAATAGCTGAGATATGGAATAAGTCTAGATGCCCACCGCTTAGATGGGATGAAGAAAATATGGAGGGAGGAAGAAGATGTGGCCCACGTACTATTCAGCAGTAAAGAAAAATTACTGTTATTTGCTGCAAAATGAGTTGAACTAGAGAACATTATGTTCAGTGAAATAAGTTAGACACAGTAAGACAAATGTTACCTGTTTCCTCTCCTATGTTGAAGCTGTAGAATAGTGATTAATACAGTTTGGAAGGGTGTTTATAAGGACAGAGTGGATAAAGGGAGGCTGGATTTAATTGGTGCATGCTGATTGCATGTATGGAAATAGCACACTGAACTCCATTAATATGTTATAATTAATACATGTTAATATAAAATTTTGAAAATGCTGTCTATAGTAAAGGCAATATTCTAGATTAGTGAGAAGTTGAAGCAATAGCTCTTTTTCCTTCAGTGACAAAGCTCTCACCATTCAGGGGTTGATTGTGGCTCCCTCTGTTTTGTTTTGGAATTGAAGATCATTGGTGACTTTGAGAAGACAAATGCTATAGTGGTCTTCGCAGTGACAACTTCTTGGGAAGTACTTGAGGACTGCACAGACTGGTTTTCTACAGTCTCTTCCACATTATCCCCATAAACTAACCATCGTTGCTCCTGTTTTCAAATGAGAAACTGGTGCTCAAAGAAGTAAAGTAACTCGTCCAAGGCCTTTTAACTAATAAAGAGCAACATATGATTTCTTCCTCTTTCTTTCTTTCTTTCTTTCTTTCTTTCTTTCTTTCTTTCTTTCTTTCTTTCTCTCTCTCTCTCTCTCTCTCTCTCTCTCTCTCTCTCTCTCTCTGTACTGGGGATCAAACTCAGGACCTTGGGCTTGTTATGCAAGCATGGCATCATTGAGCTAAATCCTGGGAACTTCTTCCCCATTCTTACACTTAAATACCTTTGAACAATAGAGCTGGTTTTAGAACTATCTGTGAAGAAAGAGTTTGGTACATGATTTTCTTCTGTAGAGATGGAAAGATGCAGACATAAGTGTCTGCTCTGCCTATCATCTGTATGTCCCAAGGGCCCTAGCAGGTGTCTGGGGCCAGAGAAAGTGGGTCAAGCCATACTTCTGATTTCCCCAAGAGTGTGAATAGACACACGCAATGGCAAAAACATGGACACAGTTGGTTCCTAGTGCTGGACTGTGGAACTCTGCTGAGTCTGTCTTTTGATTTGTTGCATGTAGACTTTCTCTCCAGGAACTCTAGGTGGCAATGTGGTAAGACAGACTTGCAACCAGCTTTGCCTGTGGTGAGAGAAGTGTCTTCCTTCTGCTATGATGCCTGGGGGGCTGGTGAATTAGGTCATCTCTATAAGGAATATTTAGAGAAGTCCATTTAGAACTCTATGATTCTTATTCTAAAACAAAGTAGGAGCAGGGAGCTGGGAGCAGAGCCTGTTTGTGACAAGGGAGTCAGTCCAGAAAGTTCAATGCAGGAGCTGAGCTGAATTATTATTATTATTATTTTTTTAGTTTATTGGTACTTTTTTTTTTGTGCCAGGGATCAAACTCAGGTCCTTGAGCTTGCGAGGCAGGCAGAGGAACCACTGAACTAAAAATCTCCAGCCCCTTTTTAAGTATACAATACAGTTACATTCATCATTGGGATCTTGTACCTATTGGGATCGTGACAGATCTTGGTTCTCATTTTTTCCCCACACTTTTCCCCTCCCATCCCCCCTCATCTATTTACAAAGACTTTCTTTCCATTTTTTCCTTTTCTAACACTTTTTCTTTTCCTTTATTTCATTTCCCCTACCCTTCCTCTTTCCCCTACACCTTTAGCTCTTTTCTTCCTACTTCACATTATAAATTTTACACTTTTAGTTTCTCACACTAGAGAAACTATTTGGTATTTACACATGTGTGACTTATTTATTTCACTTAGGAGTATGGCCTCAATATGTATCCATTTTCCTATGAATGACTCTAGTTTCTCATTTATTATCAAATAGCAAATATTTAGAGCAGTAAGAGCCCTGGAAAGAGTTCTTTCACTTCTTTAGCCTGGGAAAGTTATACCATGAGTCTCCTGAGCTGTGGTGGGTTTAGGCAGAGGTGGTTCCCAGCCTGGCAGCCTGTGCCAAGGCTTGTACTGAGAAGGTTTTGTCCTGGAGCCTTTCTAGATAGGCCAGGAGAGCATAGAGAAAGCCACACAGCCCTGCTACCCATAGGTTATGGAAGTTCCTGTGGAGCTGGTTCCCTGGGAAGCCACAAGGACTAAAGTGGATGGATGGATGGACGGGCAAGACCTCCATTACAGCAATGTGCACTTGTTTATAATCATCTGTGCACTTACCAAGAAGTGACACTTGACCAAGAAGTGAACATTCATTATTTTTTGCTCAGCTTCTGAAAGGCTAGTATTATAGAACAGCTGTGCACTGGTTTGAAATTGAAATAATTTAAATGTATAAAAGCAATAATTGCCATAATTATTTGTATTCAGAGCTTTTTGTATTTAGAAACCATTGTACTATCCATATATTACCTAATAAAATCTTATCATTTATCATTTAAGATAGTATTTTATAATATAGCTAATTAAATATCTAATGAAGCCCTGAACACACTCTGTAAAATAATGTCATCTTTTTATACAGAAGAGAAAAGTGAAAGTCACTTAATCTTCATCACAACTTTTGTGTCTTGAAGTGTGTGGCAGATCACTTGCTTAGAAGAATCTGACAAACACTTGGCAAAGGTAAGATGTGAAAATGGCCTCCAGTTACTGTGCACCCCAATTTCTGATTTCACTGTTACATAAACTTGATTGTATTCCAAAGACAAAAGCAGAAGGGAAAATATAGGCTCTGGCTTTAGAGCACTGAAGACTGAATGCAGTTCTGCTCTTCTGCAGGTGTAGGCCTGAGGGAGCTAATTCATATTTCTGAGTCCTAATTTGTTAATCTGTTAAAATATGAGTGAGTATCACTGCTTCTTGAGGGGTTATTGGAAAAATTGTGTCTGAAAGGTATTTGAAGTGCCTGGAACATATGTAGTAAGTGCTTAATAAATGGGAGAACTTTAACTACCTTCTTATTTTTATTCTTATTCATATCTGAAGACAATTTTGAATCTCATTCCAATGAAACAAAAACATTAAGGGATGGCTCAAATGAGACTTGAAAAATTGTTTTGTATGTATTTTCAAGTCCCTTGAAGTAATTTATTAAGTTTTAGTTGTGTTTTTCAACAGCCACAGGCTTGCTTATATGTTCTCTTAAAAATAGAATTAGATCACACCCAGGTGTAAAGTAAATACTTATACCTCTCTTCTTTTGTCCAAATCATTTCTGAAATACAGTTTTCAGATGGAAAAGTTTTGAGAAACCCTTCTTAGATATATGAATAATAAATAATGGCAGATGAAGAAGCAAGAATGCTTATATTTATTAAACTCAGATTTGTCAAGTAGGTTTGCAAATAAACACATAGAAGCAATGTTTTAAGTAAAAATGTCCAATTGCTTTTGAAGCATATTGCAATATATAGCTACTTGGGAATTTTCAAGATGACTATTTAAGCTTTCAAAATGAATGTTTCTTCTCTTCCAAGAAAATGTAATGTGTTATCATTATAAAACAACTGGAAAAATAAAAAGGAAGGAAAAGTGTGTGTTAGCACATGGACACATGCATGTGTGGATTTGTGTGTGTGCATGTCAGGATAGCAAAGGTAATACCATTAATGGAGATGCATAAATCTATTTAGTGTTTATTCCAACTGTCCTGATTTTCTACATAAACCCCCTTCATTTCACCCAGGATAATGGGTGGGAAGTAAGACTATAGAGAAGGAATAAATATATTTATTCAAAATTTTCAGTCTTTTCCTACCTTTTACGAAAATTAGTCCCTGTTTGGCTGATTCAGGTAAGTGATTATCTTGTACTTGTCTTTTCACCCTAGTAGCATGGAGTGGGGGTGATTTAAATGATGTGACTTTGTAATATGGAAGAAGTGGGTTCCTTAAAACTGTACGATATTCTTTGGATCATTTTGTGTGACTGCCATGGATTGACCAACCAAGATGGATGATTGTTGTGATTTCTGTGGCATCATTGGTTCATCTGGCTTTTTGAGGAGATGTGACATTATAATCCACTGTCATTCATCAACCTTCACTACTACTTACCTCTGTTTCCAGTCTCGATGGGGAGTAAAGTCTTAGAACCTTTGCTTCTTCTGGTCTGAAAGTCCTACTCTGGAGGATTTTTAGTATCTCCATGTTTCCTCATGGAACCAGGGACACACCTGAGCACCTCATATGACTTGGGCTGTGGGAACTGCTTCAGTTTCACCCAGCTGCTATAGTATGGGATCGTACCATGTGCACTGATTGCATGAAGGCCTTATCCTGGGAAAGTGTGGAACAAACCAGGCTGCTGGTGTCACACTTTATGGAATTCCTTATATTTCCCTATATATTTTAAAACTACTGCATCTGTCTTACCTAGTCAAGCTGCTGTAACAAAATATGATATATAGAGTGACACTCAGTCTGCAAAAACAAACAATTATTTCTTATGGGTCTGGAGGATAGGATGTCCAAAATCAAGTGCTGGAAGATTCACTGTCAGTAAAGTCCTACTTCCTAGTTTACAGATGGCCAGCTTTTGCCATGTTCTCACATAAGAGAAGGGACAGGAGCTCTGGGGGGCCTCTTTTATCAGGGCACTAATCCAATTTATGAGGTTATATATTGTATTTGTGATTCGGTTTCAACATATGGATTTTGAGGGGATATAAACATTCAGCCTGAAGCAGCTTCTCTAGCTCCCTGCCATCATCTTTGTCTTTCAGTGAAGGCAATGATAGATCCGTTTTCACCTTCCTTTTCTATCTTATCTTTATAGAATCCAATGGAGTCAAGAAGCATAGCATTTGTTTTTCTCTAAATAAGTTTTCCTTTTGATCTAGAGTTGTTCTCATAGTCATTAAATCAGAATCAAAACTAAGCTAACAATAAGGAGTAGTGAGCAGAAGATCCCTTATTGATAAAGGGAGAATATGTGTGTGTGTGTGTGTGTGTGTGTGTGTGTGTGTGTTAAAAATCCCTCACCTCTCCCTTCCTCCACTCTTTCTGTAGGGTACAAACCTAACAGGAAATGAATAGGGAACTATATAGCACAAATCTGAACACTCATTTGCTTCATAAGTAAATAAATCTGTAGATATCTCATGTTTATGAATTCTAAAAATGCTGGTCTGTTTGGATAGAGTCATTATATGAGTATGTCATACAAAAAGTTATCTATTGACAGATAAGTTTTGTGTGAAACATAGACCTAATACATTTGCTTATGTGATGCCTTGGTTGTAGAGGAATTTCTAAGCCTAAAATTAAAGGAAGAAAATATGTCATATATGAATTATTGACATATTTGGTCATATAAAAATCTACAGAGCCAAATAGACCATTAATGTTTGAAACAAATCAGAAACTGAAAAAATATTATTGTAAAATATTGGAAAACAGACTTGTTTTTAAGTTTTATAGTCTTTATGAAGCAATTAATATTAAAATCTAATGAAAAATTAATAGCTTCAATTAGATAATGAACAAAATATGAAATGTAAATGCTCAATGAATTTATAAAATTTTGTTCAATCTCACCAAGATTCAAAGAAAATCCTGTTGATTCCAAGATTATCTAGATTCCAAAGTCTCAGTTTTCTGTCTTTTCTTTTTCTTTTTCTTTTTTGTGGTACCGGGAATCAAACTTGAGTCCTTGCTTGCGAGACAGGTGGCAGAGCCACTGAACTAAAGCAAGCCCCAGCCCTCTCAGTTTTCTTTAATCCGGTATTATCATTTTGTCTCATGAGTGCCAACTTTTATCATGTCAATAATTGGCTAAATATATTTATGTCCTTCTTGTGAGTAATTCCACTTCTAAAAATTTTATCTATGGAAATTATGTGGAAATACGTGCAAACAGTTCCCCCAATTCTGTTCCTCAGAGCATTTAACAATAACCCTCAACTAGAAATATGCAAAGGATCAAATATTGAGATTGGTTAAACACAGAGACACATCTATATGGTGGAATATAACAGAAATTCAAAATTATGTGGTAGAAATGTCAACTGACTAATGGTAGTTTGGGTGAAGAAAATAAATTATAAAAAGACATTATATCTCTGAAATACATAGGTGCATGTTCATAAGTTGTGTGCATATCCTGCCTGATGAAATTATCTCATTAGTCCCCTCTTGATTGAGCCTTGAGGCTGGTCGCTCCCATCAGGGCATCGAAAGCACACGGGAACTTGGCTGCATTAGCCTTTCCAAAATTTAGTTCCACTGTGATTTCTCTGGATTGATGGTCTGAGCTGCCCACACGAACTCCAGCCATGGGATCAGGTTGGCTGTAGCCCATAGCTCTGCTCACAGTGAACTTAGTAATGGGAACCATGCCTGCACTAATGATGGAGGGGCAGCAGGGCCCTTGATAAGCTCAGCGCTTTCTGCCACCCTGGTCAACTTGGCTCCACAGCAGTGGGAGCTGGGCAGCCTGCCTCAGACAGGGTAGACATGAAGGGGTGAACAAATGTGTCTGAGACAGGTAATTATGTTGTCCTTTCATCTCCAGCAAAGATAAGGGCTGAAAAGTATTTTCTGGAAGCCAAGAAGTCTATGTGTTGACACCACTGTACAGCTTTATAAACTTTATACTTTAAAGTATAAAGCAAGCTTTAAACTATAGCAGATGTGAAAATCTTTAGAGAGAAATAAAAGGCAGAATCTTAAGCAAAGTATTTCTTTATTTTAATTGGAAAATTTAAAATACAAACTTATTGCCTTAAATGCCAATATTGAAATTATTCTGCAATTTACTACTAGGGATGTACTTAGAAATTCTGACAACTGGGTCATCTGTACCTTTTGTTGCCAGTACTTTTCTGGTTACTCTGGCATAAAATATGAGTAGGAATTCAGTACATCCTGTAAAATTATGTAAGACCCTTCTATAATAGGAGTTTTGTGTTTGCATTTTCTGTGATTGCTTTAAACAAAAAAACTTTTTTAAAAAACTTGGGATGGAATCCAGGCCCTTTCTGTGATTTTTTGTTTTGAGATAGAGTGTCATTAAGTTGCTAAATTGCCCAGGCTGGGTTGAACTTGTGATCCTCCTGCCTCTTGCCTCCCAGAGTGCTGGGATTGTAGGTGTGAGCCACCATGCGAGGTTCACATGTGACAGTAAATACTGATTTTCATATTTGATTAGCTTGTGAGAAGCCTAGGAGATTAGTAGGGCACACTTCTAGGTGTGTCTGGGTAGGTTATGAGGTGTGATTTGGGGAACTACATATAATACCCCTCTTTCTTGGTACAGTTCCTCTGTTCCCTGCTTCCCAGATGCTGTGAATTGAACAACTTTCCTCTCCCTTCCTTTCTGCCATGATGTTTTTATTTTGGAGCCAGGAAACTATGGACTGAATCCTCTGAAACTGTGAGCTAAAAGAACCTCTCCTCCTTTAGGTTGAGGTGTTAGGTATTTTGTCTCAGCATCAGAAAATCTGACTGACATACCAGGAGAGAGCTAATTGTCCCCTAAATGGTGGCCAATTCAGTTTTTAACTTGGAAAGAATGTTTCAGTAGACACTTTAGTAGCAAGAACAAACCTCTGTATTTCATCTTTTGAATTTCAAGAAAAATTTGTGAGTTTATCCTGCTATCATCAAAAGTAATATAAGGCACTATGAAACATATTTTCATTTTTGTCTCTATTTCTTTGCTAATAATGCTCCCTAGAGGCAGGGTAATAAAGTTCTATTTGTTAAGCTAAAAGGATTAAAAGGAAACCAAGTCATGGATTTGAATCTTTATTATAGAATTTTATAATTTTAGACAATTCAATAAAGACCTCCATTTCCTCAATATTTCTTTGTTTACTAACCAACAGGCTGGAAGATAAATTAATTAGAGAATTTATTTGATATGTTCCATAAAGTCTGCATTAAATTAGATGCCACTTAAATTTGGGATATGTTTTCTAGTTTTTATTATTATTGACTGTGAAAATGATGAAATGTAGCATCCTCAAGCTATAGATGTGAATAGTTCAGCTCAGCATTTTAATAAAAATGCTTGAGCATCTGCTAGGCAGCCAGCATTCTTTATGTGCTCCGCACAGAGTGTGCTATATAGAGAGAGATGTATTAGGCAAAGGTTTGCTTCTGCGGAGATGTTTGATCTAGGGCATGGGACCTTAGAGATTTTTCTGTCCCGTAATGTAGATGAGGAGATGACTTGATTCCCTTACTGAAATAGAATTCAACAAGAGTGCAAGTCCTTCATTCTTTTTTATGTCTGGGAAAAGCATCTTGGGTCTAGCGGGGAGTGTCTAAATTATTAGCTTGGTCACGGAAGAAATGCCCCACTTACGATGAGAGAACAACTGAATGCTGTTCCCTCTATCTAATATTCCAGTTTCTGGAGAGAAAGGGTAATGAAATAAACAAGGTGAATTCAGGAGTCAGAAAGCTGTGGCTGTGTTCTGTACTTTGGAAGCAAATGCTAAGGTATTTGAACCTTGGCTTCCTCACGTGGAATGGAAGTAATGCAGAGGCTGAAACAAGATCAGTGTCTTAGTGTCTTAATACTGCCTGTGATGAATGGATAGTGTCTTTTATTGAGTACAGTGAGGGCTGGGAAAGTGCTGATGTCTGGATAAGAGGAGCTTAGAAGAACAGTAGTCCTAAATGAAGACACAGAACCAAAGGTCATCTGTGCATAAGACTGAGCTGCCAAAGACACTAGATCAGAGATGAGCACTCCAAGCTCGGCCTGGAATTTCAGAATCGTTGCCAATTTCTCGTGTTAGTTTTATCATGTCCTTTTCATATTATTCCCTGTCTGTTTTCTCAGATAGGGTAGCAGCAGATGATTTTGAATAATAAAATTACATGGATGTATATTCAGAAAAAAGAAAGAGGCTAGGTTGAAGGGGGGAGAGTAAAGAAGAGAGCATAGTTGAAGACAGTATGAGTCGTGATATTAGATTAGTCCAGTGATTGGTTTATCATAGTTCTGGGTGTCAATGATGGATGTACTGAAAAGGGGGGAAGACACCCTCCTCCCTGGTTATCCATAGTATCAACTAGTAGGCTTGTAGCCTGGAGGGAATGAAAGAAAGAGAGGAGAGAGAGAGAGAGAGAGAGAGAGAGAGAGAGAGAGAGAGAGAGAGAAAGGGGGGAGAGAAATCTGAGTGGGATGGAGAGGTGCTTCCAGCCCCTCAATGACCACTGCTTTCCAAGCACAGGCCTAGTGGAGTGGGGAGGGGTGGGGGTGGTAGTGGTCAGAAACGACAGGAGGGGAAGATTGGAAAATTCTCCCTTTAACTTTTTTGGGGGAGTCAGATTGCTAGAGGTTAACCTAGGGCCTTCACACTGAGCTACAGCCCAATTCTGTTTTGAAATTTTATTTTTGTACAACATCTCACCAACTTTCTGTTTCCCAGGCTGGGCTACAATTTGCAATCCTCTTGTCTCAGGCTCCCAGAATGCGGAGTTCTTTCTGATGCTTGATCCCCACTCTTGGATTCCTAAATCAGCTGAAGGTGATTTGATTTTCATTTCAGGGAGTGGAATTTTAATAATCATGTAAGACTGCAAGGAGTAGCCAGAGGATAAAATGAAAGAGGTTAGAAGAGTTGCAGGGCTGGCCTGGAAATGTGTTCACTCCAATAAATAGAATTTTAATCACCAGCATTAGTATAAACTATGAACTCTGCTGAGTTTAATAAACTGTATTATTTTCATTTTTTTCATAACATTTGTATAATGTGCATGGTTTCTATGTGTCACCTTAATGTCCACAGATGTACATGTGTCCCTAAGGGAAAAAGCCCTGCATGTGCTAAATGGATTATGATGATTGCATTATTTGGATTAGTAATTGACTTAGATGACAGGGAGTGCAGGCCAAATTAGAAATTGCTAATTGGCCCATTAGTAACTTGGAAAGGGGGAAAAAAAAAACCTTACACCTTGCATTTTTGTCTATTTCGCTGTGGGAGAAAATTCAGTTTGTCTAAAATGTAAAAATATGCCATGCAAAGTAGTGTGTCTTAAGTAGAATCAGTAAGATGTTTCCCAAGCTTTTTTTGCTTTCTGTTTAGAGTCAGATGTTTTTGACTTATTTCTGATCAGATTTAGTTAGTAACTATTGATATATTAATTCATCATTAGACTCCTACCCTGCTGGATGTTTTGATTTTTTTTTCCTTGCTGGATGTTTAACCAGTTTAACCAGAAGACACAAGCCTGTCACACAACTGAGAGGAAAAAGGGGAGAGCTATTGAACAGCAGCTAAGGGTTTAATTCTGTAGACTCAAAGAAATGGGCTGCAATTTGTACCCTTTTCCACACTCATTCTGTGATCTCAGTCATTGAACCTCTCTGAGTCACTTATTCATGGATGTAAGTAGATAAAATGAGGAGTATTATGAAGATTACTTAAAATAATGCTTGAAAGTATTACCTGACATTTGCTAAGCATGCATACATGTTGATCCCATGATTAGTGATCCCGTGATTAGCAATGTCAATGATGAAAATTATAAGAATAGTAAAAGATTACTGATAAAACTCAAAGGTAAGAAAGAAAACAAGCCATTCAAAAATGGAAAAAATGTATGAGCAGATAGTTTACCAAAGAAGATACACCAATGGCCAATATGCCTGTGGAAAGATACTCAGCATCATTTGTTATTAGGGAAATGCAAATTGAAATAATGAAACACACTATACTTACTGGAATGGCACAAATCTAAACATTGGCAACACCAAATACCAGTGAAGTTATGGAGCAACCAGAACTCTTACTCGAATGATACATACTCTCTTGAGAGATGGTTTGGCCATTTCTTTGCAAAGCTAAACATCTGCTTAGCTTACCACAAGATCCAGTAATTTTGCTCCAGCCTGGAGGTAGGGAGGAGTTATTAACTACCTTAGAGTACGGTACCTAAATATTTTCCTGAGAATTAGAGTTCTTATTCTTTATCATTTTTCTTGTGCTTGCTTTTACATTTCTAAGCTAACTAGCTATGGGGCTTGAATTAGCTCTTAACTTGGTGTATATGTTATGTGCTTTATAGCCAGCTGACTCTCTCCTCTGCCTGTCTCTTTATGACTTACTTATAAGTTAAGTAGCTAAACCATCTTTTACGATAGGAAAAACTATGTGGGTGGGTGGGAGGATTAAAGGAGGGCATGAACAACTGTACTTTACAAGCAGAAATTTTGGGAAACCTAAACATGCAATTAATTAAAAATTCCCCAGTGAAAAAATAGGAACCAAGATACATCATGTAATGGTACAAGATCCCAATTATGAATGTAACTATATTATTTACCTTAATGTACTAAGAAACTCAATGGAAAAAATTCCCCAGAGATTAAAAAATCCCTAAAACTTAAAAAGGATATAAAAGACAATTCGATTCAAAATATCAACAGTCAGACATGTATTAGACATCTCAAAGCATTGGTGAGTGCTTCCTAAATTGAGAGAATATAGTTGGAAATATTGATATGAATGCTTGCTTAAACTGTTACCTGAGTATAGTACAGGTAGGCTGAAATAATTTTTAAACATGAAAAAATAGAAAAACAACTAGTGCTATCCTCAATGCCATTACAATGAGGGAGAAAGACTATTTTGGCAGAGTGACTTGGGAAATGCTTTACAGAATAGGTATCCCTTGGATCTTAAAAATGCATAGTGATTGAGAAATGGATAAGTAGGTGAAATACACACTGTGCATAAAGAGCTGAAGGCGCAATGCAAGCAAAAGCATCATGGTACTCTTGAATGAGCAGTAATGTCATATGGCCACAATCAAATATGGTATACAACAAAACCAAGTCTGTAAAATGAAGGTCCTGTATGTCATCCAAGCTTCTGAACTTAGCAGTCACAACAGAGTTGGCAAACTTGCAATGTAAATGGCCAGATGGTAAATGTTTTTGACTTTGTGAGAAGATACGGACTCTTTTGCAACTATTTAGCTCTGCAGTAGCAGGATGAGAACAGTCATTAAACAATAGGGAGGGAAGGGACAAGGGAAAAAAATGAGAACCAAGACCTGCCATGTAGAGGTACAAGATCCCAATAATGAATGTAACTGTACTGTATACCTAAAACTTACCAATAAACTCAATGAGAGAGAGAAAAAAATAAACAACACATGAATGGATGAAAATGTTGTCATTCTAATAAAACTTTATTTATAAAAACAGGCAGAAGATCAAATTTACCCTGTAGGTCATTGTTTGCCAAAGCCTGTTCTACATCAAGAAGAGTTAAAAAGGAGTCTTATTCAAATTGTAGGGGAAAGCAATCTATAGTCAGGAAAAAAATTATACATATAAAATTAGGGCTTCATTGGGCTTTAGTTAAAAGTTTACTAAAGAAGCAATTAACAAGACAAGAGAGAGCTGATAAATACAGCATGAGAAAGTCAGGCATACCAAGTTAGCTGACCCTACCCACTTTCAACAAAATGCAAAGGAGACAAGGGGCAGCCACTTCAAAGAGAATTCTTACTTAGTATATAAAAATACACCCCCCCACACACACATGTATGTGCTAGTGATGTACAGGGAAAAGATGTAACTCCAAAACCTGCTAGATATTTGAAATGCAAGTTCATGTTCTCTAAAATCAAAGAATGAATTCTAGGAACAATGGAGGTTAAGAATAGGAAAAAATTTATTGAAAGAAAGCTTCTGTTTAAGAGAGATAGAAGAGGGACTGGAAAGTGGTTTGCCCCCTCACCCTATTTCCCAAGGGATATTTATGGAGCAAAGCCAGGAACTGAGATGGGTTTTAAGTGGGGTAAAACTGTAAGACCCAATAGAAAATTACAAGGTGGGCATGAGGTGGGGCAAAACCATGACCAACCAATAAAATTACAAGTACAGTCACCCAGGTAATATTTATTAAATGGGGGTCAAATGGGGGAACAAGTCACAGAGCAAGCGTACAAGGATTTTCAGTAAGGGTGGACCAGGAATATTTCCTGGAAAAGCTGGCTTAAGACCTTGGCCCCCCAGTTCAGGTGACTGATACCTATTTAAAATATCAATCACTACTATTCACCCTCAGGGGAAGCAGGAGGGTGTAGTAATTTCTCTTTTGCAATGTTGGCCCTCAGCATTTGTGTCTTGATTGTTCTCTATATTGGCTCCTGATTGTCTTCCATGTTGGCTTCTCAAGGGCCAGCCCTATCTTACTGCCTCCAGGATGTCTAATTAACTATAATACTAGGGTCACTGTATTGCTGCACTAGATAACAGGAATCCCCTTAATCACCAACTTTAAATTGCCTTGTGTGTAAGGCTCCTCCTAATCAACCTATAAATTCCAGAGATAAGTCCCTGACAAAGACATGTGGACCACTTAGGAACTGCACATATATTGATGGTATGGGAGTTAGGGTTCAGTGGCCAGAGACCCGTCTATGACAATCCTGAGAGCCAATGGGTTTGCAACAAGTTCTAGGTATCAACCTGGTCGGGGGAATGTTCCCTGAAGCATGATACAAGGAAGCTGAGGACAAAGACTCATGGAGTTTACCATTCCAGTGCCCTCTACTTTTTGGAGTAGTTGTCTATCTTTCACTTTGTCCTCTTTTCAAATAAAATGTTTTCTCTTTGAAACTTTGTTTCACTAGTTCATCACTGGTTGCAGAGTTTACAAACGTGGTTGGCTCTGAAGCAGACTTGCAGTGTACACCCCCAGACACAACAAAATGACATCATCATAATTTGAGTTTTAGAAAATTATTGTGATGGTAGTAAAAGGATACAGCAGGCTATAGCAAGAGTAGGGAGAAGAGGGTAAGGAAAGACTTGGACAGTCATTGAGTCAGTCTAAGGCACTGATGATAGAAATGGTGTACAAGAGACGAAGGCTATGATGTAAAGAAGATACAGTTAATAAAGTTATCAGGGATTAGTGTGCCTATAAATCAGGAAGGTGGGCCACTTCAGCTTTAGTGACACACAATACATTGTATCCCTCTCACTGGGATACAATAAAATAAAATGAAAATGAAATTACATTTAGTAGAAAAATATTGGGTTTAGTTTTCAGATTCCTTGGGTTCATCCAGAAGTCTGAGCTACTGTGACATAATTCAGCCAAAGATGGCCTTCAGGTTATGTATTTCTTCACAGCAGGCTGAAATTCATTAGCTCAAAAACCTGAGTGTCAAACTCAAATTTTCACGAATGCGGTTGTGTTAAATATAGCCCAAACAAACAGATTTCTATCCAGTGAGAGCTTGCCTGTTTTTGCATACTCCTCAAAAAAGCACTCAACATCAGCTAGTAGATAAGAAAAACCCCACGGAATAAATACCTGAAATTGCTGCTGTCCTTTGGAGCTCTGTGACCCGGAGACTCCCGGCGGGGCTGCTGCCACAGCACCTGAACACATAAGTACTTCTTAGACACCCTCTTCCTTAGAGATTCTTTGCCCTCTTTCACCAGGACCTCCTACTTTGAGGAACTTGTCCACCATCTGAAAACCCCTCGAAGGCTTGACCCCAAAATAGCGTATGTTACTGCCCCCCAGTGGTCATGTTGTTCCTTGATCAGTTCCCAAATCCTTGGACTCCCTCACAGCTCCAGTGACACAGGTCAGTTGTCTTGGCGTGTACGGGATGTTTAATGTCAAAGTAGTGGGTAATATTTCTGAGAGAGGCTGTACAGCGGAAGAAGAAGAGATTCAAGACAAAACCCTAGTAATACCTCAGAAAACATCGCTCCGCTATGGTCAAGAGGATGAGAAACTTGAACAAAAATTACTAAGACGGAAATAACCAGTTGAAAATAACATAAGAGAAAGAACAATTTCAAGATGAAGGAACAGTCTAGTAACAAGTTCCACACAGAGGTCATCTAAGGCCTGGCACTAAACCAATTCACTGGATTTGGATATTAGGGAACCCTTATATATATAACAGGAGTGGTTTCAGTGGAACAATTGCGACAGAGGTCTGATGATAGGTGCAAAGCGACAGGAAATTGAGAGAAGTTCTGAAGTGCCAGGCAGAGGGCAGTGCACAAAAAACAGCTTGATGCTGAATGGCACAGCTCGGGACGAGGAGGGAGCCTACAGACAGCAATTCACACCATGTTTGGTTTGCTCTAGCAGTCTGCAGACATCCAGAGAGATAACCAGGGAAGGAAAGATGGTGTTGATCCAGGGAGGAAGATTTTAAGAGCAGGAGAGGATCTTAGTTAAACAAAGGGGGAGAACCTTTATAGATGTCGGTTAGCTTGTGTTTTGGTGTGTTGAATCATAATATTTGCACTGGATAGAGAAAGACATGAATTTATGACTAGATCATTGCCCTAAAATATAGAAAAGTTAAAGGATGTGGGTTTCCAAAGAGTGTTACTCGTAGGAGTGTTGGGAATGAGGGTTGAGAAAACTGTATGGGCAGAACAATAACAAAGATAGTATCTGGTGCTATGAAGAAGAACTCAGAAAAGTGGGCTTGATATCAAACACATCTCTCACTTCTGAGCTGGTTGATCTTGGAAGAATGACTCATTGCCTCTGAGCTGGGATAAATGGCAAAATGGACAAATTCACTTATCATGGTATTCATTGGTGTCAAACTATATTCAGACAACAGATGATAGTTTATGCATATGTAAGACTGAGGCATGTAAGACCTGTAGAATATTATTTCATACAACTCTTTCAGTCTTTTTATATAATAATACAGACATTCAAATCAGTGTTTTCTCAATCCTGATTGCTTATCATGACTACAGAGCTTTTTAAAAAATACTGTATATAGGTTTTGCCTTTGGTTCTTCAAAATTCTAAAGGGGACATACAGTGGTACCTTGGTTCATGAACTTAATTCTTTCCATGATTCTAGTCACAAACCAAATTCAACAAGAGGTCAACATGGAACCTAAGCAATGAATTTGATTCTGTTCTTATCTAGTTTAGGTTGTGACCAGAACTGTGGAAAGAATTAAGTTTGTGAACCGAGGTACCACTGTATTTAAAAAAAGAAAACGAAGTGATTCGTGTGTGTGCTTTTGAAAATACAATCCTAAACTCTCAAAACTGAAGTAAAGAAGGGGAATTCTGGGATACCTGCGAGGAGGCATTTCTGAAGGCTGTGTGGGGAGGGTGCAGCGTAGTGAGATCTCCGCCTCATGTGCCAGCCACACAGCTGAATCCAAGCGAGTGTGTACCAGGTTTTTGTGCCACCTGGGTTGTAAACTGCAATGATTATCCGTACTGCTACAGACAGGATTTTGTTATTATTAAGCAGACATGTGAATTTTCTTGTTTAATTTCTACACTTGGTCATGTGCTATTTTGCAAAAGAGTAAGTAAAAGTACACACACACACACACACACACACACACACACACACACATATATATATATATATATAGTTTTATTAATTGTATACATGAACTATATTATATATTTTATAGTGATCCAAGATAATTCCTCGTGGCCCAGGCAAGCTGAAGTTTGAACAACTATGTTGTAAAGCAAATGAGAAAGCCAAAGCCATCTGAAGCAAAAGACTGATGTTAAAACCAGGGTCGTGGCTCAGTGCTTTCGCTGCCTGCTTTGCAAGCACAAGGGCCTGAGTTCAATCCAGGGTACAATAATAACAAACAAACAAAAAAGATTGATGTTAACAAAAAATAAGGACATGTAGAAAGCTTGGAAGGAAACATTATGGAAAGAGTTGCTCTGGGAAATTAGCAAAAGAAAAATCATCCGAGTGTAGCAAGTTTAGGCCTACCACAGAGTGCGTACTCAGAAAAGACCTGGGAAGATTCTGAGCATTTATCTTGCTGACCTCTAGGCTTAGCATCAGCACAAAATAAAGGCAAAGCCAGTTGCCTTCATGGCTGAGTATTCAAGTGGTGCCACATATAGAGTCAATCTGAAAACACTGGAAAGAAAAAAGAAATAAAAGTTATTCTGAGTGGAAAAGAAGAAATAATCATATCTCTGCTCAAAGGTGATATGATCTTTAATGTAGAAAATTCTAAAGAATACATTTAAAAGTATTAGAACTAATAAATGAAGTAACTATGATAATTGGATATGATCTCATTACATAAAACCAACAGTATTTCTATAAACTGGAAAAGAATGATCTAAAAATGAAAGTATGAAAAATATTTTGTCTACACTAACTTCAAAAAGAATAAAATACTCAAGAATAAGTTAAATAAGTAAAACATGTGTCTTGAGACCTATAACATATTGTTGAAATAAATTAAAATGATCTAAAAGAATGGAAAAATATCCCATGTTCATGAATCAAAAGACTTAATATTAAGATATCAGTAGCCCCCAGATCGTTCCACAGATCCACTGTAATCACTATAAGAATCTCAGCTGATTTTTTTTTTTTTTTTTTTGTAGAAGTCAAGAAGCTGACTCTACATTTTATAAAGAATTCCAAGAGGCTCAGAATAGCTAACTCAATCTTGGTGGGGGGAATGTAGGAGGATGACTACTTGGATTTTCAAAAGTTACAAAGGAGTCATACAAAAGACAATGTGTACTGGCATAGAGGTAGACATACAGATCAGTGGAATAGGATTTGGGTACAGAAATAAAGTGGGACATCTATGGCCAATAGGTTTTGGATAAAATGATGAGAATAGGTTTCTTAACAACCTGACAATTGAATAGTCCCAGACAAAACCATAGATTTGGACCCCTATTTTATACTATATGTAATTTGAATCCAAGATGGTGTTACTGGAGAACATGGCTATCCCCTACTCTTGTGCACAGAGTGGATATTCCAAACTTTTAGCTTGATTATTTCTCTAATGGCAGCACATCAGGAGACCTTTATATGATCATATGACCATGTTCACATTCCTTTTGTTCTTCTCCACATTATAAATTATACTCATTTCTTTAACGGAGTCTTTAAGATATTATCAATATTTTTTCTATCTTATCCTTTAATTTTAGCAAATACCCCGATGCTATTTTAGATAGTATAAAGTACATTGTCACTCACTGTCTTAAGTAATTCTCACCGAATCTCTATAAGGTGGATAAAAATTACCTTGTATTTGTGGAGAGGACTGAGGTTCACAGGAAATATGATTTCCCTAAAGTCATAAAGTGAGGAAATCAAATGTTGCCCAACCACTGATCCATGGCACCACCTCCAAGGCTTCACTGAAGGGATAACTTGTATGATTTGCTTTAGTTGAGAAACACTTTTACATAATAAAATGATATAACACATAAACAAGGCTTTACAAAAAGCAAGAGAACGAAGGGCACAAAACGAACTTTGACTCCTATCTCTGGGACCTAGTGCTGAGAGGAAAACATTCTTGGTCATCACTGCATTCCATTTTTGTGAGTATCTCCATAAAAATGGAAGGATTGTGTCAATATTTCTTGAGTTTTCCAAATATTTCCTGGGTCCTCTCTCTGAGGGATGAAACTTTAATTCCTTACACAATGGCTGTAACTCTTCTTCCCTCTTTTGTACCATTTTAAATGAATTTTTTTATTTCATTACTTTTAAATATTGTCCTTGAAATAGGGAGGAGAGGAGGGGGTGAAGGACCGGCAGGGTGAAGGGCGGGCAAGGACAAGGGCAAAAAATGAGAACCAAGAACTGTCTCGTGAAGGTACAGGATCCCAGTAATGAATGTAACTGTATTGTAGACCTAGACTGTACCAATAAACTCAATAAAAACAAATAAAAATAAATAAAATTGTCCATGTCCTCTAGAAAATTAGAAAAAGAAATTATCTCACCATGCTCTTATATTTTCTATCCTTTCTTCCTCTCTGCCCTATACTGTACTGCTTCTCATATCTTCGAGGTTACTTATAGTCCCACTCAGTCAGGTAGCCACAGGTAATTCTTCTATGGTTTGCCTCTAGTTGAATTTTAAAAGTTAAAAAGAAAATCAACAAATGGAATGTTCAAAATTCTGATTATGTAAAAACATTCATTATAACCCAAATAAGGTAGAAGATTCAGAAAGACCGAAATGAAATTCTGTATCAGTGACTACACCCCCACTCAAAGAAAAATGCTGTGTGATTCAAGATGGGATTCCTTGTTAAAATAAAGTGTGGAGTCATGTAAATTCATGCCACATTTCACTTTGCTTCGTATTTGGGCTAAGACTTTATTGTATAGTTTTGACTGTTTTTCTCCAGAAACTTCTCCTTTATCTTTAAAAAATATTTAATTGATAAATATATTCATATGTGCAATGTGATGATTTGACATAAATGCCCACTGCTTGATGATTATTACAATCAAATTAATACATTTGTCAGCACCCATGCTATATGTTAGATTCTCAGGTCTTGTTCATTTTGTAAATAAAACTTGGTACCTAGTGCCAACATCTCCTCACTGGCCCCATTCTACAGTGTGAAGTAACCACTGTCCTACTCCCTGCTTCTCTAAGTTCGACTTTTTAGATTTCACATGTAAATGAGATCATATAGTGTATGTCTTTCGATGCCTGGTGTATTTCACTTAGCATAATGTCTTCCAGGTTTGTTCAAGTGTCTCAGATGGTAGGACTTTCTCATTTCTCATGGATGAATCACATTTCACTGTATATACCACTGTTTTTATACATTGGTGGGCACTTTATTGCTCCCATAGAGCTACACCCATACAGAAGTGAACATGGGAGCACAGGTATCTCTCTCTCTTTTGTTCACCAGCCATAAATGCTTTCATTCTGCCCTTATGCTGCAGACCTCGGGTCACCTCCGGCAATGGCCCAGATCCAGCCAGTGAGGGTAGACATTGTATAAGGCCCAATGCATGATCTTCTATTAATGGGGCCATAAATCTCTTTAGATTTTTTCCCCCTCACCCTGGCTTTCATTGTGAACTCCTTGAGACACCCAAGGAAGGCTGCTGCTTGACCTCAGGCAGCTTTTCAAGTACTGGCCAAACCCAAATGGGGACTAGGATTAGGTGACCAAGAAGAGGTCATTAAGGCAGGATATCCAAGGAAAGGGAAAGGGGCTTTTTTTTTTTTTTTTTTTTTTTTTTAACCAAAAATGTCCTTGAGGTAGAGAACCAGTAGGCAGGCTCAGAACTAAGAACTCTGAACAGGCCACACAGATTGCTGCTCCCAGATTCCTTTCTACTTCAGCAATGGGCAAGGCCTGGGCAGAGGGCTGCCATTCTGTAGCTGTGTGTGATGCTGGCCAGGGAAACCTCAGCCCTCAATCAGGTTTTGAGAGGTGATCTGAGGATCAACTGGAACCTCTCACAAAGGCCATGTCTGTTCGAAACTTCATGCTGGTGGGTAACTGGTGGTGGAGGAGTGACTCCCCTTGATCCTGGGGTAGGGATTCATTGTGGATGGTGGAGATGAGCCCCAAGCCAGTTCCACGGGGCCTCTTCAGTTGTCCAAATGGCTGTAGCTTCTCTCCGTGATACCCCAATCCATGCTTGCAACTGGGGTGCTGGCCATGACCATCCAGAGACTGCCGCACCACTGAGCACCTGCTGCCTAGGCCCTGGCTCTCAGCCCAGCCCTGAAGCTGCTTCACCTTCTGGCCAGTGTCCTTAGTGTAGCGCTCAAAGCTGCCCACTCAGCGTTCAATCATGGAGCTTTCTTCCTGGCCATCAGGAGCCTCTGTTTCAGACACATTTGAACTGAGTGTCGAGGGTCTTTGTCTCCTCCATCTCTGTCGGAGTACACACTCAGGCCCATATATCAGTCATCAGCTGTCTGTTTATCCAAGTCTCCTTCTTCTTCTTGCCAGAACTGGGCATCAGTGTAGAACACCAGGCTTGAGCCGCCCTTCTCCCACCTCAGCGCCATCTCCTCCAGGAGCCGCGCGGTGCTCTGCCTCTGCCCTGTCACATCCTCAATGCCTCCTGTCGCTCCCTCTCCTCACCTCAGTCATCATCATTGTCGGAGTGGGCCTCTTCCTCTTCCTTTTCCCCCTCATCCTCAGGTGGATCAACCAGGCTGGTTCCCCCCCGGGGTATTTCCTCACCCTCTGTCATGCACACGTGCTCCTCCGGCTCCACTCTGAGTCCTCGCGCTGGAAGGAAACATTGCAGGAGGAGCCCGTCTTAGGGAACTGGAGCTGCAGCTGAGAGATGATACCAGGCGGGAGGCGGCAAGGCGGGATCAAGTCCCAGAAGATCCGCAGGGGAGTCCCCGCGTTCCCACTGGGCATCAGTACTGGCGGGCTCAGCTCTGGCAGTTGCCTCAGGTCAGGCCAGGGTGAAGGCTCCATTCTCAGATCTCCCACTCTGCTGCTCCTTCCGTGTCTCAAAGAGAAAGGAGCCCAAGCCGGATGCCTCGGTGGGCGGCCTAAGTCTGCGAAGGAGACAGCGACCCGACCCGGGAGCCAAGTGCCCTGAGAATCTACCCACCAGTGGCCGTCGTTAATGCGAAGAAGCTGCTGGGTTTGAGCAGCCTCCGAACCGAGGTGATGATGCAGCTGCGTGGGCGGCTCTGGATACCGCTTGAAAACGAAGCGGGCGTCCGAGGCCGCAGCCTGGGCGAAAATTTGACTCTCAGAGCCAGAGTAGGTGGACTTCACCGCAGAGTAGGTGCCGGCATCTGGAGGGACCCGCTCTGGCTGATGCCGGTAGAGGAAATCCAGCCATGCCTTTCCCAGAACTGGCTAAAGTAGCTCCTTAGCTGGGCCGAGGGCAACCCAGAGGGTTTCCGCTCACTACCAGGTGAACTGCCGCCTCCTCTTCCAAGTATCTCTTGAGATCCTGATTTCTTTTCCTTTGTACACGTGGTGGTGGGATTGCTGGATCAGGTGGCTATTTTATTTTAAAATTTTGAGAAACCTCCATTCTGCTTTCCATCCTAATCATAAGAGTTATCCTCCCAACCAAAACAAATGTACATGGTGACATTTCTCTGAGCTTAACAATTGGTCTATTTCTCAGACTTGTCTTTCTTTTCTGAGAAACGCTTCTCATGGTCATCTGTTTCTCTTGATGGAACATGCTGGTCCCTATGTTGCCCTCTGGTAAAATTCTCATCTTGGGACTAAAGTTTATTTTCTACCGGAAGTCCAAATTCCATGACTATTCTCACCTTACCATTCAGTTTAATTTCATATGTATCTCCTCAAATTACCTCAGGAATTTGTAAATTAAGCCTTTTGGGGTTTCTAGATTTAAAATCTAAAATCTCTCACTTCTCTCTCTCTCTCTCTCTCTCTCTCTCTTTCTCCTTCCCTCTCCCTCTCTCTCATCTTAATATTTTGTGTGAGTGTAAAACTCCAGGTTCAAAATTCGTTGCACTCAGGACTGAGAAGGAAATTTTATGGCCGCCTAACATCTCACTTTGTTTCATCATTGATTCCTAGAGACATGATGGTCTAAAATTAGCACAATGCAGTGTTTATATTTTTCTTTAGCATTAGTTCATTTCTTCCAAATACTTAATCATTTCTGTAGTTTGGGAAAGTTTTCCATTATGCTTTCTTTATTAATATCTCTCCGTGCATATCATTTTGCTATTGCTTTCTAAAATTATGATTTATCAGCTAGGATCTGGGAGTTCCTTTCTATTGTCCAGTGTTTTTTTCATGTTTTCTAGTCCCAGCGAACCGGTCATGTCCCACAGTGACCAAGAATAAAATGGCTGATAGAGAAGGTAGGGGGAGCAAGTGTACAGTATTTAAAGGATATAAAGGCAAGGAAGTAGAGAATATTAGTTAAGAATAGGCCTTAAGTAGGATAACTAAGAAAGCTGTTTGTTTAGGAATTTTTAAGAGATTTAGAAGGGAAATAGCGCCCTTGAGTGACCAATATGATTACGCTCTAGCGGACTACATGATTTTCAGGGCAAGTCTATGCAGTGTTCATGCAGTGTCCATGCAGGGTGCATGCGCCCTTGAGCAAATAGCCTGCTTGATTCCACTCTGAGTTGTTCCCAGATTTCTGATGGGCACCTGGCAGACAATTCTATAAGCTCTCTGGAGGCTTGTGACTCAGCAGACTCCATTTTGGGCTTCCTGACTCCATTTTGGGGCTGCTCTTCTTACTGTCTAATATAAACCTGACTCCTATTTCACCCATTCCTGTTACACTACCTTCTGATCCATTTTTTCAAAAGATTTTTGTAAACTTTCCTTCAACATTTCTGCTAAATTCTTAAAAATCAGTTTTGAGAAGAGTTTAATTGCACTATGCTCTGTTTTTTAAATTTTTCTTTTATTTATGGTATATACTCATTATAATGATGCTATATCTTACTGAATTGTTTGGGATACATATAAAAGTAAGCTTTTGTCTTTTGAATTTAAGTTCTTTATTCTTCAAGAAATTCTATTTCCTCCTGGCTTAGTTTTTCTCTTTTTTCTCCCTTTATTTAAGTGTATTCCACAGGTTTTCTTATATACCTGTACTTGTTGCTTAGGTTCTACTTCAGGGAGAGTGGGCCAGGAACTGCAGATCTGTCCAAATGCCACACTCAATCTCACAATTGCTGGCTGAGTTTTCCACAAGTATTTTGTTTAATTTTCTAAGAGAAGAGACTTTTTCTTTTAGATTTTATTTTTCATCTGAGTCATATTTGTGGTATTGGGCATGGCTTAAGTGACTAGCACTACAGTTTCAAATAGACCTTGAATTATTCCTTTGTTTCCCTCTATACAAATTTGAGCTTCGACTTCCTCTTTTTGTTCTCAAACAAAAATATTTGTTTACTCCTTTTTTTCCCTTTTTTGTCTCAGAAATGTACCTTCACTTGCATGTGCTAATGATACTCTCTATGGCTTTCTTCTTTTTTGGGTCAATTCAATTATGAATTCTTGTAGAGTTATCTCATCTTATTGGGTCTCACAATGGGGAAGGCACCTGATTGCTCTTGCTCTTTGTCTATCAACTCATACCAGAATTCAATCATCTCTTTTATATTTTTAAAGCTATGCTGCTTGGTCTATGGCCTAGGTTATGTCTTGAGGGTCTTTATTGGAGATAAACTTTCAATTAAATTAAAGTGTCCATTCTCCTTAGATTTCCATATTGGAGATTCAGAAATTAGATTCTTCTGAGCATATGACAGAGAGAGAAATAACACTGAGGTGTCCTAGGTGAACTAAATAATTTTGTTTTATAATAGTAAATCAATGCATTTTAATAGAGCACATATCATGTGTATATGTTATTAAGAAGAATGGAAGTATTTCCAGAAGAACAAGTTAAAAGCATTTTCTCCTGGGGAGTGGGATTATGTGTAGGGAGAGGACATATTGCTGTTGACTATAAACATTTATTTTTGCAGTTTTTGCCCAAGTATGTTTTTGAATTTTCTTTTTTTAGTTTTTTATAGTTGTCATATCCCTAACTCTAAATAATACGCGATAGTGCTGTTTTTTCATTTTCTCAATATGAGACATTACTCACTGACTCCTTACTAAGAAAGAGGAAGTGTTACCTTAGCTACATTTGTTTGTCCTTCTTTCTCCCATTCATTATGGTGCATATCCATTAATGTACCTGCTGTTGTTGCTTTTGTTGTTTTCATTGCTTCCTCCTCTTCGTCTTTCCCCTTTTCCATTTCCTCCTCCTCTCTAATTCTTATACCTCCTCCTCCATTTCTCCTTCTTTTCTTTTTTTCCTTCTGTTCTTCTTCTTTCATTATGGATGAGCAAGTTAGAACAATGAAGATGTGCCGCACTGTGTGCCAGATTTAGATCTGTTATTAAAGCTTGTGGCTGAGGTGGGGCTGTTGCCCAGAAAGTTCACTCAGCAATGGGAAGTGGTTTGATTTCTCCTTTTAAACCATGCTTTCAGTTGGGGAGGGCTCAGGAGAGAGCAAGTGGACTCTTACAGAAGCAGAATCTTGCCAGGTTAGTGGGGGTAGCACAAGGAAGTTTCACACACTAGGTGAGCTACAAAACATCCTGCAACTGCAGCAAGTTTACTGCCAAGCAGGATGTGAGGGTTTTGGGTGCTTTGTCCAAGCACAGGTACAAAATGGCTTTGAGGCACAAGATAGAGTCAGATTGGCTATCACACTTTCTCTTTCTTTCTTTCTTTCTTTCTTTCTTTCTTTCTTTCTTTCTTTCTTTCTTTCTTTCTTTCTTTCTTTCTTTCTTTTTCTTGCCTAGAACAGTATAAGAAAGCCATGATACAAATGAAAGGAAAACTAGGGATGAACTGCAAGAGCATGCTGGGCTGTGGGGCACCACTGGAATTTTCCTTTCTGGGAAAGAGCATGTCCTATCCTACTTTCTCTGCATGCTGACTATAGGCAGATCACACTGTGCTAATCTCCAAGAGATGCTCCTGGTGTGGAAATGGTCTGATGCAGGTCATCGAAGGACTGCTCAGTGAGAAGAGAGAAAACCCATCTCCTCTGTCTCTATATGAGACAACTCTGAAACATGGTGCTCACTCCAGAGCTTTATGAGGGATCAGCTTCATTTTCTGTACAGTGATATCACATTTTAACTTCTTTTCCTGCTCTATCCTCCTTCCTTCAATGTCTTACAGGACTAGGACTTAAAAAGTGATTCTGCGAAGTATGACCTTTGGGTTGGCTGAACACTTTGAACTCAAGAAAACTGGAGAGCCTTTTATATTTTTATAAATTTTTATAATGCCTCAGAACCAACTTCCTTCTGACCTTCCCCTCTCTCCTCTGACCCTACTCCCAGGTGCAAAGTTTTTCTCCAAAATTTCCTTAGCTGTCAAAACACTAGATTAATCAATGATGAGCTCAGCTGCCTTCACTCCTCTTCCTGCATTGTCATTGGCCAAGAAAGGTTAAATTGCAGGGGAAGAAACCAAAAGTCAGACACCACATGTAGAATTCAAATTTTGTCCCAAATCATTGCCTCTTGTTTGGTCCCATTCTCTCTCATAAAAGTCAGTTACTGCTTTTTCAAATTGTTTACAGTCTTCTGTGAAGAAGAGGACATGTGTATGAATCTCATGGTTTTTGGGAACTCACCTTATGATGCCTCTGTGCATATAAATAAATTTGTATGTTTTTCTTTTTCCTTCTGCCCATTGTTAATTTATCCTAGCATTCTTAGACTTGGAACTTTGAGGGATGGGCAGTTTTCAGTAAACTTCTTGCATGCAATCTCCCTTTCAGAATCTGTTTCTTGGGGTAAATGCTATATGAGAATTTATAAAATAAATACTGGAAGAGCTAAACACAAAAAGTCATAAAATAATTGGGTAAAGAGTAGTTTGAACTACTTTACACTTAGAAACCATTTTTATCATATTTGCTTTTCACCATATAAATAGCAAATAAAATTAAAGAATGTTGAAACTCAAGAAAAACTAACTGTAGAGAGGATTAATGGTTCAATATGGCAATTTTAGAACTACATTTGTCATCTAGCTTGTGTCAATTTCCCTTGAAATTATACAAAATGTCAGCCTTGGAAATCATGCCAGCAATTAATTTTGCAGAATTTATTGCCAGCAGAAAACATTTTGAGAAAAGAACTAATGGACCAAGATTAATTTTATTTGGAGAAAAACATTTATTTAGTCAATCAATATTTATGCATTGACACCTCCTATGTATCAAAATTCTAGTGGGTGTGAGGGGGAGAGGCAACAAACAAATGAGTCTGAAAACACACAGTATGTCAGAGGGTTGGTTATGTCTGTAGAAGTGGAAGAGGAAGCACTGTCAGTAATAGGATACAGAGATCATGGTGGACTATGTTAGGTCAAAGAAGACTGCAGAGAACCTAACAAGACACCCAGCCTTGTTAGTTTAAATTTCAAGTGAAGGCTTATTGCCTCTGGCGGTGTACTTGGGTCATGGATTCAGGAGATGGGATGTTTAGGTTTATGGATATATGGGGCTCTGGCTTTAGGAAACATAGGTAAGGAGGACTGGGCAGAAAGGGACAAACAAGGTCACCTGATAGGTTGAGTTAAGTTCTGTTTTTTAAAATTAAGTTTCTATTTTCAAGACCTGTCATGTAAAGGTACACAATCCCAATGATGAATGTAACTGTAATGTATACCCACAATGTACCAATAAACTCAATGAGAAAAAAAAAAGTTTATCTTTTTCCTAAATGAAGTCATCCAGTCAAGGTTAAATTAAATTCTACTTTCCTAAGTTTGCTTTTTATCTCTCAGAAGTATTGTGGCCCATCTGCCTGGAGTGGAGTGGGGCATTCTCTCCTCCCAGACCACAGGACAGATTTTTTTGAAGGTATGATTTCAATACCTTTGGAGAATACACTGAACATTGTTATGCTAAGTAAGAGGTTCTATCTGCCTTCTAACCCTGCAGGGGGTAGATAGAGGAAGGGAATGCTGCCTTAAGTAACCTCATGTTTTCAGAGTTCAGAAAATCAATAATTTGGCAAAGTAAAGAAATACCTATTTCTTCTCTCTTCCCCACAGTGAATTAGAATCCTAAAATGGAAACATCAAATTCTAAAGTTACTGTTACTGTTCCATGAGGTGTGAAGTTTTTGGAGAGGCTCAGTTTCTAAATGCAATGCTGGCTACATCAATGTCAGACATCTGGTTGATCACGTCAGCCAGGCACAGACTTCCTTCACCTCCCCTCTGTAGAGAACTGCAGAGAAAGTTCCCAGGAAGAGGAACAGTTCAAGGGTTCTGGAGGTTGGTTTAGCTCAAGGAAGCAAGTTGAAGGGCACACTTGAAGCAGATACTAAAGTAAAACAAGAAAATGGGAAAGTCTAATTTAAGTAGGTTGAAGAGATTAAGAAAAGATTGCAGAGAATGAAAAGGGAAAAAATTCTGACACCTAGAGAGTTTGCCTAGAAACAAAAAACACTGATTTCCAAAAATTTAAGGTAAATGACAAGGGACAGTAAAAAGCATACTAGACTGTGGAGAAAATGAGATTATGAAAAGTGATGGCAAAGTAAGAAAATCTCTCAGGTTCAGAGGAAAAGAATGAGGTAAATGAATGGGAGAAGAGAGTTTACAAGATGCAGAAGGCATATCTAATTTTAACTTTATCATTGGAATCACAGAACAAGAGAAAAGGGCAACAGATTAAGGCAAATAGTAATATGGCCATTTATTGAGTGATTAAATGTGCTAATCCTTTTCAAACTTCTTAGCATGAGTTTACTCTTAATTCTTATAGAAGTTTTGTAAATACCATAATTGTCTCCATGTTACCATGGGGGAAAGTTAGCCACAGAGTGGTTATGGGATGTGTTCAAGGACACAGGGCTCAGAAGGATGGAACCAGGATCTAAATCCAGATTGTATCATGATACTTCATTGTCTTTGAAGTTAAAAGAAATACAAAGCAAAAATGACTCGATGAGATCGAAAGGACCTTGTGAGTAACTTGATTGCTGCTCACTGGCTTGAAAGGACTAATGCACCATGAGATTATTTAAATCCCACATTTATTTCCTTCTCGTGCTTGCTGGCCTTACATTTGATGGTTTTCTTTTTAATCCACCTGGATTTATTATGAAGATGTGGTATAAAGCAAAGATGGCATAAAATATTTCCAAATAGTTATCACAAATCATATATCTGATTTCATAACTTCTAAAATGATTTCAGATGACATCTACAGGGGCTGACACTGATGGCAACACATTTCTATTTAATGTTGGGTCTACTCTACAATTTAAAAAAAATTCAGTACAATTGCCTACTACATTGAAATTTTAAAGTTTGTTTATATAGGGTTGTGATAGGGCTTTTTAAGAAAAAAGATATAATGATTTCTTTAGCATCTGTGGCCATAAACACATTTATTTGCAGTCTGTCTTGTTCATTTAGGATTGACTTAAAGATGTTGGCAGAAGGATAAGAAGAGATTTTATCTACTTCATTGAAATTAAAATAACTTGGGGACTAGAAAGACTTCTTTTTCAAATATTGTTTGAGACTCTGAACTAATTCTGCTGTGCTTTAGATATGTTTGTCCACAGGGGTTTATGTGCCTGAAAACTTGGTCCTCAATGTAACAGCATTGAGAGGTAAGACCAGGGGGAGGTGGTCAGATCACAGAGTCACTGCCCTGGTGAGATTCATTCCTGTCTTGAGAGGTGGGATTAGGTTGTGAGAGAGAGAAAATTGTTACAGCACAGGTCAGCCCACCCTGGTCTCTCACACATGTGCTTTTTCTGGGAGTGTCTACTTCTGCTTTCTGACTCTCCACCAATTATTTGACTGAACAGGACTGACACTCAGGTATTTTGTTACAACCGTGCAACATGGATTAAGGTAGGTTTCTTGTGCTAGACTCACACACCTGTTTCCCCAAGCACATGCGTGGGTCTGTACAACAGATCAGTGGGCTTGAAACCTTTTATCTAAAACTCCTATAGCCTTGTCTCTCAAGTTTGCACTCAGCAGTTAGTGGGAAGGTTGACTTGTACTTGCTCTACTTTCAAACCTAGTCCCATCTGATAACTTAAAGGTAATTTTAGGTAATACTTAGTCACTCTTTCATAAAATGTGCTATTTCTCCCCTTCCTCCTGCTTCTGTCTCTGAAATGCTATGTGTTTGAGAGTGCATCGGGCTGAATGATTTAAGGGAACTCCTGGTGCAAGAAGTGGGAGTCCTCTAATCTTCACAGTGACATAATTGATGTGTGATCTGTGGTCTTTGGGACAATGTTCCTTCCACCTGGACTACGGCCCAGGAGGAGGCAACCAGAGCAGAAATCCTGCTGGCATAACTCCTAGTCTCATCTTTCTCAGCTGTGCTGTGCTCTGTTCTCTCTGGTTGCGTCCACTCCCTCCTCCTCATCTCATTTCTCCTGGCAGAATACGACTCCATGGTGCCTGGATGAATCTTCACTGTAGTTCAGCTCAGAAAAGCAGCTTTGTGGCTCCTGCTTTAGCTCTCTGCCTCTTTTCCTGGTTTTCTCCACTGGGCTCCATAGCAGGACTCATAATGTTTTCCAGTCTGTCTGAATCATAAGAAAACTAAGGTTAGCTCAGAAAAGCTAGATCTCATTGATGCTAGGCCATGGATTAGCCTGGGATGAGACTGAAGCAAGCAAGTGCTTTTCTTCCTTCCTGCCTTTGTCTTTTCCTCACATATCCCCTAGGCTGTCCATATCCTCTTGTCAGGAAGTTTTACGGTTTTATTGTCATATGAACAAGGCCTGTATATTCCCAAACTAGGGGAGGACTTCTTTAGTATGAACCCCTCAGGCATGGCTATTACCACTTTAAATGAGGGAGATGAAGAGCTTTTGAAAACTACATCTTAGCACTGTTTGATTTTCAAACTAATTTTCTTGTGGCAAAATCCTAGTCTTCTTATCAGAAGCTGATTATTGCTTTCTTCTTTCTCTTTTCATTTCTTCTTAAACATATGTTCAACTCCCTGCAGGAAGATGAATAAGGCAAGAGAGAAGGAGAGCATTTTAGTAATGTTCAAAAATAGCAACACATTGACATTACTTACTGACATAGTAGAATGATCATATATTATGAAATAATAAAGTTACAAAGCAGTAAATAAATTATAATCACATACAAAGAAATTGAGAACCTGAACACAAAGTTAATTTCAAGTGCACAGTAGTAGGCTTGTAGAGATTTGGGGTGTTATTTTTGGTTTTTGAGTCATTCTTTTGAAGTCATTTTCTGTGAATATAATTATGATTTATAATTTGATAACACTATGCTATGCTACATTTGAAACACAGGATATTTGATCAACATATTCTTCATTCCTTTTGCCCCTTTGTACTCTGGTTTGTTCCTCAAGTCACTTCTTCCCCCTTTCTAGTTCTGTGCTGCTAGATGGGGGGTCATCTTTTCCTGTGTTCAGAATTATAATGTAGCTTGGAGTCGCAATTCCATGTGAACTGAGGGATTTTATTTAGCTTTATATTATTTTAATATTTGAATAACTAAATTCTTACAGCTTAGATAAATTTTTTTGTTAAATAAGAATTTAATTCTTATCTAATATTTTGTCAGTTCTGGGTACTGGGTACTAGAGGAGACTGAGAACAAAAAAAATTTTATATATGGAGTTATTGGCTAGGTACTGCTAAAGAATACCACATCTGGATAGAAGTTAAAGTGGTAAAGTTAGACTTTAGACTTTATTATGTGCAATATATTGCAAAAAAATGTATCTATCCTCCTAAAGCTACTGGTTTTATGATAGTATCTCAGTTACTTTTCTTGGTGCTGAGAAAAAATACCTGACACCTAAAGTTAAAGGAGGAAAACTTTATTTACTTCATAGTTTGTGGAGGTTTTAGCCCATACTCAGCTGGCTCCAAGGCAGGGTGGTGTGACAGACAAGTATTGCAGTGGAAAAACAGTTCATGATGGCTAAAAGGTAGCAAAGCAAGTGAGCAAGGGACTTTAGCAGCTTTTTTTCTGCCCCATTTGTATTCTATTGAGGTTACTGGGATTAGGGTGGTTCCAAATCAATCAGTGGACTAATTTAGTAATTACCCACCCTTAATCCTAACATTGTAACACAAATCAATCACAAGCTCTAGATTCAGCCACTTCTGAAAAAGCCCCACCTATGACTCCATGAGGCTTTGTGGGGACATCTCAACACAAGCCATAACAGATAGTATTTGTGTTCCAGTAGTTGGGCAAAAGAAAAATTACTGCAGGTACAGGGCATGCAGCTTAATGGTAAAGCACTTGCCTCGCGTGTATGAGGTCCTGGGTTTGATTTTCATCATCCCCTAAAAAATAAATAAAAAATTTAAAACAAACAACAAAAACTATTGCGATAAGGGAAGAGAGACTGCAAGGAAGCTCACAGATGGACCTGCTGAGCAGAAGACTCAGAGAATGAGATTAAAATTAGGTACAGAAGGCAACAGGGGAACAAAGGTTTTAGTAGGAAACTGAAAAGCTGAAATGCCAATTTTAAAGTATCAGGATTATAGGGATCATAGGAAACAACTTCCTCTCTCATGGCTGGGCAGAACAAAGGAGTCAGAATTGTTAAAACAGATTTAGAAGGAAAGCCTCCAGATTGGAAAGCCAGATATCCGAAGGGAGAGTTGTGCTGGCTTGTGCTGGGGTGTGTGAGGTGGCAAAGCCACGAGGCTGGTTTGGTAAGTGAAGGAAAAATTACAAACTGAGTTGAGCCCTGCTGCTGTGCTGCCCAGAGTAAAGTAGGGTATAGAGTCGCTCATTCCAACAAACCGGAAAAGCAAATTACTTCTCCAGCCCCACTTTGGCAGTCGCGCTCTACTGCCCCCTACTGGCAGAGTTTAATAGGAACAGCTGAAATGGCTTGCAGCGTTTAAGCCTCAGCATTAGAGTGGAGATGTAAGAGTTGGTGTAGGATCGAGGGACAGTTATTTCATAACGGGCACAAATATAAAATAATAAAAAATTTTCTGTTTAAATAAAGTAAGAGAATAATCTTAAATTTCAAATAACTTTGACGAAGTTTTTGCTGAAGATGAAACCCAGGGTCTTCTGCATGATAGAAAAGTCCTCTATTAGTTACATCTTCACTACTGAAGTTTCAAGCAACTTCTTTTGGGGGAGAGTATTCCTCCTATCTTTGTCCTGATAAACTCTGTAATCAGTTGTATGGCTCAGGGATTTTGGCCTTGAAGAGATCAGCGGGAGCAAAACATGTTGGTGCAAGCCTGTAACCTTGGCAGTCTGAGAGGCTGAGACAGGAGGATTGCAAGTTCAAGCCGAGAATAGGAAACTAAATAATTTAGCAAGATCCTGCCTCAAAACATAAGTAAATGAAAATTCTTGGTTATAGCTCAGTACAAAGGGCCAGAGTTCAATACCCAATAACACACACACACACACACACACACACACACACAAGAGACCAGCTGCTCCTTCTAATCCTCAAAGAATATGAGACCACACTGCTAAGGTGAAGATAATTTCTCCCTCCTCCCCCTGAAAGTTCCAGTTGTTAAATCTATTGAAATAAATTGGCAATGGACAAAGAGGAAGAAAACTCATTTGCATGCATGGGGGGTATCACAGGAAAGGAATAATTTCTGAAACTTACATTCCTTTTCTAATAGGAGAGAGGGAAATGGGAAGTGTAGGAAACTGAGACAGGTAACATATAATCTTTAGGGAAGTGACTTCAACAAAACAGCACTCGATGGCCAAAGGCAAGAACCTCCGGGATCTGGGTGTGATGTTTAATTTTAAGTCTTTTCCTCCATGATAGGAGTTTAATCTTCCCTGAGTAATGAAATTTCAGTAAGAGGATTGAAGGCAGTTGTATTCCCTTTGGGCAGATCTGGTCTTTAGTGTAGATAAAGGGACGTCAGAGAAAAACTGGTTCCTGCATTAGAGTGGGAGAAAAAAGGGAAGGTCAGGATGACCTTGGTTCTGAGGCAGCTTCTTCTTAGGACTTCCTAGGCTGTCCAGTTTTCTTTTATTAAAAGTGCTCAGCATGCCCAGAGCAATAGTTTAGGGCATGGTTTTTGAGTCTACAGGACGAATATAGAATTTGGCACTGGGACCAGCTAACAGGTGGCCTGTAATACCAGCTACTTGGGAGGCTGAAGCAGGAGAACCACATGTTGATGGCCAGCCTAGGCATCAGCCAGACCCTGTCTCAAAGTGAAGAAAATCAATTGGGGATGTAGCTTAGGTGAGATTCTATGTGTTCAGTGCCAAGTACAGCAGCAGCAACAAAAATAGCAGCCTAAAATGAAACAAACATAAAAAGATACAATATGAAGATAAGGCCTCCATCTACTGAGAATTAATTCCTTAAATAACGAAGTGTTTAAATTATGTTTTTACGAAAAGCCTCCAGATGTAACCCCAAAATACACTTTTTTGGCACAAAGAGTACCTTCAGCTGTTATTTTCAGTAACTACACACACAAGAAAAGTCTCCAGAATCTACTCGGGATGGTTTGAAGTCAGCTTTTCAAGACTGGAAGAGGAGAAACTAGCCTTAGTTGTTAGTGACTCTTTGATGTCATAAGCTCCAAATCTCCTAAACATAACATGATGACCCCTCCCCCAAAGAGGCATTCAACCCATGAAGAGACATAAAGACCATCGACTCCCTTGGAAAAATCCCAAGAGTTCCCCTCACTGCCATCCAATCAACAAGCAGCTTCTGCCCTTTCCCTTACTATAAATTCTGGTGTTACCAGTTGGCAGGGGAGGCCGAGGTGAGCTTTGGCTCCCATTCTTCTTGCCAGTCAGCTGCATAATGAAGCCTTTTCTTTTTTTGTGAAAACCCATTGCTGTGGTTTGACCTCTATGTGTGAGGCATAGTGAGCCTGGGCTACTAGCAGGACTAAGTTTGAGCCCCAAGCCTCCATCAAGTTTGCGAGAAGGGACTCAACTTGAGGAGAAGGTAAATTGTCTCAATCAAATATTCAACTTTGTGGAAATTTACTCTGTGACTTTTCAAGAAGACAAATAAGAGATTCTGAAAATTTAAGCAAAGGGATTTCCAAACTCACATTTTTTATGAAGCCACCATATGTTCTCTTAAACTTTGGCCATGATTATGTTTAGAGCGAAGTGCAGTGAAATTAATTTTTTGTTAATGTACTCTGTAAACAGAATATCATGATGCCCGTCAATTATATTCATAACCCCACAAATTTGTATTAGTTTTCAAATTTCCAGGAACTATGAACAGTATATTTATCAAACTTAGAAAGATAAAAGACCTTCCATATTCTACTTTTATAAAAATAAAGGAGGAAGTTATTCATTTATATTAGAAATCATAATTTCTGTGTTATGAAATAAATGTGTATGTATTAGTAAACTTAGAAAGTAGAGATAAAAGAAGACATAAAATTATTTATCCTACCACAGAAATAAGCACTCTTTACATTCCTCTTTGTAAGTTTCAGTTGAAGACTATGGAATACATGTATAAGTAAATGTTAAATATCACTATTATATATGATCATATATAAAATCATATATAATTACCACATAAAATAATATAAAATGAGAGTTTTACACAAACCGAGTGTGATTTTCACTTTTACTCATTTACTTACCATTGAGTTTTAAACCTCTGGATTTTTTCATATCTTTTGTCTTTTTTTATAATCCAAATTTATCTGTATGACCTAATTATTATTCTATTTTCTTTCTTTTTAAAAATTATTCTATTTTCATTGACAGTGAGATGGGACTTGAAAATCACTTTGTCTGAAAAAATCAGTGTTATGGTTTATACCTAAATGTCCCGCGAGAGCCTTGTGCACTCATAGGTGAGGATTTTGGAGGTGATTTGGTCTTGGGGGAATATGGCTGAATTGCTGGTAGGAGCTGTGGCCTGGACAGAAGAGACTCTTTCTCTCTTCACCACCATGGCATCAGCAGCTTCTCCTCAGCCAGGCCTCTCTGCCGTAGGGAGCTGCCTCAGAGCCAGATGACCATGGACTAAAACCTCTATAGGCTGTGAGTCATAATAAACCTCTCCTTTAAATTGTAGGTGTTGGGTATTTTGTCCTAGTGCCAAAGCAAATGACTACAATAATGAACTTCTGGGTTTTAAGATGTACCTCTTTTTTCAGGCATTTGAGTTTGGAGAAATTAAACTATAACAAATAGTTTTGTTTTGTTTTTAAATACTGGGCATCAAATTTGGGTCTTTGTGTTTACAAGGCAGGTGGCAGAACCTCTCAGCTAAATCCCCAGCCTAGTCAGTCGGTTTAAGCTACCTTCTTCCTCCTATTCGTCTTTTCCTCCTCATTCCTCTTCTTCCTCCTCCTCCTTTGAATGAAAAAGGAGATGGAAGGGCATGGATGAATGGCAATAGAAGGCCTTTTCTTGTGGTTTTGTCTTGGTTGGGCACCATGGTTCATTTTCAGAATTAGTGTGGAGTACAACTCATAGCTCCATTCTCAAGTGCTTTAATTACCATAGATCACTTTGGCAGTAATCTCTAATTCTGGCTTACAGTCATGAAAAGAAGATATGTCATGAAGAGTGTTACTGACATTTATTTTTGGAGTTCAACAGATACCACCCTAAAATATGGTTCTAGGAAACCAGAATATGCAACCCCAAAATAGGCCTCTTTGGAATTACTTTCGACTGTTATTTTTAGTAACTGAATACACAAGAAAAACACTGCATATTATTTTGTAAGCAAAAGAAATTTTCATCTATACAAAAAGCCCACATTGGAAAGAGTGTCTCCCTCCTTGTACCAGAATGCCAATGCTAACAAAATCATTAGAGAATTTTAGTGCAGTGGATATCAGACTCTTTTTTAAAAAAATTGTTCAATGGACCTTTCTCACACTTTTTTCTTTCTTTGTTTTAGAGAATGATAGTTTTGCTATAGTTTGGATTTTGTATGTCCTCAAAGGCCCATGTGTTAAAGGCGTGGTCCTCAGCCTGGTGCCAGGTGAAGACGATAGAAATTCCAAGAGACAGGCGCAGTAGAAGATCCTTACATCAATCAGGGAGGTTCCCTGATGAGGGTAATGGCACCCCTTCCTCTTACTCTTTTTTACTTTGTGGCCATGAAGTGTGCAGTTTTATTCTGCCATATGCTCTTGTCATTTTGTGCTTGCCAGCGACAGGCCCAAAAGCAATGGGCCAATAATTATGAACTGAAATCTCCAGAACTGTGAGTCAAAATAAAACTTTTTCTATAAGTTGAAACTCTTAATTATTTGTTGTGGTAATGAAAACTGAACAACATAGATGTATTTAAGCCTAATATCAAAGAAACTTCGCATTTTAGTCTAGAGATTTACACATTTTTTTCATTTATCTACCATGTATTCATGGGGCACAGATTCTTGACTTGTGGGGTAGTTATATCCTGATAAATCCAGCATAAAGTAAAAATACTAAAAGTCTGGGCCAAGGATTTGGCTCAGCGATTCTGCCGCCTGCCTCGCAAGCACAAGAACCTGAGTTTGATCCCTGGTACCACAAAAACAAAACAAAACAAAACAAAAAAAACTAAAAGTTGAGCATGCACTAATAACCTACCAAACACCATAGCTAAGCAACACTATGTAGAATATCCATTCTTTATCCTCACAAGCATGTGGCTGATGGGAAGCTGTGGCTCTCTGTCACTGTCCAGCTTCAAGAGAAAATATGACACTGAATAGCAATAGCTTAGAAAAAGATCAAAATAAAAAATCCAATGTAGAATTTCTACTAACTATATTGCTTTCAAATCAGTGCAAAGTTGAAACATTGTACACTGAACCATCTTAGGTCAGGATTATCTGTGTGTGTATATA
>NW_022900913.1:63339012-63361142 GCF_012274545.1 Fukomys damarensis
ATATATATTAATTAAGCTCCTGTTTCTCTCTTATTAATATATCTTTTATTACAAAAAATCCCAACTAAGGATTCATGAAGGGTGAGGGAGAAATTTTTTTTAAATTTATTTTCTGCAGTTCCTCTTTGACAAAGAAGATACTTTGGGTCCTGTGATAGCATATATAAAATGGATTTTGTTGCAAAATAGGAATAAAATGAATGAATGGGGGAAATAAATGATTAATGTCTATTTTAGAATAAACAAAGATTTGTTATTAACCCACGCAACTTATTTTGCAGTGAGACTTCAGGTTACCAGCTATGGCCAAAAACAACTTCCACAGCAGTGGGAAAAGTATAGAATACTGGATTCTGGATTCATCCTTCCTATGAGTTGGAAAATATACCCAAAGCCTTATGACAAACTGATAAAAGGCTTCTGGTGGCATTTATCCATTAAAGATAAGATTTGACTTCCTTCATGATTTTTGAGCCTATAAAATTAAGAAGATAAAGCAAATTAAATATCACATTGATGTTTTTAACATGAAAAATCCTTGTTTGAATTTCACATTATTTCTAATTTTATCTCTACAGTTCATTACTTAAGAAATCCTTTGTTTTGTATGAATAAATATGTGTAAATTCTGTAAGTTATGCTATATTTTGAGTTTTAATTTGTAAATGAAAAAGAGAAAACAAACTTAAAGAACTCCTCCCAGATCCCCACAGCAAACCACTATTGAAAGCGAACATAAACAGGCATAGGGGTTACAGCCAAATATTTTCCCCTTGTTCCTAAATCAGGGGTAATGAAATCTTTTCTTGTGAAAACACTAGGATCAAAGTGTAGAAATCTCTCAGTGAATTAGCTCTCTTCTCAAATTGAACAAAGAACACTGTTAAGAATAGGATGAAGGCCGGGGATTTAGCTCAGTGGTTCCTCTGCCTGCCTCTCAAGAGCATGGGCCCAAGTTCCATCCCTGGAGCCAAAAAAAAAAAAAAGAGAAGAAAAGAAAACAAAAGACTAGGATGAAGACAGGGATTCCTTGGTAATTCAGCATATTTATGATGGTAAATTGTATATGTAAATTTTAAACACAAGAATGAGCATTTAGATTTTGCTCTGTTAGTTATGATACATTGAGTTGTCTTTTAAAGAAATTAACATTGGTATCTTTTTAACTCTATATATAGCTCGGAAACAGTTGTGTTAACTTCCAGTCTTTATGGTTTTACTCACAAAATTTTTCATGCTGTGATTTTTATTCTCCCATAAAAATAACAATTCATCCATTGAGGCTCTTAGTAAGAATTAGGGTCTTTTCTTTATATCTATTATCTCATTTAATTTTCCTATTAGTCCACATTAATTTATTTAGTAAATAATTATAAAATGTCTACAATAAGGTTTATATTTTGTCAGGTTTTGGTGAACCACTGTTGGGAAAAAATGGAAAGAAAAGTGGAGAGCAAAGACCTCCAAACCTATCCCCAAACCTTCACAGAGCTTGCAGTCTGGTGCCTGCCTTCTGAGTAGTGAGGTACTATGATGATCCTACATTTACAGAAGAGAAGATAAATGTCCAGAGACACAATGTGGTTTCTCCTTGGTAACTCCAAAGATGAGGTTGGAGCTAAAACTTGGCTTTGTGATTTCTCCAAACCCTCCTTGTTGCCAGATGCCTTTCTGTGACACTTGCACCTTTCGACTTTCACCAAATCCCACCTTCTGTGTCTCTTACCACCCCCAGGACTTAGCACTGTATGTGATGCAGCCCTTAATCAGTGCTGTGCCTTGGTTTATACAAAGTATGCATCTGTCTCTCTGGTAGATTTTGATTCTACAAAGACAAGTGTTACTTTAATGCATAGTCTTCACCACTCAACTTGGTAATTTGATGCTTACTACCACTTCCCAGTGAGAAGAAAGGGTTTCATTTGTGTGAAAAATTAGAAAGGATAGTAGACTTGAAAAGGGAGTAGGAACATAGAGTATGATGCTAGACCAGTTGATGTTGAAGTCACATTTTGTCCCTTTCTGTATGAAGACCTTAGGCAAGCCACACAAGACTTAATGTTAGTCTTCAAGTTGATGATCAATGTGTTGGTATGAAATGTAACTAGTTTACATGTGAAAAGTGTTTTCAACTATATCTCATGAAACATACAACCTTGGCTGAAGGGCCGGGGACACCAATCTACCCTGATTCCCACAGGGAACTGGATTAGTGTTGTGTGGTGCAGGGGAAAGATAATGGCTTTGTGATCCGTGATACAATACACTGGCCTCCTCTGGGAACTTGTTAATAAAGCAGAACTCCCTGAGTCTGACTTATACCTACAGAATCAGAAACTCTGTCTGTGGTCCAGAAAACACTAGTCAAATAAGTCCTCCAAATTCTGATGACTGACGTTTAAGATCCACTACTGTACTGAAAATATACTGATTTCGTGCTAGATGGAGTAATGAAAAATTTAAATATATCCATTTAAAATTTGTTTTAATTTCTTATCAATTAAAAACTAAAAAGTAATGTCTAATTACAATGTTTAGGATAATGATACATTATATTGAACATTGACAGGTAAAGTATCTAAAAGCACAGCTTGGAAAATTCAGTTATAGTTAGGACTCATAGATTCTGACTTAAAATGAAACAAAAAGTAGTTTTCTCTTCACTATCTTGTATGTAGGCTTGCCTGCGTTTACCTAGCTCTTTGACAATTTATTTTATATGCCATGATGTAATAGAGACAATTTTGAATAAAAATCAAGGAAACCCACCTTTAAGTTTCACTTCTGTCTTTATTTCTTATTTGTAAAATAATAGTAGTTTTCCCCCTGTTTATTTTCCAAGGGTTTACTGAAAAACATGTATGGTAATATTGTATATCATCTTATTTATAAGGTACTTGATTTTTTTCAGTCTTTGGTATGTTAAGTGTGAAGAATCTACAAAGTTGTTATAACGAAATATAATTTACAGGCAAATACTGCACAATTTCCAGAACAAAGAAGGAACTTAATAGGTATTTTATTTAAGTCCTAAGATGAAAGAAATAGACTTTCTTTGTTTTCATATGTATTTTCATCCTTTGAAGATATTTTTAGTAGAATTTGATCTACAACACATTTTTATTTTTGTTCAAGATTATTTTTCATTTGAAAATCTTAATAATTTAAAAATATTTATGGAATTATTTTATACTCCAGACTCTACGTTAGATTCTGGGAACACAATAGTTAGCAGCATGAACAGGGAGAGCTTATTGTTCTGTGAGTGCATATATAAAAATTCAATTATAATGAAGCAGATCAATCCTCTGATAAGGAATGCAGGAAAATGGAGGGATTTGACTGATATATTGAGGATATAATAGTTAGGATTTATGAGAGTTTGACTGTGGGAGTGAGGGAAAGGGAGAAAACAAGAATTAAGTGGCTTAGGAAAAGGGGAGATAATCAGTGTCATCCTGTGGAATAGATTTTTGTAGCAGGTTTTTGTGAGAAGGATATATGCTCACTATGAAATGCAATTATTTCAGTATTTTTTTAAGGTACCCAGATAGAAGGCCTCTTTGGCAAACAATTTATAGATATTTGGCAAACAGAAATAGATGTTCTATCTTGGGGATTAGTACTTAGGAATCATCAACATGTAGATAACTTTTTCACCTTGATAGTAACATAAATCTCTTCAAGGAAGATATGTGGTTGCAATATATGAACAGACCAACATTTTTATTTGACATTTGGGGGCTCCAATTTAAATAGAACAGATAAGTACACTATTCCAATAATGAAATCTCCACACAGCTAATCCATTATCTTTCATGATTTAGATGTATGGGGCAGAGATATATTCTCAAACAAACTGAGAATTCACTCACAAGAGATGGATTGGATTCACACACACTAAAAGAGAAGACCTCCTTCAATGAAAACCTTCCACTTTATCATGACTCAGCAATCTAAGAGAGAAGAGGGCTTAACAACTTGTTCAGCTGCTGAAGGAGCAAAGTTGGGTTGATATTTTAATTTTTGTCCTACAATTATGGATGTGCATAGTATTTCCTGACACTGTACTGATTCTTAATACAAATCTCAGCACACATTTCATTTTAGATCACTTGCTCTTTAAGGCCCTGTCTATATAGATCTCAAATTCTTCTTCTAAAAGTATGAATTTTCGGATGTTAGGGCTCCAAGTTCTGCCATTTTCTCACATCTTTCACCTATTCAGACATTCTTCACCTATTTATCACTGAAGATTTACTTAATCATATCATAACATTTAAAACTGTATCTTAAGAGGCAAATATTATGTTTTCTCATTTTTTTCAAATTTCTTTAAGCATTAAATGGAGTAACAAAAATAGTAAAATAAAAAAAAAATAAAATTAAGGAAGCCAAGTTTGGACTTTACTCAAGATACGTTTAATTTTAACAATTATCAAATTAATCTTCTCTTTTGAAAAATATAGTATTATTTTCCCAAAATTGACACTTCTACAGTAAATATCTTCATGTACAGCATAGTTTCTTCTTTGGGATTGTTTTATGTAGCAAATTAAGAGTTTAATTGCTAGATCAAAGAAACTGTCACCTGCATTTTCATATTATTTTCCAAATGTTTGAACAAGTTTGCATTGTCATTGCCCTTTGAATCATTGATTTTAGGAGCAATTATTTTGTAGCTCTCAAATCTATTTCCTCGCATATTCTCTTTCTCTGTTTTGCTGATAATCAGTTTTGAAGGCATAATTGCAAATGCTTGCCTTAATGTAATTTAATGGGAGAAGGAAGGGATGAGAAGTCTTTTGTTTAATTTTAGGTCTAGAAAAAAAGATAATTATCAAGAGTAACCAAGAGTTGGCCTGGCTTGGACATTGCCCAATCAGAAGTAGCCTCTGAACAACCAGAGTACACATCCATGTGAATAAGCCAGTACAATTGGACTATGGATCTAGTTGAATGACAGTCCTCACTTGGAAGACAGATGGGTAGTGAGCAGATAAATACAGCTAAGAAAACATTACTTGGATTCAGAAGCTTACCCTACAGATAGGGCTTTAAAATTTCAATTTAAATAATCAGACTTCATCAACTGCCAACTGCTGCAATTATTAGATTCTAAAAGATAAACTTGATAGTTAACAAAAATGGAAGAAATTTACTTATAATCAGATAAATGCAATAAAAAAGAAATAGATCTTATTTTATACCCATTATTGGCAAAGACTTATGTTGGATAATTCCTGGAGTTGGCCAAAATGCAGAGAAAAGAGAATGTCACTGCTATGGAAAGTGGCAAACTTTAAATTGTTTTTGGAAACTGTCTGACAACACTTTAAGACATGAAGAAAGAGGATCCCATGGGATCCAGGTACCCACTTATGGAGATCAGTAAGAAGTCAAGGATGAGAGCACTTATCATGACAGAGTTGGGTCAGGCCACTGAGGTGTTCACAGGCTTATGGAAGATTTTTTTGGGTTTTTTTTTTGAGACAGGGTCTCACTATATAGTTGAGACTGACCTGGAACTTACTATGTAGCCCAGGCTGGTCTCAAACTCACAGCAATCCCCCTGCCTCAGCCTCCCAAGTGCTGGGATTATAGGCGTGCGCCATCATGCCCAGCTTGGAAGATTTTAAAGTACAGTGCTGTATAATGCTACTAATAGACTTAAAGATCTATAGTATAATATCATTTATATAAATTAAAATATTGTATTTAAAATCACAAATTACATATTTGAAAATATAGATAGATGTAAATCAAGATCTCAGTTAGAATGATAAATCAGTAAAATAAATTATCAACTTTCCTTCTAGACAAGGCTTTGACAAATATGAAACATCTTTGAGCAGAATCCTACAGAACAGGGAAAATAGTGGGCATTGGGATAAAGAAAAATGCAGTAAAATATAAAAAAAAGAAAGCCTAACATGGAAACAGTAATAATTTGCCTTGTTTTGAGGAGTGAGCGTATTTCAATTATGTGAGGAAAAGAAAGAGGATGGGGACTGGGGATTTGGCTCAATGGCTCTGCCGCCTGCCTTACAAGTGCAAAGGCCTGAGTTTGAGCCCTGGTACAAAAAAAAAAAAAAAAAAAAAAAAAAAAAAAAAGAAAAAAGAAAGAAAGAGAGGGATGTAGGTGGGGGGAAGAAGAGAAAAGAAGAAAGGAAGGAAGGAGGAGAAAAGAGAAAACAAGCAAAGGACAGAGAAAGATACATAAAGAGAAGTAGGTGTGAAATTCCATAGATATGAAGAAAAATCAAATGGCATTTTTTTTTTAGGCTGGAAAAATGTATATTTAGAATTAGCCAGATGGACTCATTTTAGATGATCCCAATTTTGTTGGTCACATCCTAGGTATTGGAACCAGGAGCCAGTGTAACAGGTACCTGCCTCCTTCTCTCTATTAGGCCTGACATCGACCTTGCCACATCAACATCATAGGGACCCTTTTGGTTGCTCTGGTGTTTGTTGGCCTTGAAATGAGTGTCAAAATCAAACTTCCAGATCCCCTAAGGCAACCCCAAAGGGCAATAGGATGAACAATTTGATACTCAACCACCTGGACTACCTGAACTGGTAATGAAAGAGGATCTGGAAAAAATTGAAGTCAAAAATAATTTCTCACATAACAGCAGCAGTTGTTCCCAAAGTGTAAACTATTATTAATAAATCTAGAATGGACATAAATTAAAAAATAGAGGAGCTGAAAAACATAGTGGAATCCCAACATAGGAAACAAATGAAATCCATAAAACAGATGAAAACAGATTTCAAGGAGATTAAAAGCTCCATTGAAAGTTTACACAACACAATGAGCTAACACAAGGATAGAATTTCAGATATAGAGGACAAGATTGAAATTAGTGACCAGGAAAAGAAAAATTTCTTAACAATAGTAAGAGACCATGAGAAGTCAATCCCACAGAGGCTAGATGATGCAAAGAAGAATAACATAAGACAGATTGGAGTCAATGAAGAAACAGGAGAGCATGCAGATGACATTAAAAAAAAACTGTTCACAGAAGTAATGGCAGTGAAGTTCCTACATAGGGGAAAATAACATGACATATAGATAATTGAGGCTTTTGGGACTCCAGCTAGCCATAATAAAATAAAAAAATCTACACATAGGCATATAATAGTTAAGATTTCAGAAACCCAACCAAAAATCAAAATTCCACAAGCAGTTAGAGAAAAGAAACAAATCCCATACAAAGGAAAGTCCACTAGAATCACAGCAGACTTCTCAACACAGACCCACAAGTCAAGAAGAGCAAGGAGTAACATATTTCAATCCCCAAACGAAAACAACCTCCAACCCAGATTGATGTACCATGCAAAACTATCTTTCAAAATTGTTGGAGAAATAAGATATTTTCATGACAGAGAGCACATTAGGAACTTCATGAATGCCAAACCAGCCCTCCAAAAAATTTTAAACAACAGTGTAGGAAAAGACAATGAAGATCACAACCCCAGGAATCCCAAAAGAATGAATCCATCAGGCAGGCATGACAAGAAATTAAATGCAAAGGGGGAAAATCCAACAAAAAGAAAAAGTCATGGCAATGATAAGTCAATACATATCAGTTATAGCCATCAATGTTAATGGTCTCAATTCAGAATAAAAAGAAATAGATTGGCAGAATGGGTCAAGAAGCAAGATCCAACAATATACTGAATACAAGAAACACAATTCAAAAAGAATCTCATAGACTGAAAGTTAGAGGGTGGAAAACAATACTCTATGTGACAGGAACCCCACCCCAAAATAGGAATAGCTATCCTCTTTGCAGATCAAGTGGATTTGAAACCAACACTGACTAATAGAGACAAAGAAGGACAATATATAAAGGGAACAATCCAAGAGAAAGAGATGGCACTCATTAATATATGTGCACCAAATATTAGTGCACCCAACTATATAAAAGAAATACTAATGGACATGAAAAATCATACAAGCACTGATACAATAGTGGTGGTGGGGTCTCAATACCCCATTTCACAAATAGATAGATCAACCAGACCAAAAAATAGACAGTAAAATAGTAGAACTCAAAGTCTTGAGCAAATGAACTTAACAGATATTTACAGAGTGTTCCACTCCGTAAATCAGAACACACATTCTTTTCAGCTAAACAGGTCATTCTCCAAAATAGACCACATTCTTGCTCATAGAACATGTTTAAATAAGTGCAAAGGAATTGAAGTTATCCCATGTATACTATGAGACCATAATGAGATGCAATTGGAGATCAATAGCAAAAGACACTGCAAGAATTTCGTAAACACATGGAAACTGAAAAACACACTTCTGAATAGCCAATGGGTCACAGAGGAAATTAAAGAAATCAGACAGTTCCTACAATTAAATGACAATGACAATACAATATGTCAGAATCTATGGGACACAATGTAAATGGCTTAACAAGGGAAATTCATATTAGCGAATACTCATATTAGGGAAACAGTGAGTTCAATTACACAACCTGATGCTGAACCTCAAGCTTCCAGAAAAATAAGAGCAGGAGAAAACTAAAGCTCATATAAGGGAGGAAATTGTAAAGATCAGGACAAAAATTAATACAACGGAGATGAATAGAACAATAAAAAAGTATCAGTGAAGCCAAGAGTTAGTTCTTTGAAAGAATAAACATAATTGAGAAACCCTTAGCCAGCCTTATTTAAAGAGAGAGAGAGAGAGAGAGAGAGAGAGAGAGAGAGAGCGCCAAATCCATGCAATTAGGAATGAAAAGGGTGAAGTTAAAATGGACCTAGCAAAAATCCAGAGGCTCATCAATACCTACTTTGAGAACCTATGTGCTAATAAGATAGAAAATACAGATGAAATGGACATATTTCTAGATACTTATGAATTACCAAAGTTGAATGAAGATGACCTAAAAATTCCAAATGACCCAATATCAATCAATGAAATTAAAAACATACCAACAAAGAAAAGCCCAGGTCCTGATGGCTTCACTGCTGAATTCTACAAGACATGTAGAGAGGAAATATGCCACTACTGTTTAATCTCTTCAGTGAAATTGAAAGGCAAGTGATACTCCTGAATTCAATCCTGAAAGTAAGTATTACCTTGATCCCCAAAGCAGAGAAAGACCCAAATGAAAAAGAGAACTATATAGAACTATATAGAAATATAGGCCAATCTTCCTCATGAACATAGATGCAAAAATCCTTCATAAGATATTGGTAAATAGAATGCAGAATATTATCAAGAGGATCATGCACCCTGACCAATTGGGATTCATCCCAGCAATGCAGGGATGGTTTAACATACATAAATCAATAATGTGGTACACTATATAAATAGAGCCAAGGATAAAAGCTGTATGATCATCTCAATGGATTCAGAAAAAGCATTTGCCAAGATCCAACATGCATTTATGATAAAACCCTCAAAAAACTGGAATAGATGGTCTCTACCTCAGTCTGACAGTAGCCATCTATGAAAAATCAACATCCAATATCATATTAAATGGTTAAATACTGAAATCCTTCACACTAAAATCAGAAACAAGACAAGGATGTCCACTATCACCATTCTCATTCAATATAGTTTTGGAGACATTAGCCACAGCAATTAGAAAAGAGAAAGAAATAAAAGGAATAAAGATAGGAAACGAAGGAGTCAAATTGTCATTACTTGCAGATGACATGATACTGTAGATAGAAGAACCCCAAACACCAACGGATATCTTCTTGACTTAATAACCAAATTCAGCAAGGTAGCTGGATACAAGGTTAACATATAAAAACCTGTAGCTTTTCTGTACACAAAAAACAGACTCACTCAGACAGAAATGGGGCAATCAATTCCTTTCACAAAAACATCCAAAATAATTGTAACACCTAGGAATCAACCTAACAAAAGAAATCAAAGACCTTTACTCTGAAAACTACAGCACTCTGAAAAAAGAGATTGAAGAGGATATCAGAAAATGGAAAGACATCCCTTGCTCTTGGGTGGGAAGAACCAACATAGTGAAAATGGGCATAATTCCAAAACTGCTATATAGATTACATGCAATCCCAATTGAAAGCCCAGCAGCATACTTCATGGACCTTGAAAAAACAATCCAAAAATTAATTTGACCAAGAAGAGACCTAGAATAGCAAAAGCAATTCTAGGTAATAAAGACAAGGTAGGGGATATCACAAGTCCTGACTTGAAACTATACTACAAAGCTTCTGTGATAAAAATAGCATGGTACTGGCAAAGAAACAGATCTGAGGACTTGTGGAAAAAATTAGAAAGTTCAAAACTAACTCCAGACACATTCGGCATTCATCATGCATCACATTCATCATTGACAAAGGAGCCAAACACCCTCACTGGAGGAAAGATAGCCTCTTTAATAAATGATGCTGGGAAACTGGGTTTCACCTTGCCAAAGATTAAAACTAGACCTATATTTCTCACCATGAACTAAGCTAAAATCAAAATGGATTAAAGATTTAAATATTAAAACAGAAAAACTAAACTAGCTGGAAGAGAGGTTAGGTAGAAATCTTGAAGACATCGATGTAGCAAAAGATTTTATGAACAAGAACTCTGTGGCCCTTGAACTAATTCAATCAGCACGTGGGATGTCTTATTAAAAAGCTTCTGCAGAGCAAGAGAAACCACAAACAGTCTGAAGAGACAACCCACAGTGTAGGAAAAAATTTTTGCCAGCTCTTCCTCAGCAAAGGTCTAATATCTAGAATATACAAAGAACTTTAAAAAAAACTCAGACCTCTCAAATTTAATGACCCAATCCAAAAATGGGCATCTGAAATGAACAAACATTTCTCAGACAAAGAAGTAGAAGTAGTAAATAAACTTATTTTTAAAAATGTTCAACATCACTGGTCATTCAAGAGATGCAAATGAAAACAACACTGAGATTCCACCTCATCCAGAAAGAATGGCTGCTATCATGAAATCAACCAAACACAAATGCTGTTGGGGATGTAGGGAAAGAGGACCCCTGCTCCACGGCTGGTGGGAGTGCAGACTGGTGCAACCACTGTGGAGCTCAGTATGGAGATATCTCAGAGATCTAGGATTGGAGGTTCCATTTGACACAGCTTTTCCCCTGCTGGGTATGTTCCCCAAAGAATTAAAAGAATTGTACCACAGTGATATATGTGCACCCATGTTCATAGCAGCACAATTTGTGACAGCTAGAACTTGGAAGAAGCCCAATTGCCCCAAAATGGGAGATTGGATAAATAAAATGTGTGCGTGTTTTTTAAATAAAATGGAGTACTACTCAACCACAAACAATGAGAAACTAAGGACATTTACAGCTAAATGGACGCACATTGAGGCAATACTCTTAAGTGAAATAAATAGGACATGAATGTGTAAATACTGAATAGTTTCTCTGGTGTGAGAAACAGCAAGTGTAAATAAGGACTAAAAGGTATAATAGATAATGTGAAATAGGAAAAAAAGGGGTGAAGGGGAAGGGGAAATGGGGGGATTGGGGAAAGGGAAGAAGGGAATTGAATTAATATGAGAAAAAGAAAAAATTGAAACAAAGTCTTTGTAGATAGGGAGGGGTAAAGGGGTTGAAGGGAGGGCAGGGGAATGGAGAAAAATAAGGACCAAGATGGATTATGTAAAGGTGCAAATTTCCAACAATGAGTGTCATCCCATATACTTTAAATGCACCAATAAAATTAATTCTAAAAAATTAGACATTAAATATTTACCATATTTTAATCATCCCTTATATATAAATGTGTTTATATATGCACACACACATTACACAAACACAAACACACACAATTTTATAATTTGAGTTACTTCTATTTGCTTCTTTTTCCTCTTATGTAAAAATAAAGTAAAATTATTTGATTATATGATTTGTATGTAAATCATATAGAACTATGCCTTTTACATAATAAAAGTAATAGTAATGTCAATGATAATATGAACAACAATATTATCATGATGACTCTGGTTGATAGCAGTTGTATTTATTGCAAGAATATTACAATGAAATAGGAAAACATGTAACTCTCAACCTACCAGGTGTCAAATACAGAGTTCATGTCCCCTGAAATCAAGAATGAATTCCAAAGGTCAGCAGACATAGATTAGGAAAGGTTAATTGGGGGTAAAGAGTAGCTCCTGAGAGACAGGAAGGGAACTGGAAATGGGTTGCCACAGAGGCCCTTTGTCAGTGGTAGTTTATCCAGCACAGTCACAATGTGCATCAAACTACCATTAATCTATCGTAGTACAAGTATAGCCACTTAGATCTAATTTTGGTCCAATAGGGAAATAGGTCACACAGCAAGGGTATATGGAAAGAACAAAGGCATTTTTGGGGAAGGGATGGGTGTGGTTGCTCTAGTCACCCACCTGGGTGAGTAATGTCTAACTGGACTTTACTAAATCAGGTGACCATTTATAATGTAATCTCATGTTATTGTATATCCCTTGGGGAGGCATGTAGGCCTTGTCATTACATTTTTTTCTTGAGGCCTGTTCTTCCTCAGGCATGCCTTCAGCAACAAATCTGATGTCTTTATTTTTTTCTGCTGACTTCTTTGACAGCCCTTTTCTGACTGTATATTAATTTCTATCCAAATTTAGCAGCCTATAATAATAATAAAACCTTGGAGTGCCAGTTGAAATAATTATCATAGAACCATATAATGACATACTCTGTGTTATAATGAAACAGGAAGTTTCAAGAGAACTTTAATTATTAAGTGAACAGAGGAAGTGAAAAGTAGTGTGTATTCCACATGCTGATGTGTATGATCAGGAAAGCACAGAAGATATTATATAGGAGAGTATATAATTGTTGATGAAGTTTATTTATGGAGAAAGAGTGGGAGGGAGGTGCTTTAAACTGCTTAAATTCTTAAATCTTATTATTTTTATGGTGATAAAAGCACTATCATGGTAAATATAAACAGAAAATATTTATTGATGTGGGAACCACTCTCAATATCTACTTAAGGGAAAACAGTAAGCTACAACAGTAAACATTTATTTACCCTGTAATTCATGCAACATATCATATTGGTGAACAGAGTTTTTAGCCCTGCAAAATTCATCACTGAGGCATCAAAAATAAAAGACTAACAAGAAGAAAGCATAGGGATTTATTTAATATAAGTTTTATGTGACTTCCAAAAAGACCCGAAGAAACAGGGAAACAGCTGTTTTGGTGGGGAGTTGTAGAGAAGGGTGATTGGAGGACAAATAGTTACAACGTAATGGTGAATCCCTGGGGGTATGTTGTTCAGCTCTTTTCCTGTGCCCTTCTGTGACATTCCTTTCCTCCATTTGTAAGGAGGAGGAGCCTCTGCACTGAGGATCTTGTTGTAGTGAACGGGTTAATATGGATCTTTAAAATTTAGGAATTTGTTTCTTTAAGATAAAATAGCTCTCTGGCTACCTCACACTGAGAATGGAGATTACCACCCCTGAGCCATGGTACTAAGAGAGACTTAACATACCCTGGGCCCCACTCGTGGACCAAACCTTAGTTAAATCTACACATGCACATTCATGGCTTTTTTCCCTACCTACTGAATTGTAGTAGTTCTATGCTCTGCGGGGAGGGATGTGGACTAGCTGCTCTCTCAATATGGACAAATTGTGAATAAACTCATTTTTAAAAATTTATATGGGCCTTTCTCATATTCTTGATCACAGGCAAATGAACTTAGATTATCTGAGGCTAGATGCAGAATTTTGTCCTAGTTCCCCTCCCACCCCACTCCCACTACAACTTTGTAACTTATCTTAGAGGAATTGCAGAGCATTTTTTCATGGCTTGTTCCAGGAGAAAGGGGTAGGTCTGGGAACCTTCCTGCTTTTGCTGTTTTCTTAATGTCACAGTACCACATTTTGAGTAATGTGCCCCGATCCTATCAATATACTCAAACAATTTGGAAAGCTATATGCCAACAAGTAAACACTAATTATTTCTGAGTAGTGGTATCTTTGACAGTTTTTATTCTTCTTGCCTGGGTTATTTCTTCAAAATTTTAAAAAGAAAAGGAATATTATTTTGACACAGGGCAATTACAGATATTAAAATCTATGGGTGTATAAGCAAATATTAATATTCACTATCTCAAAAATAAAATTAGCTATTTAAATCTTTGTGATTTTTTTGTATCTTTATGATAATCTTTATTAATATTTAAATTAGTTATATTTAAATGTAAATGCACATTCAGGTTTAATTACAGCTTTGAAAATGTTAACTATATTGAAATTAGTCTATTTAATGTTTACCTCCCCCCAAGCTTTGTTTGCTTATCTGCAAAACCTGAGGATTAAATTAAAAACAAATATGCAAACCCTTTGGCAGTTTTGTCAACTCTTTACAAATGTTGCTTGCTAATGTGATAAAGTTGTATGAAAGCATCATGTTCAATGATGTTTGAAAATATTTTATAAAATGGAAAAATAAAAACAAAGATACTGCTGCAATTAATTATTCATCACACAACTAGCAAGAGTGTACTTGCTCCACTGATGCCCTCTGTCTGCCTTCCTCCAACACTTCAATGACTTTAACTACATCTTGGAAAGATTATTTCCTTTCTCTTCTCCTACTCAGAAGTGGCTAAAACCATTTGACCTAAGAGAGCACCAATACATTTTATCTGAATTGTGTGGAATAAATTTTATTAATCATTTTAATCTACAAATGAGTATTTTCATGGCTATCATAACTTTTTTTCTTGCCTTTGTGCATTGAACATTTATTTCGGTTCTCTGTGACAGGGAAATGCAAAGGGGATGAGAATTCTCTCCTTCAAAAACTCCACAAACAAGGTTGGCTTGCTCTCTCTTTTGCTTCTCTTTTGATAGTGCTTATGTGAAACTGAATTCTGTTTTATCTAGGGACAGCTGACTAGGTCCTTCCATGGTTTGGATATAGTTAGATAATCAGAGATAAAATTTTACAGTTCATGTCTTCCTGGTATTTGCTTCTTTTAGGGGACACTCAAAGTTCTGAAAAAAAAATCCTGGGTTTAAAAAGCTCTCCTTGCCTTAATAGGGATGGTGACTTTCAAGTGCTAATTGACACACTTGGTACATCACAGGATGCCAAGATCGACAGATGAGACACCCAGAGAGAACCATCAAAAGCTCTCGCCTTCAAAGAAGATCCCTTATATTCTTTGTTGGGAGTGCAAATTGGTCCAAATTTTCTGGAGAACAATATGCCAGTTATTTGTCAAAATTTAAAATGCACTCACATTGTGAACTAGCAATCTCACTACTTGGAGATATATATTGTGATATGTAGGCATATGTTAGGCAAAATATAACTACAGTAGAGTACTACTCTCTTAGCTGCAGCTTTGTTTTCCATGTTTTCAGTTACCTTCAGTCAGTTGTGGTCCAAAAACATTAAATATAAAAATTCCATAAATAATTCATATGTTTTAAATCATCACTCTGAGTAATGTGATGAAATCTCACAGTATTCTGCTCCATCCTTCCCAGGATGTGACTCATGATTGTGCTCAAGGTATCTATACTGTATATACCACCTATATAATGGCAGAGAGAGAGAGAGAGAGAGAGAGAGAGAGAGAGAGAGAGAGAGAGAGAGACAGAGAGACAGAGAGAAGGAGAGAGTGAGAACTACATTCACATAGCTTTTGTTTAGTATATTGTCATAATGGCTCTATTTTATTATTAGTTATATTTGTTCTGCTTTTACTGTGGTTAATTTATAAATTAAACTTAACCTGAAGTATGTATATGTAAGAAAATACATAATATACATAAAGTTCTATAGTACACATAGTTTCAGGCATCCTTGAGGGGTTAAAGGGTCTTGGATGGGATCCAGTGCACATAAGGTGGGAGTGTTATCCCTGAATAGTCTTTAGAGCATTATTTGTATTACCAAATTATTAGACAAAACTGTCCAACATATTATGATAATGAAGGAGAAATATTTTTATTCATAGAAGATGCATGTTGAAGAATTTAGGGAAAACAGAAATTTAATGACATGCTAACATTCTTAAATTTGGATGGTGAAAACAAAGGTGTTTATTGTGCTATTTCTATTTTTTCCCTGTTTAAAATATTAATAATAAAACTTTAAAAAGTGTCCATTGAAATGACACAGAGCAAATAAACTATGGTCCACCTACACAATGCAGTTAGCTATGTAGTTGTCAAATGTGTCAAAATATTAGGTATATTTTCAGCGAAAATGATAATAAGGTATTCATTCCATGGAGAATATTTAAAAAGCTGCTTTAAAATAAGACTCTGGAGCTATGGTAAAAGAGCTTTTCAGAAAGTAGATGTCTCCTATTGAGAACAATTACAAAAGAAAACTATACATGCTTGGGGCACCAGAGAACTACTGAAGCAATAAGGATTTAAGGCCCAAGATCTTGGAGAGTAGAAAGCCACTATCATTCCTGTTTTACTTAGTACATCTGCCTATTCCTGATACTGAACAGGAGTTGAATTTGCAAGTACAGAGCCAGAAAGAAGTCTGCAGGTCAATGGAGAGAGGCCAGCAGGATCCTAGGCAGTCTCAGAAGCCCAGAGAGTCAAAAAAAAAAAAGAAGCTTAAGGATGTCAAGGCAATCTGAACAGAGATTAGGGACAAGATCCTAGTGAAAATGGAGCTCTAGGAAAGTTAGATTGTTGTGACCATTTTTGTACACAAAGCATTTGCCAAATTTTCAAACTACAGGGTGTAGGAATGTAAGATGGAAAACAGAAAGCACATAAAATTCTGAGTTGCATTCTACCATTTCATAGTACCAATAAGATAAAAATTATACTTCAGAAAGGGCTAAAAATAAAGCCTTTCAAAGAGCACTCAGAAAGGGAAGATAGGGATAGGAAGAGGTGAACCAATGAAAATGAAACTTCATAAATTCTATTATGTAGTCCCTGATTGAATGCAAGTTACCCCATCACACTTTGTCTTATGGTGGAAAGATTTCTGGAGGCTCTACAATTTGCTACATAAAATGTCCAACAATCTGTCAAAAATTATTAGGGATTCCAATAATTAGGACCAAGAAAAAAGAGAAAAGGTCCACAGAGGATTTTGACATTAAAATTATAAAATGCAGAGTTAAAGTATATATGATCAATAGTTTAAAATAATTTCATTAAAATAAAACTTTAATTTAATATATGAGATTGTACTAGATTTAATATACTAGATTATATTTACCATCTATTAAACCGAGTATATTAGATTGTACTTATCAGACAATTACAATCTAATATTATATTCATCTATTAAACTAAATTTATTGCCAATATTTTCCCACTGCAAGAAACAATAATCCAACAGGAAAATGGACATGGAACAGCAACTGAAATAGCAATCTTTGAATAAATATCAATGATGACAATGTACTATGAGTTTTAAAATTTATATAGCACTAAAGTGCTATTAAAAGAACAAAATCACAAAAGGTCAAATGGAATTCAGGTGTTTTAAGATCTGGGAGCTGTCAAGAGTGAATTCTAATGTATATTGATGTCATAGGACAAAAGGGCCTAATGCAATCTAAAGGGAACTTCTAAGAGAGCAGAAAAAGAATGCTTAATTAAAATCTATGTAAAGAGAAGCCATGCCCCACACCCCACAAACAGATGGATGCAGCTGTGCCCTGTGTACTCTTTGGTCTCCAACCAACTCCATTCCATGCCGTAGCTCCAACCACCTGCCAATTCCAAGACAGCTCTACATTTTGTTTCCCCTTCACACAGGGCAGCAGAGCACTGACCAAATGACTAACCCCATCACAGAGGAGGCCAACTCCCAGGGAGAGAAGATAAGCCTTGAGGGTCTGGTCAGCAGATCCAGGGAAAAATTATGAACCCCTCTACCTTTACTAGTGCAACTGTTAAGTTTTATGAATCTTTGATAGTTAAATCTATACTATTTTGTTTGAATACTCCTCTATTGTTAGTGGAGTACATAGTTGTATTTAGTAGATATTTATTGTATGTCAATATTTGATTTGTCTTAGTGTCTATACTGCAATTATTGATCTCTTTTTATGATTAAGGGTGGTACATTACTGGTTTTTAGGGTATATCCATAGTCAATATCCAGTTTGCCTTTGAAGATATCATTATTTCTGGTTTCATCGGTTTTGCCAAAGAGGCACAGTGTTACTAAAATTTGGTTTTCTCATTATGCCAATTTCTAAATCGCCTTTGTATCATTAATAACACTGCAGATCATTCTCAAAGAACTGGGTGTTAGGCCAAATACACTGCAGCCTGACCTTGCAAATAAATGGAGAAGGAAAGATCTTGGGGAAGAGGGAAAGGCCTGTAGCTACACCCAGGAGACATTATTGAAAAGCAGACACTAAATAAAGAAGTCTCCACACTAGCACAAAGTCTTGCAGTATAATCAATAAACAAAATGATACAAAAGCAGAATGACCAATGTAGCAAAGAATTAGAGTCCCTGAAATGTTACCAAATAGTAAACATTAAAAGTTCTGATGAAAATATGAGCAGCAGATGTGACCAATGTGAAAATAGATTGTCAGATCTAGAGGAAAGGGCTATAGTTGGTTATCTATTAAGGAAAGTTACCTTAAAAAGAGAGCTTAGAACAAGGTGTTTCAAGCCCTAAAAGAAAGTAACTTCCAGACTGAACTGATATATTCTGCAAAATTATCTTTCAAAATTGATGGAGAAACAAAATATTTCCATGAAGAAGAGCACTTACAGAATTTCATGACACCAAATCTGCATTTCAGAGCCAGGGGATGTAGCTCAGTGGTGCCGCTGCCTGCCTCGCAAGTGGAAGGTCCTGAATTCCATCCTTGGTACAAAAAAAAAAAGTCCCCTGTCCAAATCAGCATTCAAAAAAATTCTCAAGTATAGTCTATAAAGAGGTAATGAAACTGACAAAGCCAAATGTTCAATAGAATGAATGCATCAGGCAAGGTGAGCAATTAAGTAGAAGAAAAAAAATGGGAAGCAACAGCAGAAAAACATCAATACAATAACAGGAATAAGTCAGTACCTATTAGTTTTAACCCCTAATGTGAATCATCTCAATTTGCCAATCAAAAGACACAGATTAGGAGAATGGATCAAGAAACAAGATCCAACAGTGTGCTGTATACAGGAAATACATTTGGCCCAGAAAGAAATTCATGGATTAAAAGTCAAAGTATGGAAAGTATTATTGCATTCAACACCAAATCACAAACAAACAGGAATAGCTACATTATTTTCAGACAAAACTAATTAGAAGAGGCAAAGCAGGTCCTTACATCTTGTTTAAGGGAACCCTTCAATAGGAAGAAATAGCAATTTTAAATATATATGCACCAAACAACTCTGCCTCAAACTTCAAAAACAAACACTACTGGACATAAAAGACCAGATAGTTGTCAGTGCAGTGATAGTGGGGGACATCAATACCCCACTAACACAAAGACAGATCAGATAAGCAAAATTCAACACAAACATATCAGAGATGAACCAAACCTTTGAACAAATGGACTTAATAGAGATCTACAGAGTGTTTCACTCAACATCAGACTACATTCTTTTCAGCAGCACATATATCTTTCTCCAAATTAGATCACACATTAGCCAATGAAAAATTCTTAGGTAAATAAAAATAATCAAAATTTTACCATACATATTATCAGGTTATAGTGAAATGGAACTAGAAATCAAAGGTCAAAGAAACCATAGAAATTATGCAAATGCATGAAAACTAAAAAACTTATTCTCAAATAATCAATGGGTCACAGAGGAAATTAAAGAAGAAATAAGACAGTTCATCAAATTAAATGACAATGCCAATATAATATACCTGAACCTGGAGGACACAATGAAAGCAGTGCTATGAGGGAAATTTATAGCTGTTAATGTCTATACTAAAAGAAACACAGAAAACCCAAATAAATAACCTAATGATGTACCTACAGGTCCTAGAAAAATAGCATTCCAAATCCAGACCTAGTTTAAGGAAGGAAATTATAAATATCAGAGCAGAAATCAATGACATAAGGACAAAGAGAGGAAATGAAAAGAAAAAAGAAGAAATCAGTGAATTAAAGAGTTAGTTCTTTGGAAAATAAACAAAGTAGACAAAACTTTAGCCAATCTTACCAAATTTAAAAAAGAAAAAAAAGAAAAAAAAAGGTAAGAGAAGACACAAATGAATACAATTTGAAATGAAAAAGATTAAATCACAACAAACACTGGTGAAATCCAGAAGATTATTAGAAATTACTTTACAAACCTGTATACCAATAAATTGGAGAACCCAGAAGAAATGGAGAGATTCCTAGATACATATACTGAAACAGAAACAGGGAGACTTAAAAATCCTAATGATTTAATAACAGACAATGAAATTGAAGCAGTAATAAAAAATCTACTAACCAAGAAAAGCCATGACCTGACGATTTATTATAAATTCTACAAGAACTTTAGGGATGATCAAATACCAATACTTGTCAAATTATCTAATGTAATTGAAAGGGAAAGAGTACTCCCAAAGTCATTCCTAAAAGCTAGCATCACCCTGATTCTAAAGCCAGACAAGGATCCAACTAAAATAAAAAACTAGAACTACATGCCTTATGCAACACATAATAAATCTCACAAATATAAAATTGAGCAAAAGAAACCAAATATAAGAGTGTAGGCACATCGTGATTTTATTTATATAGTGCAGAAAAACAGTTTTATACTGAATAATTTCCTTCCTTAAACTAGGTCTGGATTTGGAATGTTCTTGTTTTTCTAGGAACAATTACTACCCCTGCTGATAAGGGGCTTTCCATGTTGCTAGTTAAACAAGTGACTTCACTGTGACAAATCATTTAGGTATACTTAAAATATGTGCATTTCTTATGTGTGAATTACAACTCAATTTAAAAATCTCTAAAGTCTACTGTGATAAAAAAGTGGCACTAGCTGATTCTGGACACATACTTGTAAAGCTCAAGTACTATTTGCATGACTTACTAATTGTGTGGCCTTAGGAAAGTAACTTAATTGCCTGTGCCTCTGTTTTCTTTTGTATAGCATCAGAAAATAAATTATACTAATAATTATTATACCTACTTCCTGGGGTTATTGTGACTGTTAAGTGGATTAAAAATGCAAAGCACTCAGAGCAATACTGAGTGCAACCTAAGAGCTGGTGTATTTATAATGTATTATTCACTCTTTTTTTTTTTTTGGTACTGGGGATTGAACTTGGGTCCTTGTGCTTGCAAGGTAGGCCACTGAACCACTGAGCTAAATCCCAGGCCCTATTCACTCTTTTTGACAGGTTGCATTTTTATTGTCATTATATGAAGTGTGATACAAATATACAATAATTTTTTTCCACATTGTAAGTTGTCTCTTTGTTCTGTTGATGGTTTCTTTTGCAGTGCAGAATCTTTTTAAAAAGATGAGATCCTCCCAGTTGTTGATTCTTTTTGCTAGTTCCCATGCTACTGAGGATTTGTTCATAAAATCTTTTCCTATACCAATGTCTTCAAGAGTTCTGCTAACCTATCTTCCAGTAGATTTAGTGTCTCTTTTTTAATATTTAGATCTTTAATCCACTTGGATTTTAGTTTAGTGCATAGTGAAAGATAAGGGTCTAATTTTAATCTTTGGCAGGTTGAAATCCAGTTTTTCCAACACCATTTATTAAAGAGGCTATCTTTCCTCCACTGAGGATGGTTGCCTCTTTGTCAACATGAGGTAGCTGAGTACATCTGGATTTGTTTTTGTGTCTTCCAATCTATTCCACTGATTCTTCAGTTTGTTTCTTTGCCCTTACCATGCTGTTTTTATCACATTGGCTTTGTAGTATAGTTTAAAATTGGGATTTGTTATAGCTACTGCCATGTCTCTGTTGCCTAGGCTGGCTTTTGCTATTCTGGGTCTCTTATGGTTTCAAATGAATTTTTTAATTATTTTTTCTAGTCTTGTGAAATATAGTGTTGGAATTTTAATTGGCATTATATTGAATGTGGTAAAAATTTTTACCAGCTGCTCCTCAGACAAAGGACCACTTTGTAAAATATATAAAGAACTCAAAAAAATCAGCTCCCCCCAAATATAAAGACCCAATTCAAAAATGGGCATCTTT
>NW_022900913.1:63366550-63370394 GCF_012274545.1 Fukomys damarensis
AAAAAAAAAAAAAAAAAAAAAAAACATAACAACTCAATAAAATGCATTATGTGCTAAATTTGTATAAACAAAAATGGGCATCTGAAATGAACAGACATTTCTCAGACAAACAAATAAAGGCATCAAGTCAATATACGAAAAAATGTTCCACATCACTGGTCACTTGAGAGATGCAGATGAAAACAACACTGAGATTCCACCTCATCCCCAGAAAGAATGGCTGCTAACAGGAAATCAACCAATAAGAAATGTTGATGGGGTTGTGGGGAGAAAGGAATCCTTCTCCATTGTAGGTGGGAGTGCAGACTGGTACAACCACTATCAAAATCAATATGGAGATACCTCAAAGAGCTGGGATTAGAGGTTCCATTTGTCCAGCCATCCCTTTGCTGGGTATCTTTCCAAAAGAATTAAAAGAATCATATCACAGTGATATATGTACACCCATGTTTATAGCAGCACAGTTTGTAATAGCTAAAACTTGGAAATAGCCCATTTGCTCATCAGTGGGAGACTGCATAAAGAAGATGTGGTTTTTCTATAAAATGGAATAGTACTCAGCCATAAAGAATGAGGAATTAGAGTCATTCATAGGAAAATGGATGCATATTGAGGATATACTCTTAATTGAAATAAATAAGTCACATGTGTAACTACTGAATAGTTTATCTGGTGTGAAAACTATAATTGTGCATAAGACCCTAATGGTACAATTAACAATGTGAAATAGGAAGAAAAGGGCTAAGGGTGTAAGGGAAGTGGCAAAGGCAGGAGAAAGGAAATAAGGGAAAAGAAGAAAATATGAAAAAATGAAAAAATGGAAATAAAGTATTTGTAAACAGGGAAGGGTGGAAGGGATGAAGTGAGGGCAGGGGTAGGGGGAAAACATGAGTACCAAGACCTGTCTTGCAAAGGTACAAGATCCTAATGATGAATGTAACTGTACTGTATACCTAAAATATACCAATAAACTCAATGAGGGCCGGGGATTTAGCTCAGCGGTTGGGTGGCTTGCCTCTCAAGCGCAAGGACCCAAGTTTGATCCCCGGTACCTAAATAAATAAATAAATAAATAAATAAACTCAATGAGGAAAAAAACAAAGATACAATGAATGTTTCAATTTTAAAAAGTTATTAGACCAAAAGATGGTGCCACTAATCCTTCTCAAAATGCTCCCCCCAACTACCAACATATTTATGGCATCTCTCTTGCCACTTTCTGAAATAGTTCTACAGTCCTCTTTCATTAGTGTCTTTAGTTTGCACTGCTGTGGTTGTCTGGATGAATCTCTGGAATTGATCCAATGATTATTTTGACTTTGTGGAAGAGCCAGAAGCGAAATGATGACAGTTTGGTGAATAAGGTGGGTGAAGACACATTATAATGTTATAATATTTTGGTTTTAACAGAAATTACCTTAAATGTTTTAGATTGATTCAGGACATTGAGGAAGTCACTACAGCACAATTAAAGACATAAAAGCAGACTTCCAGAACTGCTTCAGAAAGTTGGGGAAAAGATGGCTTAAATGCATTTGCAGCTGGGGGGAGTTAATGCCAATGTATCTTTTGCTACAATAATTTTTGAAAATGTAAACATTCACTGTACATTTTGATTACCCATTGTACTTGGGGCTTTCTGTTTCTGGTTACCTCTTGAAGTTTTAAGTAAATTAGGAGAATTCTTTAGTATGCAGAGTTTCCTGATTTTTAATGTTGAAAAGGTAGATCAAGTATGAGGCTTATGATCTTGTTTTCATCCTGGATAGGCTTTTTTCATTTCTGTTTCTATTTATACATATTTTTTCCTTTCTCCTTTTCTTTTTTGGTATTCTATGTCCATCAGCCTACATGGATTACTCTTTATTTTCTTTCTCAAAACTCATCCTTCTCTCACTGATTACATGGTTTTTCACCCTATCTATTATTGTTAAATTTATATGCTTTTGCAATGTTCCATTTTTGTTTATTTTATTCACAAATTATGTTGGCAAAGACATTTATACTTATATTTATAGCTACTTTAACCTTTACATTTGTTTTCCTGTGCTGGGGATTTAGCTCAATGCTTCCACTGCCTGTTCTGCAAGTGTAAGTACCTGCGTTCGATCTCTGGTACCAAAAAAAACAAAAAATGTGTTTTCCTGCTTTTGGTGTGCACTATAGTTTTTTTACTCCAACAACTCACCTACTTGTATTTTTATTTTGATTTATATTTCACTTAATATAGGTTTTAAAAGGAAAGAATACTAGTAGATTATTTATGTGTCCTTTTACATCTAAAAATGTATCCCTATCGGCATAAAAGTAGGCCAAATGTAGCAACATAACATAGTTGGCTACTGAATTCTTGGATCTTGTTTCTTTCCTTCAAATCTCTATAACTTTTAGCCTAGGCCTCACTTGTAAAATACCAAACTTAATGGAAATTCCCAATGTAGAATTTTTGCCCTCTTAGGCTGACCTCACTGGAATTGTTACTAGGCTTTTGGAAGAGGACAACTCTTCTAAGACCCCAGTGTCCCAGAGACAACCTATATGTATTCTTGAAAGCATTACAGAAGTTACACCCTCAGCCTTAGGTAAAAAAGGCAACTCCAATTTTCTGATTAGAGTATCAAATTTAGCAAATAAAAACACAAGCATTCCAGTTCAATGTGAAGCTTTCCATTGGCATGTACATATATGTACACTGAGATAAAAGAATATTCCATGGGTGTATTTAAATGAAAAAAATTCATTGTTCATCTTAAGGAAGGTGTAAGTTTTTGAATTATATAACAATTTATTTTATTCCCTTAATATTGCGGTTCTCATGGTTTCTTGTCATACAGAATTTCCTTTAAAATTCCTCGCAGTTACAATCTGTTCCACTTACATTGTAACATAGTTTGAATCATATCATATATAACTTATTTCATTCTTTTGTCTATTCAACTTTTCTTAGTGAGAAAAATGAGCCAGTTCTCAGAGCACCTAATATAAAATTTACCATTTTGAGAAAACTTTTAATTTAGGTGTGTTATAATATGTTATCTTCCACCACATAATTTGCTTAGTTTTTTTTCATTATATCACAGCTCTACCTCTTAAATGATGACTTCTGAAATATTTTTCACTGACCAAAAGAGCATCATTGTTAAATTTAATTCTCTTCCTGAGCAGTTTGCTTCATGAGTTCATTTTCTCCCATGCTCAAGGAGTGTTTACTAACATGCATGTGAAAGGCTTGAGTTCTTCAACAGATGAAGTCCAATTCAAAAGCTAATCACGTTGAATGCTATCATAATTATCCTCTTCAAATCAGAATTTCTTCTGTTCATAAGTAACGCTGTTCCTAGTCTGAACATTGACACCTAAAGTGATACAATTTTTACAATTCTTTCTTTAATCCATTCAACAAATTCCTTAAAGTAATGGGGTACTTCACCATCACTGTTTACTTTTTTTAAAAATGTGCATAATTCACTTCCTAAAAGGACATGGAAAAGTATAAAAAGAAAGAAGTCTCACTTGACAAATGATTTTAGAGGTTAATAAGAACATTTGAGGCCACCATTAAAGTATTATTTCAGTTCTTAAAAATAAGCAAAATTTTCTCAATTGCATTTGGTGAAGAAAGCCAATAGGTTTTTAAATTGGGGAAATTGAAGGATACTGAATGGCTGCAAACATCACCCAATTCCTTCAGTTGTTCACGTCATACAATGGTGAGGTAACAAGAGAAGAATTTTGTAACTACTACTTCAGTGTCATTACTAAGGGTGCAGATGTGGTGTGAGCAGAATTAATCAGTCGACATTTCTTTTTTTTTTTTTTTTTCCCCGGCTTTAAACAAGGCCTT
>NW_022900913.1:63370428-63403094 GCF_012274545.1 Fukomys damarensis
TTTCTTTTTTTTTTTTTTGTACCACGGATTGAACTAGAGTCCTTGTGCTTGTGAGGCAGGCTCCGGAACCACCGAACTAAACTCCTGGCCCCAATTAATGTTTCTGGTAGAATCATTTGTGTTTTGGCTCATTTCTGAGTAAATGCTCTGTGGGTCTTTATACCAACATTTGTATTTGTACTATCTCTACCAAAAATCATCCAATTGTTACCTTAACTCCTCACTAAATGGGAACATTTTCTACAGAAACAAAAATCCAAAGCCCCAAACCTCTTACTTTTGTTTTTGAAGTTTTATTTGGAAGTGACTGTACTTACAGTAGCTTTATCCACAAACCTTTTTCACACACATACAAAAAAATTAGAACACAGGTAATGGGAAGTTTTTTCATTATGATCACTTGCAATCATGCAATCATTAAAAAAGAGGTGAGACTCACATCTTTAATAATTTCTGTAATAGTAAATGGAGCTATTACAATTTTTGTTATTGCAGTCGATTTCATCTTGGCACTTGCAAATTTGCTTGCAATTTCGGAAACTGAAAAATACTTATAGTAGCGGTACGTTCAGTCATTGGAGCTGAAAGAGTGATGATGATCTACAGTGCAAGAAGTCATTACAATTTCTACTGCGTTTATTTTGTCTTCTTCATCTGAATTTATCTTAATCAAAAATTTTGTTATTTTATCACTTCCTTTGGAAGTAGTTGAGAAAATTATATCTCTTAAGTTTTGCTGTCAGTATTTGCTGGCTTACACCTGACTTTCAATTTTCAGTACTGAATAACAGTTGCATTTATTCAAAGAGCTATAGAGTTCCAGTTTTTGATACTGAATAATAATTGCATACTAGGTGGCAAGCTATGAAAGACATTTTCTGTATTTAATAAATGTTCATTGTTTAGAAAATTTATCACAAATCATATACATACTTTTAACATTTGAAGGCTTAAATAGTCACACAAAAAGAATGGATACTAACAACTGTCCAAAATTTGAAATACTTACTAATCTTACCTCTTCTTTACTGTACCTGCCATTCATAAATCTAAACTTACATGTATCAATAAACAGAGTTGTTAATTGTTGAAAAGATTGAGAACTTGGAAACAAACAATAAATTAAACATCGAAGCCAAAGCAAGATGAACTTCCCAATTGTGTTGGGAGAGCTGCACTTGTCAAGAATAGACTTCTAAAAGAACCCAGAGTTGATGTTATGCAAAGTACAGTATTAGGAAGCCTAGGGTTCAGAGATTGGTGGATTTTTAGAAGTGGGCTTGTATAGGGATTGATGGACCCATGTGAATCTAGTGACTGGATTAAGACTATTATTAATCAGAGTCAAGAACATGGCCCTGCTGTGAGACACCAATGCCGGGCTGTTGTCTAGAAGGCAGGGCTGTCTCTGGTTAACTTGCAGAAGAATATTAGTGGAGTGAAGTTATAACTGATTGCCCAATTTCAAAGCATATATCTGATTTGAAGTTAATTCTAATAGTGATTACTTGTTTGTGCTTGGTATCTTGATCAAACAGTCTTTTCTTGAATATGAAAAAATAAGTTTATTTAATACCCACACTCCCTCTTTTCTGCTACCACCCGTCTCTTCCATCTTCTCTTTAGCTAAAACTTCAGGAGTAAAATTAAGAATTGTCCAGATCTTTATTTGTAGAGGTGTATTTTTTAGTTATTATGATTTAAGAGCCAAAGTCTGTTCAGAAAAGTGTGTAAATGCTGAGTTCTTGCAATCAATTAAAAAGAAAATCTGATTATAAAGTATTTGGAGTGTCCTGGCAAAATCAATACAGGTTGCTGGCAAAATATAGCATATGTGCTACATGTGCAAATGCTTGTTAGCCTTTTCTGTGATGACAGAGAGCAGAATGGGCTTTTCTGAGGGCTTCTCCACTCCACCTTGACCTCCAAGTCAGTACACACTGACCGTGCCTGCTCTCTTCAGGTTGGGGCAGGATGACCCGGTCTCCCAGCCTGGAGCAAAGTGCTCTATGTGCTCTCTCTCGCCTGTGATTCCCACTGGGCAGTTTCAACCTTAACTGCAAAACATTATTTCTTTTGTGTTCTCTACATGTATGAACTGATGTATTCTACCATTCCAGCTACTCTCTCTCTCTCTCTTTTTTTTTTTTTTGGTTGATGGTGATTTTTATCCTGTTTTTTCATTTAAAAATTTTAATATTATTTCTTTATTACATGCAATTTCCTCCCTTCTGCTTATCTCTGTCAATTCCCTTTCCTGGATTTTTTTTCTTTTTCCTGTTTTGTTGTTGAATTTGCTGTTTTTTAATTTATATTTTTAGTATGAATACAAAATAGATATGAACTAGAAGATTTTTTTCTAGTTTACATGTTGTTAGAAATTCCCCTGTCCTTCATTCATATTTTATTCTCCTCTTTTGATTATTATTTCCATTTTGAATACTCTTTCTATAATCTCTTGTTAAAGTTTTTCTTCTTTAAACCAAGTGAGGTACATTACGGATTTTGCTGTTTTCAATTCTGTTCTCTTCTGTCCATTACTAACTAGATATGTTATTGCTCCCCTCTTTATGATTCTCATGCAGGCTCCTTGGGAGCAGAATGAGCTGGGGGCTCAAGCAGGCTCTGTATCGGATTATTACCATGACACAATCTAGTTTATGTTTATTGAAGTTGCTCCTAAGGATTCAATTTTCTATATCCAGGTTTGATTTTCGTCCTGCCTCCATTTCAGACACATTATATGTCCTTGGCCCCCCCTCTTCCTTTTTGTCATACAAGACTTCCCTCCTCTCCTCTTCAATTCTGAGAACTCATGTCACGACCCACCATACATGCCAGTGTCAGACTCATTTGGGGGATGTCCAACTCAATTTTCCGTGGTCTTCATTTTAGTAAAATAACAATATGCCAGGTAGCGAGCTTTGTTTCTGTGATCTCCCACATCATAAAATAGAATCCTTCCCCACTAGATGGTATTTTCTTATTCTTTGACACATTGTTCCACACTTGGTTTTCCAAAGAAATGAATTGTCTCTATAATTTTTGCTGTAGTCACGGTCCTGTTTGTCTTTTACCTAGAAAAACTATCTCTTAAAATTTCTCACATGTGAGCAGTATTCTCTCAGTTTAGGACAATTGGCCATTTCATTCATATTGTTTTTCCTACTTACCTGAGTATTTTGTAGAGTACAGATCTAATTCAGATTCGCTTCTCCACACATCCAACCCAGAATGCTCTATTTGGCTTTTCATATCATTCATTATAAACATAAATAGATGTTATTTAAAGAAGAGTTAAGATGTCTTCAATTTTTAGCCTTGCTTTATGTTCCTTTACAATTTCCTATGTATTGACCTTAAAATCCTTAAAAAGAAAGCCCCCCCAAAAAGGTCTTGTTTGTCAGAAGAATGTAATTACAGTTCCCTGTATAGACAGGTAAGAAATAAGTTAGTCTGCAGCAAACCAAAACACTGGAACCAGGTAAGAAGTGAAGGAAAGGAGGCTGTCCCCAGTGTGTAATGTGTCTTCAAGTTCTCTGTAGATAGGCCAGTCCAGCTTTTCCACAGAGATTTAGACAAGGCATAGCAAACCTTTTCTGTAAAAGGTCAGGCAGTAAACTTGTTAGATTGCAGGCCACATGTTCTCTGTCACAAATGTTCACTTCTGCTTTTCATGAAATCAGCCACAGACAATATGCAAACCACTCTCATAAGACTTTTAATCATGAATACACAGGAACCAGAACTAACCCATGGACCATAAGTTGTTCAGCCCTGATTTAAATGGTCATTTTTGAATTTTGACTATTTGATAATTATTTAAATGCAAAGAATGTTTGAATTTTAACAGGTCTTATAAAGCAAATATTAAATTCATTACTTTCTTTTTGGCTAGATTAGATTTGTGCAATGAGAACAGGCATCTTACTTACATGTGATAAGATGTGTGTACACAGAAAGATACATATACGTATGTGTTTGTGTATATAATATATGCTCTACTGCAAGCACTTTGCTTGGTGTGTACTAGGAACTCAGTAAGTATTGGTTTTGCAAATGAGAAAATGCCACTGATAACTATTTCTGCTAGCATTACTTGGTCTCATTACTTATATGTCTTTCTTGCCTTTCCCCTCACCCACACTTAATTTGTGGGCTCCTCTGGTATTCCGCTTCTTTCAAGGATGAACATATTGTAGCACACTTATTTCCCATCCTGCATATTTGCCATTACTGAAACCTACCATTCAGTTTGCTCTAGCCTTTCTCTGGTCTCTGGCTCTCTGCCAGTACTGCACCCTAAATCTCACTGCATATAGCAGCAGGAAATTTCTCAAGCTATTGCCATACAGGTGGAGTATATACTGTCTTTAATTTTATAATTCTTGGGCGCTTTCTTAGGATTTCTACATGGTCTGACCAATAAAAATATCAGACCTTATCTCCCATGGAAGAAATGCCATCTGTTCTATACACATGCATGAAATGACAATAGTATATTTCTGAAATCAGAAAATGCCTTCCAGATAGATTGTGGGGCCTGAGATATTTCTCATTTTTATCATCTGTCCTTTCCTTCTTTTATGACATTCACATCTTTGTCTACAGGATGCTTGGATCCAGCAAAATTATTTAATCATATTGACTTTCTTTCAGTACACTTTGACAGGAATATAGACTTCACAAGGCTTCTTTCTAACATGACATGACAGCCCCTTGGGGAGGAGCATTCCTGGCCTATACTATCTCTATTTTATTTATTTATTCTTTGTACTGGGGATCAAACTTGGGACCTTCCACTTGCATGGCAGGCAATGGAACCACTGAGCTAAATCCCTGGCACCCTGGCCTATGTATGCTATCTTATTCCCTAAGGAAAGTTATAAATCATGCCATCTAAAGCCTCTCACCAGCAGGGACCCTCCAGAGCTCCAGGATTTAGCTGGTGTCCTGCCCTTTCAGACCCTACTGCAATATTAGCACCATCAGCTTCTGTCTAGTGTGTGCATCAGAGAGGGACAGCAACCATTGGCTTTGGTACAGAAAGTCAGTATCAGAGCCATCGGACTTCGTCTAGAGAATCTGAGGGGCTTCTGGTTTTCTGAGTTGTCCCCAAGGACTCTAGGCTGATGAAATCTTTACTTTTGGAGACCTCTAGAGTTTCTGAATGAGAATATAAAGCAAGCTTTAGAGAAGCCATTTCACACAACACAGTTTATTTCACTGGCTGGACATAATAAGTGGAAAAAGCTCCAGAAACTAAGGTGGTCCTTCCACGGGATATACATGTTCCTCCAAAGGCACAGAGTGATTCTGAAGTGTCCATTCATGGGAATGTTTTGGCTGGAGGTCAGACAACTTTTCAGGCTCTGTGAAGCTCTTCCTTCCTATGCAGACATGCAGGGTAAGGCCTAGACCTTGTTCTCGGCATGTGTCACCATGCAGTCCAGAAGGCCCCCAGAAGGAATATGTTAGGGTGTCTGCCAACCTTCATTGGTATGTCACACGCACCTCGCCAGCAAGGAGCACGCAACACTCAGGATTCTTCTGATGCACGCTTTATTGGAGGTTCTTCTACATTCTTCAAGATGGCGGAAAGACCCCGAGCCGGATGCGAGCCTGCCTTTTATAGCCTCTCGGGTGACGTGGCCCATTTCTATTGGTCAATGCCGGCCTGCGTCATTCTGACGAACCAAGCGCCTCTTCTGTGCATGCGTGAACCACCGTCACCGGCGGACTCACCTCCGGAATTCATGCACAGCATGAAGAACCCGGAAATAACGGCGCGTGACATCTCCCCCTTCCTTAAAATAACTAGAGCTCAGGAGGAGCCTGTCAACCACCCCGGCCGGAAGGTGGTCGAAGCAGGTATTCCATGTGAGCAACTGTTGGATCACCTTAGCTCGTGCAATGAGGAGAACCTCTGAGCGGTGCAAAGGCTGATCAACAAGATTGTAAAAGGACATGCCTGATTCTGGTGCAATGGACTAATCCACAGAGTGCAGAGGCCATGTCCAAGGAGGTAGAGAGATGCAGATATTTATGGCTCCCGAATGAGCAAGGCATAGGCAGATAATGACCAACGTTCAAGCTATTGTAAATTGGCCAACCAAACAGCAGGCGAGTATCCGGCTTCAAGGGCAGCAAAAGCTTGCATCAACATGATATTATCATTTTGTCTCTGTCGTCTCAGCTTACATAACCACCAAAATCCCCAAAACACTGCCAAAGCCAACAAAGCAATCATCGATCCCATTCCAGCCCACTCTTTCAGAATAGATACAGCACTTGCAATCCAATCAGATATACCTTGTGCAAAAACAATGTCTACTCGGGTAGAATTAACATGAGCAATGGCTACTCTCAATTGTCTAACCAAGTGATCAAAACGTCCCGTCCAATTTGATGTCAAATACATAGAGAGTTCCCTAGATAGATTCGCAGCTTCTGACATATTATGATATTGTACAGGTGTAACACAGAGTCCTGGCATCCTCCACATACATCCTATTTGGGCCAATTGCCATAACACATCAAGTTGCTCTTGCACTAAATCAACCCTTTGATTAACAATCATTAACCCTCCCTTCAAATGGGCATTAACAGAGGTTTGCATATCGAGCGCAGAGGCTACATTGGCTGACAAATTATTCAAAGCGGTTGCGGTTTGTACTGACGTGGAAAGAGAGACGGCGGCTGCGGTCGCACCAGCGGCTGCAATAGTTATCGCCGATACTATTGCTGCCGTAATCCCAAAGTCTCTCTTAGATCTTACAATACTCAAGGGATTCGTCACTTCCGTTGGCACAGGAATGAATCGAGGCATTCGAACGACCACAGCATGAGGAAATTTGGTAGCGTCCCAGCAGGATGCGTACCAACAAGTATCATTGGCACAATTCAGTTCCATAGTCTGTGAGAGAGTCACATTAGCCACAAGCCAAAGAAATGGTGGCCACACGCAAACTGGAGTGAGTGCGAAGGTGATGTTGCGCAGACCATTGAAGTGTTGTGGTGATGTTGATGGTCCTGTTGTTGGTGGTGAAAAGAACTAACCATAAGTAGGTGGAGCAGAAGAGAAGAGAGAATACCTGGACCAAAGGGTTATTGTCATAAACAATATGCTGGAAAACCTGCATGGTCAAACAATATAAATACATTTTGTATACCAGAAAAATAGCAATAATAATTATAATGAATTCTTATATCCTGTAATGTGGCTTTGTATCAGCAGGATCTCCCCCCCCCTTTTTTTAACAGAAAATAACCATCAGAAACATATTTATAATTCAGACCTTTGATAACCAACAATATATTCCCAACAACGTATTTAATAAGATATATTTTATAAGGCTATAAAAAATTATTTTGATGGCTCCCATTAGTGAACAAAGATCAGAATAAATTTTCTGAGCAGCTGCTTCTTTATTCACCAACAGGAGCATATCCAAACTTGAAGGTTGTATTTAAATATCTTGTAAATTTTTTATTTGATCCTATAAAGCCAGGTTGTAGAAATCAACAATCTACTTGCATTTGACGTCATTCTGATCAAGAACATACAAACATCTTTGAACATTTAAGACAGACAAACATATAACACTTAAGACAGACAAACATATAAGACAATTTTAACGAGTGCACTCAGATGGTTTTGGCCAATTGAATTATCTTACTACTTCCTCTTTTTCGGGCGGCTCCCCTGAGGACTCCGACGCGGTCTCGGAGTCCTCCGAGGAGCCCTCCGAATTACTTTCCTTTTCTGCTAATGTTAATCTTTTTAGTTCATCTAGGGCAGGGTAGAGGCCCGTTGAGGCCTCAATAGGGCCGGAAATTTGGCTCCCTTCTTCTTGAGCTCCCGTTGTTCTCCGTTTTTGTCTAGACTTACTTCTTTCTTCGCTCTCCGTTTCTGATACACTGTCTTGATGCTCCCTGAACAATTTTTGTCCCTCCCGCACCTTATCATTGCAGCGTTTATTCTCCAAACAGGCTCTAATCATCTTCCACACTGGTAAAACCCCCGGTCTTAAGGTATTCTTATCTTTCTCTCGCTGGAGGTCTTTTCCTAATTTTTCCCAGAATGGGATCGTGAGTGACCCGGTACCGCTGAACCAGGGCGCCGCTCGATCCACTTCCTTTAAAAACCTCCTTAAAATTTGCTCCGATATTTTTAACTCCCTTTCCTTCAAAAGGCTTTGTAAAGCATAAACCAGTGATTGTGAAGTTGAATTGCCCATTTCTCCCTTGTCTACGAAAGTGGGCGACCGACAAAGTTAAACCTGTTGGAGTAAACAAATTAAAACACCCGCCCACACCAGACAGCGTACCTCTCGGAAAGTTGGTGGATCCTCCCCTCCTGCTGCTCAGTTCTGAATCCTCCTGAAGTCAGGGGTCTCCGCTGATGCCGGCGATGATGGTCGTCGCTTCCCGGGTTTCGGCACCACTTGTCACACGCACCTCTCCAGCAAGGAGCACGCAACACTCAGGATTCTTCTGATGCACGCTTTATTGGAGGTTCTTCTACATTCTTCAAGATGGCGGAAAGACCCCGAGCCGGATGCGAGCCTGCCTTTTATAGCCTCTCGGGTGACGTGGCCCATTTCTATTGGTCAATGCCGGCCTGCGTCATTCTGACGAACCAAGCGCCTCTTCTGTGCATGCGTGAACCACCGCCACCGGCGGACTCACCTCCGGAATTCATGCACAGCATGAAGAACCCGGAAATAACGGCGCGTGACATTGGTAGAGACACTGTTTTCTGCAAGGATCTCAGAGACTCAAACATGCGTAACTGTACCCTGGCCTATGTCAGGCAGTAGACTCAGTGACAATGGTCCACTGCATAGAGCATGTTATGTCACTCCTGGAGGGTCTCCAAAATAGCTCTAAACATTTAGCATGCATCAGAGTTCCCCAGAGAGTTTGTTACCAGTGCAGATGTGTGAAGTTCATCCCTAGAGTGTCCAGCCCACGTCCTGAGAATGTAGCCTTTCCACTCACTCTAATAAGGTTGTTCAGAAGTCACACATTTAGCAGAGCTGGGCAGTACTGTGTACTGTATACTATAAGCTCTATTCAGAAACTCAAAAGAGTAACAGACTATGCCTTTGCTGCTGGGAGGTAGGTGCCAGAGACCTGTTTCCAGAGCATGACTGATTCAGCAAACTCCATCTAGCGTCTCCCATGCATCTTTTGAAGCAGACAGGAGTAAGACAAACCCTGAATAGTCTCCTCTGTTTTCATTCCAGATCTGAAAGGACAGCTGCACTTAGCCCATGGAGTTAGGGAGAATAGCTCTGAGTTCACGTTCCTGCACAGGGAAGAGGTTCAGAAGGGAATTAATGAGTGGAGTGTTTTCCTGGTTCAGAGTGTGCTTTTTGGAAGCTGATGACCCTTCAGAAAGTAGAAACAGGGTCCTTTAGAACTCAGAAGAGAAGGACAGAGTGAAGCAGAGATCCCCAGGAGCATAAGATGCTTGTCTTAAGGTACTATGAGAATAACACCCTTCGATTTGGGAAGGCAGAATATTTTTTTGTCACTGCCAACCGTCCAGCTTGTTTGGACCATAACTTCTGCATTGATTGTCAAGTCTTTCTACACATGGGCCATAGATTTAGTGTCTTGAATAAAATATAGGAACCAAAACAGAACTGAAGACAGTCTGAAGATTGTCAAGAATATTTGTTATAATGGACAAATACACAGTCTGATCCAGGCCTGGGCTAGATTAGCGTATAGCTATATATCTAGATAATGGAGTAAATTTCCCTGTAACAGAGGAGAGAGAGGGCTAAAAGAGAATGAGAATTGTTTCAGGGAACATCATATCAATACACAGATTCTACCAAGTGAAAACCGCTCATGGGTTAAGTCGTATTTTGGGAGGCTGGAGCAAAAGGTCCTGAGCAAAAGGTCAAGTAAAGAGATGTGGTTTAAATAAGTCAGAAATTGGCATCCAAGAAATTGTTAATCTGTTAACATTCAGCTGCTAATATGCACTGGAGTCCAGTGGAAGGCGAGCTACAGTGTGGACACTGTGAGCAGGCTAGGACCTGCGAGATTCTGAAGAAGTGCAGCAACCTGAGTCCAGCCTGTTCTCAGGTTAGGGTCCTGTTTGCAGACAGGGCAGAAGGGAAGAAGTGGGTGGTTGCAATCCTGGGAATCAGACAAAGCACTCATCAGGTTATGCCCGTCTGTTTTGTAAATGAATCTGTTTCTCTAATTTGCACTGCTGCTTCACTTTCTACCACCTCTTCTCACCCTCCCCACTTTAACTGTTCCACCTTCAGCTTATTCATAACTTTGCCTGCCCTAAGGTATTCCAAAGAGCCTCTGGCATCTACACTTGGTGTTTTGTTAATCATCTTAAAGTTCATAGCTGCTGAAAACAAAATCTTCATTGATGTACAGCCTCGTTTAATTTCACCTTCAGCCTGTGTCATGTTGTAGTTCACTAGCTTACTGTAAATCTCAGGAAAATTGCTTGTAATCTTTTACCAGCTGCTGCTCCCCTCCCTCCAATTGATGCTGACTTGGGGGAGTTCATTTTATCAATCAGATTTTAGACGGCAGCACACTAAACAGAGTCAATTTAGAGTTCACCTTCTTTCTCCTTTGCTTCCCTTCTGAATAGAAAACTCCTGTTTATATTTCTAGGGGGACTTGGAACTCTGATCTCTTGATCTGAGAGCGAAATCCTTAACAAACGTAGGTGTAAACCTTTAGATCTATTGCAGATCTTTTAGGATTTCTTTTTCCCTCAGAGGCTTGATGAGTCCCCTTGGAGAAGCTGACTGAAGGAAATCATGTTTAGATGATGCCAAGCCTCTTGATCTCTCTCCCTGGAGCCCAGGGGCCTATGATTGCAATATTTCTATGAGAAGCCAAATCTGGTGTTTGATACGCAGGGTTGTAACCCATGTAGGTTAGGACAGAATGTGTGTTGTCAAGTGGTCCATCTTTTTATCCGGTTCAGGACTTTCACGGGGACCTGCTCTAAGGGAGGACTTGACCAGGTGTGATAAATTCAATATTTATAAAAGAAAAATGGGTTTGGGTGAGCTGTATTTATTACACTAGCTACTCTATGATATGCCCCTTGCCAACATATCATTCATTCTTTGTGACAGACTTGCGAGTTACTGCTTTTCCACAGGAAAAGTTTTCACAAGGCTAATGGCCTTATATTTCCATAATATAGAAAAATTATTTGTACTTCTGAATTTTCTTCAATTATATTTCTTACAACAGTGCAAAATGAATGAACCAAAGTGACTTGTACCACTGTGGATTACTCTTAAAAAACATAATACAAAAAGATAAAAAAAACCCACCTCATTATTAGATGAGATACGTAGGACAGTTTCATTCATACAGAGATTTAAAATAAAATAAAATAAACAACCTTATTTAGGAATACTTTCCTGTATAGTGAAAATGGCATAAATGTGGATTAATTATAAGAGATTTTGAAGAGGAAGAGTTGTGAATCCAGGTGGAGAGAGATAAATAGTGGGCTTCAAAGGGATTGACAAGTTCCATTAAGATTGGTCTGAGGTGAGCATGGTATCATTTGTTATTATAATTGATGAATATAACCTTTTGTAGGAATGGCATTTTCATAACAAAACAAATTAAATGGCAGGCAGAGATGTGATTTTTGCTCCTGTCTGTGTGACTCAATGTTGATTGGCTACAGTGCAGTGGTGGTGGATTGGGGCCTGAGTGGGAAGATAATCAGAGCTGTCAGGACACTCAGAGGCAGTGGAAAACATTTCTCCTCCTGACGCCTTTGCTCCAGTGTGTGACTTTCCCCAGGTCTCTTAATCTGTGAGCATCAGTCCCCTTTCATTGTTTCTCCTTTCTTAGGGAACCTGAGCCCTGGCAATAATTATTTGTCCATCTACAATGTGATGACTATGTATTACAACTTCTGAGAGCTGGTTTAAATATGCGTGCATTTTCCAAAGAATATTTGAAAAAAAAAAACAAAACATTTTAACCGAGTCTGTGAGTAGTTTCTGAAAGATCTCAGTGACTCCTGTAACACTAACACCAGACAGGCACATGCCATCTGTTCTACAGCATTCTCTGACCAATGTCCCAGACAATTTTATTTGTTCATTGAGGACTTTAGAGTCTTGCTTGCAATATTTCTCTTCACCCAAATTCTACCCATATTGAGTGCCTACAGCAAATTTATTGAGTGGCTGTACCATCCAAGAGAGTGAAGATTGTTATCATGCTTAAGTCTCTTTAAAACTTGGCCTTCACAATTTTATCAAAATTTCTCACTACCTTTCAGGTACTTTTTTTCCATTGCCTCTGTCCTTTTTCTTTCAATTGACTTGCTTAAATACCCTCTACTTCAGTCTCAGATAAACTTTAAGCAATGACTTCATCACATTTTCAAAATCTGTAATTTTATTTTGGTGCTTATTTAGTCACTATTATTGGTCAATTGCAATAATCCCTGGAAATAACTTCACTCCATTGCCTCCTTCTGCTAATTGCTATGTCTGGGAAAGTTTACAGTACATATTGCCATATATGGGAAGTGCTCCAAGTACAGAAACAGTATACGTACTGTCCCTACATGGTAGTTTCAAACCGTACCAGCCACAGGCTTCACACAGCCTCCTTCAGCCTGGCCCATTCCCTGGTATGTAAAATCTCCAGCAGTTTTCTTTTCTTGCTCTCTCAAGCTGTTTGTTTTTTTTAACCTTGATCTCCCTAGCAAACTCCACTAAATAAATAACAGTTCCCATCATATCATTTTGGGGGTGTGTGTGGCATCTGACACTAGTAGTCCTAACATCTAAATGCATCTGTGTCTGAAAAGTGGCTACAAAAACTTTATCCTGCAGCCAGGTGGAAATGTGCACCTTGGACATGGGTCACAGTAGGGATTTTTGTAAGCAGTGATGAATGCATTGAGGTTTTCTTTTTTTTAACTATGTCACAATGTAAAAGCTTTTGATTTGGTCACTTAAAAGAGGTTTGGCTGTGAGGAAGTAAGAGTGAAAGCAGCAACAACACTTAGGAGGCAGTTGCACTGCGAGACCATCATGGCTTGGCTTGGAATGGAATGGGAGCAGGGTAACGCAAGGTATATTTTCAAAATTTGGCCCAACAGGATTAGCTGAACGTCATCACCAGGGGACACTGGGAGTGGAACAGATGTGAAGTTAGGGTGAGGGAAGGAAGAGTTTAGTTTTCAGGCAATTGAATTTGAGGTGTTTACTAGGCCTCCAAAAGGAGATGTAGAAAATGCAGCTGGATACAAAGTCTGGAGTTCAGAGTTTGAGGAGGACTTTGGTAGTGGGTTAAAACATAAAAATTTACTTATAAAGAGAATGATACTTATATGGAGGCAATTTACGTATAAAATTGAAGTCTAATATATACTAACAACAGGTATCACATTATTATTTCCTTCTAGGATTTTGAGTCGTAATTGACAAAATTATGCACTTTTAATACTGAACTGGGTTCAATACCAGTTTTGATATACATATACAGTCATCCATTGAGCTTGGATGGGAATATGATCTGAGAAATATTTGTAAAAAATGTTATTGTTAATTATACCATTAGGATCTTATGTAAAATTATAGTTTTTCACACCAGAGAAACTATTTGGTATTTACACATGTGTGACTTATTTATTTCATTTAAGAGTATATAACTGACAATGTGAAATAGGAAGAAAAGGGCTAACGGTGTAGGGGAAGTGGGAAGGATAGGGTAAAGGAAATAAAAGAAAAGAAAAAAAACATGAGAAAATAAAAAATGGAAATAAACTTTTTGTAAATAGGTAAGGGAGGAGGGGGTGAAGGGAGGGCAGAGGAGGGGAGTGGGGAAAAAATGAGAACCAAGACCTGTCATGTAAAGGTACAAGATCCCAGTGATGAATGTAACTGTACTGTATACCTAAGATGTACCAATAAACTCAATGAGGAAAAAAAAAGGAATTGAAATAGTGATTGAATAAAAAAAGAAAATGTTATTTTTGCAGAGCACCCCAGGATGGACTTACACAAACCAAAAGGAGCACAAGAGCATGAGGCAACTTAATCTTCTGGGACTGCAGTGGTATACCTGGACCATCCTTGACCAAATCATCCAGCCTCTGTGCAGCAGTACATGACTGTATTGTGAACTGATCACTGCAGTCAAGCTAGTTAAAATATTCATCACCTCACCCACTTGCCTTTTTATTTTTCTGGTGAGAACACCTGAGATCTACTCTCTTAGAAATTTTCAAGTATACAGTACAGTACTATTCATTTTAGTCACCACACAGTATATAAGATCTGGTTTAATCTTCCTGTAGGCCTGGAGCTTTGTACTAATAATTAGACTTTTTATGGCAGGATTCTTGTGAAATTCTGACACTGTTGTAAAATTACATGCAAAAAATGTGAGTTCTTTAAAAATTTCAGAGGCTTTTGTTGGTACTGACTTGACTACCTTTTTTACATTTTTAGTGATCTAAGGGAGGCATTTAAAGACATCTGTATTTAAAGGCCTTAAAATCTGGCTCAACACCAAATCTATCTATGTAGAAACATAAACAGTGGGTTTAATAACCTTGAAAATAATTATATCAAAGTTGCATAAAACAGAAAAATGAAAACACTTCCACTTGTGACTGTTTTTCCTTCTAGTTCGATGTCAATTATCTATATCAAATTGTATCTAAATTAATAGGTGTCCTACTTGAATGGTCTCTAATATGTCTCCTCTTGGGGACATTAAATGGTTTTTTTCTTTTTAAAGATCAGTAACTCTATTCTTGTACTATGTGGCTGTTCACTGTGATTTGTCAACTTTACTTGAGTAAACACCATCTAGCAGGTTAGTAAGGTTCTGAATGTGTCTGTGTCTGTGGATGACTGACACACAGGCTGCAGAGATATGGGTGGCACCACCAACAGGTTTGCAGCCTGGACAGAAAAAACAGAGAAAGAAGAAGAAAGTCTTCCATTCTTTTTTTATTTTATTTTTCCTTGAGAGGAGCTCCAGTCATTGCCATTGTCTTTGGCTGTTTGTCAGTTCCTTAGGCTTCCAGGCCAGGCCCTTCCGTCTCCCACTGGACTCTGCGGTGAGCTATAGGCCTTCAGCACCTCTGACTTTCCACCAATGGCAGCCTTGCGTTCTTGCTCCCCTAATTCCAGGTGGTTGTTGTAAGCCTACCTACTACATATATGATAACACATATATTTTGTATGAAGTCTATTCCTCTGTGAACCCCGATACATATTATGAAAAAGTATCATCAAATCCTATATAAATGAAATGATTTGTGCTAAAAGTAAACAAAATTAATACTAACTTCTTGAAGAAACTATATTGGTAGATTCTTCTGCTCGGAAAGTGATCTTTTGTTTAGTTATCCTCTTTAACAGCTTATTTTGTTTTTTCCTCTCCTTCCTGGTATGAAAATGTACATGATCAATATTCAGCATGGGAACAAACATTGGGAGGATATTCTGTATACAGGCAATCTCTGATGGGTATGGTTACTGGACTGGTAGTCTTCCTTCCTGTTTTTATTCATGTTATATTTCTGAGGTATATAAAGGAAGGACATCATTCAGATACATTGCTTTGCTTCAGATTTTATGCAAATTGATGACTCTCCATTATTATGTCTTATACTTGTCAAGTTCACGAAGTAGGGAAACCTGTTGCATGGCTATTGCAATGGGAACAGTCTCTTGTGCTCTCTTCTAGACTCACCAGAGGATTTCATTGAGATCCCAGAGTATGTAGTGGTAAAGGCAGTATCGTGATTGTAGGCTTATTTTGGGGCTTCTGAAAGTGTCAATTATATTGCATTAAGTGTTTTAAAGAAACACTTAAATGATGTAACTCCTTATTAAAAATACTAGCATGCATTACAACAATGAAACTTTCATGTAAGTCAAGCGTAAAACAAACCATTACATTTTAATATAAATTAATTATAGCATGATTTTCATTATTCTCAAAAGTGCGAGCAGTTGAGAAAAGAAACAGGGCATTAAAAGATAAACGGGCTAATATTTAAAACACCTAAATTTTCCTATAGACTTATCTTTTGCTATAAAAGATAATTCTCATCATCACTAGTTGGATTTAGTTCAGAAGTATAATTATATTTAATGAAAGTGCTGAATATGAAACTGTCAAGCAAATCATTAATGGCACTAAATCATTAATGTTGTGAAATCATACCTTACTTTTATAGACTGGAGTGTTGTAGTGGAAGTCGGAAACTCAGTTTTCTGCAGGCTGAATCCTTAACTCTTGACAGTATAATCCCTCCAAATTCCCCTTGACTTTTTGTCTATTTCTTTCTAGTAAAATTGCACATGAAGTTAATCAGAGCTACAGATCTCACCTAGACATGATTCTGAAGACTGAACACTCGTTTAAAATAAAATATTATCCCCGTGAACTGCTGGCTTTCTTTTCTGTTTTCTCATCATCAGGACCGGAAGGCCATCCTCTTACCTGATCTGTATCTCTACATCTCTTCATGTTTCTGACCGAAGAGTATTGATGAGAAATGTTAGAAAATGGACTGATGCGGCAAGCTTTTCTCCTCCTAAGGTTGTATCTTTTGAGTTTAGATCAACAGGCAAAGATAGTGATGCTGCTTCTGTTTTTCTCTGTGCTCTGGCATGCCAAGGGTTAGGGATTTCCATCCTGCAGGATCTTTCTGGGTCCCACTGTGAAGGTAAGGCTAAACATTTCATGTATTATTTGTGAGATATCCAATTCCAAATTCTTGTATGATGAAGGACAGATAATAAGTAGATCTAAATACAGTTTACTCTTAAACAACACAAGTTTAAACTATCACAGTTCACTTGCACTCAAATTTATTTTTGGAGATTTGTGACAATGTAAAAAAAAATACATCGATAAACTGTGTAGCCTAGAAATGTTGAAAAATATGAACAAAATAGGTATAGCCTAAAATCTTTATGTAATAAATCATTATATGAAATAATAGTCTTTTTATCATTTATGCAATAGCATATAAACAAATCTATCATAAAAAGCTAAATTTATTAAACTTATGAACATAAACACATGTATACCACACATAGCACCATTTATAGGTGAGAAAAATGTAAATAACCAAAAAGATCCAATATTAAGTCGTAACTACATAAAATTAATAGTAGTTTATTATGGTGTTCTAGTATAATAATTTCACAGTTAGCTCCTGTTGCTCTTGTGGTGAGCTGTACTTTTCTGAGTGTATACTTAAAATGCTCAGTGATACTAACCAGTACCACAGGAGCAGTTCATCTCTCCAGTAAATTGTGTATTGCAATAAAATGTGATCTTTCACGGTTCTCATTTGTTTTTCACCATATACTTAATATACATAATATAGTATATATAGAATATAAAATATGTGTTGATTGGCTGTTATTGGTAAGACTTGCTTTCAACAGTGAACCATTTGTAGTTGATTCTAGGAGGAGTCAAAAGTTAGACATGAATTTTCACAGAACACTGGTGGAGGTAGCACCTTTGTCCCCGAGTTGTTCAAGGACAGACTGTGACTAAAACTGAGGCTCTGCTCCTGACATGGCCATGTCAGCTACTGAAAATCAACGCTCTTCTCTGCTGGACAAGTACAAAAACATTAAACAAAATTTAAATCAATTACCTGAATTAAGTAGAAACAAGGAAATTTTGGAATGAGGCAACACTTGGAAGGAGAACTTCACATGATTACTCTATGTTACAACTTTTCACCTGAGGGCGATCTAAATGGTTAATCCAGCAGGGAATAGCTAGCACTTCAGTGGTTTTTCCAGAGGATAGAAATTAGAGCAATATAGCAGCTGGAAAGTGAGGTAGGAGGAAAGGGAGAGAGAGAGAGAGAAAGACAGAGAGAGAGATAGAGCAAACTCGTGTACTCTAAATCTATATTTTCTCTGCCCAAATCTCCAGCTAACTCTGAAGTATGGTTCATGGCCGGATTGCAAGCAGCCCAATTAAGATGAAAGAACTGAAATGAGACTTGAGCTGCTGCTGGAGATGTTTGCAGCATTAGCCTACACAGATTAATTGTCTGCTAAAATGAAAAAGCAATCCTGAACAACATTTACATTTTTTGAGTCACTTACCAGAATTCAGAGTCTTTAAAATATAACATTCCCAATGACTAAAATATGATCCACAATAGCAGAAAAGCAATAAAATATAAAGCATGCTCAGTATATAGAGGGAAAAGAAGTCAACCGTGTCCCACTGTGAGATGACCCAGATGGAAATAGCAGAAAATGATTTTAAAGTGGCTGTTAGGATGTGCTGAGTGATGGAATGGAAAACTCACATTGAATCAAAGAAAGCACAGGTGTCTGAAAAGAACTGTGGATGTTTTCTAAAACTTCTATGTATGATTCCTGAATTAAACAATTCATTGGATGAGCTCAAGGATAGAAAGGAGGTGACTGAAGAATAAATTTTTGAATATGAAGATGTCATTAAAGAATCTAATGTGAAACCAGAGAACCGAATGATTGAACAAAAGTGACAGAAGAGGGACATCTCAGCCAGTCTGAAAACTTTTAATATACAGGTACATTTGGTTCAAGAAGAGGAGAGAAAAACAGAAAATAGATGTGAAGATATAATGGCTGGAGAGTAACTCTTGTCACTATGGGCAGCTTTCTATGTTCCTGCTGTCACCTTTTCAGGGCTGGACTGACTCCCTGGAGAGCCAGGGTGCAGAGCACACAGAGATGCATCATCTCTTAGAATACCTTTTGTCACCTTGTCAGGCTGCCTGATATAGAACATGCCAGGAATAGAGAAAGGCTTCTTGGAAGATCTATTCATCGTTATGTGCTGATGCTCAAAGTATATAATGTATTCAAATGCAAAAGCAAATTATTAGTAAGCCCACTCAGCTAGAGATATTTGGTACAACCTACAAAGAGGTACAAAGGGACCTTCAGAGTGAGTCACTACCCTTCAAAGAAGTCAAGATGCCTTGAGCTCAACAAGGAGTTTTGTAAGAAGCATGAATTCCAAGTAAAAAGGAATTTCCAAGACGTTTTCCTAATGAAGTTCTACTCTCTCCTCCCTTTTTTAGTAATACTATCACCAATTATGAAATGTCACCAACATCACAGCAAGTCATCTCAAGTAAGACAAATTTATTTAATAGAGGTCATTATTACTCATTAAGATATATGGATATAATTTGTATTTACTTTGCAGTCCTTTATCTTTTTGTAGGTAGAAAATAATTATAAAGATAAATATTCCTTGATTAAGTTCCAGTTTTTCTGCAATAAAAGTTTGAAATTTAAGACCCTTACCCTAGAGGGTGGGGACTGTCTGCAATATTCTTGTACTTTATTTGGAAGTATAAGGCTTCTTTTAAAACTTGGAGAACAAGGAAAGAAATAGGCCTTAACATATTGATCCATTTAACCAAGTCATCAAATTTCTGTAAACTTGCTGCTCCAAATATGACTTAGAGACCAGGGCTAGCAGCAGGCACCTGGTAGCTGATTAAAATTATAAAATTCCATGCCTCATCCAGAAAATGTAGTTTAGCAGGCTCCCTCGTGATTGTTCCAAAATTTTAACTTTTAAAAGCACTGTCTTAATTCAGCTCTATACTTTGTCCTAAAAAAGTGTATTCTTGGAAATAATTTAATTTTCAAACCCTCATCTTTTACTTATTGATTCTGTTTTACATAAGTCATTGTATTATGTGGCCCTACCATGTTGATAATCAACAGAATGAAGTGCAAACACTCAAGGTAGGAAATCTGAGAAGCAAGGCAGGTCTTTGATATCTGAAAGGGTGCCACTATCTCTCTGATAGGTGCTTGAGACAATTAACACAAAAAACATAAGGTCAAGGTAGAGATAAGTAGGTTGTTTTTATGTAAGGAAGTTGGCCAGAAGGACAAAAAGTATTTTTAACTCTTAGAAAGATTTCTGACATATGTTGAAGAGGTTTTAGTGATTTTTAAAAATTGAGTGAATTAAATAAAAATAGAGTTTGACAGTAAGCAATCTGATGTTCTCTTGATCTTAGTTTGGTTGGTGCTTTTCCCAGTGAAGTCTTCCCATGTCCACTACATAAAATTCTTTTCAAAAGTGAAATCAAACAAACTTTAACACACACATGGCATTGACTGAAAAGAATCTGGTTCCTGGCTTTGGATACAAGAGTACTATGAATGCATAACTAGGTCAATAATCATAACCTAGACTTCCAAAGTGTGAGGCTGAACTTGTATTTCAGATCAGAAGATAATCAATGTTGGTCTTTGATCCTTGCCCTCCTCATCATTAATTCGGGGCCAGCACAAGGCCCACTCTAATTAGCTTGTCTTTAATGGAGGCAATAACTGAAAGTCAATGCCAGGATTTACACAGATGTCACTAAGTGCCATTTGTGCTCTTAAAATTCAAGGAATCAGCTGGAGAGAGCACACCAAAGGAGGTAAGGAACATAGGACAGTAAGCACAGGAGGAGGTGAGGTGCTGCTAATGAAAGATAATGAAATGAAAGAGGCCAAAGTCTATCACGAACTATGAAATTAACAATAACCAAGACCTGTCATGTAAAGGTACAAGATTCCAATGATGAATGTAACTGTACTGTATACCTAAAATGTACCAATAAACTCAATGAGGAGAAAAAGACTGCTCCTAGAAAAAGAAAACAAAAACAAAAACAAAAACCAACAACAATGATAATCTTATTTTCCATTTAATGAGGTTGGGACAGTCTTTGGGGAAAAGGGAAGACTGTGATGTTATGGGCAAAATTATATAGGTTGGAGGGAAGACTGTGAGGCTTTCATCATAACAGGGTAAATTATGAATGAAGACAAGTGAAGGAAACAATTATGCTGAAATTTTTATCATGGTATTTCAGTCTTTTAAAATCACAGAATATTCAGTAAGTGTTTCAATTAATTGAGTAAATTCTTGCTCTTTCACTATGCATTATTTTGATATTTCAGAAGTGAAATTTGTTTTCTCATATTTGATTAATTTTTCCCTCATAATGTCCTTGTCTCTGCCTGGGACCATATTTATATTTTACAGGCAAAAATTCTGATTCTGAAGTTCAAATAACAAGAGAACATGTTTGTAAATAATACCTTATAGACAATCTTTTGTATTTGTGATGGTTCCTGATTACGTACTCAAGTTTTATTGTCATGGTCATTCTATTACTCTCAATAAATTAGAGAATTTGTCAACTGGGAGAAATGCCCAGCATTTGCTGCATTGCATATCTAAGTATTCTTTACATAGTAAGTTCTCTTTGATGTAAGAAAATTCAGTTCTTTTTCTTTTTTCTCAAACCTCCATACTTCTGTGACCAGATATCTGGGTTTTCCCCTACCTGACCAATTCTCCAAAATTAGTTGAGTGTCTTTTATGTGAACTCAATCTGACACTAACTGGATTTAAGTCAACCCCATAGGCTAAAGGCTCAATTCTACAAGACTAAACTCAACTTCAGATAGCAATCACAAATAGTAGTTCCCAGGTTACACACAGCTTCTGTGTAATTCAGCCACAAATCAAGTTCCTATATTCCCCCACTCAGGTTTCATTATTTGTTAGTGTATAGCTCATAGAACTCAGGGAAACATTAATGCTTTCTAGTTCATTACAAAGGCTATTATAGAGGATACCAATATATAGCCAGATGAAGAGATGCACATGGCAGGATCTGGACGTATCCCAAATGCAGGATCTTCTATCCCTGTAGTTTCAGTGCATCACTCAGGAAACAATGAGGTTTTCACTGGTCCAGAAGCCCTTGAACTCCATCTTGTAGGGGTGTTAGTGAGGGCTTGTAATATAGACATGCTCAATTCAGTATTCAGCTCCTATCTCCTGTTCATCTTCAGCTCCTATCTTCTCCCTCGAGGATGAGAATGGAGAGGAAGTTCTACTTTTCTAATGATGACTTGGCCTTTCTGATGACCAGCACCCATCCAGAAGCCACCAAGATTCAGCTCATTGGAACAAATGATGCTCTAAATATCTAGGAAATTCCAAAGAGGTAGGAGCTCTGTGTCAATAACACAACAGTGATAAGTTATGTATTTATTTTTTAATTATATCAAACAAACATACTAGCAATGTCTTTTTAAATTATCAAAATAACACAGTAGAAGGGCTGGAGATTTAGCTCAGTGGTTCTGCAGCCTTCTTCCCAAGCGCAATGTCCCTAGTTCGATCCCCAGTATCAAAAACAAACACACAAACACTGGAAATTTATGTACTTTTCAATGTTCATTTTAATTATGAAACCACTGTTTTAGTGCTTATCACAGTAACAATTTTCTCATCGAACACTTAATGACTGAATTTCAACATTTCTTCAGAGATTATAAAGGATTTCTTAGGAAGTATACTTACAGACTGATATTATTTTATCATGTTTATTTGGAAATTTTCCAATATAGATAAATTAATTTTAGATAGGAGACGGCAGCAAAATATCATAAATAGTACATTTTTTATGATTATTTCCTCAGATATCTTCATGACTGATGGTGAATGTAGTGAAACAAAGCTTATTTGAAAGCCCTAGAATTTAAATAGATATACTTTGAAGATTTTCAATATTCTCAAGGTATTTTCCCTTGACATAGACACACCACCTCTAAGCTTAGATACACACTTTTTTAAATAGGTGAACAAAATCTGATCTTAGAAATGTTTTTGAGCTTCCTAATAAATACCATAATAATTATGCACCATAATAATTAGAGTCATTTTTTAAAAAAAGATTTACTTAGTACATAGAAGTATACTAATGCCTCAGTTCATGAACGCTTCTGTTTGCAAACAATTTTGTTATCAAACAAAAGCATTCAGCAAAATTTTGCTTCTATTTCCAAATTTCCCATGAGGTGACAAACACAACCACAGCTATCTTCCTCATACAAACACAATAACAGCCATCTTTCCACAAATTGTAAAACAAAGTAAATTCATAAACTGAGATGCCATCATAGTTTAGTAAAGGTTAGTCAAATAAATAGGTATTTAAATATCCCTTTCCATTAACCTTACAAGTTAAATTAAGTTTTGTAGTCTCCCCTTTGCACAGAAAAGGTAAAACATTAAATAAATGCCCAGGCAGGAATTAAGAGCTAGGATCCTATAGCCTGGCATTTCAATTTAATTAGTAAATAATGCAAGAAAAATCAAGATTTAGGGGGAAAATATGATGTAGGCTGTAGTTGGTTAATTGTACCCTGGATCTAATTAACGTTGTGTTCTTGTCCATATTTTTTATCTTACAAGTCTAAACCACTCTCATTCTGACCCTGGGTTTTCTTTAGCTAATATAATGTAGTGGAACAGATAAAGATGTAGTGCTAAAATTTTTGCATCCTTCTACTTGAATTCTGCCCTTTTTTTTAAACCCATCTCTGTCATCTGTGTGAACTGATACCTGGAGAAGGAGACACATGAAAACAACCAATATGGTTCAGATGACAGTCAAAGCCCAAAAGCAGAAGCAGTTTTCTCAGACAAGGTGAAGTTTGTGCAGGTTTATGACACTGCCTCTGCCCAGTAGAGCCCTGCAGCTAAGTCTGGTCAATATTTCCAAACGATAGAATCATAAACTAAAAGACTGACTTGTTATTGAAGTCCATAATTGTAGTAGATTGTTATATAGCAGGAGCTAACTGTTACATGATTTTGAGAGTTATGGACCCTGGATATGTTTGCTGATTCTAAAACTTACTTTCTCATATATAAACATACTGCAGTATCAAATTTTTGTGAGGCTCAAATTTGTAGATGTCATATTGTATTGCATATAATTAATAAATATGAATTACTGTTACTGCTGCTATTGCTATGGAGACTATATTACTACTGCAATGGCCAGTTTTACTAGTGCCATTAACTAAGAATTATAATAGTAATATTTTAAAAAGCTATGGAAGCGCACAGAGAATAGAAACTTGCCTGTTCCTTTTAAGTTCCTGGGGAAGGCTGAGGAAGTAGTCACATAAGAGCTGCTTTGAAGGTTTTTGAAATGGGCAGAGTTGTTGCTTAATGTTTGCAAAAGGCTAGCTTCTACTGATTATGGAGAAAACATTAATTGGATTTGTGTAATGTTTCACTTGATGAAGCATTTTTTAAAAAAATACTTTATTTGGTAGCCATAGAAATCTTTTACAGCAGAAATTTTTATTTTAATTTTATTCTTTAGAAATGGTAATTCTAGGTTTTCATGATTTATAATTATTCAGGTTGAAAATCATGGAGCTTCCCTTGAATCCCAGCTTTTTTTTTTTTTTTTTTTTTTTTTTTTTTTTGATACTGGGATTAAACTCAGGACTTCCCACTTGCCAGGCAAGCACAGTGCCACAAAGCTAAATCCCTAGTCCAGACCTCAGCCTTCTAGCTTCAACAAAATGTGCTTTCTCCATATATCAAAATATTTTTTCTTATATCATATTGTTTCGCTAAATCAATTAGTATTATTGAAAGTTTATAAAGAAAACATTTATGTAAGACTATCAACATACCTACAAAAATATATCTTTTAACTCACACTATACTCATTGCGCCTTTGGATTTTTCTAAATACTTCATAGTTAAGCAGAGAGTGTCGCGAGCCGGTGACGCAGAGCACTGTCCAGCAGTGCCTCAAACCTGAAAGAGCAGCGGGGTGGAGATGGGGCAGAGAGAAAGGAAGGACGCCAAGACAAGATTCTGATCAAGGCGACGTTTATTGCCGGCAAGCGTCTGCCTTTTAAAGCAAAAAACCACAAACTATTATGGGATGGGGTTACAATAGTAACTGAAAGGTCACACAGGAAAAAGCAAACAGGCTCAACAAAAACAACCCACCGTGGGTAGTAGTAACCCGGACAACCACACATCTAAAGGTCAGAGACAAGAAACTGTAACTTTCAGGAATTCCACAAAGGAAACACACCACCTGCTAAACTGGAGAAACTTAACACATATGAAGTTACTAAAGTTAACAATACTTACAGCCAATACTCATGATCCCCACAAGAGAGGTTGCCACTCTAAGTAAAATCAAAAGTTTATCTCACATTCATTTCATATTGTGTCTCTATGTTTGTGTATGTGTGTGTGTGTGTGTGTATGAGAGAGAGAGAGAGAGAGAGAGAGAGGAGGGCAAAATGGAGAGGGGAGAGAAAAAGAGGGAATACATCCTATAATAAGTCTTTTTCACATTACATTAAAACTTTGTAAGAAATACATTGCTTAAAGTACTGGTAATTTAAAATGGAAGTACAAAAGAATTTTAACTACTTAGGCACAGGGAAAAACAATTTCATTTTGGACATATAGGAAAACCTTTCTGCTATGTGGTAAAGACCTATCTCTTGATAATTTGAGATGCGACCTGTGATTGAAAGCTAACAAAGGGCATAGTTGCATCCATTTAACATCTTTGTAGAGATTTAAGCCTCAATGGTGGTACAAAGACCAACTTCTAAAGTCAGTAGTTTCATTGTAAATCAGATTTTATGTGGTTTTTCTAGTTTAAAAATGCCATTTTACAAGGCATCATTTAGTTGTCTGCCACCAGGCCAATGGTGGCCCTTTTAGAGTCATAAATTTTAATGAAGCTTTGGCTTATTAACAATCTCTGAATTGTGCTAAGAGTCCTGGGTTTACAGGGATTACTATCGCATTCTGCTTCAACCAGTCTCCAGGATAAATGTTTTAGTTCATTTTCTGTTGCTATAACAGAATGCCTGAGATTGGGTTATTTATAAAGGAAAAAAGTTTATTTACCACCTGGTTCTGGAAATGGGTAAGTCAAAGATTGGTGGCTGGACCTGTTGAAGACCTCACACTGCATCAAGTCATGGAAGGGCAAGCAGGTATATAAGGAAGAAATGATAAATTGAGGGTAGGTTTACTTTATAACAACTGCTCTGGTGGTAACTAATTCAGTGCCTCTAGAGCAAGAACTTACTTACCCAAGAAAGCCGTTAACCAATTCAGGAGTTCTCTGCCCCATGACCAAAACATCTCCCATGAAGCCCCACATCCCAACACTCATGCAACTGAAGCATTAAAGTTTGAGCACATAAACTGTTTTGAAAACACACTCTGCATTCCATGCACCAGCCTACAAGAGCTAGGATAGAGAGTTGTGATACATAGCTGGATTTAAAAGGATACCATGTTCACTTGGGTGTTGAAAAACAACCCATTTTTGTAGTCTGGGTTCCATAGGCTTATCTAAGTAGCCCATATCTTGTTTCTGAGTTCCATCCTATGCATTAATGTCTTACCACTTGAAAGGCCCATACTCACCACAGTTTCAACTCAAGCCAGTGGTCCCTGACATGTCTAGCAGCAGGGACCAGCTTCCTGGAAGACAGTCTTTCCATGAAGGGGTCCGTGTGGTGTAGGAGAGTGGTTTGGAATGATTCAATGAGCATGCCACTTAGATCCTCACACGCGTAATTCACAGTAGGGTTCGAACTTGTCTGGGAGAATCAGATGCTGACACCATGGAGGAGCTTGGTGATAATACAAGCACTGGATTGCAGCTGTAAATTCAGAAGGAGCATTGCTTGGTGGCCTACAACTTACCTTCTGCTGTGTGGCCTAGTTATTAATAGACCCCAAACTGGTACTAGGATTGAGGACTCCTGAGATAAACTATTGATTTTTCTTCTTGATAAGAAAAAAGTAGGCCACTCAAAAAAATTAGGAAAGAGTTTAATAAGCCATTTCAAAAAGCAGAGCAATCAAATACCATTCATCATGTGAAAATAGATGCTCACCTTCACTAGCAAATCGGGAAAACAAATATTAAAACCATAATGAGATATGATCATGTACATACCACCCCAATAAAACTAAAAGGATGGCATTGGTAAGTGCTGGCAAGGATTCAGAGCTTTGGAGACTCTTATGTGCTTCAGTAGGAGTGCAAGTTTTGGCAGCCACACTTTGTAAGAATGTTCATTGGTTTTTGCTTTAGTTTCAGTTTAAGAATCCCACTTCCAACAGAAATACTTGTACATATGCATATGCAACAAGATACCTGGCCCAAGAATGTTCATAGGATTCCAAATTAGGGAATACTCTAATAGCTATTGTCACTATGTATTGTTATGTGACAGACTCTTATGCAGTCACAGAAATGAACTTGCTATACACACTAGCATGGATGAACATCACACAGATAATGGATATAACAGAAGCCAAACACAAAACAATTTACTGAACTATTTTATTGCTATCACCTCAAAAATAAGAAAAATTCAATTATTAATATAGAAATAAGGGCTTTGGTTACATTTAGGAAATAGAGAGACAAAGTGATTAAAAGGAGATACCAGGAAGACCCCTAGGGGCTTTGTTGATGGTGATACATGTTTGCTTTGTGGCAGCTTATTGTGACACTCAGAATGAAATTTTTTTTTCATTTCTCATTGAGTTTATTGGTAACTTTTAGGTATACAGTACAGTTACATTCATCATTGGGATCTTGTACTTTTACATGACAGGTCTTGGCTCTCATTTTTTCCCCTAACCCCTGCCCTCCCTCCCATGTATGAGCTTTGGTTTTATCTTGCTCTTCTTTTTCTAGGATTCTAAGATTCATCATTAGGTTGTTTATTTGAGCTTGCTCTGTTTTCCTAGTGTGGGCATTCACTGCTATTAATTTTCCAAGTAGAACTGCTTTCATTGTGTCCCATAGAATACTGCATGTTATATTGGCATTACCATTTATTTGTAAAAACTGTCTAATTTCTTCTTTAATTTCCTCTGTGACCCATTGATTGTTCAGGAGAGTGTTGTTCAATTTCTATGTGTTTGTGAAGTTCTTATGATTTCTTATGCTATTGATCTCCAGCTTAATTACACCAGGAGCTGATAATATGCATGGGATAACTTTGATTCCTTTGCATTTATTTAAACCTGTCCTATGAGCTAGTATGTGGTCCATTTTGGAGAATGACCCATGTGCAGTTGAAAAGAATGTATATTCTGATTTTGTGTAGTGGAACACTTTATCTACTTGTATTAAGTCCATATGTTCAAAAGCTTGGTTCAGTTGTAGTATTTTGGTGTTGATTTTTTTGCTTAGATGATCTGTCTATATGTGATAGTGGGGTATTTATGTCTCCTGCTACAACTGTATTAGTGCTTATTGGTTTTTCATGTTCCTTAATATTTGTTTTATATAGTTGAGGGCATTAATATTTGATGCATATATGTTTATGACTGTCATCTCTTCTTCTGGAATTGTTCCCTTTACAAGGATGTAGTGGCCTTCTTTGTCTCTCTTCATCAGTTTTGGTTTGAAATTTACTGTGTCTGCGAATAAGATTGCTACCCCTGCTTTTTTCTGGGCTCCTGTCTCTTGGAGAATTGTTTTCCACCCTTTCACTTAAAGTCTATGGGCTTCTTTTTGCACTAGGTGTGTTTCTTGTATACAACATATTGTTGGATTTTGCTTCTTAATCCATTCTGCCAGTCTATTTCTCTTGATTGGTGAATTGAGGCCATTGTCATTGATGGTTATAACTGATATGTACTGACTTATTATTGTCGTGTTATTGTCCTTTTGTTGGCTCTTTGTAATTTTTCCCCCTCTCCCTTTAGTTTCTTACCTTGCCTAATTGATTTGGTCTGTTGAGCCTCATGGTGTTGTGACCTCATTGTCTTTTTCTAGGAAATTGTTTAAAATTCCTTGTAGTGCTGGTTTGGTCTTCATGAAGATTCTTAGGTATTCTTTTTCATGGAAGTATCTTATTTCCCCATCCATTTTGAAAGAGAGTTTTGCAGGATACATCAGTCTAGGTTGGAGGTTGTTTTCTTTTAGGACACAAAATACTCACTCCAGGCTTTTCTTGACGTCAGTGTTTGTGTGAAAAGTCTGCTGTGATTCTGATGGGCTTTCCTTTGAATGTGATTTGTTTCTTTTCTCTTGCTGCTTGTAGTATTTTGTTCTTCTGTTGGTTTCTGGGATTGTGATTATTATATATCTAGGTGTAGATTTGTTTTGATCATGGCTAGTTGGAGTCCTGTATGCCACACTTATTTATATGTCAAATTCTTCCCCTCTGTTTGGGAAGTTTTCTGTCATTAATTCTGTGCACAGATTTTTTTTAAGTCATTTGTATTTTTTCCTGCTACTGCATGGATTCTTATCAGTCTTATGCTATTCTTCTTTGTATCATCTAGGAGTTGTTGGATCAATTTCTTGTGATCCCTTACTGATTTTAAGAGACTTGTCTTTTCACAATCACCAATTGCAATCTTATCTTCTATATCTGAAATTCTGTCTTCTCATTTATTTATCCTGCTGCAAAAACTTTCAATAGAGTTTTTAATCTCCTGTGCATCTGTTTGAATCTGTTTCATGGATTCCATTTTTTTCCTATGTTGGGAATTCATGGTTTCCATTTCTTTCTTGTGCTGGGCCTTAATGGCTTCTATCACGGTCTTGAGCTCATCTATTTTTTCTGTCATTTTCTGTTCTAGCATCTCTAATCATGTCTTTCATTGTGTTTACCATCTCTGTAGCTATCTGGGAAATTATTTCTGTTTTGAATTTCTCTAGAGCCTTCTTGCTACTTCCTGTGCTATGAGTTCAGAGTGTCCTGGTGGTTGATTGTCATACTTTTCATCCTCATTTGTCCTACTGTTTGCCATTGGTAAACTGGAAGTCTGTCTTTGTGTCTTGCTTAAGTGTTTTCTCATTTTTATTTTTGTTATTGGGTTGTCCTTGGTTTAAAATTCCTGGGTTATTACTTAAATCTTCCTAGTATAGTTGTGCTTTAGCTTTTGAGTCTCTAATGACTCACAGACACTCTCATTTTCATAATATCAGAAAAGACAACTCATTAAATCAACCACAATCCTTCAGCCCAACTGATACAGTCAGCAAAACAATAGCATTAAGCATAGCTTAAAAATTGACCATTTGTGGTATTCATTAAGCTATCACCTTTAAACCATGTGAATGAAATCAAAATCAAGGGACAGGCCAAAAAATGTTTACAGTTAATAAACTCTTCAATATAGCAACTTTACCCTTTAGAATGGGGACTTCAAAGGAGTTAGGAGGAGAGGAATAGATAGGTAGAAGAATTGGAGAAGGTTTCAAGTGAAGCCAGAAGACACAGGATGACAACACAAACGTTAGGAAACTCTTGAAGACAAGAGGGAAAAACAGAATGTAAGAATAAGGACAAGAATAAAACAACTTAACAGTATTAGAAGCTCACTTTCCTTTGAAACTAGTGACCCTTGAGTGAAGGAAAAGAGGGAGGAAAAGAAACTAAAGAAGATTAAGCAAACAAAGAAGAAGTCTGAGTTAGGGCAGGAATAGGAACAGAAAGGGAGATTAAGAATAATATGGGGAGCAAGCGACTGAGTTGGAAAAAGAGAACAGAAAAAGAAAGAACTTTCAGAATGAAATGAGGAAAATAAATAAGAAAAAGAATTTGAAGGGCCTGTTTCAGACTATATCTCTGCTGTCACAATACACAGTGTGTTCAGCAATGTGCAGAATTAAGTCATTTAGTCTCAGCTAGCTGATGGCAGACCCCTTAGATTCAGGCTGAATTCAGACTGCAAGGCCCAAATTGAACTCCTAGACCTCCTGCGGGGTTGAACTCTGCAAGGTTTTACTACAGGTTCCCTCTGCCCTTTCTCTGAAGATATTCAAAGTTCTGATGGAAGGTGGTGATCTCTCCAACTTACCAACTATGGAGATCTGATGTGCCTTTACTGTAGTTCACTTCTGTTCTATCTTCTGGAGCTGATAAAAATGACCTTTATGACCACCTGTGCCTCTGCAGATTGGATCCAAGAACTGGCACAATCAGGAGGCCTGAGAGCCTGGGGGATGGTGAGGGGGTGGTGGATGTTGTAGAGGCACCGGTGTGGCTAACTGGTCCTCACCAATCTGCTCAATGAAGGCCGGAGTGAGGATGGGATCTCTGCACAGCTGACCTGGTCCTCTTTGTTCCATTCTCAGGATGAAAATCTGAAAAACAAACAAACAAACAAAAAACCTCTCTTTTGTATATGAAAAAATATTTTAATAATAATCATATAATCCAGAATAAACTATATTTCCTGCATTCCTCTTTAGTTTCTTAAGTACTAAAAGAGAATATAATTCAACTAATATTAGATTTTACAGTTTACTCTCTATTTCTCTGTTACATTTTAACATGAAATCATCGAGTAGCCACACAGATCAACACAATAGAATAATGAATGTTTTGTTAATTTTTACAATTATTATGTGGTCACGATTTATTGTGAATAAACAGTGTTACTCTCTTGAGGCTCATTCTGTACCCAAAGCAACTCTGTGAGGTTGATAGCCATTGTATTACTTCTTAGGGCTGCCACAGCAAAACTGCTGGGTGGCTGACACCACTGAAATTTAATTTCTCACTGATTCAGAAGCTGCAAATCCAAAATGTTGGCAGAGGACGTGTTTTTGAGGCCACTCTGCTTGGTTCACAGATGATACTTTCTGGCTTTCTCCTCACCTGGTCTTTCTTGTGTGTGTGTGTGTGTGTGTGTGTGTGTGTGTGTGTGTGTGTGTGTGTGTCTGTGTCCTGGTGTCTCTGCGTGTCCTGTCTTCATCTCCTTTTATCAAGATTCCAGTCAGAATTGGGCATGGTGGTTCATGTCTGTAATCTCAGTCCCTGGGAAGCTGAGCCAGGATGATTACAAGTTCAATTCTACAACAAGGCATGCCCTTACGTTTAAAGTCAGTGCAGACTGCTCCAGTCTATACTATGGAATTTGGGGTATACGCTTTATGCAAACTTATATTTTTGTGTTATACTCAGATATTAAAAATATGAACTGTCAACTTTGAAACTCAATAGGTCAGAGTTAGGATTTCCCCTATTAGCTGTGCATCTTGGAAATGTCTCTCATCATTTTCATTCTTTGGTTTCTTATTTATTAAATCAATATTATACAATGTACCTCATAGGACCATTGCAAAGATTGAAATGAAATCATATCTGTGAAATACTTAGCAGAGCACCAAACATTTAATAAAATACCCACCATTGTGCAAATGATGTACAGAATTCTTGTTGTAGCCTTTAAATTTGTTTACCCCATTCCCTTGGGACTAGCACTATTGGTGATAAGATAACCTGTGTCTGTGGCATTTAGGAATAGAAAACCAAACAGGAAAACATAAAAATATGTTTTGCTGTGTCATGCTGATTGGTGTAGGAGGCTGTAGGAGAGCTGAGAAGGGAGCAACTAAGTTGCTGGAACTGTCACTAAAGGCTTTCCAGAGCAGATTCACTTGAACTTGACTTTGGATCCTGTAAACAAATGATGAAAAGACAGGACTGGTACATAGCTACTGTGTTGCTACTTACAGAGTAGTAGTTTTCTTTTGAGGATTCCTCTTTTCCCCACAGAAGACATCTATCCATGTCTAGAGACACTTCTGATCACCAAAACCAAGGGAAATGCTGCTGGATCTAATGGGTAGAGATGTTTACCAGGATGGCCCCAAACAGACTTTTTCTGTCTGTAGTGATGACATTGAGAAAGCTTTCTGTAAGAATTATTTTGAAGAAACAAAAAGAGAAAATGTAAAATATTCTTCGGTGAGTTTTTTTTTTTTTTTT
>NW_022900913.1:63408290-63409241 GCF_012274545.1 Fukomys damarensis
ATCGCCGCCCGCCGGTTATGCATGCTGCTGAAAAAAACCCCCTCTGGGGTCCTTGGGTCCTTCCTGGGTCTGTTGTCGCGCAGGCCGGGAGCTCCCGCGCAGGCCGGGAGCTCGCGCGCACGCCGCCGGGTGATCGCAGCTCTTCGGTGAGTTTTTATGTTGTATTTTCTTGTTTTGAAAGCACTATTTGGCCTAAGTGATGGAAGGCTTGCTTTTCAAAGTGTACCTCGAACATTCACAGTCTGTCCCTGAGGCAGGACTGGAGTGGGGAACCCTGTGTGTATACATTCAGGTCACTTGGTTCCACAGGATAGAGTCTCCAGGGTCAGCAGTGAATGATGGGAGATGATACCACAGAAAGGGACATCTGGCTCAGAGACACATGTGGCCTGGGCTGACATCTGGTGTTTTCACAGAGTGCAGAACAAATGGAGTCTTACAATCAGAAGAAGAAAATAATCCTTAAATGATAAGAAAGCATATGGGTCATGAAAAGGATAAAAACAAGGCAGAGAAAGCTGCAATAACTAGAAGCCACAAAATCACTGCTACTATTTTCTGTGTACTATTTAACTGACTTCAGTTGATATTTTATTGATCATCCTTCTGCTTTTCCTTAAGGTTATTTTTATTAGTTTCTTGCTAAAAAATAATTAGATCATTCCTTTGATATCCTTTTATGCTCAATAATAAAAGCATTTGGAGTTATGGATTTTCCTCTGTGTATAGCTTTGTCAGAATTCTGTATTACTGCTTGATTTACAGTTTTGAACAAGAGTGGTTTTAGAGACTGTTTTAATATTTTTGTATTTATTTAAGAACTGGTGATGTTTTACCTCTTGTTTTTAATTCTATATCGTTTGCACATAAATGATTAACATTTGGAATTTATTGAGATTTTCCTTTTATTTCTGTTGATTATAAAATATAATGTGGACCTTTTAGAAGATA
>NW_022900913.1:63409314-63443549 GCF_012274545.1 Fukomys damarensis
ATATATATATGCATTTTATAAATAACATCTGTATTTTACACATATAAAAATATGTTATTTACAAAGTTTTATTTTTTGAAAACCAAGAAGAGTGTCTTAAGTTTTCTACCATGACTTGATTGTGCCAGTTTCTATTTTTTTATAGATAGTGCCTCAGCTATTTAAAAGGCAGTAAACATCAGCATTCTATTATTGTAGTAAAATTTAAATTAAAAATATGAAAAACAAAAGTGAATGTTTTAAGTTAAAATTTCATGATTAATATATATTTTGTAATTTTTGACTTTTAGTCTCTAATTGCAAAACAAATTTGTACCTGTACTTTCCAGTTAAGCTCAAGAAGTCAGAATATCTTCCCATCAGCCTCCATCACACCATCCTGCCATTTCTGTACTACAATTATTATTATTGATTTGTTTTACTTGATTTGTTTCATTTAATTAGTTTTTTAATTCTTAATCAGCTTTTGCTTAATGTATTTTTAATATTTTTTTTCACTACCATGTGTTCTAAGGGAGTCAAAGTTACAGCTGTCTTGTAAGCTCTTGTATCACCGAGTCATAACCAATTTCATGTTGGGAATGTACAGGAGAATACACAGGCTCACGATATTTTTTTAAATAAATGGATAACAATGAATGAGTAGAATGACTGTTCAATTTCTACAATGAAGTCACTAAAGTAAACATACATTTTAGTTTCCAAGCATTCCCAGCCATCTACACTTTATTAGAGCCTTTGAGACTTTAAAACTCAGATTCTGTGGTTGAGGCTTTGCTTTCCCCCAGGGGAAGGGCTGTGATTCCTGCAGAATGGAGAGAGACTTTTCAGCCCATTTGACAAATGAACTGATCTGCAGATTGACTGTCTTGACCTTTGCAAATAATGTTCTTTTCTCTGATGGGTTCTTGTCCACCTGGAAAATGACCAGGGACACAGAAATGGGGGAGAAGAAAGCACACAGGGTTCATGGAATGTGCCAGGCCCTGGGCAGGGTGCTTCACTCTGCCTTCCTGCCATGTCTGTCTTGGGGACAGAACTATCACTTTTGATTTGACCTCTGTCTCCTGGGACTGGCACTGAGACCTTGTCATGAACTTATTATTCAATAAATGGCTGAGCCACATCTGCAATCAAGGCCTAAAAGTAAATCTGAAACATGAGCTGGTGGGTAGAATCATGACTAAGTTCTTCCTCAGAAACCCATTTCCTTATCCATCTTTCACTGAGCTCAACTGAAGGTCACTCCCTCCAATCTCTTTGCAGAGAAACTGAGGTAGTACAACAGCAATGACTTGGATATAAGGCCTCTGTCAGCTTCTTTGTAAAAGAAGAATATGAAAGGAGGGAGGGGTATGGGGAAAAATGAGATCCAAGACCTGTCACGTAAAGGTACAAGATCCCAGTGATGAATGTAATTGCACTGTATACCTAAAAAGTACTAATAAAGTCAATAAAAAAATAAAAGAAGAATATGCAGGTAGGTCAGGGAAGGTGGGTATGAAAATGGACTTTTGAACTACACCGAGAGAGATGTTTATATTTTCCTTGTTTTTGTTGAGAAACAGAAAGGAAGTAATACACAGTGTTCAAGGATTTTTGGCAAATTGTGTATAGTTTTGGGCAGAGTATAGGAAATGGAGGTGCAGAATAGGCCATGTGCAAGGTAGGGATGCTGCCCACAGGAAGGAGAGAGCTGAGAAAAATCTCACAAGGTGAGGCAGCAAGTGATGGATGAAAACAACAATATTTAGAGTTCAAGGGAATGGAGGAAGTTGTCCTACCCCCATGAATTGGGGAATATTTCAGTGAGGAGAGAACATTGAACCTTACTCTTAATGGTTTCATCTTAATCTAACAAATAGCTAACACTCCATAGGATGTAAAATGTGTTCTTTGAGAACAGATAGGTCAATAAATTTTCAGAGGACACACAGAGTTAAAGCATGAAGTTAGGACTCCAATCTAGTTTGTTTAGGCTCAAATGGTGAACTCTTCACAAGCAGAAAAACTGGTTCCAAGCCAAAGTGACACATGGCACACTTCTGCCTTCTAGTCCAAGGCTGAAGGAGACTGAAATCCCTCATAAAGTCCATACAGAATGTTTTGAGCATGTGTGGTCTTTATTGAAATAAAGTTCTGTGATGTTTCCAGAACTGTTCTCAAAGGCATTATGGCTAGAAAACAGCAAAGAAGAAGCTGCATTAATGAAAATGTAGAATGGTCTAGAAGGGAGGTAGAAAATGTGAGGAGGTGGACACCTCTCTGTGGTCAAGGTGAGAATTTACATCTGAAGTGTACTGCAGGGAAGGACAAGCAACATGCTGGGAACATCCATCTGGGTGTTACCTTGATACCCATAGTCAGGTCTAGTGTCCTCAGCTAACAGTCATGCACCCAATGCCATCAGCAGAGGCCATTCTGTGACCAAATGGACAGGGATAGAGAGGAACTCCCTTGGAAGTTGTGCTGGGCACAGAGTGGAAAACACTAGCAATGACCAGCACCCTCCTTCTCCTGGCAACCGTTGAGTGGCAATTGCTCGTCAAACACAGCTTCAGCCCTGCTCTGTCCCTCCCTAGTTCCAGATCAAAGATATCGTTATGACAGCTAATCATTAATTTCCCTACTTCCTGCCAGCCCCTAACTCATGCCAGACTCCACATTCTTTGGACAGATTCCCACAACACAAAGCACAAACCCAAATTCCTACTGACATCCTGTGCCTGAGACCCCTTCTTCTTCACTGTGTGTAATCTCCTTGTTGCACCAAGTACATAAGTAACAACTTTGTTTGATTACAGTGTTTCCTGGGAATCTCTAGTGAACTGACTCTGACATTCTCATTCATTGTTTTTGTCTCACCTTATAGCTTCTCTGTAGGAAACAGAAATATCGGAGACCTTATTTTTTAGATTTGAGCATCCAAGATTAGCCAGAATAAATGGTTTGTCCAAATCCAGATAGATGCTCTATTCACAAAACATGAGTCAAAAGCCAGAACTCTAAATCTCTAATCTTATACCTAAGATGGTGAAGCTTAAGCAGATATTATCCAAGGTAAGAATATAGCATAGTCATCCTGGTGGGAGGGTTAGGTTTGTCTTCTAACAAGCTGTTATATAGCATGGAGCATACCGGAAGAAAATCATATGTCATCATGGCTAAAACAATTTTACTTTGTCTCAAAATTAAGAAGAACCAGGCTCTAAAAAAGATGGAACATGGCTAAGATCACAGGTGGGAAACTACATCTGGCATTTCAACCTGAGTTAGACTGACTGAAAACAGGGCTTTGAATGACAATAGCCTGTGGTGATGGAGATCATTGCAGGATACAGGAGGTGACATAGAGCAAGGCAGTCATCTCCACAGTTATGGAGAGATGGACTTCTGTGCTTCCCTGTGGTGGGGGCTTCTGCAGTGGGGAGGGTGGAGGCAGTGCTGGACAGAGCCAAGGTGTCAGGGGAATGTGTCCACAGCCAACCTATGGGTGCAAGCACAAGCAAATCATGAAAATTTGGAAAGCATTTTAATTTCTGGATAACAGCTTAGCTCCATATTTAATGAAATTTCTACACAATCATTCAGTATTTTAACTATTCAAACACTTGAGAACTCCTGAAATGAAAGTGAGATGATATGTCCTCCTTCCATGGTTACTCTAGAGCAAGATGACCCCAAATGGGGAGACACGGCCCTCAGGAGATGTGAGCACTAGAGATAGAGGCTGGCTTCAAAGATCTAAGCAGGAGTGGGCAGCAGAAAGGATTGTGGAGAATGTAAGAGAAATTTGGAAAATCTTGAGATTTCCCCATTACAGTTGTCACCCAAGAAATAGTGTGGGAAGCAGTGTGACAGACACTGGGCTAAGAGGTCTACTGCTTGTTACAATGGCATCTTCAAAAATGTTGTGCAATAATCTTCAGAAATGCAAGGGAAATCAACAAAATGGGTTATGTTCATGCTTTGGTTTGTGTCAACCCCAGATGCGGAGGACTGTAGGTAGATGAGTATCTTAAGAGAACTGAAAATGAGCTAAAGGAAATAAGAGAGTTTGTGGCCTTAGAAATCTCCATTAGCACTGAACTTGGATGTCCCCTATCATAGGAGAGATAGCATTAGATCCATTTGACCTGACTCTCATGGCAGTTCCCATAAGGACAATAACTTGTAAACTCTTGTTTTACAAATCTTGTACATTAGGAGAAAGCTATAAAAAATGTAAAATGTCTAGAAAAGAATATATGTACAATGCCAAATGGAATGAAATCAGATTGAATAAACACTCCAGTAGAAAATGGACAAAGTATAAGGTAGGAGTAAATAAATGCAAAAGAAAAAAGCCATGAGAAAAAAATAAGTTCCTCAACCCTATCTATATTACAGGGATAAAATTTGAAAATATTATACACAGGTAGAAGAAAAGGTAAAAAAAAAATTGTAAAATTCGTGGTGGGCAAAAGTGTGAGGAAATGACATCCCCAATGATTACAGTGGGCCTTGGTATAGACTTGATTCCACAAACTTGGTGCATGTGTGTTAATATGAAGTTGCCGTGATGCATAGTTTGATAAAAGGAAAGGTTTTGCTTTCAGGCCTGGAGGTCATGTTGGGAAGAGCCCCTCAAAAACCAAGGTTGTGGTTGCTGAGGTATTTACACAGCCTAAGAGCACAGGAATTCCTTCTGCCTCAGGGTCCTCCCCAGGGACAGAGGAGGAAACTGAAGGTCTGGAGAGAGAGGCCTACCATTCAGCAATAAGAGACCCTGCCTAGGCTGGATGATAAGGGTGGGGACCCTCAGCTTTTTCTACACTTCCTACAGATTATGTCCCCTAACACTGAGCTAGTCTTTACTGACTAGAGGAGCTGTTCCCATGGCCCTGGGGTCTGGCTTCTCCCTCAAGTCTGAGCCATGTTCTTCTCCAGTAGGAGCAGTCTGGGCTCCAGGCTCTGCTTGTCCACTGCGCTTTGGACAGTAGAGTCATCTAGTGGGATGGGTGAGAGATGGGGGCCTCTTGTTCTATCTTCATCCTTGGTAAGACAAAAGCCCAGGCAACTATAAGTGCAACTCTTACCATTGGGCCCCACCTGCTCTCCCAGCTCCCTGCACTCATCTCTGGGACCCATCTCCAGACATTCTTTTTTCCTCCATGCCTCTAGTCCTCTACTGTTTCTCAGTTTTAGTTGTAGATTTCTGCTCCCCACTACCTAACAAAAAACAAAATAAGGCAAAACAGAAAACACAAACCCCACATTGCCTCAATGTAATTGGCCCTTGGGTTTTGGCATCAAATCTTCCAAATTTCAAGTCATAAAAATATTTTAATTTGTTTCCCTCTTCTTCCTGTTTCTCTTATTTGACTGACAAGGATTTGGTCCTGAGAAATCACGGAGGTAAAAGAATGGGCCAGAACTATTTTCAAGTTCTGAAAGAAAAGAACTGTCAGCTTGCAACCCTATAACCAGCAAGAGCATCTTTCACAAATGAAGGGAAAATCAGGAGACCTTCTTAGTGCAGAAAAACTCATAGAAATGCCTAAAATGATGGTCTAAAATGATGGCTAAAGGAAATTCTCTAGTCAGAAGGGAAATAATAGGATAAAGAATCTGAGAACAGCAAGAAGGAAGAACAAGGGAGAGAAAGAATAAAACTACAGTGATGATAACCAACTTGGCTAGCAAGTGAGTTAAGGTTTCTATGCTTGACTCAACTGGTAAAATGCCAATCTCAGTAGACTGTGTCAAGTTATAGAATCCCTAAAACAACAGCTAAGAAAAGTACACAAAGGATGTGCTAAAAATAGTGCAGGTAAATCAGAGTGGCATTCCAAAGAATATTCAAATAGCCAGTTAGAAGGCTTGAAAAATGTAATTTTAAAATTTGAAAGAAGAAAAAAAGAGCAAACAGACCAAGAAATGAAGTGATAGCTCCTAAGCAAACATATCATTGTCACCAAAACTGAACAAAATCACTCTTGATGATGAGGCTATGCCAAAGGACAGAGGAACCAACTTAAGGAGTTCCCAGGGCATAAAGTTGGATTCATAGGACACACACACACACACACACACACACACACACACACACACACACACAAACATTTTATCATAACCCACAGCATGAAATAAGTATCTGCACATTCATATGGATATAAGTAATGATTGAATAAATAAATAGTAAAAGCAAAGAGACAAATCTTTGTTGCAGAAGAACTGCACATAGTTTATGTAGATATCCCACCCTCGAGGAAATGGAACATAACTCTCATTACTTAAATATAAAAGGAACCTATGTCCTTTCAAAGAATAGAAAGTGGCAGGAGTACACAGTGAGGAAGAAAACAATTTTATACACGAGAAGCCTGTAAGCACTTTGTAGGTGATCAAGGCTCACATTAAAGGTGAGTCACACCAATAACATACGCAGTTGATGAGAATGGTATTCATTTCTGTGGCTTTCCTCCCCTAAAACTCATAGTTCAGTCTAATGAGAAGGACGTCTCAATCAAGAGAAGTGTTTATATTAGAATCAGATAAAGTAGGCTTTAGAGCAAATAAATAGATAGAGAGGGATATTATATGACTAGAGAATGATCAGCATATCAAGAAGATAATAATCAGTATACCTCCACATAATATCAGGAGTAAAAACTATGAGAAGCTAAAATTATTATAACTCAAAGAACAAATAGACAAATCCACAATTATACTTGAAGAACTTAACATCCTTCTTCAACATCTGATTAAACAACTAACCAGAATAGCAGGAAGTATACAGAAAAATTCAATATCACTACCAACCAGCAGGACCTAATTGACATTTATAGAATACTTCGCCTAGCCCTAGTAGAACACTCAATCTTTTCAAATTTCCATGGAACACATACCAACATAGATTGTATCCTAGGGCACAAAACAAACATCAACATATTTAAAAGTATCAAAATCATAGGAGTATTTTGTTTTTGGGGGGATTTTATTTTATTTTTTGGTACCAGGGATCGAACTCAGGACCTTGAGCTTGCAAGGCAAGCACAGTACCACTGAGCTAATCCCCAGCCTCATAGGTGTATTTGTTTAGTCATAGTTAAGCCAAACTAGAAATCAAATAGTGGAAGATAATAAAAAATACACTTGGAATATGCACTCTCCACAATAACCCATGAGTCAAAGAAGATATCTCAGAGGAAATAAAAAGTATGCTAGACAAAATGTGAATGAAAATAAAACACACCAAAATTTTGGGACTGAGCTAAAACAACACTGAGAGAGAAATACCCCGTACTAAATACTTGCATATAACATAATGAAATTCTAAAGCAAAAAGTCTAAATGCCACCTCAAGAAACTGGTAAAAGAAGATGAAAGTAAATACAAATCAAATGGAAGGACAGAAATAATGAAGATAAAAGCACAAATTAATAAAACTGAAAACAAAAATAGAAAAATTAACAACACAAAAAGTTGCTTATTTGAAAAGATCAAAAATATTGACAAACCTTTAGCAAGAGTGAAAATATGCACATATCACTATAAGGAATAAAATAGTAAATATCTCCATCAATTTTAAAGGCAAAGAAAGCATGGTATGGAAACAGCATGGCCATTTGTAAGCATCTACAAACATCTATCCAACAACTTGGAAAAATATTTCAGTTCCTTGATAGTCACAAACTACCACATCTCGTACAACATGAAATGGATAATTTAAATAGTGCACTAACTGTTAGGAAATTAAATTCATAATTAAAAATGAAATAATAAAATATTTCACTAGAAGAATAATAAATTCACTCTTTAAGAAAGTTTGAAAAGGAATGAACACCAATTCTACATAATCTCTTCAATAAATAAAAATGAATGCTTCTTAATTTTATGACACCATCGGAACATGATATCAAACAATATTAGACAAAACAAGAAAACCACAGATCATTAAACTTCATGAAAAAATCATGCAAGAGTTTATAACAAAACATTAGTAAGGTAAGAATGTGTACAGAGAATTATAAATCATTCAAATGTGCTTATTCTAGAGAAGCAAGATTATTTTAATATTTTAAAATAATGAAACTATGATAATATGCTGAATAAGAAAATAAACATATTATCAACAGATAGAGCATTTGACAAAATTCAATAAACATTCATGACAAAATGTCTCAGAAATATACAAATAAAGGCAAATTTCCTAAATTTGATAACATATATCTACAAAAACTCGATAGTTAGCATCATAATTAATTACTGTGACTACAACTGGAAATACATTATTGAACAATTATTGCTTTGCTGTTGCTATATTTCAAAAATAATTTTAATTTAAGTCACTTGAGTTTTTGGCTAATGTTTCAAGAAGTTGAATTTATTTATGTCTTTGTTTTTGAATTATGATAATTTTATCTTATAAAATGAATGTTTAATTCTCTGGCATTAAAAACTTGCATTCTACATTTTCTCTGAAGGATTTCATCGCTTTGTTGTTCATGTTTAAGGCTTTGATACTTTGGAGTGATAATTGAGCATGCTATAATCCAATTTTATCTTTCCCTTTGGTTAGATAATAATAGCAATAGTAATTATGAAATGGAGTCATCCTTTTTATATAATGTCCCCCGTCATTGACAAAGTGTCCAAAACTTCTGTTCTAAAAAAATCTTTAGGTAGCAATAGTAATAGAGACTTTGTCTCAATTTGCTCTCTATGGTAGACTTTATTGATATTAATGTATTTTGATATATGTGAAGACAAGCATTCTGATTGATTTACCATCATATCAATGTATTTTTTCCATTCTTTTCCATATATATATTTAAATTTTTTCCACAATAAAACCCAGGATTGGCTGGATTGGCTTAGATCTATACAGCCACATGACAAAAATTGACCTCTCTGTAATATATTCTGTATTTGTATGGAAAAGTAAAATATTTTTCCAATTTATGTCTTGTTAGTGTCCTTAATAAAATGTTATAGACTTTTTCATGTTATTTTTTACTATTTCCCCCATGGAAGTATTTCTATTTATTTGATATTGTGGCTATCAATATTTTTTAGCATTCATATTTTCTTTTTCTTTTTTTTTTTTTTGCAAAGGAGTCTAAACTTTCAAGCTTATCTCATAGAAACAGAAATTAGAGTCATAGGAAACAGAGCCTTGGTCATAGGGGATATAATTAAAGTTACACAGAAGGAATACATTTCCAGAAATCTGTTACCGAACAGGTAGTTATACTTCCGTATTCTTTTTTTGCAGGGGGCACCAGGGATCAAACTCAGGACCTTGAGCTTGCAAGGCAGGTATGACACCACTGAGCTAAACCCCCAGCCCACTTGTTTTCTTAAAAAATATAGCAAGAATTAATGATGCTATCATTACAAACATGCTAACTATGCTAACACATTTATTAATTAGCTAAATCTCATGATACCACAATATTTATATACTTGACATCTTAAACAAGATGAAAAATATATAATGTACATGAATTGTAAAAAAAAAGGTAAATAAAAATTTAAAAATAAATTACTATTCTGGGGATGGTGGCACACATCTGCCTTCAGCCCTTGGAATGCTAAGGGAGGAGGATCATGAGTTTGAAGTCACCCTTGGCTACACAGTGAGTTCCAGACAACCTGTACTACACAGTCAGATCCTGTTTCAAAATAAAAAACAAAACAGCATTGACTGCAACAGGCATACAGAAACAAATACAAAAAATTGTAGTGTAACTAAATGTTTGCCCTTTAAGAATATGAAAAATATATAAAAACATCTGATTTGTCACTTCTATTCAGCATAATATTAGGCAGTCTAACCAGTGCAAAAAATCAAGGGAGGAAAATAAATGATGTATAAATTGGAAACGAAAAATAATACTGTCCCTGTTTGCCAATCACAAGAATACAGACAAGAGAATTATTCAAACTGTCCTAGAACTAGTAGGTAAGTTCAGTAACAAATCAGTAGACAAGATCAATATACAAAAATCATCATTATTTCTGTATTTTAGCAGTGAATCTGTTAAAACCGTAAGTAAAGTGTGTTTTAATCACCGAAAATATGTAGAACTTACATAAAAAATCCTACAAAAATATCTCACAACTTTATATATTAAACTACAAATTGCTGTCAAGAAATTTTTAATAAATCTAAAACATTTGGAGGGAGACATACCATATTCCTGGACTGGAAGAATCAGTGTGACTGAGATGTATCAATATTTTTCAAATTGATGGGCAGGTTTACTAAAGCTTTCTCTTCTTGCCACACTTTCTTTCAAAGAGACTCGAGAACCTGACAACAATTTTCTGACTTGCTCTCATAAAGATAAATTTTAGCATCATTTGGTACAAATAATTATGAAGAGGACAAAGTAATTGGTCTATATCTCAACCTGTAAACATTTTCAAAAGCAAAATGACCTGGCAACATTTACTAGGTGTCCTTTCACAACAAAAGTTGTTTAAGTGGAGATAGGAAAGTACCTTATGAGGTTGTTTTGATTGTGTTTAGACAGGTCCCAGCAAGATTTTTGGATAATCTGAAGTTTTGTCAACAGGTGTTGTGGCCAAATAACTTGTACTAACAAGTAACCCTATGAGACTGAAAGGGTTTTAGTAAATTACCCAGATTCACATAGTTTATAACTAGCCTCAGCAAAACCCAAAATCATATTTTCTTGACTGCAAAAACAGTGACCCAACACCAATAGAAATATATTTATATTGTCTAACATGTTTTCCATTTCATTTATATTCTGTTACATTGTTTTTATAACAGACACACATATACATATATGTAAATTAGGTATAGGAAGTTAAATTCTTTTTTTTTTTTTTTTTTTTTTTTTTTTCTGTACCAGGGATCAAACTTGGTATCTTGCTGTCGTAAGGCAGCAGGGGAAGAAGTGAAATTCTTAAAGATTTCCCACATCAACATGTAAAATTTGGGTAACCTCTCTACACTCTCCTGCCTTTTCCATATCCCCATATAATTCAGGTGTGTGTGTGTGTGTGTGTGTGTGTGTGCTTGTGCATGTGTTTGTGTTCCACTAACACCCCAGGGATAAGTCATACTTGTAAAGCCCAAGATCTGTAACTGAGAAAGATAGAAGCTATAATTAAATGACTCTACATATCCATTTCCAAAATGTGTCCATTAACATGAAGTGGGACTATTTTCTGCATCCACTTTTGAGTTAGTTCTTCCTGTAGAGGCTTCTCCTGTCTGAGTTGTTTTCTTCAATATTTGATGTGATTAACAGAGCCGGCAGGACCCATACTGAAAACAACATACTGATCTGGCGTCTCTCCTATGAATTCCTAAAGCAATGAAAGCCAGAAAAACATTGTCAGATAGGGTCATAATAAAAGGCCCCATTGAATGTTGTACTTGTGAGCTTGTAAATTCAGTGAAGTTTATTGTTCTGATCTTGAGTCCACAGATTATGCTGCTTGATTTAAGGCACTAAAGAAGCAGTCAGTTTGAGCAGCAGTAAAATTTCTGCAGAATAAACAAACTCATAAACCAGCACTCTGCACCTCCTCATACTGCATGATTTCCCCCTTGGTTGTTTCAGCTCCAGGATGATAGTGGTAAAATGGTGCAACTTTTAGAACTTAAAAAGGCAGGATTCATATTTAAATGATGCCTATCAAAATGCTTTGCAATTTAAATTTTCACAAAACATTTTCATGAGTGAACACATTCCATGACAATAAACATAATGGTCCAGTGTGTAGGGGCTTGGCAGCTACTTACAGAGCATGTGAGGAAGTACATTTCAAGCCTAGTGGCTATCACTGGACTGTACATTCCTTACCACTTTCACAACTCACTGAAAACTACACAGGCACTACACAACTGAGGGTAAATCATTCTCATATAGATATGGTTCAATAGTTTGGAATCAGTGCGTGACTTCCTTGTATATTTGCAATACTACCTTTTTATTTTAAGCAGGTAGTAGGGCCTATTCAGAAAAGATCCTCTGTAGGTCTAATAATTTTCTAGTACTTTTTGTAAAACAAAAAACTTTTTTTCCTCATTGAGTTTATTGGTACTTTTTAGGTATACTGTACAGTTACATTCATCATTGGGATCTTGTACCTTTACAGGACAGATCTTTGTTCTCATTTTTGCCCATACCCCTGTCTTCCCTTCATCCCCTCCTCTGTTCCCTGTTAACAAAACCTTTTTTTCCATTTTTTTCATTTTCTCATATTTTTTCTTTTCCCTTATTTCCTTTCCCCTACCCTTCCCACTTCCCCTACATCTTTAGCCCTCTTTTTCCTTTTTCACATGGTCAATTATCTCATTAGGATCTTATGTACTATTAGAGTTTATTCACACCAGAGAAACTATTTGGTATTTACACATGTGTGACTTATTTATTTCACTTAAAAGTATGACCTCAAAGAGCTGGGACTAAAGGTTCCAACTGACCCAGCCATCCCACTACTGGGTATCTTTTCAAAATAATTAAAAGAATCATATCACAGTGATATACACACACCTATGTTTATAGCAGCAGCGTTTGTAATAGATAAAACTTGGAAACAGCCCATTTGCCCATCAGTTGGACACTGGATAAAGAAGATATGGTTTTTCTATAAAATGGAATACTACTCAGCTATAAAGAATAAGAAATTAGATTTGTTCATAGGAAAATGGATACATATTGAGGATATACTCCTGAGTGAAATAAATAAGTCACACGTGTAAATACTGAATAGTTTCTCTGGTGTGAATAAACTCTAATAGTACATAAGATCCTAATGAGATAACTGACCATGTGAAATAGGAAGAAAAAGGCTAAAGGTGTATGGAAAGTGGGAAGGGTAGGAGAAAGGTAATAAGGGAAAGGAAACAAATAGGAGAAAATGAAAACTCCTTGTATATTTGCAATACTACCTTTTTATTTTAAGCAGGTAGTAGGGCCTATTCAGAAAAGATCCTCTGTAGGTCTAATAATTTTCTAGTACTTTTTGTAAAACAAAAAACTTTTTTTCCTCATTGAGTTTATTGGTACTTTTTAGGTATACTGTACAGTTACATTCATCATTGGGATCTTGTACCTTTACAGGACAGATCTTTGTTCTCATTTTTGCCCATACCCCTGTCTTCCCTTCATCCCCTCCTCTGTTCCCTGTTAACAAAACCTTTTTTTCCATTTTTTTCATTTTCTCATATTTTTTCTTTTCCCTTATTTCCTTTCCCCTACCCTTCCCACTTCCCCTACATCTTTAGCCCTCTTTTTCCTTTTTCACATGGTCAATTATCTCATTAGGATCTTATGTACTATTAGAGTTTATTCACACCAGAGAAACTATTTGGTATTTACACATGTGTGACTTATTTATTTCACTTAAAAGTATGACCTCAAAGAGCTGGGACTAAAGGTTCCAACTGACCCAGCCATCCCACTACTGGGTATCTTTTCAAAATAATTAAAAGAATCATATCACAGTGATATACACACACCTATGTTTATAGCAGCAGCGTTTGTAATAGATAAAACTTGGAAACAGCCCATTTGCCCATCAGTTGGACACTGGATAAAGAAGATATGGTTTTTCTATAAAATGGAATACTACTCAGCTATAAAGAATAAGAAATTAGATTTGTTCATAGGAAAATGGATACATATTGAGGATATACTCCTGAGTGAAATAAATAAGTCACACGTGTAAATACTGAATAGTTTCTCTGGTGTGAATAAACTCTAATAGTACATAAGATCCTAATGAGATAACTGACCATGTGAAATAGGAAGAAAAAGGCTAAAGGTGTATGGAAAGTGGGAAGGGTAGGAGAAAGGTAATAAGGGAAAGGAAACAAATAGGAGAAAATGAAAACAAATGGAAATAAAGTGTCTGTAAATGGGGAGGAGAGGAGGGGGTGAAGGGAGGGCAGGGACAAGGGGAAAAAATGAGAACCAAGACCTGTCATATAAAGGTACATGATCCCAATAATGAATGTAACTGTACTGTATACCTAAAATGTACCAATAAACTATATGAGGAAAAGAAAAACTATGATCTCAATATGCATACATTTTCCTACGAATGACTCTAGTTTCTCAGTCTTTATGGCTGAGTAGTATTCCATTTTATAGAAAACCCACATCAAACTATTTAGAGAAGAGTCAGGGTAAAAGAAAATAACTGAAGAGAATGAGAAAGAAAATCAGATTTCCTCCCCAGCCTCTTAAGGATGTGAGTATCACTGTACTGTGCCCAGGATTGGTTCTGAACTGAGTAGGTAGAAAATAAATATTTGATTGTGATTAAAATTCAGTTTACTAGGCCTACAACATACACATAAGATTTTGGCATTTAAATATGCCAAAGGAGCATGAGTGGAGCCAAGGTGTCTGATGAGACTTTACCTGTGCATGGCCAATGGATGTGTTGGTGTTAACCAATGTGGACAGGTGGCTGGGGATTGGAAAGCATATCCAGCACCTTTAGACCACCTAATACAGGTACCTTGAGCACAGGTCCAATGCATTAAGGTTGGGAGCTAGAATATGATGGGAATTTATTTCCTTAAGTCATAATGGAAGCTTGCATGTCAGAATTTGCAATCTGTTATTTCCATCAGCTAGAAGAGATTCAATTCATATACTCTTAGTATTTGAAATAATAGCTACCCTTCTGCAGACACTCACTTCCAAGATATTAGTTTCCAAATCATTTATAAAATGCATCTTTTCTGTTACACTTTAGATTCAAATTATGATATAGTTTATTGTCATTTTCAAAAGACTTTGTGGTGTCCTTTTTTAATTTCTTATTTTATTTTATTTTCCGATACCAGGTATTGAACTCAGGACCTTGTGCTTGTGAGGCCGGCAGTAGCACCACTGAGCTAAATCCCCAGCCCTGTGGTGTCCTTTTTGATATTGTTCATTTAGGTAAATTTCTCTATTGTCTAATTTTAATATCATTTATAATCTATGATTAGTGATGTTAAACATCTTTTCATGTGTTCACTGACAATTTGTTCCTTGAAGAAATCTCTACTCATTTGACTTTTTCTTTTTGGTACCGGGGATTGAACTTGGGACCTTGCACTTGCGAGGCAGGCAGAAAAACCACTGCGCTAAATCACTGGCCCTCATTTGACTATTTTTGAGTTTTTAAAATTGTTGTAGTTTTAGTTTTCTATATGGTCTGGATCTTAATCTTTTATAGTATATCTTGATTATTTTTCTTTCCAGTACTTCTAAAAAAAAAGACAGGGAAAATCATGACAATTCTTATACTAATGGAAACTGAATGGGACAAAAGAAAGACATAGAAAACTGAAGACCAAATGCAAAAAAATACTTTTTCTTGTAGTGCATATGTGCATATGTGTTATATAGAGCATATGTATTATAGTAGGTATATCATATTTCATTGAACTTAAGATATGGTAGATTGTACAAAATTATCTTAGGTAATAACAGGAAAGAAAATATCAATTAAACTAATGTAGTATTTTCATAACATTTCTCATTTTTATTTTATATTTATTAACAGAACTAATAATGTTAAATATGAACTTTTATTAAATATTAAATTTTTACATACAATATAATGTTTTAGTCAGTTTTCCATCACTATGTGTGTTAGTCACTATCCTCATCAGTGGGACTAAATACCTGACATCTGCAACTTAAAAAAGGAGAGGTTCAGTTTGGCTCATGTTGTCAGTCCATAGTAGCTTGGCTCCAAGGCAAAAGGAATGGTGGAAGGGTCTGGTGGAAGAAAGATGCTCGCTTCATGGAGGATGGGAAGCAGAGCATCAAGAAGGAGCAGGGAAGGGAGATAGACCCTAGCAGCCACAGAGTCTCCTCTCTTCCAAGCTGACCTAACATCAACTTAGCTGTAAGCCTCTGCAATCCAATTGCCTTCCAAACACACTAGGCTATGAGGATCATTTTAGATCTAAACTGTAACACTGTGAAAAAATACATAACCTAATATGGAGGAAAGGTTTCTCTTAGCTCCTGATTTCAAAAGTTTCAGTCCATGGTTGCTTTGGGCCCATGGCAACACAGTACCTAATGGTGGGAGCATGTGACCCAGTAGGTCCATTCACCTCATGGCAGCTGGGAAGCAAAGAAAAGGGAGAAAAGGGACTCATTGTCCCAGTTTTCATGACCTAACTTCCTCTAATCAGGCCCCACCGCTGAAAGATTTCTATCTCCCAGTGATCTGGGAACCACATTTTGAACACTTAGGGTAGGGTTTGGGATGGTATCCAAGATCCACACTACAGCAAAAAGTAAAGTGAGCTAACAGGTTAACCTGGCTTCAAATTTCTGTATCTTCAAAGTCTAGCTTTCCTGAACCTACTTCAAATGTTAGGTCTGCAAGGTCTGTTTATTCATTCATCTCTATTATTCATTTGTCTCTACTGAGACATCAATAGAATTGGTGAGGTAACATTTCTTTAGACAGGGTTCCACTGTTATCTCTGGAGTTTATCTTGTGTTTGACTATGCTACAGAAATGGGAGCTACATCCTACTTGCCACCTGCCTAATACAATCTTTAGATGTCCTATTTTAATGGGCACTTCAGTTTCAATAATATACAGTATTTTAAAAGAATGTGTGGCTTAGAATCAATTAAATATGGAATGTATAGTATCTGTAATTTGTTTTAAAATGGATTCATGCCAGGAAAATTATTTTGCCACATTACAAAGAAAGAACTAAAAAAAAAAAAGAACTTTTACCTTGTTTTCATCTAACATTTTTATTTTCAAGGCAAAATACAGAGGCTTTTCTTTAAAGCTTTCAGAAAGGTTATAACCCATGAATATAGTGAAGTGATTTGTGATTAGTTTAATCATTCAGATTTCTGTTTACATTAAATGGCAACTATTTAATATTCTCCCATAGTTCTTTGTTAAAAAATCATAACAATCAATTAGGAGACAGAAAACACCAAGTTAATTAGTCAATGAATGCAGAACGTATCTTTTTAAGTAATATCAATTTTTTTTTTCCTAGAAAGAGTGAGAAGTTCATGCAGTATTAGAATGTACAACCTCGGGCTGGGGATTTAGCTCAGCGGTTTGGTAGCTTGCCTTGCAAATGCAAGGACCAGAGTTCAATCCCAGGTACCAAAAAAAAAAAAAAAAAGAATGTACAGCCTCATGTATAAAATGGCTCCTATGTTTTCCAAAAGTGGCAGTGATATTTAAATATCTTAAACATGATCCCATATTAATAAAACATTTTTAATCCTGTACTACCAATGTATGTAGGTACATTGATGAGAGCACATGATATTGTACTAATATATTATGTACATTTAAATCATATATAAAATATAAATTTTCAGAATGATATGCAAATGCAAATAAAAATTATAATGTGCTGGGGTATTTTTGGGGGGGATCTCCAAATGGTAATCTTTCACAATGATTTTAAGGAACACATTTCTAAAGTGTCACAAGTTTTGTCAATACGAAGAGGGACATTGGTCCTTTTAGGAAACATATAACTCATCATTTTATCAGTTTTTACTAGTGTCTTAATGCTCCAGGGTTAATTTGCTTCTGCAAGTGAGCCTTTGATTACCAGAGTGCAACTTCCTCATGTGGCAATAGTCTTAGGAGAAGTTCCCTGTGAAGTTAATTTTTAGAAATTGAGCTGGCTTCCTGCTGAGTTCATAAAATGGAAAATTTGTTTCTCTTAGGGTAGAGGGGAAACATGGCCCTTAGATGTAATAAAATCACAGTAAAGTATAAAGAAAATCTTTGAGAAGCCTATGTTTAAAGAAAATCATTACTTTTATGCTCAAATAATGTTACTCAAAATGAGATCAGGTCTTGATTGCAAAGAGTAATTCTCCCTCATTGGTCTTTTATATTCCTAATACAATACTAAAACATCTAAAGAAGAAGAGAAAAATAATAAAAGTATCTTCTTCATTAACTAAATGAAAGTTCTCCTCTTTATTTTTGCCCTCCTTGTTTTCAAAGCCCAGTCCAAACTTCAATTACTAAGTATTCTCACATTAGGATTACATTAGAAAGTATTACTGTTGCAAATAATATTATAACCAGCTATGCGCATAAAGTCATATATATTTATGAAGTTCACCAACACATAAAACTCTCCCTCTTGTTAATAAATTCACATTCTTTGGTTTGGAAATCATTGTAAATCTTCATTGAAAAAGCAAAGAATGGTGGAATATGGATCTTATTTTTGAATATTCATTTTGTTTCAAAATGTTGAAACTATACTGAATACAAAAGTATCAATATCTGGTTAAGTTTTTAAGTAAGAATTTTATAAGTTGCATCATTAGCTCAAAGTGGTACATTTTTAAAGCCATTAAAATGCATTCTGGCTTTGGATAAGCATCCATTACAGAAAGTGTCCACTAGTATTGACAAAATCAATTGTATTAACTTTTGTGAAAATGAGTTAAAAAACAAAATTTAATTTTCAATTGCATATTAGAAATATTCTTAAGTATATGTTTACTTCAATTTGTTTCATGCCATATTAATTTTTGGTTTGTAAATACTTATATGTTGGCCAAATTTTTTCTTACAAAAATATTAATATATTTTTATGCAATTTAAAGCATCTATATACTATTGTTAGTAGCACATTATATTGATTTGTATAAGTGATATACTGTTTTAAATTTTTTACATTTTTTATACAATCCTTCTTTTAATAACAACATGTTGGAAAAGCACACAGAACAATTTTAATTACAGAATGAACAAGTATCAGATTTAAATATAGTTCATAGTTAACACTGCAAGAAAAAAAGGAAGTTTCATTTCTTAAAAACAGGGAACTGAGCTGCCTGCCTGCCTGCGATCACCCGGCCTGCGTGGGAGCCCCCCGGCCTGCGTGACAACAGACCAGGAAGGCCCCAAAGACCCCAGAGGGTTTTTTTTTCAGCTGCCTGCCTGCCTGCCTGCCTGCGATCACCCGGTGGCGTGCGCGCGAGCTCCCGGCCTGCGCGACAACAGACCCAGGAAGGAAGGTAGCCACGCGGGCGCCCTTGAAACAGCCACACGACGCACCCCCCGTTCTCAAAACTCCTGATCGGGCCAGTCCTTAGACCAACTCTGCAGAGGCATAGGTTCCCATGAAGGGTAGTTTTCTGAGCTCCGAACTTTGAACATCTTTAAAGAAAGGGCAGGGGAAACCTGTAATAGAACGGAGTGGAGTTCAACCCTGAGGGTAAGGAAACTAAAGTTAGGCCTTGTAGATTGTGTTCAGTCTCAGTCGTGAGGAACAGCCATTGGCTAGCTAAGACCAGGGGATTGGGTTCCGCATATGACTGTGCATGTGGTATAATATGAGATCAGAGAGAGCCTGAAAGAGGACCTTCAAATTCTTTTTCTTTCCCTCTCTCTTTTCTCTTTTTTCCTCTTTCCACCCTAAAATTTCTTTCTTTTTTCTGTCCTCTCTCTCCAACTCAGTCTCTTGCTCCACCATAGTGTCCCTCATCTCCCTTTTTATTCCAGTTCCTGAATAACTCGGACTTCTTTTATTATTTTTTGTTTTTAGGAGGGGTTTCTCTTTATGTTCTTTTCTCCAGTCATTTTACCTCACTCATGGCTCTGTACCTTCAAGGGAAGGCAAGCGCCTGTTACTGTTAAGGGGATATATTCCTGTCCTTATTCCTGCACTCTCTCTATCCCCCCTGAAGTTAATAGCTTTGTAAAGATAGTAAGGTAATTCTACAACCTCTGGATTCACTTCAAACCTGCTCTAATTCTCTCACTTATCTAATCCTCTTGTTCTAAGTCGAACCCCCCATCCTAAATGGTAAAGATGCCATATTGAAAAGAATATTCACTGCAAACATACTATGAGCTGCTTCTTGAAATTAATCTAATTCACATGAGTTAAAGGTGATACATTAATGACTACCATAAGTGGTCAGTTGGCAAGCTGTGCCTGATCCTATTGGGCTGCTGAATGTATCAATTGGGACAAAGAGTGGTGATTGATTTAAAGAGTTGTTTTCTCTGATATTATGAAAACGAGAATGTCTATGAGTCATTAGAAACTCAAAAGCTAAAACGCAACTATATTAGGAAGATTTAAGTAATACCCAGAAATTAAAGAAGGACAACCCAACAATAAAAATAAAAATGAGAAAACACTTAAGCAAGACACAAAAACAAATATCCAGTTCACCAATAGCAAATAGTAGGACAAATGAGGATGAAAAGTCTGATAGTGAACCAACAGGACTCCCTGGACCCATAGCACAGGAGGTAACAAAATTGATCAATCAGGCTCTAGAAAAATTCAAATCAGAAATAATTTCCCAGCTAGCCAGAGAGATGATGAGCAAAATAGAAGTCATGATTCGAGACTCTAGAGCAGAAACTGAGAAAAAAATAGATGAGCTCAAGACTGTGATAGAAGCCATGAAGACTCAGCATAAGAAAGACATGGAAACAATGAATGCCCAACAGAGGAAAGAAATGGAATCCATAAAACAGATTCAAACAGATATCCAGGAGATTAAAAACTCTATTGAAAGTGTACGAAACAGAATAAAAGATTGCGAAGATAGAATTTCAGATATAGAAGATAGGATAGCAGTCAGTGACCGTGAAAAAAGAGGTCTATTAAAAACAGTAAGGGATCATGAGAAATCAATCCAACAACTCCTAGACGATACAAAGAAAAATAACATAAGACTGATAGGAATTCATGAAAAAACAGGAGAAAACACAAATGATATAAAAAAGCTCTTCACAGAATTAATGACAGAAAACTTCCCAAACAGAAGGGAAGAATTAGACATACAGATAAGTGAGGCATATAGAACCCCAACTAGCCACGATCAAAAAAAATCTACACCTAGACATATAATAATCAAGATTCCAGAAATCCAACAGAAAAACAAAATACTACAAGCAGTAAGAGAAAAGAAACAAATCACATGCAAAGGGAAGCCCATTAGAATCACAGCAGACTTTTCAACACAAACCCTTAGGTCAAGGAGAGCCTGGAGTGAGGTATTCCAAGTCCTAAAAGAAAAGAATCTCCAACCTAGACTTTTGTATCCTGCAAAACTCTCTTTCAAAATAGATGGGGAAATAAAATACTTCCACGACAAAGAGCACCTGAGAAATTTCATGAACACCAAACCAGCACTGCAAGGAATTCTAAACAATATCCTAGAAAAGGACAACGAAATTCACAATAACATGAGGCCCAACAGACCAAATCAAATAGGCAAGGCAAGAAACTAAAAGGAGATGGGAGAAAAAGTAAAAAGAGTCAACAAATGGACAAAAACATGACAAGAATAAGTCAAAATATATCAGTTGTAACCATCAATGTTAATGGCCTCAATTCACCAATCAAGAGAAACAGATTGGCAGAATGGATTAAGAAGCAAAATCCAACAATATGTTGTATACAAGAAACACACCTAGTGCAAAAGGAAGTCCATAGACTGAAAGTGAAAGGATGGAAAACAATTCTCCATGCGTCAGGAGTCCAGAAAAAAGCAGGGGTAGCAATCTTATTCTCAGATAAAGTAAATTTCAAACCAAAACTCATTAAGAGAGACAAAGAAGGACACTACATCCTTGTAAAGGGAACAATTCAAGAGGAAGAGCTGACAATCATAAACATATATGCACCAAATATAAATGCCCCCAACTATATAAAACAAATATTAAGTAACATGAAAAACCAAATAAGCACTAATACAATTGTAGTGGGGGATTTAAATACCCCACTATCACAAATTGACAGATCTACTAGGCAGAAAATCAACAATGAAATAATAGAACTGAACCAAGCTTTGGAACACATGGACTTAATAGATGTTTATAGAGTATTCCACCCCCAAAAACCAGAATATACATTCTTTTCGGCTGCACATGGATCATTCTCCAAAATAGACCACATACTGGCTCACAAAACAGGTCTAAATAAATGCAAAAAAATTGAAGTCATCCCCTGTTTATTATCAGATCATAGTGCAATCAAACTAGACATCAATAGCACAAGAAACTATAGAAACTTCACAAGCACATGGAAACTGAACAACACTCTCCTAAACAATCAATGGATTACAGAGGAAATTAAAGAAGAAATTAGACAGTTTTTACAAATAAATGAGAATGCCAATACAACATACAGGAATCTTTGGGACACAATGAAAGCAGTTCTACGTGGAAAATTCATAACATTGAATGCCCACACTAGGAAAACAGAGCGGGCTCAAATAAACAACTTAACGATGAAACTTAGACTCCTAGAAAAACAAGAGCAAGAAAAACCCAAAGCTCGAACAAGAGAGGAAATTATAAAGATCCGAGCAGAAATCAATGCAATTGAAATTAAGAAAACGATACAAAAAATAAATGAAACAAAGAGCTGGTTTTTTGAAAGAATAAATAAAATTGACAAACCCTTAGCTAATCTTATCAAAAAAAGGAAAGAAAAGGCTCAGATCCATGCAATTAGGAATGAAAAAGGCGAAGTCACAACAGATCCGAAAGAAATCCAGAGGATCATGAACACCTACTTTGAGAACCTGTACTCTAATAAAATGGAAAACACAGAAGAAATGGACAGATTTCTAGATACTTATGAATTACCAAAGTTGAACGAAGAAGATAAAAACATTTTAAACACCCCAATCACAATCAGTGAAATTGAAAATGTAATTAAAAACTTACCAACAAAGAAAAGCCCAGGCCCTGATGGATTCACTGCTGAATTTTACAAGACATTTAGAGAAGAACTACTACCATTACTCTTCAAACTTTTCAATGAAATTGAAAGAGAAGCTATACTTCCAAATTCATTCCTGGAAGCAAGTATCACTCTGATTCCCAAACCAGAGAAAGATACAACCAAAAAGGAGAACTACAGACCAATCTCCTTAATGAATATAGATGCAAAAATCCTTAATAAGATACTAGCAAACAGAATACAGAGGATTATTAAGAAGATCATCCATCATGACCAAGTCGGATTTATTCCAGAGATGCAAGGGTGGTTCAACATACGAAAGTCAGTGAATGTAATACATTATATTAACAAAGTCAAGGACAAAAACCATATGATCCTCTCAATAGATGCAGAAAAAGCATTTGATAAAATTCAACACCCATTCATGATAAAAACCCTGCAAAAAATTGGAATAGATGGTCTATACCTCAATTTAATAAAGGCTATTTATGAAAAACCATCAGCCAACATCATATTGAATGGCCAAAAACTGAAAACCTTCATGTTAAAATCAGGAACAAGACAAGGATGCCCACTATCGCCACTTCTCTTCAATATAGTTCTGGAAACATTAGCCACAGCAATTAGACAAGAGAAAGAAATTAAAGCAATAAAGATAGGAAAGGAAGAAGTTAAACTATCATTATTTGCTGATGATATGATACTCTACATTGAAGATCCAAAAAACTCCACCAAAAAACTTCTAGACTTAATTGACAGATTCAGTAAAGTATCTGGATACAAGGTGAATACCCAAAAATCAATAGCCTTTCTATACACAAATAACAGACAGACAGAAAGAGAAATAAGGGAAAAAATTCCTTTTACAATAGCATCCAAAAAAATGAAGTATCTAGGAATCAATCTAACAAAAGAAACAAAAGATCTCTACACTGAAAACTACAGCACTCTGAAAAAAGAAATCGAAGAGGATATAAAAAAATGGAAAGATATCCCCTGCTCCTGGGTAGGAAGAATCAACATAGTGAAAATGGCCATACTACCGAAACTGCTATATACATTCAATGCAATGCCAATTGAAATTCCAACACTATATTTCACAGAACTAGAAAAAAGAATCCAAAAATTCATTTGGAACCACAAGAGACCTAGAATAGCAAAAGCCATTATAGGCAACAGTCACATGGCACCAGGTGTAACAATTCCCAATTTGAAACTATACTACAAAGCCACTGTGATAAAATCAGCATGGTACTGGCAAAGAAATAGGCCTGAGGATCAATGGAACAGACTGGAAGACACAAAAACAAATGCAGATGTACTCAGCTACCTCATCTTCGACAAAGGAGCTCACCATCCTCAGTGGAGGAAAGATAGCCTCTTTAATAAATGGTGTTGGAAAAACTGGATATCAACCTGTCACAGATTAAAATTAGACCCTTATCTTTCGCCATGCACTAAATTAAAATCCAAATGGATTAAAGATCTAAATATTAAAACAGAAACATTAAACTTGCTGGAAAGTAAGTTAGGCAGAACTCTGGAAGACATTGGTATAGGAAAAGACTTTATGAACAAATCCTCAGTAGCACGGGAACTAGCAGAAAGAATCAACAACTGGGATCTCATCTTACTAAAAAGCTTCTGTACTTCAAAAGAAACCATTAGCAGAACTAAGAGACAATCTACAATGTGGGAAAAAATTTTTACCAGCTGTACCTCAGACAAAGGACTATTATCAAGGATATATAAAGAACTCAAAACAATCAGTCCCCCCAAATATAAAGACCCGATCCAAAAATGGGCATCCGAAATGAACAGACATTTCTCATACAAAGAAGTGAAAGCAGCAAGAAAATATATGAAAAAATGTTCCACATCACTGGTCATTCGAGAGATGCAGATGAAAACAACACTGAGATTCCACCTCACCCCACAAAGAATGGCTGCTATCAAGAAATCACACAATAACAAATGTTGGCGGGGTTGTGGGGAGAAAGGAACCCTCCTCCATTGTTGGTGGGAGTGCAGACTAGTGCAACCACTATGGAAATCAATATGGAGATACCTCAAAGAGCTTGGACTGGAGGTTCCATTTGACCCAGCCATCCCTCTGTTGGGTATCTTTCCAAGAGAACTAAAAGAATCATATCACAGAGAAGTATGTGCACCCATGTTTATAGCGGCACAGTTTGTAATAGCTAAATCTTGGAAACAACCTATTTGCCCATCCGTTGGAAACTGGATAAAGAAGTTGTGGTTTTTCTATAAAATGGAATATTACTCAGCCATAAAGAGCGAGAGAATAGATTCATTCATAGGAAAATGGATACATATTGAAGATATACTCCTAAGTGAAATAAATAAGTCCCACATGTGTAAATACCAAATAGTTTCCCTGGTGTGAATATTCTGCAACAATGCATAAGATTCTAATAAGATTACTGACATTTAGAAATGGGAGGAAAGGAGCTAAAGGTGTAGGGAAGGTGTGATACGTAGGGGAAGAACAAAAAGGGAAAAGAAAAAAATGTGAGAGAATGAAAAGATGAAAATAAAGTGTTTGTAGATGGGGAGGGGAGGAGGGGGTGAAGGGAGGGCAGAGGTAAGGAGGAAAAAATGAGAATCAAGACTTGCCATGTAAAGGTACATGATCCCAACAATGAATGTAACTGTACTGTATCCCTAAATGTACCAATAAACTCAATAAAAAAAAAAGAAGGTAAAAATCACTTACAGTGCAAATACCTCTGTAAACTTAAGTCACCAGTGAAGTAAAGAATTCGTTGGGTTTTTTTTACACACCATGTAGGCTAGTGTGTATGGTAAATGTATCAGATATAACATATAATAAAGAAGATACAGGCAAAATAAAAAAAAAAAAACAGGGAACTGACAATTAGGTCTTTAAGCTGGTGAATGGAGGCTGTGTCAGCCTTGAGGATGATTGTCAAACCCCAAAGTAGACCCCAGTCAGGCTTTATTTCCCCCACAGAAAGAGAAGACGAGACTTTGACCTGTAAGTACTTGGGACTAGGACCCATGTAAAAAGGCAGGATGTCTGAATGTCTGACATATGCTGCTTTTAAGGATAGAAGAAAAAAAAAGAAACCTCTGGAAAATAGCTCTCATTTTCCCCCATTAAGTTTATTGGTACAATTGAAGTAAACAATACAGTTACATTTATCACTGGAATCTTGTACCTTCACATGATATGTCTTGGTTCTTATTTTTTCCCATATCACTGCCCTCCTTTCACTCACTTCACCCTTCCCTATGAAAAATAGCTCTTGAGAGACAAAAAATTCCTTTCTACAAGGGACAAATAAAAGAAAATTTCAATGAGAAATCAAGTACCTAACCTGTGCTGAATTTATGCTACCATACCTGAGTCACAGGAATTATCAAATCAGAATATGAATTGGAACTCACGCTGATAACTATCCTAATGCAGAGAAGAAAGAAGAGAAGCTAATGTTCCAAAAGACAGAAAACCAAATTAGAAAAGCTGACCTGCCCAGTAGAAATCATGAGAAATGAAATTAAAATAAAGCAAGCAGCAAAACGTTTAGTAACAGAAAGCACACAGTAAGATGGAAATAAGCACTATATGTAATTCACATAAACTGTAACATAATATCCATTAGTAAAGAGAATGACATTCTCAGATTGAAAAAATATAGCAACAAAACCTAATGACAGGCTATGTTATAACAAAAATACACTAATGCACATAGTTTACCCTAAAAACTTACATCCTGAGAAATGTTATTAGTACTTGATGTCCCTCAAAGAAAATAAAGGAATATATATGAAATCCAGAAATATAGGTGAAACTTAAAATCATGAAAATAAAAACAAATGCTTTGGTGGTAGTTTGAGGGTAGTTTGAAGTAGTTCAGAGCATAATTCTGATGATTTAGCATATCCAGGTATAACGCTCACGCAGATGAAGCGATCAATATTTGAACAAAGAAGAAACAGACAGATCTGAGATAATCTGCATTAAGCTGGAATCTTCAAGAAACTACATGTTCAACAAAATCAGGGTTTAAATATATTCACTGGTATGTTCAACATCACTGGTCATTTGAGAGGTGCAAATTAAAACAACTCGGAGATTCCATCTCATTACAGAAAGAATACTATGAAGAAATCAACTAAAACAAGTGCTGGCAGGGCTGTGGGAAAAGAGGACTCCTTCTCCATTGTTGGTGGGAGGGTAAATTGGTGCAACCACCATAGAAATAAGTGTGGAGATTCCTCAGAAAAGTAGGACTAGCAGGGGATTTAGCTCAGCGGTTCGGTGACCTGCCTTGCAAGTGCAAGGACACGAGTTCAATCCCTGGTGAAAAAAAAAAAAAAAAAAAAAAAAAAAAAAAAGTAGGACTAGAGGTTCTATTTGACCCAGGCTTTCTTTTTTGTTGTTGTTGTTTTTTGTTTTTTGTACCTCCCCAAAAGAATTAAAAATATCATACCATAGGGCCTGGGAAAGTAGCTCAGCAGTGCAGTGTCTGCCTGACAAGTGTGAGTCCCTGAGTTTGATTCCTGGTACAAACAAACAAAAAAAATCATCATACTACAGTGATATTATTGAACATCCATATTTATAGCTGCACAGTTTGTAATAGTGTTTGTAATAGTTGGTAACAGTGTAAATAAAATGTGTAAATATCACATTGTCTCTCTGGTATGAGAAACTTAAAGAGTAAATCAGGACCAAAATGTATAATAGACTGTGAAATAGGAAAAAAAATCAAATTGGTAGGGGAATTAGGGAAGGGGCAGAGGGAAAAGAAGGAAAGGCAAAAGGAAAAAAAAATAGAAAGGGTAAAATGGAAACAGCTTTTTAAAATGAAGTGAAGAGTGGTTGAAGGGAGGAGAAGGGAATGGGAAAAAATAAGAATCAAGATCTATTATGTACAGGTACAAATTCAGTACGATGTATGGGATCATTATGTATATCTAAACTGTACTAATGAACTTAATGAATTTAAAAAGTACAATTAGACTTAAAACAGTGAGCCAAATACCAGATTAGACATGGCTGAATGAATTAATAGTTAAATAGAAATTTGACTAGAGAAAATCAATCAGAATACAGCTTGAAAGGAAAAGTGATGGAAAATACTTATTACAGGAGATATAGTAATAGACTTACCATATACCCTCATAAAGCTTATGTTTCAGCTGAGGAGTGTTGGAGACACAATCAAACATGAACAGGAAAATACTGTTTTTAAAAATTAACTTTATTGGTACATTTAAGGTATACAGTAGAATGACATTCATCATTGAGAATTTGCATCTTTACATAATCCATCTTGGTTCCCATTTTTCCCCCTTTGCCCCGTACTCCCTTCAAACCCTCCAGCCCTTCCTATCTACAAAGACTTTGTTTACATTTTTTCTTTTTCTCATATTAATTCCATTCCCTCCTTTATTTTACCCTCCCCACTTCCTCTTCTCTTTTCCCTTTTTTCTTCCAACAAACATTATCTATTATACCTTTTAGTCCTTATTTATACTTTGTTTATCACACTGAAGAAATTATTTGATATTTACCCATGTGTGTCCTATTTATTTCACTTGAGTATCAACTCGGTGTGCATCCATTTAGCTATAAATGTCTCTAGTTTCTTGTTCTTTATGTCTGAGTGGTGCTTCATTTTATAAAAACAAAATAAAACAAACAAACAAACAAACCATTTTTTAAAATCCAGTTTTAGCTATTACTAATTGAGCTGTTATGAACATGAGTACACATAAATCACTGTGGTACAATTCTTTTAATTCTTTGGGGAAGATACCAGCAGGGGAATAGCTGGGTCAAAAGGCACCTCCAATCCTAGATCTCTGAGATATCTCCATACTGAGCTCCACAGTGGTTGCACCAGTCTGCGCTCCCACTAGCCGTGGAGCAGGGGTCCTCTTTCCCTACATCCCCACCAGCATTTGTTATCGGTTGATTTCTTCATAGCAGCCATTCTTTCTGGCAGAGGTGGAATCTCAGTGTTGTTTTCATTTGCATCTCTTGAATGACCAGTAATGTTGAACATTTTTTTAAAATAAATTTATTTGCTATTTCTACTTCTTTGTCTGAGAAATGTTTGTTCATTTCAGATGCCCATTTTTTTTGTACTTTAACTTTTTCTTTATATCTTCTTTTATTTTTATTTTTCATTGAGTTACATTCATCATTGGGTTCTTGTACCCATGACATGGTCTTGGTTTTTATGTTTTCCCCATAGTCCCTCCCTCCCTTCACCCTCTCCACTCTTCCCTATTTACAAAAACTTTGTTTCCATTATTTTGTTTTCTCATATTTTTTCTTTTCTCTTATTTCCCTCCCCTCCCCTTCCCACATCTCCTACACCTTTAGCCCTTTTCTTCCTATTTCACATTGTCAATTATACGATTTGCATCTTATTTTCACTTTTAGTTTTTCACACCAGAATCTATTCCGTATTTAAACATGTGTGTCTTACTTATTTCACTTAAGAGTATGGCCTCAATATGCAACCATTTTCCAATGAATGACTTTAGTTTCTCATTCTTTACAGCTGAGTAGTACTCCATTTTTTTCTCTCATGGAGTTTATTGGTACATTTTAGGTATACAGTACAGTTACATTCATCATTGGGATCTTGTACCTTCACATGACAGGTCTTGGTTCTCTTTTTTTTCCCTTGTCCCTGCCCTCCCTTCACCCACTCCTCCCTTCCCTATTTACAAATACTTTATCCCTGCCTTGTAGATGCCCATTTTTGGATTGGGTCTTTATATTTGGGAGGTCTGTATTTTTAAAGTTCTTTATATATTCTAGATAATAGACCTTTGTCTGAGGAGGAGCTGGTGAAAATTTTTTCCCACATTGTGGATTGTCTTTTCACACTGTTGGTGGTTTCTCTTACTGTGCAGAAGTGTTTTAATAAGAAGACATCCCACATGTTGATTGTTTGTGCTGGTTCACAGGCAACTGAAGTGTTGTTCATAAAATCTTTTCCTACGTCAAAGTCTTCAAGAGTTCTACCTAACCTCTCTTCCAGTCAGTTCAGTGTTTCTATTTTAATATTTAGATCATTAATCCATTTTGATTTTAGTTTAGTTCGTGATGAGAGATATAGGTCTAGTTTTTCTCTTTGGCAAGTTGAAACCCAGTTTTTCCGGCACCATTTGTTAAAGAGGCCATCTTTCCTGCAGTGAGGGTGTTTGGCTTCTTTGTGGAAGAATGAGGTGCCTGATTGTGTCTGGAGTTGTTTCTACATCTTCTAATCTGTTCCACTGGTCCTCAGGTCTGCTTCTTTATCAGTACCATGCTATTTTTTTTTTATCATAGTAGCTTTGTAGTATAGTTTCAAATCAGGGATTGTGAAATCCCCTATCTTGTCTTTATTGTCTAGAATTGCTTTTACTATTCTAGGTCTCTTCTTGTTCCAAATTAATTTTTGGATTGTTTTTGCAAGGTCCGTGAAGGATGCTGCTAGGATTTCAATTGGGATTACACTTAATCTATATAGCAGTTTTGGAAGTATGGCCATTTTCACTACGTTGATTCTTCCTATCCAGGAGTAAGGAATGTCTTTCCATTTTCTGATATCCTCTTCAATCTCTTTTTTTTTCAGAGTGCTGTAGTTTTCAGAGTAGAGGTCTTTGATTTGTTTTGTTAGGTTGATTCCTAGGTGTTACAATTTTTTGGATGCTATTACTAAAGGAATTGATTGCCCCATTTCTCTCAGTGAGTCTAGTTGTTGTGTATAGAAAAGCTATTGATTTTTATGTATTGACCTTGTATCCAGCTAATTTGCTGAATTTAGTTATTAAATCTAAAAAAACTTTTGGTGGCATTCTTAGGGTCTTCTATCTAGATTATCATGTCATCTGCTAATAATGACAATTTGACTCTTTCATTTCTTATATTTATTCCTTTTATTTCTTTCTCTTTTCTAATTGCTGTGGCTAATGTTTGCAAAGCTATATTGAACAAGAGTGGTAATAATGGACATCTTTGTTTTGTTCCTGATTTTAGTGTGAAGGTTTTCAATTTTTGACCATTTAGTATGACATTGGCTGTTGGTTTTTCATAGATAGATTTTATCAGATTGAGGTAGAGACATCTATTTGAATTTTTTGGATTTTTTTTCATAAATGTGTGTTGGATTTCATCAAATGTTTTTTCTGTATCTATCAAGATGATCATATATATTTGTCCTTGGCTCTGTTAATATAGTGTATTATATTTATTGATTTGCATATGTTGAACCTTCCCTGCATTGCTGGGATGAGTCCCATTTGGTCAGGGTGTGTGATCTTGATGATCTTCTGCACTCTGTTTGCTAGTATCTTATTGAGAATTTTTGAATCTATGTTCATTAGAGAGCTTTGTCTATAGTTCTCTTTCTCAGACAGGTCTTCCTCTGATTTTGGGATCAATGTAATGCTCGCTTCCAGGAATGGATTTGGGAGTAATGCTTCCCGTTCAATTTCACTGAAGAATTTAAATGGTAGTGGCAGTAGTTCCTCTCTAAATGTCTTGTAGAATTCAGCAGTGAAGCCATCAGGATCTGTGTTTTTCTTAGTTGGTAAGTTTTTATTATGTTTTTCAATTTCATTGATTGATATTGGGTCATTTAGAATTTTTAGGTCATCTTTGATCAACTGTGGTAATTCATACATATCTAGGTATCTAACCATTTCATCTTTATTTTCCATTTTATTGGAGTATAGGTTCTTGAAATAGATACTGATGATCCTCTCAATTTCTGCTGGGTCCAATGTAATTTTACCTTTTTCATTCCTAATTGACCCTTTTCTTTCCTTTTTTTTTTTTTTTTTTTTTTTTTTTTTTTTAATAATGCTGGCTAGGGTGTGTCATTTTTTTTTTTTATTCTTTCAAAGAACTAACTCTTGCCTTCATTGATCTTTTGTAATGTTCTCTTAGTCTCCATTGCATTCATTTCTGTCCTGAGCTTTATAATTTCTTCCCTAGGTTTGTTCTGCTTTTCTTTTTCTAGATGCATGAGGTTCAATGTCAGGTTGTGTAACTGAGGTCACTCTGTTTTCCTAATATGAGTATTCACTGCTATGAATTTCCCTTGAGAGACTCTTTCATTGTGTCCCATAGATTCTGACAGGTTGTATTGACATTGTTATTCAAGAACTGGCTGATTTCTTGTATAATTTCCTCTGTAACCCATTGGTTACACATAAATGTGTTGCTCAATTTCCATGTGTTTATAAAATTCTTGCAGTTTCTTTGGGTATTGATGTCCAATTTCATCACACTATAATATGATACTGATATATAGGGAATCACTTAAATTCCTTTGCACTTAATCATGCTCTATGAGTGACTATGTGGTCTATTTTGGAGAATGACCCATGTACAGCTAAAAAGAATGTATATTCTGATTTTGAGGGGTGGATCATTCTGTAAATGTATGCTAAGTTCATTTGTTAAGCGTTTGATTGAATTCTACTATTACATTGTTTATTTTTTGTCTGGTTCACCTATGTACTTGTGATAGTAGGGTATTGAGGTCCCCCACTACTATTATATAAGACCTCATATGATTTTTCATTTCTGTATTTGTTTTATATAGTCGGTGTACTAATGTTTGGTGCATATATATTCCTGATTGTCACCTCTTTCTCTTGGATTGTTCCCTTTACAAGGGTATAGTGTCCTTCTTTGTCTCTCTTAATCAGTGTTGCTTTTAAATCCACTTGATCTGCAAAGAGGATAGCTACTTCTGCTTTTTTTTTGGTTCCTGTCACAGGGAGTATTCTTTTCTACCCTTTGAGTCTGAGTTTCTTTTTGAATTGTTTGCTTCTTGTATGCAACATATTAATGGATCTTACTTCTTGTCCCATTCTGCCTGTCTATTTTTTTTGGGGGGGGTTGGTGAATTGAGGCCATTAACATTGATGGTTATAACTGATATGTATTGAATTGTCCTTGTTATGACTTTTTCTTTTTGTTGGATTTCCCCCCCCTTTGCATTTAATTTCTTGTTGTACCTGATGGATTTATTCTGCTGGGATTCCTGGGGTTGTGGTACCCATTGTCTTTTCCTCAGATGTCATTTAATATTTTTCAGAGTGCTGGTTTGTTATTCATGAAGTTCCTAAAGTGTTCTTTATCTGAAGTTATCTTATTTCTCCATCAATTCTGAAAGATAGTTTTGCATGGTACATCAGTGTGGGTTGGAGGTTGTTTTCCTTTAGGGTTTGAAATATATCACTCCATGCTCTTCTTGCCTTGTGGGTTTGTGTTGAGAGGTCTGCTGTGATTCTGATGGCTTTCCTTTTTATGGGCTTTGTTTCTTTTCTCTAACTGCTTGTACAATTTTGCTCTTCTCTTGGTTTTCTGGAATATTAGCTCTTGTAATGCCTATGTGTAGTTTTTAAAAAAAATTATGGTTAGTTGGAGTCCTAAATGCCTCATTTATCTTTATGTAAAGTTCTTTTCCACCATTTGGGAAGTTTTCTGCCATTACTTGTATCAAGAATTGTTTTTATGTTATTTGCACTCTCTCCTGTTTCTTCACCAACTCCAGTCAGTCTTATGTTATTCTTTGCATCTTCTAGAAGCTGCTGGATTGATTTCTTGTGGTCCCTTACTATTGTTAAGAAATTTTTCTTTTTCTGGTCACTAATTTCAATCCTGTCTTCTATATCTGAAATTCTGTCCTCATTCTGCTGTGTAAAAACTTTCAATGGAGTTTCTAATCTCCTTGAAATCTGTTTGCATCTGTTTTATGGGTTCCATTTGTTTCCTATGTTGGGATTCCATCATGTTTCTCAGCTTCTTTTCTTTTATTAATCTGTTTACACTGTAGATTTTTTTAAATTCTTTTTATTGAGGTTATTGGTACAATCTAGGTATACAATACAATTATATTCATCATTGGGATTCTGTACCTTTACATAATAGGTCTTGATTCTCATTTTTTCCCCTTGTCCCTGCCCTCCCTTCACCCCCTCCTCCCCTCCCCATTTACAAACACTTTATTTCCATTTTTTCAGTTTCTCATATTTCTTTCCACTCCCTTATTACCTTCCCCCCACCCTTCCCACTTTCCTTACACCTTTAGCCCTTTACTTCCTATTTCACATTATTAATTATCTCATTAGGATCCTGTGTACTATTATAGTTTTTCACACCAAAGAAACTATTCCATATTTCAGTTAAAGAAATCTCTGTAGGAACATTAAAAATAGGGAATCCTAAAATAAAACCTAAAAAGGAAAGTAAAAGAGAAAAGGCAATGATGTAACATTAAAATAATCCTTAATTCTGGAGATGAAAATGGTCCCTGAACATATTTAAATTGCTTCTCGCTCTTATAGTCTTATCTTATTCTTTTTTTCATTATTTAGAGAATAATTTATTAGTTTCTGTGATCAAAACCATGTAGATATGACCTTACATATTTAGTACGATGCGTCACCCCTGTACACATGGAAAAAAATAAAAAAATAAAAATAAAAATAAATTAACATTTCTAGGCCAATATGG
>NW_022900913.1:63443781-63451922 GCF_012274545.1 Fukomys damarensis
AAAAAAAAAAAACAAAGAAAAGAATAATATCCAGACAACAGCAAAGTTCTGTTGCTGTTGTGGTACCTGGCACCATTTTTTCTATTAGCCTCTTAATCATCATCTGGAAAGAGAACATTCTAGAGTAATATCATTAAATGTAGCTCTGATAAAGCATGGTCCCTACTATGTATCATAAAGCAGGAACTAGATATTTTACATTCATAAAGGTATGATACAGTACTGTCCTACATCAATGATACTAGATTCAGTTTTGGTTTGAAATTTACTTTGCCTGCAAATAAGATTGCTACTCCTGTTTTTTTCTGGGCTCCTGTCACATGGAGAATTGTTTTCTATCTTTTCACTTTAGTCTATGGGCTTCTTTTTGCACTAGGTGTGTTTCTCGTATACAACGTATTATTGGATTTTGCTTCTTATTCCATTTTGCCAGTCTATTTCTCTTGATTGGTGAGTTGAGGCCATTGACATTGTTGGTTATAACTGATATGTACTGACTTATTGTTGACATGTTATTGGCCTTTTGTTGACTCTTTTTACTTTTTCACCTTCTCCTTTTAATTTTTGGCCTTGCCTATTTGATTTGCTCTGTTGGGCCTCATGGTGTTTTTTTGTTTTTTTTTTTTTTTTTTAACCAAGGATTGAACTCTGGTTTTTGTGCTTGCAAGGCAGGCATCAGAAAAACTGAGCTAAATCCCCAGCCCACATGCTAGAATTATTAATCATGTCTTATACTATGGGAACAATCTCTGCTGTTATCTGAGAAATTATTTCTGATTTCATTTTTTTCTAGGTCCTCTTTTGTTGTCAGTTCAGGGAGTCCAGGTGGTTGAGTACCAGATTGTTCCATCTTGTTGCCCTTTGGGGTTAACAGCCTTAGGTGATCTGGAAGTCTGGTTTTGAGACTTATTTATGTGCCTTTTCATTTCAACAGATGCAGCCTGCTGTTCCTTTGTTGAGGTGACCTTTTGTTCACCCAGTGGTCTTTAATCCTCAGCAAGCCACAGAGTAGCCTTTATTCTGTTGCTCATCAATACACCAAATTCTGGGTTCAGTATGGTGGCCTTTGGGATCCCTGAGCTGACCTGTTGTCTGGGAGGGCTTCTGGCTGGGGCTGTGCAGACTTGGGATGGTATCTAGATGTGTTTCTCACTATGTCACTGTTGTCCAGCAAGGCCTTTGGCTAGGGGCTGTACACCCCAGTTCCTGTTGTCTGTGCTGGCTTCTGGCTAGGGTCTCCATGCACTTATCAGTGGTATTGGGGCAAGCCTCTGACTGTTGCTTATGCACCTGTGCAGCTCTTTTCTGGGTGGGCCTTTGTTTTGGGTGGGTGTGCCCATGCCTCTGGGATTTGGGCAAGGCCCTGGCTGAAATTCACATGCAGCTGCACCACTCTGGTCCACACAACTGCTTCCTGGGATCTGGCTGAAACTTGTGTGCTAAAATGCACCAATAAACTTAATGTTTATGGGAACCTAATCCCCAAATATATGTCTTGATGATATGAGGAACAAGTGCCTTCAGGGAGAAAATGAGGGCTAGGTAAGCTCATGGGACTTTCAATCTCTGAGATTAGAGGCTTTGTAAGAAGGGAGACCTGAATTTATATTGTTCCTAGCCCTTGCCCTGTGATGCCCTCTGCCATGTCATGATGGAGCAAGATGCCTACACTAGGTGCCAGCATCTTGTTATTGTACTTCTTGGACCTTAAAAATGTGAAAATTAAATGTCTATTTTTCTATAAATTACTTAGCATATGGTATTCTGTCATAGAAAACACAGGAAGGTTGTTGGTAAATTTTTTGTCATAAAGTGTTATCAAAGAAAAGAGTTTTCAAAGTACCAAGGAAAATTAACTTCCAACTTAGAATTATTTACCTAATTTTTTAAATTTACTGGTGGAGTTTGAAGATGAAATGAAGATGTTTTTGAACAAAGGCTGAGTTTCCTACAAAAAAAAACATTGCTAAAAAGATGTGCTTTCATCCTTTACTGACAGGATGTACTTCAGGGAGAAGGAATTAAACAAAGCAAGAAGAAAGTGCAAGCAGTAGTGATGAACATGGCATCTACTTGTTACCTATAAACACACTGTTAAACAGGGTCTGACTCTCCTGTTTACTCACACCCTTCTGGAGTTCAGTCTCTTCAAAGCTAGGGGTTGAGCTTTAACTGATCTTAAGTACTTCAACAGTAAAAAAGGTTGAACATTAAAAGGTTTTTTAATTTATTTTATTTTATTTTTTAAATTTCAGGCCATTTTTATTCTCTTTTCTGCAAACTGACCTTACCCAGATATTTTTCTGCTAAGTTACTGGGGCTTAAATTTGTAATTGATTTTTGAGCTTTTGTTAAAATATTTATCCCATGGAATTTTATAAATATTAGTAATATGCTTTCTTAGTTTGACATTTACTTTTTTATTCTATTAATGTTATTGTATCGATTTTCACTATTTTCATATATTTAAATCCCCAGAAACATATCAAAACTTTCACTATTGTTTTAATGTGATTCTTAGAAATCTCTGGACACTCAAAAGTATAAGTATTAAAAACTATATTTAATTATAAACATTCTTTATTTCAGATTTTTGGCTTGAAATTTTAATTCATCTGAATATTACGTTGTACAATGTGTAATAGGCGTTCAAGTTAATTTTCATCCTCAGTGTGATTGCATAAATTAAAGTTGCATAGTAGATGGATGAATTAGAATTTATTTTACAAAATTTTTTGTGGTGTCAAAGTGAGTTCAAAGTTATGGTTCTTTGGTACTATATGCCAACATTTCTATTTTTTACACTAATTATATTAAAATAAAAAAGCCTTTTAAATAATGTCAGGACATTAAATATTCAAGATCACAGATGCATTTGGAGAACTAATGCTAATATATGAAAACATCTTTGATATCTTGATAATGACAGTGACTCTATAAGGCAATGGTAGGACAAAAGATAGTGTCCTAAAATTGATTTTGCATTGCAGTAGATTTATTTTCAATAAACACAATTGTATTAAATTTGCAGAAGCCCCGAATTGGAAGAGTAAGCACAGAGTATTGAAATCACTTTATATTCAGTTATTAAATATATCATTGGCTATTGATTTCTCTGCATGAGTTATGCACTCATAAAAATGCCTTGGAGTGCTAGATTCATCAAAGGTTAATGAGTAGTTAATTTTCATAAAGGGAAGTATGACAAGAAATGTTTTTCTTGTTACTGCTTCGTTTTTATTTTTAGTTGTTTAAATGAGTTAGGCAATGTTCCTAAATTTATAAACTTTCCCTTTTTCATATTCTCTTCTAAATTTCATAAAATCATAAAAATATTGTTTTACTTTTATTCTTATGCATATTTTGATTCATTATCAATATTTTCATTTGAATGGTACTGCAAGCTGCCATTTTTATACATTAACAAATGGGACTTATGAATTTAGACATCAATCTAAGATATGCTTTACTTCCCTGTTTTCAAAAGCTGGCTAATACAGCTCACTGAGTACTAAAGAAGGACCTTGTGTAAATCTCTGGGTTTCTGTCTTTCAATCTTTTCCTCTCCAGTACTTTTTCCTATAAAGACTGGTTTCTTTGGCTTCCTTAGACTAATAATGCCTCCTCGACCCAGGAATATGTCAGTGTCTCCCTGGGGACTCTTTTCTATTCTGTACATGGAAAATTTTCCAGGCAATACTGTTGGGTAATAAAAGGATTCAACTCATTGGTTTCTCACCTCTCAGGTATTGCTATTCTTCACTGCTTGATTCCCAGCATGCCAAGTGTTGTTGTTATATGAATTCATTGAGATTCCTTAAATGGAGGGCAAATCTGGCCTCAGGTAGTCTGAAAGTGGAAATTTGTCTAATGGTTAAAATGTTAGAAAGTTTTTGCAACACTAGACAACCCAGTCATAAAATTTATTTGGAAATTGAAGATCCAAAATATACAAAACAAATTTTTAAAAGAAAAATAGAACTGGAGGACTTATAATATCTGAAATGAAAACATATTCTAAATCCAATGTAATCGAAATTATTAACAGAAGGATGCCCATGGGCATTAATGAAATGAGATCCAGAAATTAATTCTTACATTCCTTTAATGGCATTTTGATTTTAATAGTGAATCCAAAACAACTTAGTAGGGAGAGGTTATTCACTTTAATAAATAATATTAGAACAATTGAATACACTTGTCAAACAAGTATTAAGAATTTGCCTCATACCACACACAAAGATAAAAACCAAACTTTAAGAGACAGAACACTAAAATTTATAGGAAAAAATATGATAAATCTTACTAACCTTGGGTTAGGTGAAGAGTGCAGCACATAAAATGATAAATTGATAAATTGGATTTCATCATAATTTAAAACATTATGCTTTAAAGGACATCCTTAAGAATATAAAAAGATGAAGTAAAAAATAAAAGAAATTATAATATATAAAATTTTTACAATATAATATTAAGACAAACAATCCTATGAACATTTCACTAAGGAAGATGTTCAAATGTCTAATAACATGTGAAATGATGCTATCACGAATCATTGTGGAAACACAGATTAAACCACAATGAGATGCCACTACACACCGTTTACAAAAGAATAGGAAACAAAAGGCTTTGGCAAGAATATACAGAAAATGGAACCTTTGAATGATGCTGGTGGGAAAATGAAATGGTGCAGCCACTTAGGAAAACAACCTTGGAATTAATCAAAAGTAGGACATAAACTTTCCATATGGTCCAGCAATGTCACTTTTAGGGATGTTTCTGTGATATATGGAGACATATGTCCACAGAAACACGTGCACTCAAGCATTTATAACAAGGTTGTTAATATGAGCTTGAAACTAGATATATTCTAGGTTCTAGTTGTACAACTGATGCATGAGTAAATAAACACAGTGCATCGATGCAATGAGATATTCTTCACCAATAAAAAGGAACAAACTACTTATGCTAAATGAAAAAGATTAGATACAGAGAATGCATTTCATATCATTTTGTGTACATAAAAATCTCCAGAAAAATGCAAACTGGTCATTGCTGCAGGTTGGGGTGGCAAAGTGGGGACAACAGGATTTAACTGCAAACAGGCACAAGATGTGTAATTGTGACTACACCATTCTACACATTTTTTAAATGTCATTGAATTAAACATTTATAATGAGACATTCTATACTATGTAAATTATATCCCTATTAAATTTCTTTTGAAAGAATTGAAAACTAGAAGATATGACTCAGGTGGAAAAGTAGAACCTCTCCTAGCACTAAATATGTCCTTTCTACCGCCAAATATTTTCAACCAAATAGAAGTCTACAACTTTTGCTATTGGCTTCTAATATAGAAAACCAGAAATACCGAGTCTACTTGGCAAGGGTGTTATCTTAGGATATGGTGAGGAATGTCTGCAGAGACAGGGAGATTGAACAGAAAGACAAGGATCTCATTGAGAGGGATTAAATTTCTTTTTTTCCCTTTCATTGAGTTTATTGGTACATTTTAGGTATACAGCACAGTTACATTCATTATTGGGATCTTGTACCCTTACAGGACAGGTCTTGGTTCTCATTTTTTCCCCTTGTCCCTGCCCTCCCTTCTTCCCCCCATGCTCTTCTCCCCACCTCCTCCCCTCCCCATTTACAGACACTTTATTTCCATTTTTTCACTTTCTCCTATTTTTTTCTTTTCCCTTATTACCATTCCCCTACCCTTCCCACTTTCCATGCACCTTTAGCCCTTTTCTTCCTATTTCACATTGTCAATTATCTCATTAGGATCTTATGCACTATTATAGTTTATTCACACCAGAGAAACTATTCGGTATTTACACACGTGTGACTTATCTATTTCACTTGGGAGTATATCCATAATATGTATCCATTTACCTATGAATGAATCTAATTTCTCATTCTTTATAGCTGTTGTATTCCATTTTATAGAAAAACCACATCTTATGCAATTTCCAACTGATGGGTAAATGGGCTGTTTCCAAGTTTTAGCTATTACAAACTGCCGCTATAAACATAGGTGTGCATATATCACTGTGATACGATTCTTTTAATTCTTTTGGAAAGATACCCAGCAGAGGAATAGCTGGGTAAAATGGAACCTTTACTCCCAGCTCTTTGAGGTATCTCCATATTGATTTCCACAGTGGTTGCACCAGCCTGCACTCCCACCAACAATGGGGAAGCATTCCTTTCTGTCCACAACCCCGTCAACAATTGTTATTGTTTAATTTCTTGATAGTAGCCATTCTTTGTGGGGTGAGGTGGAATCTCAGTGTTGTTTTCATCTGCATCTCTCAAATAAGAAAAATATTTTTAAGAAAAAAAATTTTCTGTGCAAGTTAAGAAACATATCAACCTCAAATATGCCTCCACAATTTGAAATTGGGCAAAGTTATGGATTTTTGGTCTTATAATTTTCTCACTACAACTTTTGTTATAAAGTAAGTCTGTCTTTGCATTTAAATACTGTTATTTTGTGGAAGGATATTATAAGATTATAATTAAAATGGAATTGCTTAATTATATTTTAAAAGCTTAATGAAAACAGATTTACTTAATAAAATTATTTTTATGTAATCAGGTTTAGGTTTATTATCTGTTAAATTCTCCAAGGAGGTTGAAGATCCAACTATGATAAAAATGACATTAGACATAGTAAGTCTATGCTTCCATGTCTTTCCCTATTACCTCATTTTATATTTGAAGATTAAAGAAACAGACTGAATCACTGAAAAATGAATGCTTGTAAAGTAATAAAAACACATACATCAAAATTCCCCTTCCTCTGAAGAAGAGTAGGGAGACATTCATCTGATAATCATATATCATTAGTGATAACTCAGTTGTCATCACTGAGTATGTTGTATTTCACTATGTGACTCTCTGACAGCCAGCTGCCATTTAATTAAACATGATTTGCTATGCGTATTTTGCTTTTGATAGCAAGAAAAAAAGGTTATGGGCCAATATTATCTTTTAGTTCTTAGATATTATAATTTTAATATTTAACAATTTTAAATAATGTCATTTACAGAAAATATGCCCCCAAATATCTCCTTGAATGCGTGTAATATTGAGTTACTATAATTAAAGGAGTTTTAAACTGGTGTTAGTAAACTACAAAACATTTTCTGAAGCTCTGTAGCCAAATGGAAATGAGAGGATTTTCAAACTTAGGAAACACAAATTAATGTATTAAGGTGTAGTAGCATAAGTAGAATGTGAGACAATGATAGGAAGAACATAAAAAGTAAAACAGAACTTCAGTTAATATACAGAGAACCACTGGGTAAAATATATCCTTATCTTATAATAATACTATAATTTCTTCATAATGCATCTAACATTTAAGGAAAGTTTTAGGCATACCATCTTCAAAATAGATGCATAATTTCCAGATGATGGTATAAGAAGGAAATATAATAGTTGAGAAAGTTTTGATATATTCAACAATCAATAATGTAAGTTAAAGGTTGCCAAATATTCTTGCATTCTTATGTGATGAATATATATCTTCTATAAAGTATTGTTTTGAGAAATAATTTTAATAGATGTTCCAATATTGGGCTATCTTGGCACAGATTCTTACAATTGCACCCTGATATTTATGCTATTCACTCTCAGCACATTTTCTAGTCTACTTTAAGATATACTGCTGGCATTTATTGAGACATTTTAGGGCTATCACGATTCATTGTTTCAATAGCTTTTTTATCATTTAAGGTTTCTTACACACATTTTCTTTAATTATTTTTTTACCTACTCAACATAGAAATGTCCATGGGAAACATTATGATTTAAATCTAAAATGTTAATGTGTGTTGTTAACTCATGGAGGCGCTACACTCATTAGTGGGTTGATCCATTGGTGAATTTGTAGCTAAATGTGCTGGTAAGAATTAGGGCCTGGTTGAAAAGATGTTTCTACCAGAGCATTTCTGTCTTGGAATCAGCCAACTAGGCACCGAATTCCTCTAAAACTGAGCCGAATAAACTTCACCTTCATATTGTTGGTATCAGGTATTGTGGCTATCAGAAGAAAAGCTAACTAATACAGGAAGCCTAATCTGTCTCATTCTTGATATGTTTCTGTCCATTGGTTTCTTAAATTTATAG
>NW_022900913.1:63451996-63535105 GCF_012274545.1 Fukomys damarensis
ATATATATATATAATTTTAAATTGGTCTTGATACAGCAGTGTTCAGTGAATAAAGATTCTTTATATCTTCACTGTAGAATCTCATTGCACCTGACATATTACTTCTTATCGTAATCAAAATTTCATAAAGCTTTTAAACGTTTTCTCTCAACATAATCACATCCTACAGAATTTATTCCTGAACATGTGCGTGTGTGTGTGTGTGTGTGTGAACCAAAATGTAAGTTGCTGAATATTTCTTGTGACAGTCTTTTTGTACTGGACCTTTCAGGGTGATCGGGAACTTTTATTCCTCTGATTTTTTAAAAAAATTGAATTATTGGTACATTCTAGGTAGACAGTACAGTTACATTCAACTGGGATCTTGTACCTTTACAGGACAGGTCTTGCTTCTCAATTTTTCCCCTTGTCCCCATCTGCACATCAGCCTTTCCCCCCACCTACAAAAACTTTAATTCCATTTCTACATTTTCTCATATTTTTTCCCTTTCCCTTATTCCCCTTACCCTACCCTTCTCACTGTCCCTACACCTTTAGCTCTTTCCTGCATATTTCACGTTGCTAATTATCCTGTTAGGATCTTGAGTACTATTTTAGATTTTCACACCAAGGAAACTATTCAGTATTTACACATGTGTGACTTATTTATTTCACTTAGGAGTATATCCATTTACCTATGAATGAATCTACTTTCTCATTCTTTATGGCTCAGTAGTATTCCATTTTATAGAAAAACCACATCATCTTTATCCAGTTTCCAACTGATGGGCAAATGGGCTGTTTCCAAGTTTTACCTATTACAAACTGTGCTGCTATAAACACGGGTGTGCATATATCACTGTGCTATGATTCCTTTAATTCTTTTGGAAACATACCCAACAGAGGAATGGCTGGGTCAAATGGAATCTCTAATCCTAGTTCTTTGAGGTGTGTCCACATGGACTTCCATAGTGGTTGCACCAGTCTGCACTCCCACCAACAATAGAGAAGGGTTCCTTTCTCCCCACAGCCCCACCAACATTTGTTATTGTTTGATTTCTTGATAGCAGCCATTTTTTGTGGGGTGAGGTGAAATCTCAGTGTTGCTTTCATCTGCATCTTTCGAATGACCAGTGATGTGGAACATTTTTTCATATATTTACTTGCTGCTTTTACTTCTTTGTCTGAGAAATGTTTGCTCATTTCAGATGCCCATTTCTGAATTGGGTATTCATATTTGGGGTATCTGATTTTTTTTTAGTTCTTTATATATGCTACATAATGGTCCTTTGTCTGAGGAGCAGTTGGTAAAGTTCTTTTTCCACATTGTAGGATGTCTCCTAGGTCTGTTGATGGTTTCTTTTGCAGTGCAGAAGCTTTTTAATAAGACGAGATCCCACTTGTTGATTCTTTCTGTTAATTCGCATGCTACTGAGGATTTGTTCATAAAGTACTTTCCTATTCCAATGTCTTCCAGAGTTTTGCCTAACTTATCTTCCAGCAAGTTTAGTGTTTCTGTTTTTATATTTAGATCTTTAATCTACTTGGATTTTAATTTAGTGCATGATGAGAGATAAGAGTCTAGTTTTAATCTTTGGCATGTTGAGATCCAGTTTTTCCAACACCATTTACTAAAGAGACTATCATTCCTCCAGTGGGGATGGTCAGCTCCTTTGTCAAAGATGAGGTAGGTGAGTACATCTGGAGTTGTTTTTGTGTCTTCCAGTCTGTTCCAATGATCCTCAGGTCTGCTTCTTTGCCAGTACCATGATGTTTTTATCACAGTGGCTTTGTAGTATAGTTTCAAACTGGGAATCGTTATACTCGCTGCCATGTGTCTGTTGCCTAGGATGGCTTTTGCTATTCTAGTCTCTTATGGTTCCAAATGAATTTTTGGATTCTTCTTTCTAGTTCTGTGAAGTACATTGTTGGGATTTCAATTGTCATTGCATTGAATGTGTATAGCAGTTTTGGTAGTATGGCTATTTTCAGTATGTCGATTCTTCTAACCCAGGAGCAGGGGATGTCTTTCCATTTTCTTATATCCTCTTCAATCTCTTCTTTCAGAGTGCTGTAGTCTTCAGTGTAGTGGTCTTTTGCTTCTTTTGTTAGGTTGATTCCTAGATACTTCATTTTTTGGATGCTATTGTGAAAGGAATTGTTTCCCTAATTTCTCTGAGTGAGTCTGTTGTTTGTGTACAAGAAGTCTATTGATTTCTGTGTGTTGATATTGTATCCTGCTACTTTGCTAAAAGTGTCAATTAAGTCCAGAAGTCTTTTGGTGGAGTTTTGTGAGTCTTCAATGTAGAGTATCATATTGTCAGCAAATAATGACAGTTTAACTTCTTCTTTTCCTATCTTTATTGCTTTAATTTCTTTTTCTCATTTAATTGCTATGGCTAATGTTTCCAGAACTATATCAAAGAGGAGTGGTGATAGTGGGCAGCCTTGTCTTGTTCCTGATTTTAACATGAAGGTTTTCAGTTTTTGGCCATTTAATATGATGTTGGCTGTTGGTTTTTCATAGATAGCCTTTATTAAATTGAGATATGGACCATCTATTCCAATTTTTTGCAGGGTTTTTATCATGAATGCGTATTGAATTTTGTCAAATGCTTTTTCTGCATCTATCAAGAGGATCATGTGGTTTTTGTCCTTGACTTTGTTAATATAATGTATTACACTTATTGATTTTTGTATGTTGAACCATCCTTGCATCCCTGGAATAAATCCGACTTGGTCAGGATGTATGATCTTCTTGATGATCCTCTGTATTCTGTTTGCTAGTAAATTATTAAGGATTTTTGCATCTATATTCATTAAGGAGATTGGCCTGTAGTTCTCTTTTATTAATTGTGTCTTTCCCTGGTTTGGGAATCAAAGTGATTCTTGCCTCCAGAAATGAATTTGGAAGTATTGCTTCCCTTTCAATTTCATTGAAAAGTTTGAAAAGTAATAGCAATATTTCTTCTCTAAATGTCTTGTAAAATTCAGCAGTGAATCCATCAGGACCTGGGCTTTTCTTTGTTGGTAAGTTTTTAATTGCATTTTCAATTTCCCTGATTGCAATTGGCGTGTTTAAAATGTTTTTATCATCTTCGTTCAACTTTGGTAATTCATAAGTATCTAGAAATCTGTCCATTTCTTCTGTGTTTTCCATTTTAATAGAGTACAAGTTCTCAAAGTAGATATTAATGATCCTCTAGATTTCTGTTGGATCTGTTGTGAATTCACCTTTTTCATTTCTGATTGCATGGATCTGAGCCTTTTCTTTCCTTTTTTTGATAAGGTTTTCTACGAGTTTGTCAATTTTATTTATTCTTTCAAAAAACAAACTCTTTAAATCATTTATATTTTGTATTGTTTTCTTTGTTTCCATTGCATTGATTTCTGCTCTAATCTTTATAATTTCCTCTCTTGTTTGAGCTTTGGGTTTTTCTTGCTCTTGTTTTTCTAGGAGTCTAAGATTCATTGTTAGGTTGTTTATTTGAACTTGTTCTATTTTCCTAGTGTGGGCATTCAGTGCTATGAATATTCCATGTAGAACTGCTTTCATTGTATCTCATAGATTCCTTTATGTTGTATTGGCATTTTTGTTTATTTGTAAAAACTGTCTGATTTCTTCTTTAATTTCCTCTGTGATCCATTGATTATTCAGGAGAGTGTTGTTCAGTTTCCATGTGTTTGTGAAGTTCCTAAGGTTTCCCATGCTATTGATCTCCAGCTTTATTGCACTGTGATCTGATAATATACAGGGGACAACCTCTATTACTTGGCATTTATTCAAACATGATCTGTGACCTAGCATGTGATCTATCTTGGAGAATGATCCATGTGCACCTGAAAAGAATGTATATTCTGATTTTTTGGGGTGGAACACTATAGATGTCTAATAAGTCCATGCATTCAAAAGCTTGGTTCAGTTCCAGTATTTCAAGGTTTATGTTTTGCCTTAATGATCTGTCTATTTGTGATAGTGGGGTATTTAGATTCCCCACTGCAATTGTATTAGTGCTTATTTGGTTTTTCATGTTACTTAATATTTGTATTTTATAGTTGGGGGCATTTCTATTTGGTGCATATATGTTTATGACTGTCATCTGTTTCTCTTGAATTTTTCCTTTTACAAGAATGTAGTGGCCTTCTTTTTTTCTCTTCATCAGTTTTGGTCTGAAATTTACTTTGTCTGTGAATAAGATTGCTACCCCTGCTTTTTTCTGGGATCTTGTCTCATGGAGAATTGTTTTTCACTCTCACTTTCGGTCTATGGGCTTCTTTTTCCATTAGGTGTGTTTCTGGTGTACAACATATTGTTGCATTTTGCTTCTTAATCCAGTCTGCCAATCTCTTTCTCTTGATTGATGAATTGAGGCCATTGACATTGGTGGTTATAACTGATATGTACTGACTTATTATTGTCATGTTATTGTCCTTTTGTTGGCTCTTCATTTTTTTTTGCCCTCTCCTTTTAGTTTTTTGCCTTGACTATTTGGTTTGCTCTGCTGGGCCTCATGGTGTTATGATCTTCATTGTCTTTTTCTAGGATATTGTTTAGAATTCAATGTAGTGCTGGTTTGATGTTCATGAAGTTTCTCTAGTATTCTTTGTCATGGAAGTATCTTATTTCCCCATCAATTTTGAAAGAGAGTTTTGCAGGATACATCAGCCTTGGTTTGAGGTTGTTTTCTTTTAGGACTTGAAATACCTCACTCCAAGCTCTCCTTGACCTGAGGGTTTGTGTTGAAAAGTCTTCTGTGATTCTGATGGGCTTTCCTTTGCCTGTGATTTGTTTCTTTTCTCTTACTGCTTGTACTATTTTGTTCTTCTGTTGGGTTTCTGGAATTTTGATTTTTATATATCTAGGTGTAGATTTTATTTTTTTGATTGTGGCTACTTGGAGTCCTATATGCCTGACTTATCTGTATGTCAAATTCTTCCCCTCTGTTTGGGAACTTTTCTGCCATTAATTATGTGAACAGCTTTTTAAGTCATTTGCATTTTCTCCTGCTACCTCATGGATTCCTATTAGTCTTATGTTATTCTTGTTTGCATCATCTAGGAGTTGTTGGATTGATTTCTCATCATCCCTTACTGTTTTTAAGAGATCTCTCTTTTCAGGGTCACTGGCTGCTATCCTGTCTTCTATATCTGAGAATCTATCTTTGCAATCTTATATTCTGTTGTGTACACTTTCAATAGAGTTTTTAATCTCCTGGATATCTGTTTAAATCTGTTTTATGGATTCTATTTCTTTCCTATGTTGGGCATTCATTGTTTCCATTTCTTTCTTATTCTGGGCCTTCATGACCTCTATTATGGTCCTGATCTCATCTATTTTTTTGTCAGTATCTGTTCTAGATTCTTGAATCATGACTTTCATTTTGCTCACCATCTCTATGGTTATCTCTGAAATTATTTATCTTTTGAATTTTTCTAGAGCTTGATTGATCAGTTTTTTTTACTTTCTGTGCTGTGAGTTCTGAGTGCTCTAGAGGTTCACTATCAGACTTTTCATCCTCCTTTGCCCTACTGTTTGCCAATGGTTAACTGGAAGTCTGTCTTTGTGTCTTTCTTAAGTGTTTTCTCATTTTTATTTTTGCTGTTGGGTTGTCTTTGATTCAATCTCTGGGTTATTAAATCTTCCTGATATAGTTGCACTTCAGCCAGCCCCTGACTCTCTAATGACTCATAGACATTCTCACTTTCACAATATCAGAGAAAAAAACTCATACAATCAATCCCTATCCCTTGTCCCAATTGATACAATCAGCAACACAATATTGTCAATAACCTCCTGCAAACTGACCACTTGTGGTAGTCATCAATCCATCTCCTCCCAATCATGCAAATTACATTAAAATCAAGAAGCAGCCCAAAATATGTTTGCAGTGGGCCAACTCCTCAACATGGTATATTTACTATTTGGGTTGGGGGCCTAGACCTAATTAGGATGAGAAGAGTAAACAAGTAAAAGAACTGGAGAAGTTTTCAAGTGAAGCCAGAGGACACAGAATGATAGCACAATCTTTAGGAAACTGTAAAACTCAAAGGGATAGACAGAGTGCAAGTATAAGGACAAGAATATATCCCCTTAACAGCTATAGGGGCTCACTTTTCCTTGAAACTATTGACCTTTGAGTGAGGCTCAATGATGGAAAAAAAGATCATTAATAAAAAAGAAAAAATGATAAAAGAAGAAATCTGAATTAGGGCAGGAGCAGGAACAGAATAGGAGGTGAGGGCCAATATGGTGGAGCAAGAGACTGAGTTGGTGAAACAGCACAGAAAAAAGAATTTATTGAGTGAATGAGGAAAAGAAAGAAAAGGACAAAAAATGACTTTGAAGGGCCTCTTTTAGACTATATTTCAGCTGTCATAATACACATCATGTACAGCCATGTGCAGAACCTAATCCCCCTATCTCATCTAGTCACAGGCATAACCCCGTGATGCAGACTGATCAGGCCAGAAGGACCAATTTGAGCTCCCTGACCTCCTGCAGGGTTGAACTCCAGACAGTTTTATCACAGGTTTCCCTTGACCCTTCTTTACAGATATTCAAATTTGGGAGCTCAGAAAATCACCCTTTATAAGCAGCTATGTCTCTGCAGAGTAGGTCCATGGACTTGCACATTCAGGGGATCTGAGAGTGGGAGGGGGAGTCTGGTTCAGCAGCGCCCATGTAGCTACCCTCCTGGAGCTGGGGAAACAATGTCGGCACCCGCAACAAAGGGCATGGCTAACTGAACCATGGGCAGGATCCAGGTGGGTGAAGGGAGCTGCAATGTCCCCGCAGAGCTGCTCTCTCCTTGTCTCACCTTGTTGGCTGGTGCTGGGGCAGCGATGTCGGTGCCCGCAACAAAGGGCATGGCTACCCAGCTCCATGGGCTGGATCCAGGTGGGCCTTATTCCTCTGATTAATTATCTGTGTCTTCTTTGCATTCTTCCCTGAAATGACATGAGGGCTTCTTACACTGCATGAAAAAATAACATGTTTTGTAAATAAAATAGTTATAAAGATTCACAAAGGATATAAAAAGATGTGTCGATCTTCATATGGACATTTTAAAAAACAAATATGTGAGCATAAACACCTTCAACTTTAACCTGAAAAAAATTTTCCTAGGGAAGAAATTGTTGCCACAAAATATATTTGTGCATTTAAGATTGAAGAAAATATTTCAGTTTATGTCTAAAATAGTTTTATGCCTTACAAACAGAGTCCACATTTTTGAGCTGGGCTAGTCATTTGTAAACTGTTCATTTAACAGGGATTTAAAAGTACTCTTTATGCATGGTAAGACAACATGTCTGTGCTGTAGATTTTGAGTATGTTGTCCTCCTATACTCAGAACTTTGTTTAGCTTTAAAGTTCCTGGTTAAGCCTTCTGAGGAAGGAATCCTATTTGTCTAAAATATGTGTAACCTCTCCATACTTTTGAATAGTTTTTCCCAGAAAAAGAAAAATAAATCAAGTGGACCGAATGGGTTAATGCCACTAGACATGGGAGCTTACTTTCACCATAGGAGACTTAAAAAACATAAAACACATATTTTGCCACATCTAAATCCAGATTTTGTGCATATAATTCTTTGTACACTTAGATTCTAACTTTATTTGTACTTGTAGTAGAAAGATTGTGACTTATAAAAATAAGATTTAAAAAACTGTTAACATTCACAGAATTGACCACAATCTTTTCCTCTTTCAGATTCTAACATAAGTGTTAAATTTAGATTTTTTTGCTGACACTTGCTACAAATCCCTATACTTTCTCCTGGCTGCCACAGAAGCATGGGGTGTTTGGCTCTCATCTTTTCACACATATCATCTCTTCATCTTCGTGGAACAAGATATTACATAGTATACTAAGCACATTCTGTGAAAATTAAAACAAAAACTAATACATTGTTAATTATGTCAAACACTTCCCTCATCCTAGTCCCTGACAACCACTAATCTAGGCTTTTTCATTTTGGGTGGACCTACACTGGATGTGTCATACAAATGGAATCATATAAAACAATTCATCATTCTCCCTCACAAGCATTCTACACTTCCAAAGAAAAGGCAGAAAAACTCAGACCAGAATATGTAGTACACTTGATTATTTTTGCTCAACAATTTGCTATGAATACTTTCAATTTTTTTTTCAGCTTTAATTGAGTTTATTGGTACATTTTAGGGATACAGTACCGTTACATTCATTGTTGGGATCTTGTACCTCTACGTGACAAGTCTTAATTCTCATTCTTTCCCCTTACCCCTGCCCTCCCTTCACCCCCTCCCCCCATCTACAAACACTTTATTTTCATCTTTTCATTATCTCACATTTTTTTCTTTTCCCTTATTACCCTTCTCCTACCCATCCCACCTTCCCTACACCTTTAGCTCCTTTCTTCTCATTTGTAAATGATAGTAATCTTATTAGGATCTTATGTTTTATTGCAGATTATTCACACCAGGGAAACTATTCAGTATTTACACATGTGTGACTTATTTATTTCACTTAGGAGTATATCTTCAATATGTATCCATTTTCCTATGAATGAATCTATTTTCTCGTTCTTTATGGCTGAGTAATATTAAATTTTAAAAATTGAGAGACTTACAGTGAACACACACATTTACTGTCTGGATCCTACAGATTAAAATAGTGCCATAATTATACATCTGCCATAACTATACATCTATTTACATATTTGCTCTTCTAATCACCTCTTAATTCATCTCACTTTAAAATGTTTTTCAAAGAAATCAGCATGTACCACTATACTATTATCCTAAAATTCCAGCTTGTGTTTTATTGACAAATTTTGATGTTTGTTTACAGAATCATTTTTTTTGGATAGATAAAATTTATATGTAAAGAGTTGGAAATGCCTTAAGAATATGTTTACTTAATTTAGGTAAGTGTCCTATGAAACCCTCAACTCTTATAAAATGTTACTGTCATATTAGTGACCTCAGAGTCCTCTTTTTACTATACATAGAGTTGTTGACCTCACATAGCAGAAATATATCCTCTCATAGTTCTGGAGGTTTCCAGTTTGAAATCAAGTTGTCCAGGATTCCTCTAAAGTCTCTACAGAATAATTCTTCCTTTCTTATTGTGGTTCTTTAGCTTGTGGCTGTATTGTTCCAATCTCTGCCTTTGCATTTATGTTGGCTTCTTCTTTCTGCGCCTTCCCTCTTTGTAAAAAGAGCACACATTGTGGGATGTAGTATGCAGGCTAATTCTGCATGACCTCATCTTTTCTTGATTACATCTGCAAAGATTCTATTTCCAGATAAGGCCTCATGTGCAGGTACCAGAGAGTAGATTTAAGCCTATCTTTTTTGGATGACACAATTCAACCTAAAACAGACATCACAGAATGTTCCTTTATTCCTATTTTTAATCAATCACTACCCCTTCTATCCCAAGGCAGCCACTGTTCTTATTTTTTCCTACTACAGATACATTTATCTTGGTCTGGCACATTAGTTAAATCAAATTAAATAGTGTACACACTTCTGTACTTACGGCAGAAGCTTGTCAAGTATATTCATAATGTTTTTCAGTGAGCATTCTTCATTATAAGACAACAGGCTCTGGGTAAATTAATTAAAAAGGAATTTGTTAAAATAAATAAATTATGTATCTCTTAGAATAAATGCATGGGAAATGTATGGGAACCAGGGAAGTTCTGAAGTTTAAATAGCAGAAAATATGGCAATGAACAGCCACAAAAATAAATGAACTTCAAGTGTTTGGCCTTGCTTTAATATTAAGATTTAAGGGGCCAGGAATGAGAGTATGATTTGGTATATGTAACTTTATATGGCTGTTCCTTGACTAGAAGGGGTATAGTTTGTTCGATGTTCCTGGTAACAAAATAAAACCACCCTACTGGGTTTAAGCAGAATCTCTAGAGAAGTGAAAGGCTTTGATTCAGAAACTTAAGAACCAAGAACTATGTCCAAGCTATATTATGTTACTCTAGGCAAGACATCAATGTTGATGGGGCTTTGAGAAAACATGGTACCACTTTATAGTGACTCTGGGTGCCTGACAGCCAGCACTTGATGCCCTGAAATCCAGGAGCCTTTGCTCTTCTATCCAGAAAGTAAGTTCTATATAACACTTCTTTATCTCAATATGTTTATTTAAGTCAAATGTTAGTGAAACAAAATCAAGCCATAGTGCTCAAATATTGTGTTTATGCCTTTGGGGAGGAGGTATGAGGAGTTGAATATTGGCTTTTGACCTGGGAGGCAGAAATCTAGCCTAAGAGATTACCACCCATAGCTAGTAACACTTGCTCACTACCTCACAGAAGTGCATGGGACTTTGTGAACTCATGTAGGGTATAGTGATGGGAACTGGGAAAAATATCTAGGGTACTGTTACATGAAAGGAAATGGATGTTGTGCTGGCCCCAAACAAAAAATGTTTACTATACAGGTTAGTGAATATATAGGATATTTCACTTTGATACAATGTCAGAGTTCATCTAGTCCAACTTCATTTCACATGAAAGGATGTTTCTCTGTTTTCAAAATTTTTATGGTGTATGTTTGCAGTAAATAGCGATTACATTCCTTGTGTAGAACTGGTTCACATGCATAACACATCTTAATTCTGTTTTGTCCCTTTTCCCTTCTCTGCTACCACCTCCCTCCTTCTCATGATCCCTTCCCCATTTGAGAAATATGTCTCTCCCTACTTCTATGATTTCTCTTATATTTTGCTTTTTATTTATAATTTTGGGTTTCTCATAAAGAGAAATCATGCAATACTGAAACTTGTGTGCTTGATTTATTTTACTTAATATTATGTTCTCAAGATTGCATTTATGTTCTTTCAAAGGATCAAAGAGTATCTTTATTTGTGGCAGAGCAGTACTCTGTTATGTGTAAGTACTATGTCTTCATTATTCATCATCTGTGGAAAGTGCTTCCAAGATTTAGTTATGAATTGTACTGCTATAAACATGGGTATGCATGTATCCCTATAACATGATGTCTTTAACACTTGTGAGAAGATATGTAAAAGGGAAAAAACTGAGTCAAATAAAATTTCTAATTTTAGTTTTTTGAGGAATCTCCATATTGATTCTGTAGAATCTCCAAACTAATCTTCACACTAATTTACATTCCCACCAACACTGTAGAAGGGTTCTTTTTCCCTGTAGACATGGCAGCATTTGTAATTTGATTTTTTGATGCTGGTTCTTCTGAGATTTCTTTGGAGACCATGTAATTTAGAGACTTTCTTTAAACAAGACTATACATAACCTAACAGAGAACTATTTTTTTGTTCTAGTGGACAATTGTTTATTGGTGAAATTGAAAATCCAATTTTACTTCACATTCTGAATTTAAGCTCTAGCGATTTAAATAACTAGCACTTTCAAATTTGGTCAGATATACCCCATTTTCTTAGACACTTTTTAGAAATCTAAATTTAAAACATGGCTTGAGAATGTTTCTTTTATGTTAGCCCAAATTTTCTTTTACTTTTAGTGTAAAATTTTACAAAACTTATTTAGCCAGTGTCTTTTATTTACTAACAATGATAGCTAATATTTGTTTGTTTGTTTGTTTCCTCATTGAGTCTATTGGCACATTTTAGGTATACAGTATAGTTACATTCATTATTGGGATCTTATTTCTTTACATGAAAGGTCTTGGTTCTCATTTTTTCCCCTTGTCCCTGCCCTCTCTTCACCCCCCCCCTATTTACAAACACTTTATTTCCATTTTTTCATTTTCTCTTATTTTTTTCTTTCCCTTATTACCTTTCCCTTAGCCTTCCCACTTTCTCTACACCTTTAGCCCTTTTCTTCCTATTTCACATTGTCAATTATCTCATTAGGATCTTATGTACTATTATAGTTTATTCACACCACAGAAACTATTTGGTATTAACACATGTGTGACTTATTTATTTCACTTGGGAGTATATCCTCAATATGTATCCATTTCCCTATGAATGAATCTAATTTCTCATTCTTTATGGCTGGGTAATATTCCATTTTATAGAAAAACACATCTTCTTTATCCAGTTTCCAAAGGATGGGCTTTTTTGAGGAGACATATCTATTCAATTCTTTTGACCATTTTTAAATTTTTTTTGTGTGTTTTAAGAGTTTTCCACATAGTCTGGGTATCATTAAATTTGCAAATATTGCTCCTGTTCTGTGGGTTTCCTTCTTGCTTGGTTGAAGGTTTTTTCAAGTACTTTTTTTTATGAAGTCCAATAAGATTATTTTTCTCTTTTGTTGCCTGCACTTTTGCTACTGTTTCCAAGAAACCATTGCCAAATCCAAACTCATGAAGCTTTTGCTCAGTGTTTTTTCTTAAGTTATAGGTTAAACAAACCAAAACCACTTTTGTAAGTTAACAATGGAGATGAGAAGTGAATCATGGAATGAAAAGAAGAAAATCTAAAATGACAATCAATGCCTATTGCACTGATGGGTCAGCTCTAATAAAATGTTACCAGCAGATCTTCCCTGAGAGCTGCACCTGTGGAGAGTTATAGTTGACTATAGAAGGTCTGTGAAGATATCAAGCCCTACCATATGGAAGCCATGCAAATACTGAGCCACATGCAAAGACTCAGTATTTGCCTCTATACTGCAGCATTTGGCCACATCCAGTGATTACAGACAGAGGAGCTGATGAGGGGCCTTATAACTATTGAGCCAAGGAACAGCCATGGTCACTGTTCCTGAGACTATAGAGTAACTGCTGAAGTAGGTGGAAAATAACTGGCTAAAGCTCATACAGCACATCATTATATTGCGACTGTCATAAGAAACATGTAGATTCATACTTGTTAGGACAATCCTTTCAGGTGTGCTGGCACACACCTATAATCTCAGTACTTGGGAGGCTGAAGCAGGAGGATTGCTGTGACTGTAATGGGATACATAGTACATTTAAAGCCAGTCTGGATTATATAGTGAGACTTTGCCTCAAAAAAATTCTAAGAGATTTTTCTATACCTTCTTTCCCATTTACTCACACCTTGTTTTTTCCATGTCATTGTATGGAAAAACCACCACTGCTCATGAATCAATGTAGATTCTCATTTATTTGAAATTCTTTCTCCATTCAGGGAAAGAGAAGAATAGAACACACCAAGTATTTTACCTACTGGGCATTTATAATATGCCCACTGTTGTTTAGAACTACTCATGGAGAGCAGTAACGGGAGTGGGCACTTGCAGTGGGTCTAATCTCCAATGTTAAGTATGAATTGGAAAACTACAATCATGAACCAAATATGGCCTACATCCTGTTCTTGTAAGTCTTGGGATCTATGAATTATTTTTATATTTAAAAAGTTATAAAACACAAATAAAAACAAAACAAAAAAAGAAGAATATGTGACAGATTTCACGTGGCCCACAAAACTCCAAATATTTAATGTAGCCCACAGGGAAAATGTGTACTGTGGCAATAATAGCTCTGGTCAGAGCTAAGGGCTAAACAGTCCCATAATGTTTTTGATCTTGAATAAACTGATCAGAAGAATTATTTCTTCAGACCTTTATCATAGCTGCTGTGAGTGAGGCGATGTGGAAGAAGCTTCAAGAATACAAGTGTGCTCAGCAACTTGTGCCTGCTGGTCCTACTGGCTCAGAGTTCCCAATCTATTATTTATTTCCACTTGGTGAAAGGGAGCTGCTTGTTCCTCTTCACTTCATTTCTACTTGAATCAACTCCAAATTCATGATGAGTAATATGCATTTTATGACCACTTATTGTGCCAACAATTTCTGTTCATTCTTTCCAAGTGGCAAACCTAATGGAAAACCCAGTTCAAACCTAAAGGTTATTTAACAAAAGGAAAGTAATATAAATTACTAAAGATGGCATAATCTGGTTCCAAGGCTTTTGATGGCATGGCCATAAGTGCCTCATTGTTGACAATAAGATCAGTTCTATATAGTGAATAAGATACTTCAAGAAACATTAGGGCCACAGATTTCTGTAGGTTGGGAGAAAGAAGTCCTGGTTCTGAAGGCTGCAGTACCTGAACATTTCATCTGTGCTGGGCCTCAAAGTGATAGAGAAACCTTCTAAAGAAGTGTTTTTTTGGTGGTTTTTTTTTTTGTTTTTTTTTGGTACCGGGGATTGAACTTGGGTTCTTGAGCTTGCGAGGCAGATGGCAGAACCACTGAGCTAAATCCCCCGCCCGAGAAGTTTTTAATAATCTCTGACTCCTAATATTCACTATTTATTCACTTCATGTAATTTCATCCTCTTGATTGTGAGCTGGACCTAATAACTCACTTCTAGTCAAAAGAAAAAATGGCATGGGGTATGGTTAGGTATAAAGGAATTATAATCCGCTCTCTCCCAGCAGCCCTGTTCATTCTCAGGGAAGCAAGCATCCACACTGCGAGTAACTCCATGGAGAAGCACACCTTGTACTTAACCAGGGAGCTGTGGAGAGAATCTTCAGAGGCTTGCAGACTGCCTTCTGAGGGAGCTTTTGATTAAATGCTCCCCAAGGTGAATCCCACAGACCCAGCAAACACCTTGATGCTCCCTTATGAAAGAACTAGAACCAAAATACCTAATGTTCTTTCCAGATTCTTGATCTGCACAAAGATAATTTTTACTGTCTTGAGCTCCCAAATTTGAAGCTAATTTGCTGTACAGCAATAATAACTAATGTACCAAATCAAAGATGAAAATCTTTGAGGTTGTTTGTCCAACTGATTAGAGGAGAAAACTCATGTTTTTGCATGTTGCCTCTGAAATTTGAGACCACTGATTCTGTTTATCGGTAGAAAGATGGGTAAGAAGGAGCACCTTTTCTTTTGTTACTTAGGATATCTCAGCATACACAAATCACTGAACCCAATGGAATCTCATTGAGTTAAGAAGCCTTTTTCAGTTTTTTTAAAACTAAAATTTTATGCTGTAGCAATATTCACCTAAACATCTACAAAGCTGATTAATTCCTACTCTGCAGGTCTTAGCTATATGTTATCATTAGTGAGATGGGTAAATATGATATTATGCACAATTGAGACACAGTAGAAATGTAAAAAGCATGCAATCTAAATAAGGAATTGATATAATCTTGTGTCAAGATGCTGAAGTCCTGCTGGCTGCCAGGTGAATGCAAATGAATTTTTTTAATGCTTAGATAGGGGACCGGACATCATCAGCTATACCAGTTGCTTTAATTTAGGCATTAGGAGTCATATGCTATTGCCAGAACAGTGACTACTATTGTTCTCTCAAGAGAGTAAGATTATGATAAACTGACATGCTTCTCCAAGATCCATCTTCCATTTTTGTTTAAAAGAAATTGCATAAATTATGTATATATTATTGTAATCATTGTGTTTTAGGTAGCCTGTAGAAACAGAAAGCCTGGTCAAAGCCCATAGATTCAGCCTGATAGGAAAGAACAGGGAGTTAATACACTCAGCATTCACACTTTCAAAAACATATCCTATGAAAAATAGTTACAATTATATATTTATTATCCATCTATATAGATTCTCAATGTGACTTTATTCATGAGACTGCTATCATGGATACAGCCTACAAATTCAACAACTGAGAATCAGTTGCATTATTTAGATAATAATCATTTGATAGAATATCATGCCAGCACTCTATATGATGTTTTCCAAGATATCATTTTAAGCCCCAGATGATCTAATTCATTAAATATCATTATATACAACTTTGGTGTCATTTACAGATCTTTAAACACTTCAGTGTGTATCCCTTGTGAAATACATTACCTTTTAGTAAAAGATTTAAAATGATTAAAACAAAAACTAAAAAGTACACAGCAGGCAGCACCTGCTATGATTTCCTGATGGACTGTGAGTAGCATGGCATGGCTAGAATGAGGCGCTGTCTTTGGAGGAATGGGCGTAGTGTTTGTGATGATTGATGGAGGAGCCTGATGACTGACAGTAGTGCAGCCCACGGGGTAGCCATATATTCTGGTCTTAACAACACCATTCCTTCCCGCATTACTAATTTCTGCTTAAATTTTAGACCCAGTCACGGAGGCACTTTAACAATGGTTCCTTTAATTCATTTGCATATAAAATAGGAAGTATTGCATATTTGACTTAAATTATATGCAAATATGGAGACCATTGTGTTTCCTAAGAAAGAGTTTGAGAAGGGATTTGATAAGGAAAGTCTTTCTTCTTGATTGTCTCTTCAAATGGATTCAACTTTTCTGAGTATTTGCTCTAATTCTGCTCGGAGCTAGCTGCACAAAACATCAAATTTCCTAATATTTCACAATAGCATGTTTTAAAAAAAACTTATGGAAAAACTTTAAGTTTCTGTTTATATTTTAAAGTATGTCACATGGGGTCATGTATTGGAGGTATTTCATAAACTCTAGTGTTCCATGTACATTATGTTACAGATTATGAAATATAAAACAACAGCTAGGTTACAGATAATTTTTTGTTGTTGTTGTTGTTTTGAGACAGGGTCTTACGTAGTTGAGACTGATGTGGAACTCACTATGTAGCCTAGGCTGGTCTTGAACTCACAGTGATCCTCCTGCCTGAGCCGCCCAGGTGCTGGGATTACAGGCATGCACCTGGCTTGATAATTAAATTTTTAAAATTTAGTTTATTGACTTCACTTGTGTTACTAACAACCATAGAATGTTGTTCTGATACTGAAAGCCATCTTAAATTTTTTTTCTTCATCAGTATGCTCATTAAACATTCAGTCATTAATCAGTTAATTGTTTAATGTTTTATTTATCCATGGAAATTATTTAATGTGGTACTTACTGAAGGCAACAGATGACAGTTCCACTAAAGATGGGTGGCCATGAATTTCTGGAAAAAAAAATCAAGAGGGAGAGATGAGACTTGGATATCAGATCAGACCAGCTGCTGAACTGCGGTATGATCTTAACGAATATTTAACTCTTTCCTAAAACTGTTTCCTGAGCAAAAAACGCAGGAGTGTCGGCCTAAAGGTTCTGTAAACAACTTCTCACTTCTGATGTCTCCTCAGGTGGCAGAGCAGCAGTTGTCTGATTCCAGAGCGGCTTTTCTCCAAATGCTGGGCTGTGGCTGTCTCCATACTTCTGTCCACACCAGAGTCTCTGCTTGCTCTGTCGATGCCCAGAAGAGAAGAGAAGAGAAGAGAGGGATGAGAGGCAGGAAGGCAGTGCAAACTCTGTGGAGATTCAGTTTATTTCTGATGGAAAACATGTTGATGAAAAGGTCAGAGAACAGGAGACTGAAAGGGAAGTGGGAAGTAGTGATGCACACAGCTGAGAGTCTTGCTTCCTTAACCTTGAAGTGGAACATAAGGTCCTCAATGCAACAGTCTTTACTCACCCACCCTGCTGAATCCCGCGCTCCACTCGTGCCAACACCCACCATAAAACAGCCTTCTGTGCCTCCCTATGCACTCTCCTGCTTCCCACTTCCGACTGCTTCCCCCTTCTGCAGCACAAGCCTGCTTGCTCAAGAAGGAGGCCTTAGGCCAATGATTACCAGAACACAGCATCTCGCAGAATCAAGATCCCCGACTGCAGGGGTCCAGTTTCCAGACCTCCTGGCACTCTGGGTGTGAGGTGATACCCTAAAGAATGAATGTTTGACACACGTAGGATGTCACAGATGCATCTGGCCCATGGGCTATTCTTGCAGAGATGGAACCTCAAAATCAACTGCCCGGTGCTTTGATTTATCACAGTGTGTTTGTGAAATCACTGAGTCCTTTCCCTCAGTGGAAAGATGCTATTTCTATTTTTAAAATATTCCATTTTTATAATGCAAGTTGTTATATCCTAAAACTTTTACAATCTGCTATATATATGCAGTATTATATGCACATCTATATATAGTGATACATATATAGAAATAATGTACACCCTTCCTGAGGTTATATTTATAGGTTATATTATATTTATAGGTTACAGATATAACATTTATCTAACTATTTATACAAAAGTGTTTGCCTGTGCTCACATGTGCTAAATGTGAGAAATTTAAAACATATTTTTTGTTGAGAATATATGAGGCAGATACATAAAACTCCTTATCTATAGTGTGCACAGGTATATATTTAAATCAATTTAATATTTCCTGCTTATTTTATGTGTAATATATATCACTTTTCTAATTGATTGTTGGTACTTTTTTTCCCTCATTTAATTTATTGGTACTTTTTAGGTATACAGTAGAGTTACATTTATCATTGGGATCTTGTACCTTTACATTTACAAAAAATGTTTTCATTTTTTCCCCATACCCCTGCCCTCCCTCCACCTCCTGAATATTGGTATTATTTTAAAAATCCACAAATATAGGAAGAAAGGAGTAATGTAAAGAAGAAATAAAGTACATGAAGATATGTCAAGAACCTTTAGCAATTATATCTCATCTATCAAGTAAACCATTATAATAACCCTGGCAAACCTCCTCCTTCAGTAGCATAAAGTAAGTATAATAATGCACTTACTGCAGTAAGTATAATACTGCTTTTATAGAAGAATGTCCACACTCCTGGAGGAGAATATAAAAAAAATAAAATAAAAATTCTTCTTTAGAGCTGGTTGATGGCTTCAAAAGAGGGCTGTTTTGTCTGGTCTTCACAAATTTATATATTGGTGTGCCAGACAATCTTCCAGGTGTTAGGAATCTGGTCACAAACAGGACAGATCTATGCCCCCAGCAGAAAAGAAATGCTCTCTTTTATTGTAGGTGTAAGAAAGAACATGGACAAGAACCCGAGTGAGAGAAAACGGACAATAATTTTGAGAGTTTGAAAGTTGTTCAGCTTGCTGTAGAATAAAGTGGAGAAGAGATAGATGGATATACGTCTTGTGAGTCAAGATAAAGGATTTTGTTTTCTATCACACTTCGAGTATTAGTAAGTCTTCGAAAAGGTCCCTTAAGAGAGGCATGTGATCAAATCAGTGATTCGTATCCTAGGACCTGCCAGCCACCATAGGGATATGGATTGGAGAGAAGAGAATGAGAATACAGAGACCAACAAAGAGAACAATACTGTAGCCAAGCAGGAGAGGCAGTGGTAGTGATGGGATGGCACAGAGAGATTTTTAGAATCAATAGGCATGAATAGATGAATGACAGGATCTGTTGAAAGAAAGAGAACTGAGTAAAGGGAAATTGTCATGATTCTGTTCCAGGAAAAGGAATAGAGAAGTGAGGTAGGTGGTTAGGTTTTGACCTTCTTAATAACCTAAAATCTTTGGAAAATATCCAACTGCATTGAAAATATTTGCAGGTGATGTGTCTGAAATGATAAATGGCACATAGCTAAAATGTTTAAAGAACGCTGAAGATTCAGAAAGAAAATAACTCAATTTCAAAATGTAGTAAACAGTTTTGAACAGATGCATCACAAATGAATGTACATGGATGGTAAATACACACATGAAGAGGTACTCAATATTATTAAACATGAAAGAAATTCAAACACTCTAATTTTCTCTACTGTAGACTGCTATTCAAGAATAACATAAACCAGCATGAATAAATCTCAAAATAATTACACTGAGGGAAAGGAGCCATATAAGGAGGTATACATACTGCATGACTTGATTCATCTAAAATTCTGGAAAACACAAAAATTAATACAGAATGGCCAAAATTAAATTAGTAGTTGCCTGCATCCTTGTAGAGAGGTCAGAAGGCTAAGAGAGGAGGTTTTTGGTGATAATGAGCATGTCAAAAACTTTATGGTGTTCATGGCTTCCCAACTATTCTAAATCATATTTTAAACAAATATAATCATTTATGTCAACTATATCTCAGTAAGTCTCATCAAAAGAAATAGATAAAAGGTGGCAGCCATAAGGTATGAACTTCCTGAGTACTCAAGAAAGAATGGATCTACAGCAACTACAGAGGGATTAGGCTTGACAGAGCAAAATGAAAGACAATTATCTATTGCTATGTAATATATTTGTAAAGATTTCTATGTTTATTTGTAAGAGGTAGAGGAATTTCCTTAAGAGAAGATTCCTTTTCATTTAGAATTTAAGGAAATATTTGTCTGTTGGTTAAATTTTAGTGTGGATAAAGATGGGAAAAATTGAACTAATTCTTTTTAATCTAGAAGAGTATTTAATAAAATATAAGTAAATGTTTTGTGTTAAAACTTCAACAATTGCACATTTGAAAAGACTTGTGCCCATCATAACTTAATATCCTCTGTTCCAATATTTTGAGGTGGTGTGGTATACTGGATAAAACATTTGGTTTATTCATTCATTACCTCACTCACATGTTCAAAAGCAGTGACAAGTCTACCAGGTATTCTTCTAGGCACAGCCATGTGGATAAATAAACAGCATTACTTATCCTGGTGAAAACATAATAGAATATGTATAAAGTAAATTGAAATTTCAGGACCGAGTGATGGGAAAGAACACAGCAGGTAATTGCATCAGAGAGACACTTTAGATGGAGAAACCAGGAGCTCTATGGCTCCAAGTGAGAGGGCACTGAGCACATTCAAAACCCTCAAGATGCCCCAAGAGGCTGATTCCAGTGGCCAAAGAGCTTGGGTTAAATTGAGGCTGCATCAAAGTCATAGTAAGGAGTTTGCGTATTATTCTCATTGTGATGATGGGCTATGGGATAACTTTAGGAGGGATGAGTCTCACCATGTGATTTATGTTTGCAAGAAGGTCTAATATCTTTGTAATAAATGGATTGTTTGGGGATGAGCTGAAATGAGACCCAGTGATAAAGTTATTGATCTGTACATGAGATGATGATAGGACCAAAAGAAATAGTGATGGCAAGGAAAAGAGCAAGTGGCTTTGAAGTATGCCTAAAGAACAGCTGACAATCCAGGAGAAGGGATATCTTTCCATTTTCTTATATCCTCTTCGATCTCTTTTTTCAGAGTGCTGTAGTTTTCAGTGTAGAAGTATTTTGCTTCTTTTGTTAGATTGATTCCTAGATACTTCATTTTGTTTTGGATGCTATTGTGAAGGGAATTGTTTCCCTAATTTCTCTCAGTGAGTCTGTTATTTGTGTACAAGAAGGCTATTGATTTTTGGGTGTTGACTTTGTATCCAGCTACTTTACTAAAATTCTCAATTAAGTCTAGAAGTCTTTTGGTGGAGTTTTTTGGGTGTTCAGTTTATGCAAATAATGTCAGCAAATAATGATAGTTTAATTTCTTTCTTTCCTATCTTTATTGCTTTAATTTCTTTCTCTTGTCTAATTGCTATGGCTAATGTTTCCAGAACTATATCAAAGAGAAGTGGTGATAGTGGTCATCCTTGACTTGTTCCTGACTTTAAGGTGAAGGTTTTCAGATTTTGGAGATTTAATGTGATATTAGCTGTTGGCTTTTCATAGACAGCCTTTATTAAGTTGAGATATAGACCATCTATTCCAATTTTTTGCAGGGTTTTTATCATGAATGAGTGTTGAAGAATCAACATAGTAAAAATGGCCATACTACCAAAACTGCTACACAGATTCAATGCAATACCAAATGAAATTCCAACACTATATTTCACAGGACTAGGAAAAAGAATCCAAAAATTCATTTGGAACCATAAGAGACCTAGAATAGCAAAAGCCATCCTAAACAACAGAGACATGGTGGCAGGTATAACAATTCCCAATTTGAAACTATACTACAAAGCCACTGTGATAAAAACAGTATAGTACTGGCAAAAAACACTGACCTGAGGATCAGTGGAACAGATTGGCAGATACAAAAACAATTCCAGATGCAGTCAGCTATGTCATCTTTGACAAAGGAGTTGACCATCCCCCCTGGAGGAAAGATAGCCTCTTTAATAAATGGTGTTGAAAAATTGGATCTCAACCTGCCAAAGATTAAAACTAGACCCTTATCTCTCACCATGCACTAAATTAAAATTCAACTGTATTAAAGATGTAAATATTAAAAAAGAGACACTAAACTTGCTGGAAGATAAGTTAGGCAGAACTCTTGAAGACATTGGCATAGGAAAAGATTTCATGAACAAATCCTCAGTAGCATGGGAACTAGAAGAAAGAATCAACAAATAGGATCTCATGTTATTAAAAAGCTTCTGCACTGCAAAAGAAACCATCAACAGAACTAGGAGACATCCTACAATATTGGAAAAAAATTTTACCAGCTGCTCCTCAGATAAAGGACTATTATCTAGAATATATAAAGAACTCAAAACGATCAGCCCACCCAAATATAAGGACCTGATTCAAAAATGAGCACCTGAAATGAACAGACATTTCTCAGACAAAGAAGTAAAAGCAGCAAGAAAATATATGAAAAAATGTTCCACATCACTGGTCATTCGAGAGATGCAGATGTAAATAACACTGAGATTCTACCTCACCCCACAAAGAATGGCTGCCATCAAGAAATCAAACAATAACAAATGTTGGTGAGATTGTGGAGAGAAAGGAAGCCTTCTCCATTGTAGGTGGGAGTGCAGACTGGTGCAACCACTATGAAAATCAATATGGAGATACCTCAAAGAGCTGGGACTAGAGGTTCCATTTGACCCAACCATTCCTCTTCTGGGTATCTTTCCAAAAGAATTAAAAGAATCATAGCACAGTGATACATGCACACCTGTTTTTAGAGTGACACAGTTTGTAATAGTTAAAATTTGGAAACAGCCTATCTGACTATCAGTTGGAGACTGGATAAAGACAATGCGTTTTTTCTATAAAATGGAATACTACTCAGCCATAAAGAATGAGAAATTCGAGTCATTCACAGGAAAATGGATACATATTGAGGATATACTCCTCAGTGAATGAAATAAGTCACACATGGGTAAATACCAAATAGTTTCTCTGGTGTGAACAAACTATAATAGTACATACAATTCTGATGAGATAACTGACAATGTGAAATAGGAAGAAAGGGGCTAAAGGTGCAGGGATAGTGGGAAGGGTAGGGTAAAAGTAATAAGGGAAAGAAAAATTTAGGAGAAAATGAAAAAATGGAAATGAAATGTTTGTAAATGGGGAGGGAAGGAGGGGGTAAAGGGAGGGCGGAGACAGAGGGAAAAAAAAATGAGAACCAAGACCTGTCATGTAAAGGTGCAAGATACCAATAATGAATGTAACTGTACTGTATACCTAAAATGTAGCAATAAACTCAATGAGGAAAAAAAATAAAGAACAGCTGACAAGACTTAAATAGGGAAGAAAATATTCTTGGCGAGAAAAATCAATCTGGTGCACCTTACACTTGTGATGTGACCAAAATTTGTCAAACTTCTTGGCCACTCTGGTTATTTTGCCTACTTCCCGATATGTTGTAATTTTGATATTTATTTACAAAAATGCCAGTTCTCCTCCCCTTTAGTGAAGAGGGTTGGACTGTCCCATCATGTCCTCTGTAATTTTAAACATGATAATATTATTTGCTTATGCAAACACATTACAGAGGTAATGCAATTACTTCTAGGCTGGAATTTTAAAGGACTTTTCCATTTATTGTGCTACCTTTTATTTTGTCTTGGTATTTGTATATTGAGATTGGCATCTCCAACAGTCTAAATTTGAGATTTTCTTAGAATGTTTACCCCCCTTCACCTGTTTTAAGCCATTAAATTATTTTTTTGCCACAGCATAATCAAGACTACAAGATTGACATATGTTTAAAACATGTCTACCAATACGGAGCTTGACTTTCCAAGCTAAAAGCTTCTCTTGCTGCAGGAGAATGTGACCTAAGCATTTGCTATGACTTGTATCTTGATGTCCTGCCAAAGCCTCATGCAGTCATAGGTGGGGCTTTTCAGGTGGCTGGATCTAGGGTGTGTGATGCTAGGATTAAGGATGTGATGCTGTGATTGATTCACAGTGCTATACTAGGATTAAGGGTGATCAGCATCTGGAGCCAAAGATGGTAGATCTTCTAGGGTTGATGTCAAGGTAGTTATGGCACAGAAGTCCAATTTAATACATTGATTTTGTGTTATATTATTACCAAATGTAATCTGAAGTAGCTATGTGTTCATGTAACTTTCATTTTAAAATATAACATTGTTGTATTTATTTGGTTATATTTATTGTTATATAATCACCAAAGGTAAAATGAAGAAAACTACAGCCTTAAAAACTTCTACTGAAGATTGTTAAAAGAAACACATCTGGAAGAATTGTAGTAACACATATTTAATCTATTTTCTCATGGATTCACAAGTCAGGGATATAAGTAAAAATATGTTTTTGGGGACATAATTTCCACAGAGGTAATAATAGATGTTAAATGATAAAATAATTCAGTGGGACAGCAAAATTTGTGGAAACATAGGCTTAACCAGAAATAAAGTTCTAAAAAATGGCACTGTCTAAACTCCTTTAGTAGGTAAAATGCATATTATTATTCTCTAGACTACTGAGAGCTAGAATTCCTTGGAATAGAGTCTGGGACATTGAGACATAACTCACCTTTTTCCTAAAGTTTTATGCTTAAATATATAGAGCAATAAAATGTTTTATTAGTAAACAATTTATTTATCAGTAGATTTTTACCACATTCATTGGTATACAGAAACATATTTTAAAAAACTATATTCAAGGGTATATTTTTGCCTCAGAAGTAAGGTCAGTTAATACTACCTAACACACAGTTTTTACTGTCTTTCCTAATGCCTGGATAAGGACAAGCCTGCTTGAAAAGTGAGTTTTCCTGTCAAAGACATTCTTCCTCTCTAATTCTCTTAAGAGAGATTAGACAAAAACAACTATGTAAAAGAGTGCTCGTCTCTAAACAGTAGGTAGATGAAGTGCAATAGAAACTGAGTGAGGAAAAGCTTCTTCCAGCTTAGGGGTTGCCACTAGTTTCAACAGAAATATTTCTGGGCATCCTCTGTTGTCTTGGCCAGCTTGGTCTAGCTTGTAAAACTCAAACCTGCTTTGAAGGTGCTTGGCTGACTGCCCCTGTGGAAATCTCATTTCTTCATCAGACTATACAATAAACAAACATGCTTTATGTGCTGTTTTGCGCTTATGGAATCTGTATGAAACATGGCTTGAGCCTCTTGAAAATACAACTATAAAATTTTATAGAGGGTAGTAGTTCCCAGAATATGCAACCTTATCTTCGCTACAACAACTTGCACCCAACAAATGCTGCTTTAGCAATAATTGACATCGCTTTGCAGAAATTGATCCAACCCCTATAAATTATTTTAAAATACAGAATGGATTGGCTTTTCAAAAGTAATAGGTTAGTGCCAATGGCAGCTTTGTGAAGAGTCACAGTGAAATTGAGGGAGAAAAGCTGCCCAGAGAAGGATGAACAGTCTCCCAGTCAAGCTTCCACTAGAGACATCTTTTATAACCTATTTTTTTACCCACCTAAGATCCATGTTGAGTACCTAAAATGCTCAAATTCATGGAGTCAAAAAGTGGGATGGTGGTTGCCATAGGCTGAGAGGAAAGTCAGATGAGGAGTTATGGTCTAATGGTTATAATTAGACTTTTTTTGTGTGGGGGGTACCGGGGATTGAACTTGGGTCCTTGTGCTTGCAAGGCAGGCGGCGGGACCCCTGAGCTAATTCCCCAGCCCTTTATAATTAGATTTTTACATGATGACAAAAGTTTTAGAAATGGATGGTGATAATGGTTACACCACAAGGTGCAGGTACTAATATTATTAACTTTTACAATTAAATGTGGTTAAAGTGATAAATGTTATCACCACTTTCTGAAAATTAGTAAATAAACAAGTGGATAAAAATGATAAATAACATTATTTATATTGTGGCAAAATTGCTTGAAATCATCTGTTTTATAGAGCAGTTTGGGATTCATTACAAAATTGATCAGAAAGTTGAGAAAATTCTCCCATGAGGCTATACTGACACATCATTGTTGCCAAAGTCTGTATTGAAAGTAGGGCTCATTCCTGGTTTTTATACATTCTGTGGGTTTTGACAAATGTATAATGGCATCATTGTGATATCATACAGAATAATTTAATTTTCCTAAAAAATCACTACTCTGCAAATTTGTCTTTCTTCCCCATCTCATTATAACCACTAACATTTGTATTGTCTCCAAAGTTTTGGTCTTTTTCAGAATAACATATAGTTGTAGTAATACAGTATATTACATTTTCAAATTTTCTTCTTTCATTTAGTAATGTATACATCCAAGTTTCTTCTATGTCCTTTCATGGCTTCTTAGTTTAATTCTATGTCTACACATACCATCACAATTTATTTATTCACTCATCTACTGAAGCTGTCTCTTTTCCTTCCGAGTTCCAAAAATTATCAAAGAAGTTGCTGTAACATTTATGTTTATTATATTTGCACGGATGTAAGTTTTCAACCCTCTTAGATAAACACCAAGAAGTATGATTGTTGGATCAAATGATGAGTATGTTTTGTTTTGTTAACAAAAAAACCTTCCAAACTTTATTTCCAAAGTGATGATATCATTTGCATTCTCACCTCCAATGTGAGTTCCAGTTGTTCCATTTCATCAGGGGCATTCAGACTATCCATGCCTGGATTTCTGCCAGTAGGGTAAAATCCCCCTATTGTTTAAATTTTCAATTCCCTAATGATGTATGATGCTGAACAACTTTTGATATAATCATCATACATCTACTTTATTTGGTAAGGTTTATTAATAATTAGGTCATATTTTGGTTGGGCTTTGTTCTCTTTTCTTATTGTTAAGAGTTCTTTGTATAATTTGGATAATAGAAATGTATTTTTAAAATATTTCTTCCATTCTATGTCTTATCTATTCATTCTCTTCAGGTTGTCTTTTGTACAACAAAAGTTTTTAATTATAATGAAGTACAGATTATAAATTATTTTTTCTTGGATCATATTTTTAGTGTTTTATCTAAGAAAACATACCCAAGTCATATACATTTTTCATGTATTATCTCCTAAGAGTTTTATGATTTTGCATTTTATTTTTAGGTCTAAAGTCCAAATAATTTTTTGTGATGTATACAAAGTTTGTGTCTAGATTCATCTTTCTGCATATGGATGATCAGTTTTCTTAGCATGAGAATACTTTCAGATATCTTTTGTACTTTGTGTACATTGGTTCTTTTATTGAAGATCAGTCGACTCAATGTGGGTCTACTTCTGGACTCTATTCTATTGACCTATTTGTTACTTAGCAAATATCATACTCTATTACTATCGTGTTGTGGTAAATGTAAGGCTGGGTAGTGTTAGACTTTGTTCTGCAGTGTGACAGCCACAAAATGATTTGCTGAGGTTTTGATTGGGATTATTATGAATCTATGGATAAAGCTGGGAATAACTGGCATGCTGGCAAATAGTGAGACACCCCATCCATCCAAATTGAAAATCTCCCCATGCATTTAGTCCTTCCTTCAACTTCTGCTTTTCTGAAAATGTGTTAATTTCCCTATCATATTTGAAGGGCAGCATGCTTTTTGCTCATTCTTACCCCTGCAAGCTGCACACTTTGTGTTCCAAGATCATGCACACAGCTGCCTGCCTTGGGACTGGGGTATAGGAGGTGGGTAGTCACTACAGTGCTAGGAGCTAAAATTTACCAAAATTTACCTAAATTTGTAATTCACCTTAGGACTGCAGAGCTTCAGAGATATATCAGATGGATTCTTCCAGTGTAATTGTTGTATAAGTGAAGAGACTAATTCTTCATATATCCCACATCATTTTGTTCCTTTTGGCAACACTGCTATTTGTTTCTGCAAGTTGGTTTTATATCCTATAATACTTTTGGTCACTCTCATTTTTCATAAATTTTTTTCTTTGTATTGATGTAGAAATCTCTTGCCATATGCCAGAATGGGATTTTTTTTCTCTTTCCTTTCAATTTTTAACTAATTTATTTTCATCTTCTTCCTCCTCTTCTTTTTCTTCCTCCTCCTCCTCCTCCTTCTCATGTTGGTTCTAACTTCCAATTTTATATGCTATACTTGCATCTCTGTATTTTTCACAGCTGCTAAGAATTTTTTTTAAAGTGTCTGCATTAGATTAATATTATGTACAGTTTTTGTCCAAGTTTTAAGAATTCCTTTTCCTTTCTGGTTTTAACTGATTTTATTGCTTTTGTTACTTAATGGATACAGTAGGAATAGAAGTTAAGTATCCAGTTGAACAAGTATTGTAAAGATTTCAATGAGTACTTTGCACTTAAAACATGTAGAGAAAAGAAAAGGGTGAAGTGCAGAAGCCTTTACTAGCATCCTGGATATTGTTTGGTGAATCAAGAAACAGGAGGAAGCTTAATAACCATTGCTTGATCCTCACTCATCTTCAGCCTTAGCCTTTGGCAACAGGTCAATGTTTAAATATCTTGTGAGATCCTTTGGAAGGGACTTTTATTTCTGGCTCCTCTAGGGAAGTCACTTATGCAGCATGGCTGTGGTATTACTCTTGTGACAACTACATCTGCGTCAGATTTATAGGCATTGAATCAACTAAGCAGAAAAACACAATTGCTGTGTTCGGCTTCTGTGAATGGATACTTCTTTGTAAAAGTTATGAGCAAATGTAACTAGAAAACCCAGACCATAGAGGTGCAAGTCAGGCCCTGGAGACAAATTATAGCAGTGGTACCTGCAGCAGCTCAGTGCCTAATCTCAGGGTGCTCGGATCTCATATAGTAGTGTTCTCACATAGGGCAGAGAAAGGGTGTGGTAGCTGATGATGGGGCAAACATGATTTAAGTTGGGCTGTGGAACCAAGATTTCTTGTTAGCAGAGAAGAGGAGGATAGATAGACACAGGCCTCGGGCCAAGCCTTGAGCATTTAGGTGCCTTGCAATGCAACACATGCTTGAGGAAAGCCAACACTGAGAGCACTATATATGCTTTGGTGTTATAGTTGCTGAGAAGTCATCCTCTTCTGCCATGACATTTTAAAGTTCTCAGGATTCTGCCTGAAATTTACAAGAGTGGACACCATCTCCAAAGCCTAGAACCAACAACCTATGAGATGGTGAGGTGAAGATAACAAAGGCTAGAAATGATTCAGCCATGGTGACTACATTTGGAGTCTAAGTAGAAAGTGGGAGAAGAGCTTAGTTCTGTGGTGTCCAGAGAAAGGTGAAGACAAAGACAACATGAAAGCCTTCTTCCTCAGGACACAGCCTCTTCATAACCCTCAGATTACATACTCCAAACCTCATAGCCTTACTGGGAGAGGCGAGAAAGCCAGCCGCAGTTAAGAGGCACCATATGGAGTTTCAGATCTCTGGATTACGTATGTAAGATATTCCTGGTTATTCTCACTTTCCCACCTCCAACTTTCACATGAAAATTCTTATTTTTGCTCTTGAGCCCAATTTAGCAAAATTCCTTCTTTGAAACTTTTTAAATGTTTCTTGTAGCAATGTAAGCATGAATCCAACACCTCAGATGGAAGGAGTTAACAATTGCCTTGTCACTAAAGAGGGCTTTTCTTTTATCTATGATAAGATCCTGACATCTGTTAACAAAAATTACCAAAAATTTTAAAATATGGTGCAAGAATGACTTGTTGTCCTTTTATTATTATACTGCAACATTGTATTTTAATTCTACTTGTGGATTATATTTTTAATCCTCTAGGAGAACACATCTTCCTTTGACTAGACACTGTAAAACTACATGTTAATTTGTGGAGGGATATAGCTCATAAGCAATTTTGATCAGCAGAAAAGGACATGATGTATTTCAGATGTTAAAAGAAAATTCCAAAGATCCACAATTTTGTTTTGTTTTGCTTTTGATCATTAAATCCATGGCCTCCTGTGCTCTGCCACTCAAAAACATGCCAGCTTGAGGTCCACAGTTTCATTGTATGTGAAATATTAACTTGTGTCTCTAACTCAGCAAAATTATCTCACTATCCTATATTTCTGTGATGACATAAATCTCCATTACTTAAGAGCCCTCATAAAGTCTTTACAAACTTACCAATTATGGCATTAGCTTAATCTTTGACATGTTTAAATAAGAGGAATTTTTAAATAGTTTTTGAAAAGTATACATTGAGAGGCTGACGAAAAAACTCTGGGCCAATGAATGGAGCCATTCATCTATTCACTCTCATTCATCCTCCCACTGAACAAGGGAGCCTCAGCTAAATTTCATGACTGACTCATCCATCACCTCAGTCTTACCCCCTTTATCATCTGGTCCATCCCCTTGAATCTGATGTCCTTTATTATTTACACTCAGGTACTTTATGGAAATGATACAAATCTCAAATCACACAACATAAACACTACTGTTCATTTGGAGCAAACACTATAATTTCCTATCACTTTTTTCATTTTCTTAAGATTTTCTATTTAACCAAATTACTTTCATTTCTCTTTTATGTCACCCACTCAATGTATACATTTGAAAACTGTTTATTTTGTCTCTGGTTATGCGACCCGAGAAAGAGTTTACATGTCTACTCTTTTGAAAGAAAGAAACAAAAACTTAACATGACTCTCTTTTAAATGGGAATTGTAGTTTGCTCATTGATCCCTCCTCTTGTTTAGTCATTCTTCAGCTTTTTGAGGTGAATGGAAACACTTCAAAGTGAAATCTAGGTTCTTCACCCTGAAAAATGGACATATACATGAAGTTTGCAACAATTCAGGAACTGAAAGATCCCATTTTGCTTAGCTGTGGGTCAGTCAAATTTCAGGGGCCCACAAATTGAGATATTCCCCCTTTCCCATTAAGAACTTTTATCTCACTTTGTTTTCTTTCTAACCCTGCCTCTATATCACTGTGTTTAAAAGTTGTGATCACATCCTAGGGTCTCTTTATAACTGAACTATTTTAAAAATTTATTTTGTATAAACTGGTTCAATTTTTCTTTAATCTTTTTTTTACCACAATAATGCATGTGCATTTTTTGTACATGAACTATATATTTTACAAGGTAGATGATCTCATCTTCTTGCTTTATCCTTTTCTTGACGCAATTTACAATCTTAAGTTATTTACCATTTTGCATCATGACTTTCTATATAGAGCTTACATTTAACTATGTGAGACAGAAATGGGCAAGAAAAGCCAAATGTCAGGAGAAACTGCCAGTAATATTCACTCTCTGGAGCCACACAAACAATCCTTAAATAAGAGTTAATGTTGTCCTCAGCATTATTTATAAAGGAATTTGTATTTTTCATTGTATATAAAAGAGGTGCCACATTGAATTCTGCCAGTGCTCACCAGCTCATTTGGCATAGAGAGGCAGCTCTTAAAATGTTTGAATGGGTAATGGATGGTAAGAGAAATGTCAAGGATTCTGTTTCCCCTAGAAGATACTGGAGTTTTCAATTTTGTGGTTCAGTTACTGTTGGACTAGTTAGCCAGTTCCACTTTCCTTCGACTCTATGTATTACTTTTGACATTGTGATTTATAATTCTAGTGTGTAAACATGGAACTAAGCAAACACGTGAAATTTTGCTTAAAATACATAGCAAATGAAAAAAGAAATCAATGGAGAGATCTCAGGTTGATTGAGATACCATTCTAAGCTTAGAAACTGATGTGCATCTTCAATTTTCTCTTGTAATTATATCTTTGGAAGATTAAAAAAATCAGTTTTTATAGAAAAGTAAAAAAAGAAATTTGTAATTTCTGGTTCTTTTAATTGAGAATGTCATTTCTGAAACATTGAGATGAAAACGACATGGGGTTTGGAGTAAAAAAGATTAGCTTTGAACCTGGGCCTTACTTCTTCTAAGCTAAGGAATTGAGAAGTCAATTTTTTTTTATGTTTCATTTTCTTTATCAGTGAGTTTTGTGGTTATAGAATGTGTAGATGGTCGAAAGTTATAAGTGAGTAATATAAATTCTTTGGGATAATTCTTATGCTGTAAATGTATTACTAGCTGGACTCTAAGTACTTTGTCTCTTCATTAAATGACAGTTCACAATAGTTTCTTGCCTTTTACGTTTACATTCTGCTTCACTCAGAGGTTGTGAAATTTGCTACATACAAATATAAATAGATTTGCTCATTATATAAAAACAATAAAACAACTACAATATAGATAAAGGGAAGAGACACAGCTGAAAAAAGAGGCCAAAAATATGGAAAATCAAGTAAAAGGACAAAAACATGCAAAACACACCTAAAGTAAGAAGAGAAAAATACACAAGACCAGCATTGAAATGATTGAAAATTCAACCTGACTTTGAGTTTTAAAACAATGATGATGAGTATGTAAAGGAAATGGCGAAATTCACAGACAAGTTTGAATGTGCTCTTTGTATATGTATTCTGTAAACATCCATATTTGACCAATTTCCTTCTTGTTGCCGCATCCTTTTTTCTCACATTATTGGTACATTTAAAGCAAACAATACAGTTACATTCATCAGTGGGATCTTGTACCTTACATGATCTGACTTGGTTCTTATTTTTTCCTCGTACCCTTCACTCCCTTCACCCTTCCCTATTTACAAAGACTTTGTTTCCATTTTTTTCTTAAATTTCACTAACCAGGCTGTAGTAAAATTTGTATTGAATGACTCAGTTTTTGCCCTTTATGTACTTACATCAATATTTTCCTCTTCATATTATAAACTGCATCCCTCTCATATTCCTTTGTTGCTGTGGGGTGTGAGGAGAGTGGTAATTCTCCTGCCTTCATATTTCCACAAGACTAAGGGACAAAATTTAGAGAGAAATTTCTTACCAAGTCTATTACAAAGTGTTGAGAGATGATCTGTTCTGTGTTACATGCTCATCTTTTCAGAAGTTTCAGGTGGCAGTCTCTCCCTCTCTCCCTCTCTCTCTCTCTCTCTCTCTCTCTCTCATAAGAACTGATGACAGTGGTAATATATTTCAGAGTTTAGTATCACTGTTTTATTTAAAGACAGTGACTATAACCTAGCCTATGTGGCCCTTAATCATCTTCTATGTGTAGAGAAGATCCTCAGGGAAGGAAGTTGTATAACACCCATATGAAAGCCCTGAGTTTCAAGGGCTGCAATAGATGCCAATTAATCCAGTCAAAAGCCTTTGGGCCATAGATATACGTGAAAAGCTTCTGTAGACTTCTTTAAAGTCAAATATGCCTAAATGCTGCAGGTTTCTTGGGCCTAAGGTGAACCTTGAGCAGTAACAGAGATTGCATAATAGTTTAGATACTTATTTTTGTTTATTTTTGAGACAAAGTCTTGCTCTGCAGTCCAGACCAACCTCAAACTCTGCGTATCCCGGGCTGGCTTTCAATTTATGATTCTTTTCATGGTGCTTATTCTTTGTGAGATTGGGTGTGTGTGGGGGTATACTGGGTATTGAACTCAGAGCCTTTGCACTGAGCTAGATTCTCAGCCATCAGGTAAATTGACTATGCTCAAACTTGCAATACTCCTGCCTCAGCTTCTCAGAGTGCTGGGATTATAGACGTGCATCACCACACCAGGTTTGATGGCTTGATACTTACTCTCGATGAAAAATCAGGACCACCACCCTCAATTACAGGAGTTTGCCATATTCTGGAGCTGTTAGCAGCAGAGCAGGGTAGGACTCAGTTCTCACATCTAGCCAAACTTCTTTCTGCTGAGTCACAGAGTCTCTTAGTGTTCATTCAATATATCCTCCAGTTCTCTCTCCCAAGCACTACAATTTTCCTTTAGATTTCAATTTGACTTTGGAGAAGAGATGGAGAAATCACTATACCTTATTAGAAGAATGCTCAGCAATCAGAAAAAGTACTCACCTCATCATCATCTTCATTATCTCCTGGAGAGTGTGATTTGTACTTCATCGTCACCTGGCTGGCCAGCCCCTTAATTAAATAGCTTCATCAGCTGCAGGGCTTGAGATAAAAGTCAGAGGAATAAACAACAGAATGGGACTTCACAAAGGTAGTTGTAGCTAATGGATCGGAATCATGTACAATTTCAAGTGCAGCTCACTACAAATACATAGTGAAAGAAAATTATTAGAATTGCTAACAGTACTAAGCAGAACTCTGGACCTTATCTTTTCCATTGTCTACCTCATCTCTATAGTGGTAACCTGAATAAACTATTTAAACTCGCTTGCTCTTCCTAGTCCTTTGCGTGAAATAATCATTCATATGGAACCGTGCATCTGTTCGTAAGTTTTAAAGCTCACACATTAGATCTTGTGTGTGCAAAATAAATTGTACCTGATCACTTGGACAAAGACAATGCTTATGTATTCAATTTATTTTCATAGCTTAGTGGGACTTAGTAAAAAGTTTTCCAATTACCTGAGAGCTGGGGCAGTTTAGTGTAGTGGAAAGAACAATTCAGTGGGAATCTGAAGACTTGGATTTGACTTTCAACCCTGAATGGAAGAGGAAGGTATGATTGCTATTTGTTTCCAAAGTGCAGTGAAGAGCCAATAAGGTTTCATTGATGGGCTGTTGCGAGACAGTACATAAAAAGGTGCTTTGTGGATATATAATGTTTTGAAAACATAATGCCTTTCTCGTCCAGCTACATGTAATCCTTGATGAGGTCATTAAAAATAACAGACTTCGTTTTCAAGGCAATTTTCAGATTTTTAATGTTGCCTTTCTAAATACATTAAAGTATGAAGGTAATTTTCTAGGTTTTCAGTTGCTGCCGCTAAAAAACCAATGGAAAATGCAAAACTGAAAATTTAATTTATATGTAATTATATTTAAACGTTTGCTTATATCTTTGGTTCTATTCTGTATTACTGGGGCAAATGCTTATTTCTTATGAAATGCTTTTCTTTTATGAAGCAATTAGCACTTTTCTAGAAACACTTAGAAATATTATGGTATCTATATTAGTCACTTTCCTGTTGCTGTGGAAAATACACTACACCTGTAACTTAAAGGAGGAGAGATTTATTTTGGCTCACAGTTTCCGTGAGTTCAGTCCACATAGGCTAGCTACAAGGGAAAATTGGCGCAGGGAGGAAAACTGTTCACTGCATGGCATCTGGGAAGCAGAGAAGGAAGGGAGGAGCCAGGGCCATGAACAAACCCTTCCAGATCGTGGAATTGACCCCTCCCTTTTTGACCAGGCCTCACTTCTAAATGTGAGACAGATGGGAGATATTATAAATGCAAACCGTAACAGGATCTTTACCTTGCTCAGGGTAGTTAGTGAAAGAGAAAGGACCCAGAATTACAAACTCTCAAAGAATGGTGGTCAAGGATAGCATATTTATCCATGCTTTTCATTAAGTCTCCTAATTTATCAGATCCCCTCAGGGGGAAGGATTATTCCTTCAAAATTGGTAGAAACTGTGTTTTGTTTCTGGTGACTTATATTGTTATTGATTAAAAAGGGGAGCTATCAAATACATATTCCCCCCTTGTGTAATCTTTGACAAGGTTATACATGGTAAAGTTTCAGAGGAATATATTATTCATTTGTGCATTAATTTTTGAAGGGAAAAATTTAGTCTGGTTAATGTGCAAAAATACTAGACAATAAATAAATTTATAAAGATGATGAAAATCACCTAAAATTCTCTTCTCAAGAGTAAATATGATTAGATAAGAATCAAGATAGATCATGTAAAGGTACAAATTCCCAATGACAAATGTCCTCACATTGCATACCTAAAATGTACCAATAAACTTAATGAATTAAAAAAAGATTTAATATGATTAGATATCCCCTTTGGCCTTTTTGCCTTCTTGTGATATTTTGGAGGAATATATCTTTGTGGATAGTTTAGAAAGAGTGGAATGCAATTTTACATGCCACTTTGCAATATATTATTTCCAGGCAATAGAGTACATTAGACATGTATCCAAGTAAATGTGGTTATATATCATCATTTTTTATGATTTCCATTTATTTCTTTTATGAACTGACCATCATTTAATTTTTCTAAACACTTATATTGGGCATTTAAGTTGTCTCCAATTTTTCATTGCTGTAAGTAATGCTGAACTTTGAGCATTTTTATTTAATATGCAAAGCAGGGCTAAGAGAGCTTTCAGGACAGGCTTAAAGTGAGGAATATATAAAATAATGTCTGAGTAAACTGTGGTACAAGGTATTTATACAAGATTGTTCATAGTATCTACATTTCCAAACGTTTTACCACATGGACTGGGTTTTAGTAATTTGTAATTTAAAAATTTTTGCAACTGTATATATATCATCCTCTTTTCATAATGATGTGGTCTCTTTTTATATTACTTTTGTCTCAGTTTATTAGGTCACTCATTGAACAAGCACGCATAGATTATTTTTCCTATGCTCAGTGCTAGAGATGCAGTGGTGAACAGATCAATAGAGCTGGTGTTCTGGATTTCAGTGGAGCTCGCATTTCAATGCTAGACACAGAATTTTAAAAGTCTAGCAAAGAATCATGAATTGAGATATGGAAGATGAACAAGGACTTCAGAATGAGGATATAGTTTCTGATGATAAATTGGTCAAGGCCATACTTTCTGAAGAGGAAACATTCAGACAGAGACATGCTATATGAAAATATAGGCACAAGAGACAAGGAGAAAACATTAAAAAAGAAAAGAAAAGATGCTCTAGTAAGACTGGAAAAGCAGGAGACTGAACAAGACAATACTGGTGTTTAGGATCTGGAATTTTTAATCGAAGTGCAGATGTAATTGATGTCATTGACACCTCTTTTGCTTTTCTTTCTTCAATTGAAAGCTTCATTTATTCTGTCTTTTTATACTGAAAAAACACAGTCTTAACATTTTATTTCTTAATGTCTCACACAAATATTATTTTTTTGTCCAGAGTAATACCTAAATTATAAATTTTATGTAGATGAAATACTAATTCAAAATAATATCATATGTTTTTACAAATTTGGATAATTAAGACTTGTGACAAAAAGTCTATCCAATTCTGCCAGGGATAATATAAAACCTCTACCTATGAATATGGATTTTCCTGTTTACTGTTTTGGTCCTGTTAACTTTTGCTTAACATATTCTGATCTTTTGTTCTTGATTGCATACAAATATGAAATTGTTTATCTACTATCTGGGTAGGTAAACAGCTTTCTTCTGGTTAGCACTTCCACACCATGCCCTTTTTGTTGTTGTTTATCTACCTTATGTTTGGAAATTATCACCTCCCCTCACAAGCCCAGACACCTGTGTGTCATTTGTTTTTTCAATCCCTGTGTTCAAGTTTGCTGTTCTTGATCTCATCAGTGACTTTCTTGATGATTTCAGAGTTTTGTATCCTGATTAGGAAAATTTACTCTACTTTCCAGTTAATTTTTCTATGTTTTGTCTTAGTATTTTTGTGTTTCTTTTCTTGGCACTTACATGTTTGACTCACTTGAAATATTTTGCTGTGTATGGATTGAGGTCTGTGTATGGATTGGATGGTGGAGGCTGTTGATGAATTGTCTCAGGCACACATTAAGAACAATTTTAGCAGGGGTTACCTTCATGTTTTAGCCAAACTTATACTTGTTTTCCCTTACTTGATCTATCAGTAACTGATGACTGTGAGTTACATTATGCTAAAATTTTTATAATTATACTAATATGATTAGGCATATTTCCTTAGAAGTCTAATATTATTGCCTTTATATATTTTACTATATTGTCATTTGTCTCATAGCTTCATTGTTGCATATATTTTCAAGTTGAATTTTATTCTGGTAGCATAAAATACTATCATATTATCATTTATTGCTGTCAGACTTAATTTTACTCTGCCTGATTTAAAAAAAATGTTTGTCATATTTTTTAAAGCTTCTGTTTGTCTGATATACCTTTACTCATTTTTTAAATTTCTTAATTTCCTAGCTCTTTAGTTTTTCTTTTTTCTTTACTTCTTCCTTTCCCTTCTTTCCTTCCTTCCTTCCTTCCTTCCTTCCTTCCTTCCTTCCTTCCTTCCTTCCTTCCTTCCTTCCTTCCTTCATTTCTTCCCTCCTCCTCTTTCTTTTGGATAGGAAAGGTCTTGCTATATTGCCAAGGATGGTCTTGAACTCCTGAGCTCCACTAATTCTCCCTCCGCAGTCTTCTGAGTATGGTATTAGGAACATGTATGGCCACTATGCTAGGCTTAGAATTTTCTTTGATGATCTTGTAAAGTTCCATTTGATCCAGCTATCCCTCTGATGGGTATCTTTCCAAAAGAATCATACCACAGTGATATATGTATGCACGCCTATATTTATAGCCGCACAGTTTGTAATAGCTAAAACTTGGAAACAGCCCAATTGCCTATCAGTTGGAGACTGGATAAAGAAGATATGGCTTTTCTATAAAATGGGATACTACTCAGCCATAATGAATGAGAAATTAGAATCATTCGTAGGAAAATGGATGCATATTGAGGTCATACTCTTAAGTGAAATAAAGAAGTCACACACGTATAAATACCGAATAGTTTCTTTGGTGTGAAAAACTATAATTGTAAATAAGATCCAAATGGTATGATTGACAATGTGAAATAGGAAGAAAGGGGCTAAAGGACAAGGGAAAGTGGGAAGGGTAGGGGAAAGTAAATAAGGGAAAAGAAAAACAATGAGAAAATGAAAAAATGAAAAAAAAGTTTTTTAAATAGGGAAGGGAGGAGTGGGTGAAGGAAGGGCTGGGGTATGGGGAAAAATGAGAACCAAGATCTGTTATGTAAAGGTACAAGATCCCAGTGATGAATGTAACTGTACTTTATACCTAAAATGTACCAATAAACTCAATGGGGGAAAAATACGATCCTTAATTCTCTGAGTCTTATGTCTGTATCCAACACTGAATAGGGTGCTTTGCACATAAATAGTACCTTAGTTCCCAAACTTGATTTGTTCTACAATTTTGACAAAGATAACCACATTTATGTTTGTGTAGGAAAGATGGCTTTGGTTGTGTTTGTCACCAAATGCAGAATTTGCGAAAAAAAAGAAAATTTTTTTCCAAAAGCTTCTGTTTGCAGGCTAAATTATTCACAAACCAAACAGTTCATGAATCAAAGTGTGTGGTGATGAACCTGCCCATTAGATTACTATTATGACCAAACTCTATAAAGTTTTTCTTTTCTCCATTTCTCTGAAAAGAAGGATGACTATTCTTGGAATATATTTTCATTCCTTCTATCTTATTAATTTTAGGAGACATGTATTCTTTTTATTGTGATAAAGATACATAATAAAATGCACCAGCTTGACCATTTTAAAACACCTAGTAGTGATAACTATACTACACATTTTTGTGAACTGAAATTCTTTAGCCATTGCATGTCCTATCCTCCTCACCTCCCAAGAAAACCTATATTCTTAAATGTTTTAAGATGATATTACAATTATTTCCTCCAAGATTGTCTTTGATAGTCTCCTCTTGAAAGTTGAGATAAAGGACAGACTTTCTCTTTCCTCCACTTCTCAGTTTTAAAAATATAGCCTGTATTTTAATTCTATCCAATTATTACATAATTGCTTTTGTCTTATGTCTCTTTAAACGAGGATATCTAGGCAAAAGTTTTCATCATCATAACCACATTCATCTTAGGATTATTCTATATTTAAGTGGGTTGAGGTCATTTCAAAATAATTTCTGTGGCTTTCCTGTGATTTATTTCATTATTTCAAGGTTTCTTTGTTGATTAGAGACTATGTTTTCAAGAAATTCTTATTTTTAAGCTATTGATATACTGGCTATGCTTTTTGAGTACTTGAATATATAAGACTATTTTGATTGCTTTAATAATTCTCAATAACATATTCAAAAGAGTTGCTTTTTGAAGCAGAGTTTGAGGGATTTCTCAAATATTAATTTCAGGCATAATATCACATATTTTGATACTTTTTATTTTATTTTTTTAATTTTTCTTCCACATCGCAGTAAACCTTTAATCTGAAATGTAAATGTGTTAGTCTCAGGCAGAAGATTAGGGCAAAGGGGTTAGGCAAGTGGGCATAGATGCCAATCAAGGAGACTGGGGACAGTTCCTAAGACATGTACCTGGGACCAACTGGAAAGTGTCACATCCGCTTCTTCTGGCATGAGATCAAGCAGGTTTTTGACAGGATGGCTTAGACCTGATCTCAGCCTTAGGAAAGGGGTGGGAGTTGAACAAAAGACATTGACCATTAACCTCATAGCCACTATGCTCTCTCCATTCCCTCTCCCTCTCTCTCCTTGACCCCTTTCCTGTGGAAAGCAAGCTGGGCTCCTGCCTCTCAGGGAGGCATACGTATATTCTGTCCGTTTATCTGGGCTGAGGAGAGGTGAGCTAGCCATTTGTGCCCTAGGCCTAAGGAATTTTGATCTCTAAAGGATAAAAATCTGAACTTTTCCATATTGCAAAAATGAATGTAATACAAATGGGAACTAGTAATAAAACAAAAAGGCCAGGTGTGGTGGCACACTCCTGCAATTCCAGCACTCGGGAGGCTGAGGCAGGAGGATCGCTGTGAGTTCAAGACCAGCCTGGACTACATAGTGAGTTCTAGGTCAGTCTCAACTACATAATGAGACCCTGTCTCAAAGCAAACAACAACAAAATAACAAAAAACATCCAAAGTTTTAACATTCTATTTTGCAATTCCAGTTACACTTACAGCCAAACAAAAGAAGCAGTTAAAACACCAAAATGCAGACATCTACTTTGAAGTCAGAAAGAAAATCCCATTAATTTGAATAATTTTTCTAAAATGTTTGGAAGCAACCTGAACTTTAAAAGTAATGTGTAAATTAACTTTACTGTATGCATAATTGTTAAATATGTATGTACTTTTAAAGTACATTTTTTAGAGAGTTTCACTGATAAGTATGTGCAATAAAAATGCTTAAAGTTTATTGGTCCATCATATTTGAACCATATACATATATTTACATTATATTAATATGGTATACATATAATTACATAGCTATACAAAATGACAAGAAAAAATAAGCCATCATTGCAACTATAGTTATAACTATATGTGTATTAGTAAGTCTATATTGTTTTATATCCATGTGTGACTGATACTCTTGCTGGGTGCTGTGGGATCCTTCTAGAGGTTTTCATTGTCCTGAACAATTGAACAAAACAGGCACAAAAGGTAAAGAGGTTTTACATCTATGAAAGCTTGAATGTACTTTCTTTGTTTACACAAAAGGAGAAATGATAAATACAGAGAGGCAAAGATAAAGTTTAAATGGCATTTCATGTACAATGATGTCTTCTTTATCAGGAAACTTTTATTATCAGTAAGTGAATTTACATAAACATTGTGACAGTCACATTTCCCTTTATGTTCTACCAATAAATAAGCTTAAATGTGAATATAAAAAATAAATAAATGTGAATATAATTAATAAATACACACATAATAAAGAAGCCCATATTTATAATTTCCATGAAAATGATGAATATGTCATGGGGCTTTGGGTGGTATGAAATGCATTTGATTTGCTTTTATGTGATTACAGACTGATATTTTTGCTTTTATCTTAAAATATTATGGGAATTGTAAAGCCTCACATCCTAGGACCGAGAGTTGAGACAGAATGATCTTTTCTGGGGAAAAGAATGTGAGCTGCCTTCTTTATCTATCTGAGAGCTTAGCTTACCTACAACAAATACAGTTTGTGGTGATACTACCAAGTCAGTGAAGTGTCCACAATATGGACAATCTCGAGTCTGGGATGACTTAATCATTCACATATTACAAATATATCCACTAAATCCTATTTTACACTAATGGGCTAAACTGGTTGCAGAAATTAAGATTTTCATACCTTAAAAATTAATTTATTTTCTGTCTTTATTAAGCAGATGTCACAGTAAGCTTTGCAACATAACCACCTCATGCCACACTGTGTTGGTTATTGACTCTACAGTATTCAACACTAAGTTAATACTGTTTATCTTCTAATTATTTCTAAATGAATCTCATTTAAGTCAGACATGTAAACAGAGTTATACTCTAGTTAACAGCAACGCTGGTCTATAAAATGCACATGAAGGTCACTCTTTTTAGGGTTCTAGTGGTCTTGTCTTAAATGTTTCATATAAAGTAGTGGGCAAGTATCTCCTTCTTTAATAGATGACTACATAGTTAATGAACCAGTGAATGCTCAAGCCACACAGAAAAGTTGAAAGAAGAATGCGATGAAGACTGATCTACATTTCCAAGTCATTAACATTATATTTACTCTGTATTTGTGTAATTTGTTTCTTTCTGCTGCACAGTTTCAGCATGATATTTCATCTTTAAATGTTGAGGCATGTATCTTTGGAGAATAAGAACATTCTCCTATCAAAGCAAAATGACACTACCACTCCTAAGGAATATACATTTAAGTCATTAATTTCTTTGTTTTGGTAGCGAGGATCGAACTTGGGTCCTTGTGCTTGCAAGGCAGACTGTGGAACCGCTGAGCTAAATCCCTGGCCCTAAGGCTTAATTTCTAATACACAATTTATGTTCAAATTTCCACTATTTTCAGAGGAGCTATAACTGTCCCAACAACATTAACCAATTATAATATTGTTACATAAAACTGTTTGGGTTAATGGCATGGTTTAAAATTCTAAATATTTCAAGAGTGAGGAATCTCCTGTTTGATTGCAATGGCCTTTGGTAGCAATAATCTTATTCATTTTGGCTTGAGAGAAGAGAGGCAGTAATTAAATGTGAGTGTGTGTGTGTGTTGTGTGTGCATGCACACATGTGTGCATATGAGGGTAGAAAGAAATATTGAAGAAATAATTATAGACCCAGATAAAATTGCTACTTTTTTTTCAAGGAAAGGCTAAGATATCCTACATGCAATCTTCACAAACATCCTAAAATTTATACTTCATCTGATTTTTAAAATTCTCCTGTCATAATCAATATTTTGAAAGGACAATTTATGCCTTGACTCTGTGTCCTCCTCCACCATCATCCAAAAACAACATGAAAGAATAAAAAAGGAGAAGGCAGATGTGAGTATTCAAGGGCATCAACTACAATCCTGAACCTACTTCAGTTCCTTCCTGATTTAGTTTCTTTTCTATTCCAAAGCTTGGACCTTTGGAATTTGCTCTTGATTTTATCCCTGTTTGTATGAACTGTTTGGATTTCTCCGTTGATTTGATTTGTCTGGTGCATACCCGTCAGATCCTTCTGCTTTTCATCACCACTGCCAGACACTCTGCCCTTACATGGACCCGTGGTGTTTTTATCCCCGATCTGTGTTTTCTGACTCATCACAGTTGATCTTTCCTGGCTTGTGTATTAACTCAGACAGGTTAATACACACTTGCTTGTTCAGGTCCTCCAAAGAAAAGCTTACTATAGCTATGCTCATCACAATAAATAGAAATATGGGCTTATTATAATTCTTAAAAATATCTATTTTCACATTACAGAGAATTTGAGGGGTGTTGGCTTCCCGATCTCAATCCCATTTTTCATAAATATTCTTAAGTATTAATGCATCCTCACCTTCGCACAAAAGATTTAATACCCGGTGAAATGTTATTAAGTATCAAATTTGCAGAAATAATGGGTGGTAAAATTTGAAATTACTGTTTAGTATTAAGGAGAAAAATCAATGGCTTCTAGTTAACTACTACTCTGAGAACAGTCAGTTTAGCCTGTATGTAATTTCAAAAAGTATATAAGTGTTACAAGATACAAATGCCAAACTTGGCAGGAAACATTGCTCAGTTCTACTTCACACAAATTCACTATCAGAACCACCCCATTCTCCCCAGGCTGAGCCCACTGCCCTGTTGGAGGAGCAACCATACCTTTTTTTCTTCCTTTTAAAATAAGCACAGCTCAGGTAGAATGTGATGTATTCCCCGGAAAATTTTTGTAATAAGTAATAAGAAAATTTCTGGCTGTTAGACAAAATATATGACAAGATACCTGCTTTTCCAATAGCCCTGACATCAAGATTTTGGAAGAGGTATGTGTAAAAAATGTAGAAATAAGAATGAAACTTGCAGAGATTTGCGCACAATAGATACAGTGCAAGTTGGTTATTTTCTACTTTGGAAAACACTATTTCAGCTTTAGAAAACTTAACATGTTATTTCTCAAAAACTATTTTTTCTTCTGAGCGGATGCTTGTCCCAAAATCAGGCCCGGAGCAAGACATGTAAAAGCAGAGTCTTATAGACAACAGGATTCTTGGAAAGGATGGCAATTATAAATGTTTATTTTGCCAGTATGTGGCATCCCATTTCCACCACAGGGTGCTAACGGTGGGGTTGTTTTGTTCATAGAGTTGCAGTCTATTTGCTGGAACTCTTCCCATATCCTTTATGGCATTTGAAATTTTCTTAGTTTTTGGTTTGTACATTTTGGCTCTGTGAAGAGAGATAAATGATGATTCTTGAGGTATTATTATACATTTAGGTCATGTCAATGTATTCAGAAGCATGGGACAGTTAGAGCTGACTCAGCAAAACGATCAACTCAGTGCAGTGCGTTTTTAAAAATGTGAACTTCGCTTTCTAAGCCAACCTTTGGTGTTGCTCTTAGGGAGTTAGTTATCTGTCCACATGCATTCATTTTCCCTCTCAGCCAACCATCATAGTCTACTATACTTACATAACAGTCCAGCCTGAGGACAGTGTAAGGTTGAGGTACTATTAAGAAATGAACAAGATAATGAAAACTGTCTCAGGCAGATGGAGTAATTTAAACTCTTCTTCAAGCTAGTGTTCTCAGATTTGCTGAATCCATTAATGGTGGTGGAGAGGGTGACTGCAGAGTAAGGAGTTACACAGTTAGGAAATGACGCCAAGCTTCTCATGGGGAGAATGCAAAAAACACCATGCGTCTCTCACCCAAAGCAACTTCAACCCATATCAACAAATTCAGTCTTTAAGGAATTTTTTTTCTAAATTCCAGGGTGCTTAATTAATTTTGTCTTTCATTATTTGTTGCATTTCTACTGGGATGTTCTTAACTATGACTGTAATGATCCTTGCTCTACCCAGGTGGCCTCATATATATTCACTAGCCAGATATCGCTACTCTGGCCACCTCTCTACAGACTCCTTAATGTTGTCCTAGGGACATTATGACAATGTTTGCATTCTGCAGCAATGAGTGTTATCCCCAAAATATTGTGTGTGTTGTGAACCTGTTTAAAACCAGCATCTTTTTGAGTGGAGTCTGAGATTTAAATGACGAATTATACCATCATGCTGGAATTTTAAAAATAACTAAAGGCAAGAAAATTTTCATCATTTATTGAACTCCTCTCGTATGCCAGAGAGAGTTCTAGAGCATTTACACAACTGGTCAAACCAAGCCCTCCCAGCCATGTGAAAGAGCTATAGTTTGTATAACTGACACCATTTTACCGCACGGAGACTGACAGATCAATAATGCTGTGGAGCAAAGTCCTTGTGTCCAAACTGAGGAAGAGCCCAGATTACATAGCCCACTTCTTTTGAAGTCCAGATTGCATTTTGCCACTTCCTGGGCTGAACAGATAAACCTTAAATCAGGCCAGAATCAATAGACCGCACTTCGGTCTATTGAGGAGTGATTAGCCTCAGGGTCATCATCTTGTATGTTTTAGGACAGCCGATAATAATGGCAATCAGAGGGACAGCAGAGAGATGAGCTTGAGTCAACAGGTGTATGATTGAGCATGTGTACCTGCTGGCTGAGTGGATACCTCATCAGCTTTTTCTGTATCTGACTGGATCAGAATGAACCTTTTTTATCACTGAGATGTGCTGATACCTCCCTAAGACCTTTCCTACTTTATGGCCTTGATTACTAGCACACAGCAGGCTTCTTTACTCTAATTCGACCACCTTACTTTTCTGAGTACAGTTATTTCATAACACTGCCCTTATTAGATTCCTATCCTCTAGAACAGGGACTCTGAATTTGTGCATTATGTACCTATTGGAAAAGTTTATTGTATGTGTGCTTCTAAAATGCTGATTCTTGTTGGCCTTTTATACAAATCAGACAAAGACAGTGCTTCTATTTTTTTCTTCTCAGTCACAAACTTGTTCCAATGTAATGACTTAATAGAAAAATACACTTTTCTGCTGCTTACTGAAAAACATATTCTTGTCTCCCTGTCTGTAATATAAATGCCTTGTATTTGTCCAGCGTGCACTCTAAGCAACCCAGAAGGATGGCTCAGAGAGCCAACAATCATTTAATGGACACATGCGGGACAGGATGTTTCTAGTAAGTAAAAATTATTTAAAAACGATTGTACTTTTGGCATCCATGGAGTTTATATGTGGTAGAAAGCATCAGTAATTTAAAAAGAACAATAAAAATGAAGAGAAAATATACTATATTGCAGTAACTGCAAAGAGAAAAAAGTATACAATGAAGTCAACTCTAAAACATCAGTTTTTAAAAATTTATATGTTTTATGTACTGATATATTATGTGCATTATAAAATACATATGAGAACATAAATTAAAAGAGTAGATGGAATTTAGTAGTAGTAAGAATGGAAATCCCCAGGATCCACCTTAGTAGATGCTCTCGCATCTCCTTGTGTATCCTGGCTGTGCTTTACAAAAAAGCTCTGTGTTGCAGTTGGAAATATTTATTCTGTACTGGCTATAAAGTGAAAGCCACTAGCAACACACAGCCATTGAGTCTTTAGAATGTGACTAATAAGACCAAAGAATTACATTTTAAATTATCTTTCATTTTAATCCACTTCAGTTGAAATACCCATGAGTGATGAGTGGTTATGGGACAACACAGTTTTAGAAAAAGCCCAGTTCTGCTAAGGATACAAGGCCCAGAGGAAGTAGAACACGTGTTTGACATTGATCTGGAATCGGTTTCACCTGCAGACATTAAGCTTATCCTAACCTTAAGTGAGTTAGATCTGGATTACTGATAAGCCTTCTCCACTCAGTCTGTAATGAATTTTTTTTCTAAATTCCAGGATGCTTAATTAGCTTCACCTTTCATTATTCATTGAAATTTTGCTGGGATGTTCTTATCTATCTCTGTGGTGAACCTGGTTCTACATAGGTGGGCTCACATATATTCACTGGCCAGATATTGCTACTCTGGCCACCTGTCTGTAGGCTCCATGATGTTGTCCTACCCAGCCTTCCCTATTTTGACAATGCTTCCATCAGATTCTGCAGCAGTCAGAGGTGCTGGTTGTGCTGTGAACCTATTCTACTTTTTCAAGCCCTCTCTGGAGCTTACTTTAAGTCATCTCATCTTAAACTCCTTTTGGAGGCCACTTTGGTCTATTAAACAGCTGTGTAAAATCTCTCCTGAAAGAGCACCTCTGTGTTTAATATAGGATTAGGTAATCGTCTGGATTGCTACTTGCATCTCCAGAGGATAGTGGTGCTAAATATGCAAAGATTATTTGAGAGTGTCCCAGAGAAAGGTTGGTGTGAGTGAAAAATACCAAGTTCAAGCAGCTGGCTGCCTCGGGCTGTGTGAAGTTCCATCAGGCTGCGTTCGCTCCAGGGAAAGCTTCTGAGGAAAGATACTTTTAGAGGATTTCTTCCTTCCTTGTATAACCTAGCTATTCAAATTAGCATGCAATCACTTTCATCTCATTAGTAAAACTAATTTTCTTAACCTTAACCTTTCAAAAAATAAAACTTTGACAATTCTTGTATTTAAAAGTGTTTTTTTTTCCCCCACATCCATTATAATCTCCTGAGGTGAAAAAGGAAAAAGCTTATGGGCTGCCCCATACCATCTATACCGGCAGCACCATCTATCGCCCATCGCTGTAAGGATAGGCAGAGGTTATTGCTAGGATTGGGGAACACAGATCATATTTTTAGGGTACGTGGAGAATGAAAAAAAACCCTGAACATGAAAGATACATATGTTATCATTCTGGTATTTTCAAAATTCAGACTAAAATACAAATGAGAACATATTTTAAAGTATTTGATAAAAACAATATTAAATAGACATAAGAGTCTAATCCTCAAAATGGCTTACACCAGACAAAAATTAGCTGCACTTGAATACATTATAAAGTACACAATATGAACTAAACTTAAAAGAATTTATAACAATTTTTTAAAGGTGGAAAATATATTACTGTAGTATATATACTATATATAATATATAAACTATACTAAGGTGTGCTTAAAATGATACAACATTAATCATAAGAGGATAAATAAGTTCCACGAAGCATATGGAAACAATAATAAAACAAGGTCCCCCCAATTAATGTTTATATCTGTTACTGCCAGTTCATAACAAGTTCATCCAACTCAGGGGCATAAGTAGCAATCATTTTTGCAGATCTTGTGGTCAGGAATTGGAAGATATGATTCATCTATGTTCCACAGTGTCTTCCTACTCACTGAGACGATCTGTCTCTTACTCTGTTCAGCCTACTGAATCAAAATACCATAAAGTGGATTGGCTATCAATGAGAAGTTTATTTTTCATTATTCTAGAGGGTTAAAGCATAAGATCAGGTCATCAGCATAGTGGAGTTCTGGTTAGAGCCCTCTTTCTGTTAGAGATTGTTGACTTCTCTGTGTCCTCACATGAAGTGGGGGGGGCTATCTCTCTGTCTTCATTTTATAAGGGCACTAATTTCACTCATTAGCACTGCATCTCTATGACCTAATTACCTCCCCAAAGATCTATAGCCAAACACTATTGCCACAGGAATTAGGATTTCAATATATGACTTTTGTAGAAGCACAACAGTTTGGTCTGCAACAATCTGAGTGGTTGGCAGTCATTCATATCCTTGGTACCAACAACATAGGGAGCTAAGAAGGGGTTTCTGAAAGGCTGGGCTTACCTGGGATAGTCTACTGGTGTACCAGCATATGGCCTTCCCACATGCCTTGGGGTTCTGCCAGTAGGACAGTAGGTTATGAGAAGAGAGTTCCAAGAGCACACAATTCAAAAAACAAGTCAGAAGTTGCAGGATCTCTTTATGATGGAACTCAGAAGTCAGAAGCATCATTTCTATCAAGCCTTCTGGCGAGAGAAGCTTACATACACTGAGTCTTTTACTAACCCTCCATAGTAACAGATGATGGGGAATCTAAGGCTAGAAGCAGTAAACATCACAAAGTTGATCAATTTATGCACAGCAGAGTGCCACTGACAGCAAAGCTTTAACTGTTGAGGATCTTTAAGTGTTAAAACTTTTATCAAAATATATAACTAAAGATATTTTCTCTATGTCATTTTCAAATTAAATATTCAGAAATGGAAAAGATCTAGTTTATTCATATTTTCTTTTATTATTGATTAAAATCTATTAATCATGCTTACTAATGGGCTTCAGTTTGAAATTCTGACACTGGCATGAATTGAACCAGGGTGATTAGCCTTTCCTTGTTATTATCATTTCTTCATGCTTAGAGCATTTGAACTCCCCTTTCCTACATCTTCAGAAAGTATTTAACAGGTTATGATGAACTACAATCAACTCTTTGTTCTGAGAAACACTGGAATTTATTCCTTCTACCAAACTATATGTTTTAGCACATTTTATTTAACCCTTTGTGTCTATCTAGTAATCATTAAATTGACTGCCTTTTAGTTTCTACACAAGAGAAAGAACATGTGATATTTCTTTTTTCTTTCTTTCGTTTTGGTACCGGGGATTGAACTCGCTTGCAAGGCAGGCCATCGAACCGCTGAGCTAAATCCCAGCCCCGATATTTCTTTCTGTATCTTACTACTTCACTTAATCTCCAGTTCCATCCATTTTGTTGCAAATTACAGGAGTTCACTATTCTTTATAGCTGTACAGCATTCCATTATGGATATATGCCACATTTTCTTTATCCATTCATTAACTGACGGGGGCCTAAGTTCATTCTATGTCTTAGCTATTGCAAATAAGCCCAAAATGAACATGGACATACAAGTATATTTTTCTTATGCTAACTTCATTTCCTTTGTGTTATATACCCAGAAGTAGAATAGTTAGATAAGACTGCAATCTATTTGTGATTTTTTGAGGTGCCTCTCTCCTATTTTCCCAATTTACATTCCCAGTGACAGTATGTAAGAGTTCCTTTTTCTCTGTATCTTGACCGGCATCTTGGTTTCATTTGTTTTTTAGTAATGGCCTTTCTAACTGCAGTGAATTGGCATCTCCTTGGAATTTTGATTTGCATTTCCCTGTTGGCTAACGATACTCAATATTATTTCATGTTTTTTTTTGCCATTTGTATTTCCTATTTTGAACTTATTAGACATTTTCTCACTTTTAAATTGGATTGCTTGAATTTATTAATTTTTTGTGATTTTAAATGTTCTGAATATTAGTCTTTTGTCAGATGATTGGTTGAGAGATTTTTCACTCATTCTGTAGGCTGTCTCTTGTTTGTTACCTTGACTGTACAATTTAAACATTTAAAAAAAAACAGCTCTTAACTTCATTGATCTTTTATATCTCTAGTCCCTATTTATGATCATATTTCCTTTATTATTTGGGGGTTTGATTAGTTGTTCCTTTAATGCTTGAAATATATTATTAACTTATTTGAATTGTTTCATTTTTTCTGTAACTATTGCTACAAATTTCAATTTTAGCTTTTGCTGTATTTAATAAATTTGGCTATTCATTTAAAAATATTTTGAAAGATATTTTTAAATTTCTCTTTTGATTTTTAATGACCCATTGATTGATTGCTCAAAGTGTATCATTCAATCACCATGTATTTATAGAATTGCTAAAATTTATTTTATTGTTCTTTCCTGGTTTATTCCATTGTTCTTAAAAATGATTCAATTTGTTAAGATTTGTGTTGTGGGGTAATATAGGGATGGTCTATATTACAGAATATTCCATGTGGTGATTTAAAAAATGTGTATTCTGCAATGGTTGGATTACATATTTCTAAATATCTTTAGGTTAATTTGATCCATACTCGAGGTTAATTCTGATGTTTCATTGTTGATATTTTTGAGCTCAATGATCTGCTTATTGTTGAAAGTGTGGCGTTAAAACCTATACTATTATTACATTGGAATCTATCTCTCCCATGAGGTCAAATAGTGTTTATTTTATACAGTTGAGGGCTTAGTGTAAATGCATATATTTACAATTGGTCTATCCTCTCATGAATTGATATCTTAATCATTATATGGTGATTTTCTCTGTCTTCTTACAATTTTGAACTTAAAAATCTGTTTTAAATAATTAAATAGTCTATTATAAATAAGTATAGCTACTGCTCACTTTTGTTTTCTATTTATCTGTTAGGTTTTGATAGGTATTTTTTCCTCCCATTAATTAGTCTTTATCCTTTAATTGGGGAATTTATTCCATGTATATTCAAGAGTACTATTGATAAGGAAACCATAGTCACATTAAAAATAAAAGTGATGTCATTTGGGGAATTTTCTTCTTTTTGTTTCTAATATTAATTGTTTTTTTGCCCCTCTTTCATGCATCATTGTGTCTTGGTAGTTTATTGTATGATAAAATTTGATTATTTTATATTTCTCTTTTGTTTGCCTAATGGGCCTAGTGGGTTTCATATTTATTTGTTTGTTTGTTTGTTTGTTTTGGTACTGGGAATTGAACTTAAATCCTTGCACTTTCGAGGCAGGTATGGTGCCACTAAATTTCCAGCCCAGATTTGTATTTTTACATGCTTTGCTAATGGAATTTATCTTTATTTCACTTATTCTTTTTTTTCGGGGGGGTGGGTCGAACTCAGGTCCTTGTGATTGTGAGGTGGACGGTGGCACCACTGAGCTAAATCCCCAGCCCCTTGATTTCACTTCTGAATGTACAACTCTTTGAAAACATCTTTATTTGTATTCCATTTCTGAAAGGCTACTTCGCCGAATATACTATTCTTGGTTGGCAATTACTTTCTTCCATAACCTCGAATATGTCATTCTCTTTTCTTCTGGCCAGTAAAGTTTCTGCTAGGAAATCTGCTATTAGTTTAATAGGAATACACTTAAATGTGACTTGGTGCTTTTCTCTTACAGAGTTTAGAATTTTTTTATTGTGCTTTTTGTAGTTTTAATAGAATATGTCGTGATAAAGCCCTATTCTGATCATGTGGTCTATCTGTGATGCTAGAGGCTTTCTGTATTTTGATGTCTATATTTTTCCCCTAAATTAGGATTTTTCAGATAGGCTTTTACTGAACATGCTTTCAATGGCTTTACCCTGCTTTTTCCTTTCAGATGTGAAATGTGAATATTTGTTCACGTAATAGTTTCCTAAAGTTGTGAGTCCCTCTTTATTCTTTTTATCTGACTGGGATATTTCAAGTCCTTTCTTCAAGGTAAGTATGTTATTTCTTTTAAATGCCTTAGTCTATGGTTGAATTTTGTATTTGATTGAGTTTTTCATTTCCAAGATTGCTGTCTGGTTATTTTTCAAAATCTCTGCTTTTATTGAATTTATCATTCATATCATGAATTCTTTTTCTTTCCTTTCCCTTCCCTTTCTTTCCTTTCCTTTTTTTTAATTCTTCTTGGTACTGGAATTGAACCCAGGCCTTTGCACTGACAAGCCCTTTTTACTTTCTTATTTTGAGACAGGGTCTCTCTAAATTACTGGGTTTGAATTTGTAATCCTCCTTTCTCAGACTCCTAGATTGCTGGGATTAAAGCTGTACATCATTACATCTAGCTATAAATCATTTTCTTTCTTTTAATGAATTGTATATGTGTTCTTTTGAATTTCATTCGGATCTTATAATCTTTAAAAAAGTTTTGGCTGGAGGTTTAGTTCAGTGGCACCAGTGCCTGCCTGGCAAGTGCAAGGTCCTGGGTTCCATCCCCAGTTACACACACACACACACACACACACACACACACACACAATTCTTTATCAGATATTTCATCATATCATATTCTTTGAGGTGTTCTTTGAAGCAGTATATCTCTTTTTTTATATTTCTTGTGAGACAATGTGTTAGGATCTTGAGGGTCTCTATATGCCCACATGCTAAAGGGTTGGTGATCAGCCTGAGCTCTATTGGAGATAGTATAAATTTAAGGAGATTGGACCTACTGGAAGGAAGTTAGATCACTGGTGATGTGCTCTTGGAGAGGATATTGGGGTCCTGGCTGCTTCCCTCCTCATTCTTTTGCTTCTCATCCACCATGATATATAAGTGCTTTCCCTGTTTCAAGGTTCACATCATCCCCTACTGTCTAGCCCCAGCCCAAAGGCAAACTAGGCTGAGCTACCAAGCCTGAAACCTATGCAATCATGGATCAAAATAAACCTTTCCTTCTTTAAATGATTTTTTCAAGTATTTTGTCATAGAAAAGGAAAGCTGGACACATCTTACATTGAGATTTGCACAATTAATAAATCAATTGCCTCGCTCAATCTATAAGATGGTTTTTTACAGTAAATGGCTGTCTCTTGAAAAATGTGTCTTGGGTGTTGGTTTGGTGCAGTGTTGTCTTTAGGTCCAGTTCAGTGCCATACTATAAGACTTCCTATAAATTCTTCAGCTGTGACCAGAGGGCTTGGGTGGTGTGCATGGTGATGGGGATGAAGAGCTTTTCGGTCTTCGGAGTCCAAGTGGCAGAGGGGCAGGTATGGGGAACATAGCAGTGTGGATGGGGCACCTACAGTGCAGGACAACAGCAATGGTAATGGTGGAGACAGGAATACTGACTAGATCATGGTTTATAAGTAACATTTTCTGTCTCTGGGACACAATCCCCGGGTCCATAATTTAAAGAGGAAAAGGTTTGATTTAGCTCACAGTTGCAAGATGTTCAGTACCTGGTCAGAAGGACCCAAAGCAGAGTCTTCATGAAGGAAGGGGTTGGTGGAGCGAAGTTCCTTTGTTCATGGTGAGGAGAGGAAAGCAAGGGAACATTGCCAGACAGAAATGGGTGAGAGACTGTACACAGTACCCAAGGCCACACCTTCATGTTCCACTTAGACACACCCAGGCATATGATTTGGTAATTTTCTAGGTGTTTTGTAATATAGTCAGGTTGATGTATCAGGGTTAAGGGTCACATATGCAAGGTCTTTCCTTAGCAATGGTGCAAGACTGTGGGCCCAGCAGTGGCTTAGTTGATGGGATTTTGGGCAGACAATGTAGAGTTTGGAATGTGGACCTAGGCTCCACAGAAGCGGCTTTGGCTGATGAAGATACTGGACAAACTAAGGACAAGCTGAATTATTATTCAGCTTTGTAGGATTAGGGAAGCTGTTTGCCTTAGAGCAGAGTATGGCAGTGACTGGGGCTGATTAGGATGGCAATTCAGATGCAGTCTGTGCAGATTATAGCAGCAAGTTGTGTTGATTACACACAGCTTAGGCCAATTAGGGCATCAGCTTGCCTATGCTGCTTGGAGATGGCATGGACATCCGCTTAGCTCTGCTCCCAATATGTCAACCCCACTGCAGTATCCTGGAGTCTGGGAGATAAGGTAAAAGTAATGCAAGTCCCTTTCTTGGAGCAAAGCCATGGTAAAGATTTCAGGAAACTCTACTCTGTGGGCACTGAGACTGTTCCTCTTGTCACTAGGGCAGCTAGAGTCTGTGGCAAATTTGTTTTCTTCATTGAGTTTATTGGTACATTTTAGAAATACAATATAATTAAATTCATTATTGGGATCTTGTACCTTTACATGACAGGTCATGGTTCTCATTTTTTCCCCTTGTCCCTGCCTCCCTTCACCCTCCACCTCCCCTTCCCATTTACAAACATTTTATTTCCATTTTTTCATTTTCTCTTATTTTTTCTTTCCCTTATTACCTTTCCCCTACCCTTCCCACTTTCCCTACACCTTTAGCCCTTTTCTTCCCATTTCACAATGTCAGTTATCTCATTAGGATCTTATGTACTATTATAGTTTATTCACACCAGAGAAACTATTCGGTATTTACACATGTGTGACTTACTTATTTCACTTGGGAGTATATCTTCAATATGTATCCATTTTCCTATGAATGAATCTAATTTCTCATTCTTTATGGCTGAGTAGTATTCAATTTTATAGAAAAACCACATCTTCTTTATTCAATCTCCAACTGATGGGCAGATGGGACGTTTCCAAGTTTGAGCTATTACAAACTCTGCTGATATAAACATAGGTGCACCTATATCACTGTGATATGATTCTTTTAATTCTTTGAAAAGATACCCAGCAGAGGGATGGCTGGGTCAAATGGAATCTCTGGTCCCAGCTCTTTGAGGTATCTCCATATTGATTTCCATAGTGGTTGCACCAGTCTGCACTCCCACCAACAATGGAGAAGGGTTCCTTTCTCACCACATGTGGCAAAATTGTTGGTGTCAAGAGCAAGGCTTGCTAGAGGTCTTCCTGTGGGCATTCTCCTGCAGTGAGAGTTTCCTTGGCCAGGGAACAAGGGTTGTACTTGTTGGGGTGCTTTATTTCACTTTTTATACCCCTACTTTCCTACATCTCTTTTGCTGGATTTTAGTGCCACTCATCTCAAAATTCACCTATTTGTTTATTGTCCTGATTTTCTTCGTGGAAAGGAAGGCTAGCACTGGGCACTCATATTGTGCCATCTTAAACTCCTCAAAGGATCTAACTTTATATAAATTAAAGGTAACTTGGTATATTTAGTTAAACATTTATGCACTAGGAAAAAAATAAACTTTTTTGTATCAATATATAATTTCAAAATTAATTATGTTAGGTCACAAAGGAAATATCACTAAAATCTTCAAAGCACAAGTCATGTGAGCCATTTCCTCTGCCTCTATCCTTCCTGTAATAAAGCTAAAATACAAAATAGAAAAAAAATAAATGTCTAACATTAAGAGGAAAAACAAATTTTAATAATCTACATATATGTCAAAGAGGAAATCAAAACTACAGCTACAGACTCTTTACTAATTAAGGAAAATGACAAAAGCAAATAGCAAGATTTATGGGACATAACTAGTTCTGTCTTAGAAAAAATGAGTACTCGCCATTTTACATAATTAATTTCTGTCTTGAGGTTTTCTGGAAGGAAAGTTCCAGTAAGTGTGGAGAGCTGAGAGTTACAGAAAGATATGCCTCTAGCTATCTGTCTGCCTACTCATTATCTATACACTTACCTATACTTCACTCTGTTTACCTATATAATGTATCATGACTCTAGTCGACATTATTTACCTCGTTTCTCTCCGTTTTACATATTCTGTGGCAGAGGGTAATAAAATGGAATATTAATAGAGTATTATTTTAATTAGTAAGTTATTAGTGTAATAAATTTTGGAACTTTCACACACTACAACTATATATGACCATTATATGAATGTAGATAAATGCTCATATAGTAGAGTTAAAGGCAAAACATTAAAGAAGGATATAGAACAAAATTTTGCTTACATGCAGGAAACCTGGAACTATACAGAAGGAGAAATGCCAGTATCTACCCATGTCTCCATTCATCTTTCTGTCTGTCAGAGCCTCAGTTTTTCAGGTAATTCTCCACTCACCTCATAGCCACATGCTTCAGAAATATAAGCTCTGTAGCAGCATTTCTCTTCCTAGTGATTTGTTTAGAAATTGACATGTGACTCACGTCTGATAAATGATACAAAATTATTTCCTGGAGGGTTGTGAAAAGAGGTTTTCTTGTTCTTAAAAGGCTGAACAATATCTCTTCTTAAATTTAATACTTTTGTGTTTGTATGTTACCTTTAGAAGCTGCTGGTGCTATCTACAACCCCTAGGGAAGCTAAATAAGATGATGTGGATTCCTGTAGAAGAGGTAACAAAAAATGTCTTGAATCAATGATTAAACCAGCCTGGAAGATGCTACTCTCCTTTACAACTTATCCTGTATTACACTAACTCTCCTTTCTCTTTCAGCCAGAGCATCTGATATTTTCTCTTATTTATAGCTCTGGTAATTTTACTTGATATGTAGTGCTATAGAGATGATTTGAGTTTGTCTACCAAGGGTTTGTGTATTGGAGGCTTTGTCCTCTGGGTTATGGCATTGAAAAATGAAATGAAGAGAAGCAGAAGGAAAGGGAAGGGGAAGGGAAAGGACAGGGAAGGGAAGGGGTAAAGAAGGGGTAGAGAAAGGGGGGAGAGAGAGAAAGGCAAGGGGAAAGAAAAGGGAAGGGAAAGGAACTATAAAGTTTGGATTATTTGTCACACAACCTACTGTATTTGATATTAAAGATAGATTGATGAATACACTTTCTACTATTGGTAGAAGCAGAGGCAAATCCCCTTTAAAGAAGCTTTCTCCATAGAGAGGAGTAATTAATCAGTAAGTGACTGGACGACCTCAGCTAAAAACCAAGTAGGACTTCATAAAGAATGTCAGACACATGAAGGAGAACAACCAAAAATTATAAGCGTCAGGATATGGCATATAAAGTATAAGCATATATGGAATAAGCATATAAAACATCTGGGTATAGATTTCCTGAAAAGAATAAACATTTATCAAGGAGGCAGACAAATTATCAGAAAGGCAGACTTTGGTAAGCATGATGGTTGACTGTGTCAATTTGAGTAATGCCCATCTAAATTGGCTCACCATACCTCTGGGTGTGGAAGACACACCTTAGGGAGGGTTATCATGAGAAAGGTGTAAAAGAGAAAAGAAGAAGGAAGGATCTCTTCTGTTTCCTTTGAAGCAACTCCAATCTTTTCTTTCACCTTGGAAGTCCTCTCCTGGTTTCTAGCACAGACTCTTCAGCTTCCATCACAGATCTGTAGCTTTCTGATAGGGGCTGGCATGAAACACTACAGTGAGCTCCAGGCCTTCCACTGAGTGCTCCGGATCTCCAAGTCACTGACAGACCTTCCGCACCTTTCCATGCCCAAGTCTGGGAGCAGCCATCAAAAGACAATTTTGTAAATTCTTGTATATTTGTATATTTTGTGTTATATCAATTTCCATAGTAAAGGAGGAGCATGGAAGCAGCTCCAGACCCTTTGGTAGGCCCGACCCTTTGGCCCAGCACAGCAGAGGAGACCTGCAGCGGCTTGCAACCCTCTGCTGGGCCTGCCTCTTCAGTGTGGAGCAACATAGGTGCTCAGCTGCATGGGCCTCTGACACAGCAGTGTCAGGGCCCACCACAACCCCTCCATGAAGAAGAGAAAGAAGGGCTCTCTGAGGCTCCTAGATGAAAATTGAAGCCCACTGGGAAAGTGAAGAAAATCTCTATGATAATGGAACACTACACCACCATAGTTGGTAAGTCAGAGGGACCAGCACCTCACATCAGAAACTGGTCTAATTTCAGGGGAAAGATAGTTGGAACCTTCAGCAGGAAACTGCAGACTTCAACAAAGCAGGAGGTTGGAGATCACAACCTGATCCTCGCAGACAGAAATCAGCCTGAATGTCAGGGAACAGCTGCTGTTTTGCTGAGACTAACTTAGATCTGCACACTCGTGCTGTCTATTGTGTCAACAAAGGCATACCCCAAAGGAGGCACTCTATTTCTGTTTGTATATTTTATTTATTTATTTATTTGGTACCGGGGATTGAACTCAGGTACTTGCGCTTACAAGGCAGGTGGTGAAACCACTGAGCTAAATCCCCAGCCCTGTATTTTTTTTTTATTTTCAGTGTAATATTTTTCTCTTCTCTTTAATTATTAAACATTTTTAATCTATCTTTTAATTTACTCAATTTTTTCCCTTTTTAATCTTTTTTCTTCTCTCTCTCTCTCTCTCTCTCTCTCTCTCTCTCTCTCTCTCTCTCTCTCTCGCTCTTCTCTTTCTCTCACCATGATCTTCATTTTTCTCCCTTTTTGTTCCTGTTCCTATCCTAATTCAAATTAGCTTTCTTTTTTTCTTTTTCTTTTCTTTTTCCTTTTCTCAATCACCATTAGTTTTAAAAGGAAGTGATTATAGTCTCTTGCCTCCCTATTGCTGTTAGCTTGTTCTTTTCTTGTGTATATATTGTTCTGTCTTCTCCTCTTTTCTTCAACAGCTTCCTAGAGTTTGTATGATTTTCCTGTGTCCTCTGACCTCATTTCTAACCTTTCTCTATCCTATCCTATAGATATCCCTCCCTCCCCAACTCCTTCTAAATCCCCATCGTAATGGGTAAACTTGCTATATTGAAGAGTATTCGCTATAAACATATTTTGGGCCAGTCTTTGATTTTGCTTTAATTCACACAGTTTAAAAGTGATAGATTAATAACTACCACAAATTGTCATTTTCTAAGCTGTGCTTGATGCTATCGTGTTGCTGATTGTATTACTTGGGCTGAGGTACTGTGATTGATCTAATCAGTTGTCCTTCCTGGTATTATGAAAATAAGAGTGTCTCGGAGTCATTGGAGACTCAAAACCTAAAGACCAGTTATAGCTGGAAGATCAAAGTAGTAACCCAGGAATTAAACCAAGCAAAGTACTAACAACAAAAATAGAAATAAGACATTTAAACAAGTCACAAACACAGATTTCCACCTCAGCAAAAGTAAACTCTCAGGGAAAAGAAGTGGAAAAGTCTGACAGTCAACCATCTGGACACCCTGAACTGAAAACACAGAAAGTAACAAAACAGATAAATGAGGCTCTAGAAAAGCTCAAAGCAGTAATAATTTCCCAGATAACCACAGAGAGGGTGAGAAGAATGAAAAACATGATTAGAGACACTAGAACATAACAAGATTTTTAAAAAAGTAGATGATCTCAGGACCATGATGGAAACCATGAATGCCCAGCATAAGAAAGAAATAGAGGCCTTGAATGCCCAACATAGTAGAAAAATGGAATTCATGAAACAGATTCAAACAGATATCCAGGAGATTAAGACCTCTATAGAAAACATTCACAGCAGAATGAAGGAATGTGAAGATATAATTTGAGATATAGAAGATAGGATTGTAGTCAGTGACCATGAAAAGAAAGACCCATTAAATACAATAAGGGATCAGGGCCAGGGATTTGGCTTAGTGGTTCTGCCGCCTGCCTCGAAAGCACAAGGGCCTGAGTTCAATCCCTGGTACCAAAAAAAAAAAAAAAAAAAAGGCAACAGTAAGGGATCATGAGAAATCGATACAATAACTCTTAGATGATGCACAGAATAATATAAGACTGATAGCAATCCATTGAAGTAGCAGGAGAAGATACAAATAACTTATAAAAGCTGTTCACAGAATTAATTACAGAAAACTTCCCATAGGGGAGGAATTTGACATACAAATAACTGAGCCCAACCATCCTCACTGGCAGAAAGATAGCCTCTTTATAAATAGTGTTGGAAAAAACTGGCTTTCAACTTGACAAAGATTAAACCTAGATCCCTATCTTGTCCCACACAGTAATCTAAAATCAAGTGGATTAAAGATTGAAATATCAAAACAGAAACACTAAACTTACTGGAAAACAAATTAGGTATAACTGTTGAAGACATTGTCATAGGAAATGACTTTATGAACAAATCCTCAGTAGCATGAGAACTTGCACAAAGACTCAATAACTAGGATCTCACCATATTAAAAAGTTTTTGCCATGCAAGAGATACCATGGATGGAGCTAAGAGACAAACTACAATGTTAGAAAAATTTTTACCTGCTACTCCTCAGACAAAGGACTACTATCTAGAATATATAAAGAACTCAGTAAAATCACATCCCCCAAGTACAAAGACATGAATCAAAAATAGGCTTCTGAAATGAGCAGACATTTCTCAGACAAACAAGTAAAAGCAGCAAGTGAATATATAAAGCAAATGTTCAATATCACTGGTAATTTGAGAGATGAAGGTGAAAACAACACTGAGATTCCGCCTCACCCCAGGAAGAATGGCTGTTATCAAGAAATCAACCAATAACAAATGTTGGTGGGGCTGTGGGGAGAAAAGAACCCTTCTCAACTATTGGTGGGAGTGCAGACTCCCACAACCACTGTGCAACCACTGTGCAACCACTGTGGAAATCAATATGGAGATATGTCAAAGAACTAGTTTTAGAGGTCCCATTTGACCCAGCTATCCCTCTTCTGGGTATCTTTCCAAAAGAATTAAAAGAATCATACCATAGTGATATATGTGCACTTATGTTTGTAGCTGCACAGTTTGTAATAGATAAAACTTGGAAATAACAAAAATGCCCATCTGCTAGAGTCTGGATAAGCACAATGTGGTTTTTCTGTAAAATGGAGTACTACTCAGCCATTGAGAATAAGAAACTAGAGACATTTATAGCTAAATGGATGCACATTGAGACTATACTCTTAAATGAAATAAATAGGACACACTTGAGTAAACACTGAATTATTTCTTTGGTGTGAAAAACTAAAAGTGTAAATAAGGTTCAAATGGTATAATTGATAGTGTGAAATAGAAAGAAAATGGCTAACGGGGAAGTGGGAAGGGGAGGGGAATGGAAATAAGGGAAAAGAAAAAATGTGAACAAAAAAGAAAACCTGGAAACAAAATCTTTGTAAAGAGGAGGCTGAAGTGGGTGACGGGAGGGCAGAGGTATGGGGAAAAATAAGAACCAAAATACATCACATAAAGGCACAAGATCTCAGTGATGAATTTAACTGTATTCTTTGCTTTAAATGTACCAATAAACTTAATGGTGAAAAAACATTTCTCTAGTAAGCACTGACACAGCAAACAAAAGTGGAAGCTCTAAATGTGAACAATATAATTTCTGGAATTATAGCGTCTATAGATGAGGTAAACAGAAGATAAGGCACTGTTAAAGAAAGAAATATGCTATTAAGTGAAAATAAAAATCTGTGAGACATATATTCATTTTATATACATACATATAAATATATAAAATATATATCTAGAGAAAAATCAGAAAAACATACTATAGAAGAATATCAAAATGACATGGAGCATAGACTAAGTAATTTTAAATACATATTATTAGCATCACAAAAAATAAAATAAAATTTAAAAAATCATTGGAAAGAGGCTAAATGGCTACAAAAGTTTTTAATTTCATTGAGTTTATTGGTACTTTTTAGGTACACAGTACAGTTACATTCATCATTGGGATCCTGTACCTTTACATGATATGTCTTAGTTCTTATTTCTTCCCCATACACTTCCCCTCTTTTCACCCCCTCCAACCTTCCCTATTTACAAAGACTTTGTTTCCATTTTTTCTTTTTTCACATTTTTTCTTCTCCCTTATTTTCTTTCCCCTCCTCTTCCCATTTTAAATGGCTACAAATTTTAAAAACCTGTAATAGAATTAATCTTAAGCAGGATAAAGGAATAATTTATTACTGGACACCTGGTAGTGAAACAATGGAAGTGTAATGGGGTGGGATTCAGGGAGACAGACGAGAGAGAGAGAGAGAGAGAGAGAGACAGAGAGGAGAAAATGCAGTTAAGATCTTGACAGAAGGCTAGTTAGAAAGCAATGAAAATATGAAACTGTACTGCATATTCCTTAGTAAAAACTAAAATACAACAGCTACTAGTTAATCATTTATCAGTTCAGCAGCTTTGAATTTCATATATTTGTCCTGGTCTTTGTTGTAACACCCAAAGGTACTGCAAGGGTTTCTATCTCATAGAATTCAATTTTATAAAGACAAGCAGATTTATGTAGGTAAATGAAAAAAAAAATTAAAGCAAAAGCTTCTGTAGTGAAAAGGCGATCTGTAGAAATGAAGAACTAGAAACTGATTGCATCGGCTATTTTATTTTCCAGTGATAATTACAGCACAGCTGACAAATAAAGCTGTGCTTATTTCAGATGTATAATGTGATATCTTGATATGTACATGCACTGTGAAATGATCACGGTGATCAAACTCATGCAGCCATCAATTCATGCCTTTTTCAAATGTGGTTCAAGAAGTTAAGATATATTCTTCACAGATTTGGAGCATGGCAAGTATTGTTAGTAAGTACAGTCACCATAATTATTTTAGAGAGTGTCGAGAAGGACAGACTTGGTAGTAATGTGGCAACGGAGCTGAGATTTTCAAGAGGAAGGAAACTCACACACGAATGCAGCAGTCTCGTAGGTCCTGAAGCAAGAATGAGTGCGTGGAGTGGAGAGCAAAGGGAGAAGGAATGGATCTCACAGCTGTGGCAGGCGAGTGACAAAGGGAAAGTGAATCCTAACAGCTGTGAGAAGAATTCAAGTTTTAAGAAGAAAATAATACGAATGAAGTCATATTTGCAAAAGCCTACTGCACCCGTTCTGTGCAAAATTGGGTAAAGTCAGTTAGAGAAGCTTGGTGCCTTTCAGATTGCATTTGCCATTTTTAAAATTTACTTTCTCAAAGCCTAGGCTAGAGAATAGAATTGTCCAGTTAGGTCTGAGATTTAGGTGACACACAGTAGGTTAAAAGTTTAAAGGATCTCTATTTGTGGCCCCAGCCAAACAAAAATTAGCTAATTCCAGACTTAGTTTGATCTGGAGGTCTAAATAAAGTCTAGACTTTAATCTCAGACAAGCTTTTCTCTGTGATATGTGGGGTGGTCTCTTGTAGCCCAAGGCTTCAATTTAGCCATGCACCCTCAGCACAAGGAAAGCTTCTAGAATAAATATCCAGGGTGCACAGAACTCTCATTTACCTCTTTTTGTTGGCATTTCTATTCCTTAACTACTCCTCCTGCCCTGAGGCACTGGGCACTGTGATTAATGGGGTCAAGGTCCTGGGGTCATTTCTGCTCCTGAGTAGCCAGCGGGGAGAGAGGTTAGTTTCTTCCAAGCCACACAATATGGGTCCACTTTAGGAAGGAAGATAAGCTTTTACTGTCAAGGTGGAGGGTTTGCCAAGAAGGAAACCAATATTAACAGAAGAAAGAGGAAAAACTAATTTCACTAATGAAATGAGTTCCTATGATTCCATATAATGCATTCATTTTGGTAGGGCTATGAAGATGATCAGGAGTATCCTGAGAGTGAAAATCAATTTGATTTCCTTTTAAAAAAAAATTGGAGCCTGGAATTAGAAATCACCAGCCAGCCACAAAAGGAAGATGATGAGACAGGCAGAGGACTTCGCATCTCCTTGTAGGAAGTTGCTCCACACCTTTTATATACCAGATAAATGACAGGGAAGACAGAAGCCCTATATATCAGCACCCAAGGATGGGCTTCAAAGTACTGTTTCTCAAAGTATCAGAGAATATGACTTTCCAATTTTTCATGCTATTAACTCTCTCACAACAGCTCAGGTGTTGTCTTTAACCATCATCTACTTCTGTTTCCCTGGGATCATAGGAGGGAGTGTCACTGAATTTACCATAGTGACTTAAATTTACCCTGACAATTGTATAGAAATATTATAACCTAAAATGAACATTTGACTTTCAATGTTATTTCCTCAGCATAACAAAGAGCCATTAAATAGAGAACAAAGGGTCACTAAATAGAGAGAAATATTTCAAAATTATTCACATCAAAGTCTCAGTAGCACACTAGGTAAGAATGCATAGTTATGGAAACACAAAGGAAAATTAATACATGAATTTTAATTTCTGTTCTGCATCACTTCATAGCTTGTTTGAGCTTTTAAAAACTTGTTGAGGCTGCACTATTTGTAATCGGTCTGGAATAAAGCAATGTCAAAAAGAAGGCAAAATGGATTTTTGAAAAGTTAATACTGGCAAATGTCAAAGGCATAATGTTTAAAGCTTCATAGCAAATTGTTAGGGTTTTAGGTGTAATTGAATTAGATTATGGTTAAATTCATAGCTAATCATTTTATTCTGGAAAAGAATACTGTAGAATAACAGAATAAGCCTACACAATACCTTTCCTCAGAGTACTTTAAATGAATTTATCATGGATTTATTGTTGTAGAAATTTTGCTTTAAAATTTAAGTCATTTCTTGAAAAGTAGCTTTCTAATTCTATGCATTTATTTCTATGCTTTCCAATTTCCTGTTAGAAAATAACTTCCTATTGCAAAATGAAAATTGAAAAATTTATAACAAAGGTACATTGGTCAAAATCTGCATCGAAACCAGCAGTCAGGAAAAAGAACTATCAAGGTGATGGGTGTGGCTTTGCTACTTACAGAGGGAGACTGTTACCTACTTGGGAACAGACTGCAGTGATCAACATGGGAAGAGATGCTGGACACAGGGCTCCATCAAGTAACTGTCTAACATTCATGGTTCATCTTTGAGAGAACTAAAATAATATTATGTACTTCCAACCATCTCTCACTTTACAGTTAGAGAAATTATCAATGTTCTATGTTCCTTTTGTTTCTAAGGGAAGGCTTTGAAAAATGAGCTATCTAAATAAAAAGATCCTCTCTTCAATCTGGACATGCATATGCATAGAAATCAATTATAAGTGAAAAATGAAAACTGAACAATGCATCAAAAATTGCAGTAGTAAAGCAATGATATATCTTATGGGCAAATTTGCAAGCTTCCCTCTCACCAAAGTCTGGTATATGACATAATGAAGAAAGGAAGAAAGAAAAGTATCATAATGTATGACGAATGTGTTTTCTCAGGAAAACAATATGTTAGAAAATCATATCGAGTACATTGATAACAAAAGGAAAAATACAAGTGGACACCATTTTGGCTATGTGAGAATACTAGATCAATGAATTAGAAAATTGTTTCTGTATAACTTCAAGGGGACAAGAAGATGAAAGAAACATAATTAATTAAAAATAAGAAATATTGAGGATAGACTCAGTTAATTCAACATGAACACACATACTCATTCTATACAGAAAGAAATTAATAATGCAAAAAGCAAAAGAATATTATTTCCACTTATATGCTGGTTAAAAATTAAAAGGAAATCTGATTACATTATATTGAAAAGACAACTTACATAACACTAAGAAGAATCTTAATCAGTACAATCATTTTGCAAATCAAAGGGAAGTTTGAGTTTTAATTTATATATAAATAATATATACACATATAATTTGACTTTACATTTATCCAAAATATTAGTAACATAAAGCCCAGCAATTCTAGAGTCCTAGGTATACTACTTCCTAGATTTAGATGTTTAAAAAACAGACCTGAAGACTAAGATTTCAGTGCAAATTATTTTTGTTTGTATGTTAGACAGTTTCAGAAAGCACCGCAATATGAGTGAGACAGGGAAGGCAGTGGATAATGAGGAAAAATTATCAACAAGTTACTTCTACGGACACCTAGAGCTCAGTCTGATGGAAGAACTTTCAGAGACAGCGTTGAATATGTTTTCCAAGTTTTTCCAGTCCAGGGTAAGTAATTTAGGTGTTTCCTTCCCAACTCCCTGTCCATCTCTGGTTAAGGGCTCTTCAGTGAGGACTGCCTTCTGTGCTCTTCTAACTTGTGGTGAGTGTGGGCACAGGCAGCAGTGTTCTCCAGCTGTTGGCAGTGAGCAGGTGTTCACAGTAAACAGCTCTCAGAATCTGGAAGGGAGGATGGAGAAAATAAGGTCAGGGTACTGAAGATGCCTGCTATCATGCCACAGTGACGAATGTACTCTTCTTTGTTCTGGATAGTTTTTTAAACAAATTTTACTTTAGTCATATGTTAGCATTGTAAAACTAAATTTTCTGTTTTACTATATTTCAAATTATAACTACAATAAAAGTGTTAAAGATTCAGCCAGAAAGAGGAGATCTATTTCTTTATAGAGAGTCTTATTCTTGGAGTCATTCATAGGAAAATGGATGCATATTGAGGATATACTCTTAAGTGAAATAAATAAGTCACATATGTGTAAATACTGAATCATTTCTCTGGTGTGACAAACTGTAATTGTACATAAGATCCTAATGGTAAAATAGGAAGAAAAGGGCTAAACATGTAGGGGAAGTGGGAAGGGTAGGGGAAAGGAAATAAGGGAAAAGAAAAATATATGAGAAAATGGAAATAAAGTGTTTGTAAATGGAGAGGGGAGGAGGGGGTGAAGGGAGGGTAGGGACAAGGGGAAAAAATGAGAACCAAGACCTGTCATGTAAAGGTACAAGATCCCAATGATGAATGTAACAGTAATGTATACTTAAAATGAACCACTAAACTCATTGAGAAAAAACTCTTTTTATTTGATAATTCTTGTGTAATTGACATTTTATGATACTACCATGCCAGCTACAGTGATAATTACATATCTAGAAAATCATATCTTCATGTATTTAATAAAGTAACAACATAAGTGGTTGTATTTTTAGTGATTCAGTGCTGGGACTGGAAGTAGTTGTCAGGAAGGACTTTAGCTTCATCTATAATGTTTTAAAAATTTACATGTACATGCACTTCTAGCATAATCAAAATTAATTTTAAAAATGGAAAACTGAGTAAAGGATTAGATTAAAGATAACAAATACATATTTTACTATCTCTGAAAAAGAAATCATAAATATTTATACCATAAAATAAAAACATAGGTTTCTCAAGCCATCCATCCACTTTCTTTTCACTTATCCAAGGGAGTAAGTGTTCCTATTCCTGTTCAAGACCAACTCCCAATGTGGCTGGGTTTTCTTCCTCCTCATAGACTTAGACCTCCCTTCTTACTTTTCCCTCTTTTACTTACCTTGAGCTCTCCATTGAAACTTCTGTGTAAACACTGGTTAAGGTATCATCCAGCTCTGAGAAAAATCTGCCCCTACCTATTTTGCATGCCTGAGACCACGTCTACTTTTCTGTTCCTATCAGAAAACTCCTTAATTTCAGAGTTGTATATAACACTTTCATTTCCTTGACCCAAATTAGTCATACCTATCAGATTACTAAACATATTTATTTCTTGCCTTTTTTGCATCTTTGTGTCTGGGAAGCATTTGGTATATCTCCAGTGAATTGAAAATTGAAGGATATAGAGTCATGTAGTTACTTCTTTTACTAATTAGCTGAAGATAAGGTAGAGATGGACACAAGGGAGTTTTGAATTGAAAAAAAGTTGTTAAAAATAAACTCACTGGGTAATGGGAATGAGACTCATATTAGTGCAATGCACTAGGGGGTATTGAATTACGTATTTAAGAATATTTAATTTCCCTGTAAATTTACTTGAATAATCATAGGCAAATACTGAACATTAATTAAAATATTCCTAGTAAAGTAGATTCAGTGTAGTAGATTCACTGTATAATTCTTCAAACTTTTATGTGTATTTAAATTTTTTCATAATGAAATTTTGGGGTGCAGGTCACAGAAATATTCAGAAAAGAAAAAAATGTAACAGGGGAGAGATGTAATAATAAAAAAGTAATGGAAGAAAAAATACTGACTGGCTTCTTTAGACTGAATTTTTTCATTTACTCTCTGACAAAAGTTAGAAAAAAATCACTATCTTAGAAAAACTCTTAAATTCCAATACTAAAGAATCAATATTGAAAAGTTTGGTAAAGATTGAGCTAGTTGCTATAACTTAAAACAGAGAGATTGAGTTAGTTACTAGAACATAAAATAGAATCTACCTTGTGAGGGCTTTTTAAACCTGCAATACTGGAAATAAGAAAAAAAAAGAATGCTATCTTAAAATTATTGAAAAATTGCTGTAAGTAGTGCATGCCACTATAAATTTACTTTTTAATAAAATTTTAATCATTTTTGACAAGGTAAATCATCAGAAATTTAACAATTTAGTACAAATTTAGGTAAAAGATTGGGAAGACACATTAAACTACAGACAAAGGATGATAAGAAGAAACTAATGAGCAAATATATAATAGGCATATCATGACAATATAATAGGTGACTTTAATATATATTAAACAGTACTAGGAAACACTTGCAGAGTGGGATAATGTAATAATATCCAAGAAATAAACACTAAAATACTATTTCAAAAAACCCCAACTTGTTCATATAGAAAGAAAGATCAGTAAAATATTTAGACAATAGTAAGAAAAAAGCAAAAATTTACATAAGTATTGATAAGGGTAAAGAAATTAGAAAATAAAATATGATAATTTTATATATATTTGAAAAAGATAATTTAGCATTAAGTGGGATTTGTAAGACAATACATATTAGAAGAGACAGTATTCAAATTACTGTGATTAGAAAAGAGAAAAGGAATAAATTGAAAGGAAACAACTTTGCAACATTAGACAGTAGTATGAACATCTTGAACAAAGAGGTGTATTAGGTAATAAATATTATATAAGAAGAATACAAATACAAATGTATAAATTATCCTAACACATGGAAAGAAATTGAATATCCTTATCTTAAATAAAAGTTAAGATTGGATTAATAATTAAAAAATCCTTAGGTTAATAAAAATATAATTATTTGGTTAAAGACATTTGAAACAATATAAATAAAATGAAAATTAGTGCATCAATCCAATGTAGTATAAAAGGAATTCAATGCTACAGCAAAGAAAAATATTCTTATATTAACATATAACTTTAATTATATACAACTTGTTAGCAGGAAATGGGTAGAAGCACCCAGCCACTTTTACAGGTTTCTGTGATCACTGTGTGAAAGAGGAAGAGGAGATAATAAAAGAGAGAGATTATTATTGGCTAGCTTCTCTTAAACACAGAGGTGGAAAACAAAATATTAATAATACCAAACAATGTATTAAATTAATTATTTAACTAAATAATTTAAACTCAGGAATACTATGATGATCTCAAAATAATAGTTTGTTTTAAAATGTATAAAATGTTCCATATCTGTAATAAGATAGAATAGTATAATACCAGGCATCTGTACATGGAATATGATGAATTTGAAAAACTATTTAGTAAACCCCACTACTTGTTTTATGGGCAAAAATCTTTTAGAAATTATCAGGATAAAAGATAATTGTCTTAACCTAATAATATTTCAAACATTATGAAACTATTGCAATTATCAAATCAGTGAAAATTGGAGATAGTATATGGAATTTAAAGATGTTCACCATTACTACAACTACTTATTATTGTCCTAGGTGAAGTGCAAAAAGTTGAAGGACCATGAAATGTAAAATTTGAAAATGAAAAGTAAATTAAGTGGATTTAGCTCGTGACATCTTTTTCTCTTTTTTCTTCAAAATACAATTGCCAATAAAATCCAATTTATTAGAAACAAAAATATTTCAGGAAGATAGTCACATCAAAAATTAAAGTACAAAACAAAGATTGTACTTTCTTTACCAGATAAGCATTAAGATATTTTCTATAAAATACATGAAGTCAAACAACTACTAACGTAGACATTGAACATAATATAGATAAATCTGTAATATGTTCATGAATGGAAGACAGAAGACAATATCTATAAAGTTGATTCTTAGAAAAATGAGCAGTATTTAAAATAAATTTACTAAGACACATACATGTTTTATAAAGGAAATTGATAGACTAGATCCAAGATTCACCAATACAGCATAAAAGCAAGGACAGTAATAATAATAATTTAACCAAGGAATGATAGAAGGCATTTTATACTATTGATTATTAATATATATATATATATATTGTTTCCACTTTTGAAATGATGGAATAGCTTGGATTTGAAAGCCCACCCCCAAAGCAAGAAGAGATAAATAAAATGCAAATCAGAATCTCTTTTAAGCATTAGAGTCACTGAGGAACTGCAAGAGGAAAAGTCAAGATTCCTAAGAGAGCTGTACAGAAAGGAGAGAAGATATTCTTTAACCCTCTTAGGGAAATTTATCATTTTTGGTGTGTTAAAAGAGGCTTCAATTCAAGCAGATAGCTTTAGTTAGGGTGTAAAAAAGCCAACAGATCATGTGGAAGTCATCCATCATTAGAGATTTGCTATTTTGAGTTTGGAGCTGCCAACACAGTAATGACTTAAGATTCAAATTCTCAGAAAGACTTGCGCATAAAAGAAATGAATCCAACACTTTAGTAGTTTTAGTTTGAAATACTTATTAAATTCTTAAACTGTGAAAGACAAAAGAGTAAGAACTCACATGGAAAATCAGTTTCTAGCAGTCTCCTAATGCTGAAAAAAACAAAAGTTGGATTTCAGGAACTACAAGAAAGTGGAATCATAATAAATTTCACAGGTTCTCAACTGCTATTCCTGCAAGTCTTCAGCTACAAGTTAATGTGAAGCACCTGTAGACACAAACTAAAAATATCAGCAATTAAAACAGATGAAAAGTTTTTTAAAAACTAGAGTAGACTTTCTGGTAGTTTTTCAATTCTGAGACCCCCAAACTGGAGGTGAAAATTTCCAGGAAACAGAGATCACAATACATTCCAGGGGGTTCAAAATCTTGGAGGTTCTCCTCCTAGAAGCAGAGTGAGAGGAATTTTTTTTTTTTTTTTTTTTTTTTTTTTTTGGTACAGGGGATCAAACTCCCGTCCTTGTGCTTGCAAGGCAGGCGGTGGCACCACTGAGCTAAATCCCTGGCCCATAATAGCTTTTTTTTTTTCATCTTTAATTGAGTTTATTGGTACATTTTAGGGATACAGTACAGATATATTCATTATTGGAATCTTGTACCTCTCCATGACAGGTCTTGGTTCTCATTTTTTCCCCTTTGTCCCTGCCCTCCCTTCACCCCTCCTCCCCTCCCCATCTACAAACACTTTATTTCCATCTTTTCTTTATCTCACAATTTTTTCTTTTCCCTTATTACCTTTCCCCTACCCACCCCACCTTCCCTATACCTTTAGCCCCTTTCTTCCCATTTCACAATGTCAGTTATCTTATTAGGATCTTATGTACTATTACAGTTTATTCACACCAGAGAAACTATTCGGTATTTACACAGGTGTGACTTATATATTTCACTTAGTAGTATATCTTCAATATGTATCCATTTTCCTATGAATGAATTTATTTTCTCATTCTTTATGGCTGAGTAATATTCCATTTTATAGAAAAACCACATCTTCTTTATCCAGTTTCCAACGGATGGGCAAATGGGCTGTTTCCAAGTTTTAGCTATTACAAACTGTGCCGCTATAAACATGGGTGCTCCTACATCCTACATCACTGTGATATGACCTATTAGCGCACGGTACTTATACAAAATAGCTTTCGATTAAGGTGATACTGTGCCCTGCCTTGGCCTACCACAGAAATGAACTTCACTAAACCAGTACAATTTTTTTTACACAAGTATCTGGGATTTAGTAAAAAATTAATAGGCATGTCAGGGGAAAAAAAGAGTACCAAGAGAAAGAAAAACTGGAAATAGACAAGGTTTATAGATGACTCGTTTGTCAGAGTTATTATGGTAGGCACAAAATGCCTTTAAAATGTTCCAAGAAAGTTTGACAATATTCAGAATTTCACTAGAGAATTAAAATTCATACATTTAAAAGGTTGGAAATTGTACATTCAATTTAATCAATAATGAAAATTAAAATGTTAATGAGTGTGATTGTCTTTTGTGTAAAAGCAACATGAGAAGGATATTCTCCACAGAGAATAAGCTATTAACTAAAACAAAAATATCAAAAGCAAACTTTTGAAGAAAATATCCAAAAGTAGCGATAACTTGAAAAGTATTTACTCATAGAAAACTGCTAGAGCTTTAGATAAAAGTGATGTTTATTACCTTCTACCCTAAGGACATGTTTTAGAAGTGAAGGCAGAGTTAGGAAGGCAGGGTTAATGTTACCCTCCACATATCCTCACGGACTGTTAAACTATGTCAGGGAACCCAGCGAAAATGAGAAGCCTGGGGAGACATGTAATTTCGCTGTGACTTATATTGTGTTCTCAAGTCACACAGAGCAGAAGGCTTCAGCGTTTAAGTGTAATTCCTGAAAAATCATGGACTGACTGTAAAAATACACAAATTCACAAGAAACTCCTCAGAGCAGGCTAAAGTATGTATTTGTATATATGTATGTATGTGTCACAACAATACAAATTTCAAAACAAAACAATCAGAAATCTATGTTACAGGTCAATTGTACCTCACAGCATAGTAGAATTTCAAAACAACAATCCACCCCAGTTAATTACTTACTAAAGCAACAATAACAACAACAAAAACATCAACAACAACAAAACAATCCTCAGATGACCAAAACAGAACGTAGAGTCACTAAAACAAACTATTTTAAATGCATGCAAATTTAGATAATTGTAGATAAGAATTATGAATTCTGTGAATTATAAAAATCACTGAAGAAAGTCCACTAGGTTGAAAAGAAATGATACAAAATGCTGATATAAATCCACAGAGATGCTAACAGACATTAGAAGTGCCAAATGGAGTGTTCAATAAAAAAAAAAAAGTAGAACAAAAAATAACATAAAAGATAACAGTAAAAGAGGAACTAAGAACAAACAAAAAAGAGAGATGCAAAGTATATAGCAAAATGGTAGGGTTAATATTTAATCAGTATTACATGTGAATAGGTAAAGAATATTAAAGGTAGAGATTGTTAATCATATAAAAATTAAGATTCAGGGGCTGGGGATTTAGCTCAGCGGTTCGGTAGCCTGCCTTGCAAGCGCAAGGATCTGAGTTCAATCCCTGGTACCAAAAAAAAAAAAAAAAAAAAATTGGAAAAAAAAAAAAAAAAAAAAAAAATTAAGATTCAGTTACTTGCTGAGAGGGATACATTCTAAGGGAAAAAAACCAAAAAGTTTTCAGTGAAAAGATAAAAAATGAAAATGCAAGCTTTTAACAAAAGAGAGGTGAAATTGCTACATTTTTGTTAGCAAAACATATTATAAATAATATAAATGATGAGAACAATTATGAACAAATAGGGATAATTCAAAATTATAAAAAAGTGCAATAAGAAGATATAAGAGCTATGAAATCAGGTACGGAATATTAACTAGAGAATTGAGAGGAGAGATATTTAAATCTAAACTGGTTAGTTTCCAATACTTTTCTTTAGGTAACTAATGGAACACTTAAACAAAATAGATAAGATAGGGACTACTTAAACTTTATTCAGCTTGACCAAACACATGTATGAATGCACCACTGAGCAACAGCAGACTATACATTCTTTTCAAGTACATTCAAAACATTCACCTAGCTAGATAACACACCTGGAGATAACAACTCCATCAATTCAAAAAAAATTAAATGATAAAGGGTATGTCCTTCAGTCCCAACAGGATTAAATCAGAAATCAATAGCAGAAAGAGCATAATTCCTAAATGCATGGAAATTAAACATGGCACTGCTAAATAATTCATGACTCCCACTTGAAATCACAAATAAAACTAGAAAATATGTTCAATTAAATAACAATGAAAGCACAATATATCACAATATATGTGATATAACTGAAAAAGTGCTTGGACAGTAATTTACTACATTAAATGACTGGGTTAGGAAAAACAAACTCAAATCAATGCTCTGTGCTTCAACCTAATGAACTAAAATAATAAGAGCAAATTAAACCCAAAGCCCATAGAGCACAGGAAATAGAAGAGCAGAGTGGATGTCACTGCTGGAGAATGGAGATCAGACTATTTTTTCTGTAAAGGCCCAGAGGTATATAATTTTGAGCTTTGTAGGCCATGTGGCCTCTGTACCACTCACCTCTATGGTAGTGATGTGAAAACAGCCATAGGAAATATGTAAACCAAGAAGCATTTAGTCCTAATACAACCTAAAAATAGACAGTAAGACAAATTGGTCCTATGACTTGAAGTGTAATGACCCTGACATAGAATGTAGAAAAATAACAGGGAATATTAGTAAACTGAAGAGCTGGCTTTTTTGAAAGAACAAAAATATTGATAGAATTTTGCCCAGATTGATCATTAATAACTAATCACTAATAACAAATTCAGGACAGAGAGAGAGAGAGAGAGAGAGAGAGAGAGACTATTTTCTCAGTGGACAAAGTGGATCAATTCTCTGAAAAATGCAGATTTCTAGCATTAACATCAGAACATCTCGAGAAGTAAGAAGACACATTTTTTTCAAATGGGAAGAGGATCAAGAGATTGGAGGAAGGAGAACAGGAGGGGATGAAAAGAGGTTGAGAAAAGTGTTGAGGTGTGTTCTGCACATGTATGGTCTCCCCCCACCTGAAATGTAATCACTATGTGTGGCGTAGTGATTACACTATTACTAATTTTTTTTATTGAGTTTATTGGTACAATCTAGAATACAATACAGTTACATTCATTACTGGGATCTTGTACTTTCACATGACTATTACTAATTTAAAAAACTGAAAAAAATAAGTAACAAAACATCTCAACAAATAAAGTTGAATTAGTAAGGAAGGTGAATTAGTAATTTCACACATGAAAGGTTTAAGCCTAAGTGAGTTCAGAAGTTAATATTATTAAACATTTGAGAAGAATATTTCTTTAAATATTTTTGAGAAATTAGACAGGAAGAACATTCCTAAACTTGTGTTCTGAGGCCAAAATTATAGTGCTATTAAATCCAAAGGCATTAAAAGAAACAAAAGAACAAAGACCTGGCCCATTATATACTAGTAGTATTTATCATATCGATACCCCTTATCAAAATATTAACAAACTGAACTCAACAATGTACAAAAATATAGTGCATCATTACAAAACAGCACTTATCTTTGGAATGCAAAATTATTTTAATACTTTAAAAATCGCTTGAGATAATTTTATTAATAATGGAGTAAAATCATTTGATAATCTCAATAGCTGTTGAAAAGACTTTTGCAAAATTTAAATATATGATAAAATATTCCAATGAGACAGCAACAGAAGGATAACCCTAAATCTGATATGGGCATTTAGAAAGATTTACAGTGACTGTTACTCTTAGTGGTGGTGATGCTGGGTATTTTAACCTAATTTTTAAAAAACAGTTAAGATTGTTTGCTGTCAATGAAGATTTTCCTGAAAATCTTCAGCTTTTTATGACTCTGCTCCTACACTTGGAAATTGTGTTACATTGGGATAATCAACTTTGTGCCTGGCTACGGTAAAGTTAAGCGACTTTGAAGAATACTTACGAGGAGTATTTTCCTTGTAGCAGACAAAGAAATCAAATTATGATTTTCTTATATATTGTATATCTAATATATTATATTAGTTACCTATAAATAAACTCCTACATGCTAGGAAATTGACACATAATGTTTACATAATTTGCTCGACCCCATGACGCTTATGAAAGATGAAGTTATATTCAAGCACAGCTCTGTAGAATACTGCTCCTGTCCTCCAGAAAGCAATTTTACAATTCTGAAAATCTGGAACATTTTAATTGTTTTCATTCTCTGAGTATTCTTTATTAACCAGGATTCACTAAAAGTCTTCTTCTTAGTGTGCAATTGTTCAACTTTTAAAAAAATCTTACTTGTTAAAGATTAGCTTCGCTGGGGATTTAGCTCAGCAGTTCGGTGGCCTACTTTGCAAGCGCAAGGACCCGAGTTCAATCCCCGGTACCCGACCCCCCCCTCAAAAAAAAGATCAGCTTCTTTGAAACAGTTTCTATTGCCAGATAACAAATATGGTTAATTGGTACAGGGAATATATTATTCCCAAGTCAGGCATACATATATCATAGCATTGTACTGTAAATTTTAAAGCATTGTCTATTATTAGCTCTAATTTAACTTCTATATTCCTACATTCTCTATTTCTGGATATTACTCATAGATCCTTTGTTTTGTTTCTGCCCAAAATTTAACCTTCTCAAGGGACTATCCTAGAATTTTGTAGTGAACATGCTTTTCAGTAGATGTGAGTTTACTAGAGTTCTATCTCCCTAAGAGAACAAATAAAAATAGGTTTATTGCTTTTCAGATTACAGAGAGATTTAACATTTTACAGATTGTACTTTATGATTCTATCCCATAAATGTCACAGAAACTTTTTTCCCATGTTGTTTACCAGAGAAAAGTACATTTTATTATTCCTACAGATATATCAAATTGCTTATTTCTATTAATGAAGCAAACCCTCTCCACACCAACATATCTTCAGAATCAAATTTGTGAAAAGAATCAGAATAGTAATTGATCTACAGCCTCACTTTTCAGAAGCGCAAACTGTGATCAATGAGTTAAGGTGACTAAATGACACAACTCATCTGACTTGTGTACTTTTGTATATTTAGCTAAAAACTGAATAGGGTTCTTTTGTGCATTTCATTTTAATCTGCATACAATGGGTGGTTTTATGTGTATGGTGCAAGAAGAGAAGCAATTCCCTTTGTCTTTAAAAATGGATTCCTAATAATTTTCATTATCAAAAAAACAAACAAACAAACAAACTCTTCTCACCTTTATCTTAGTCCTACTCCAATAACTGTCAATATGACCTCTGCTTGCTATGATAGATAAATCTTTATAGGACTCTTCTTTTCTTCCATCGTTTTTGCTTGATATTTATCAACCTTTGCACCATGATGCAATAATTTCATTGCTGCAGTTTCACTCACTCAACTTGAGTCTGCATGAATAGCTTGGTGAGGCTTGGCACTTTACGTTTGCAAATCAAGTTCAGATCAAGTTACACTAAAAAAAAAAAAAACTAAAAAAAAAAAACCCTTGGGATTATTAGTGGGGTTATTTCACATCTCTATGTAATATGTCTATAGACACTATATAAGTAGGTCCACATTAAAGATTAATAGTGATTAGTAGTGAAAAAGAGGCACCATTGTAATTTCTGAAGATATGTATGAAGGTTACTATTATAACGATACTATTGACAATTTTATGCCAATAATGTGAAAATTTACATTTGTAAAACTATACACATATACATGATCAAATCTAACTCAAAAGGAAATGGAAAATTAAATTGTTCTGTTAGCATTATAAATAGAGAGAAAGGAATGAAGTATATTTTCTCCATTAAAAACTCATGTCTTAATTGGCTTTACAAGTAAATTTTATCAAATTTTTAAATAGTAACTATTTTCAGTATTAAATTCTTGAAAGTAAAACAAAAAAAGCATTCTAAACACACTTCATAAAGTTATAACTTGTCAGAAAAACTTAAAAATATACAAATATATACATAATATATAATATTTCACTTACGCTATAGATACATATTCATAAATAAAATATTAGTAGAACACATCTTAGGACTACAGAAGAAAGTGTAATAAATTATAAAATAAGTTTATGTGTGGAACAAAACCTCTAGTATTAGAAATTAATTAACAACAATCAATTTAGTAATTATAGAGAAACATGAATATCTCAATGTATATAAACTGGAGACTAGATAAAGAAAATGTGTTTTTTTATAAAATGGAATGCTACTCAGCCACAAAAATGATAAATTAGAGACCTTTATAGCTAAATGGATGCATATCAAGAAGATACTCTTTTTGGGGTTTTTTTGTTTGTTTTTTTTGATACCAGGGATTGAACTTGGGTCCTTGTGCTTGCAAGGCAGGCCACCAAGAGATGATACTCTTAAGTGATATAAATAGGACACACGTGTAAATACTGAATAGTTGCTTTAGTGTGAGAAACGGAAAGTGTAAATAAGGACTAAAAGATATATAATAGATATTGTGAAATAGGAAGAAAAGGGTCAAAGAGGAAAAGGAAATGGGAGGGGTAGTGGAAAGGAAAGAAAGGAGTGAAATCAATATGAGAAAATAAAAAATAATGGAAACAATGCCTTTGTAGATTGGAGGAGGTGTTGTAGAGAGGGCAAGGGAATGGGGAAAAATAAGAACCAAGATTGCTTATGTAAAGGTACAAATTTGCAACCATGAATGTCATTATATCGTATACATTAAATGTTTCAAACAAATTAATAAAAGTTAAAAAATAAAATAAAAGAGAAGAAATTAAATATTCTAGATTAAAAAAATAAAAGGCACTGTCAAGTTTCAAGACCATTTTAAAACAATTTAGCACAATTAGACATCAAAGAAGCTTTTTAAGGTGAGTGCACTACTATAAAATAGAGAGAAAATTTCAAATTCAGTGTTGAATCAGTGAAAGTTATTGCAACTGTAGATATCCTACAAATCAATGCAAAAGAGACAAATCAATATGGAAATTACAGCAGACTCCTTGTGAGAAGAAACTGAAACTAATATATATGAAAAAGTGATCAATCTCATTAACAATCATATGTCTGAAGATTACAATCACAATAATTTTTCAAATACTACATTGGCAAAAATTAAACATTCTGACAATATCAAGTGATGATAAGTGTGCAGAGAGATGGAGATTCTCACACACTACTCTGAGAATATAAATGTGTAACTGTCAGTCAGGCATTATCAAGTGACTTAGAAGCTACCCTTATTGTGTGGCCAAGTAAGTCTATTTGTTTCAGACACTGTAATGAAATATGTACATATTTTCATCAGGAAATATAGTCAAGAAGACTTATTTCTTCTTAAGACTTAATTTCTCTCATTAACACAAAACTAGAAGGCATTCAAATGTCCAAAACATTAAAATGTGTAAATAAATTGCTGCACATAGAATACTGCTGTAAAACAATTGAAAGATAGATAACACAATATGAATCTATCAAGTTCAATGTCAAGCCAAAAAACAAGTTACAAAGAACAATCTCTACAGAATTCATAGAGTGTTCAAACCAGGGAAAACTAGCTGCATTGTTTCAGAATGCCTATCTCGCCCATACAAATGAGATGAAAAGAAAATACTATCATAAGACAGGATTTGAGTAACTATCAAGGACCAAGAATAATAGAGATATGCAGTGTAGTGAGTTTAATCACCATATTAGAAATTAAGAAGAGCCAGGGATTTAGTTCAGTGGAGTCACCACCTGCCTCATAAGAGCAAGGTCCTAAATTCAATACCCATTACCCCCCACCAAATCAAGAATCTGAAGTCTGGTTTGGTGGCACACACCTGTAATCCCAGCACTCTGGGAGGCTGAGACAGAAGGATCACACATTTCAGCCCAGCCTTGGCCAATTTAGCTATCTCAAAATAAAATTTTAAAATACAAAGATCCTTTGTTCAAGCTTCAGCACCCCTCAAACAAACAAACACAGTGAAAAATCTCAAGATGCTTAAATCAAAGTTTATTTTATTTATTCATTTGTTTATTTATTTATTGAGACAGGGTCTCACTATGTAGTGAAGACTGACCTGGATCACAGGATGTAACCCAGGCTGGTCTTGAACTCACAGCGATCCTGCCTCAGCCTCCAGAATGCTGGGATTGCAGGCATGCACCACCATGCCCAGCTCCAAAGTGAAGTTTAAAGTGGAATTAAAAACTATCATTTTGCTGAATATTCTGAAACACGAGCCAAATCAGGCACACATAGACTTCAAATTCCTTGTGGTGGAATAACATTTTGATTAAATGAGAGCCACTGTAGAGAAGAGCTGTCAGCAGGCTCACGGCAGTGAACACCTTCTTTACACAGCTGGGAGCAAGACACCCCTTTCCAGCCTTCTCTAAGTGAATTGAACAATGCCCCTATTAGCAATAAAGTGCTCTGGTGTGTGTGTGCATGTGTGAAGGGATTAGGGATACTGTGTATGTTCTGTCTTCTTGCTCTTCCACCAAGAGTTTTAAAGACAATCCTGAAAATCAAAAGCAATTTGTCTACCTTCATAATAAATATTCAGTTAGCCCCCTCAACAAGAAAAAAGTATTGTTGTGGAAAAAAGGACATCATTATTCACATACAAAGGAAAGAAAAAATATTGCCAGGGAGCTAATGCTAATATTGATGAATTTCTTAGTTTTAAATGTAAAGAGAAAGGTAAAGATTAGGAGGTATTTGTAGAAAATTTACAGATACACAAACTGACCTCAAATGAGAAAGAAGGGCTCAAAAGGGGAATATTTATAAAACTAAAAATTTGATTACCAAAACAATAACAAAAGGCTAGAAAATAAAGTAGGCATTTGAAAGAATGCCAAGTAAAGAAAAAAAAATAGAGGTGAGAATAATGCAGAGAAACATAGGAACAATTGTATGTCTCTCTACACAGGAATCTGTAAATTTAAATGTTATAAATTCAAGGACTGTAGGTGACATAGCAAAAGAGACAATTCCAGAATTCTGTTTTACTGTTTATTATGCATCATGCAGCAATCTTAAATTTTCTTTAATAGTTCAATTTATGAGTTTACCATTTGAACATTTTTGCATAAATCATCTGCCAATATTTCAATGTCAGTAATTGAAAGTCTCCTCTTTTTTCCTTACTTTGACCTCTTAGCTGGAACTTCTAGTGTAATTTTAGATAGTAACTGTTGTAGGTGTGTGTTCCTCTCAATATAAACACTAATAATTGCTTATCAATAACTGTTTTCCATTTTCTATATAAGAATTTTTCCAAATATTTTTAAAATTTTATTTTGTAAGAAGTTATGAATCAGTAAGACATATTGAATTTTAGCAGATTTCTTTCCAGTATTTATAGTGTTGATCATATTCATTTTCTTCCTTTAACATTTTGATGTGATGCATTATATGACTATGTTCTCTTTGACTAAAGTGGATTTCAATTCCTTGAATAGAAGTTTCTTTATTTGTAGTATTTAATTTTATGAAGCAATCAATACTGGGTTCCAGAGTTCCTTTTTTTGAGACACCAGCTGTGGAGGTACAGAGTCCAGTTCCACACTGGCCAGGTCTGGGGAGGGATGACATTAGAACACTGAAGAGCTTCTTCCTTCTCAAGCTGAGAACCTCCGTGTTTTACACACAGAGAAGGCTGCTTCTATAAAATGAATTTCTGGTACTGTCTCAACTGTGGTGTCTGCTCACTGCTGGATATTCAGAGATGACACAGTGCTACCTGCAACCAACAAGATACAGTTATGAGTAGGTGGGTGACTTCCTCAGGGCTGTCTAAAACACAGGAGCAGTATCAATAGGACCCTTAGTCTCCTGAAACAGGTGATTAAAAGACCAAAGAGACCCTTGTCATTCATTGTATTGCTTTTGCTGTGCCTCTTCTGGAAACTGAGGTCCTAATAGTAGTTATCCCAAATGCCACCCCTCAAAGAAACCTAGATCCTTATATTTAAAATTACAACCAATCACGCTCTAGAGAGAGAAATGGAGGGGTTTATGTATAATCTAATGGTCTGCAACCTGGCCTACAGAGTGCGAAGCTGGAAGAGTTGAAGGAGAACATCCTGGCTACTACAGATAAGTCCCTGGCTAGAACCGAACAGGACAGCTGAACTGTATTGCATTGGGCATGTTCAGCAGGACGCATAGAGATTGTTGAATTCTTGCTGCAACTCGGTGTGCCAGTGACTGATAAAGACAATGCTGGTTGGTCTCCTCCTCATATTGCTGCTTCTGCTGGCCTAGATGAGATAGTAAAGATCCTTCTGGGAAAAGGTGCACAAGCGAATGCTGTTAATCAAAACAGCGGTACTCCTCTACATTACATATCTTCCCCAAACAGGCATGTGATTGCTGACATGTGACTAGAAGGTGAGGTTAATCCAGATGCTAAGGACCATCATGAGGCTACAGCAGTGCACCGGGCAGCAGCCAAGTGTAACTTGAAGACGATTCATATTCTTCCGTGCCATAAAGCATCCACAAAAGTCCATGACACTGAGGGTAACACTTTTCTACTCTAAGCCGGTGATAAGGAGAGAGTGGAAGAAGCAAAATGCCTGGCATCTCAAGGAGCAAGTATTTACATTGAAAATAAAGAAGTAAAGACACCCCTGAAAGTGGCCGAAGGTGGCTTAGGTTTAATACTCAAGAGGTCAGTAGAAAGTTAAAGTAGCTTGGATTTATTCTTACGTTGTACGTTTTGTTGTCCCCAGTGTCCTGGAAACTAATGTACCTCTGCACAAGGCATCATCTGTAAAGGATGAAGTTTTCTTACCTTCAACATCTTACTAGCATGTTATATTATTCCTGCTGAGATACTTGTTCTAAACTTGTACTACAGCCTGCTGTCCAGGCATTGAATAATTGTTGAGCTTGTTCTATTGTTTTCACATGTCGTTCTCTATTATTAAGTTTCGGTTAATTTTAAGTGATTGTGTGGCTCTTCAGCACCTTCTTGTGTACCTTCATTCTCCTGAAGCAAAACAACCCAACTAGCACCAGGCAGGTTCTCTCAGATGGTTCCAGGTTGATTCTGTGTCTTCATATAGCTGAAACACATCCTAACTTGTTTTTAAAGCTCACTCAGAGACCTATATCAAATATTTCTTTTTTCCAACTATAAGGCTTCACTTATTTTTACATAAATAAATGTAGAAATTTATTTATGAAACCAAATTTTAAGTTGGACAATATGGTCTAAAATAGTACAGTATCCTGTATAACTATGTACTTCTTTGATGAGCTATTTTCCTGCACAAGATGTTTTGCTTTTAAAAAGGGAATTTTAAAATACCTATGTTGACTTGTATTGAAAAGAATGTCCAGATTGTTAACGTGATATAAACAAAAGTGTATTTTGATTTGTATTGGAGAACTTTAAAATGTGAAAATAATTCCCCATTTAAAATTGCAACCCCAAGGGCTGGGGATTTAGCTCAGTGGTTCTGTGGCCTGCCTTGCAAGCGCAAGGACCCAAGTTCAGTCCTCGGCACTAAAAAATAAATAAATAAATAAATAAATAAAATAAATAAAT
>NW_022900913.1:63535187-63597578 GCF_012274545.1 Fukomys damarensis
GGGATCGAACTCAAGTTCTTGTGCTTGTGAGGCAGGCGTTAGAACCACTGAGCTAAATCCCCTGCCCAGTTTTTAGATCATGTTGTCCAATTGGAAAAGCATTCTTTCATTTTCCTTAGGAACCTCATTTTCTCAGTGGAGAAAGATTTTGATTTAATTACTTTCTTCAAAATTAAAAATAAGCAGTGTGATGGCTGAAATACACTTGGTGAAGATTGCATGTGTCCTTTTCCCTTTGGTAAGTATGGAATAGAGGGGAATTCATGTGAACTCTTACCAGTCTGTCAAGTCTTTACATGTAGCCTAATGTATTTGAACAGGCATAGTCATATGTGTCTGTGTGATCCTCTACGATTTAGGTCTTTCCTTCCACACGCTTTATTTGAAAATGTTCTTCTTTTGTGCCTTTAGTCAGCACAGAGCTTCATGGCTCAGTAGCCGTCATCCCACAGCCTCTGTCATTCATTTTAACATCTTCTTTGGCTACCCATCATTTTAATGAGGCAAGATTGATTCCTAACAGAGGCTTAAATAAACAGGAAAATGCTAGCTGGGTTTCATTGAGGAGGAAAAATAAAAGTGATCCTGCTGGGTATCCTGCAGACACTATACCCGTGTCTTCACTTTTGGTTTCCCGATTTAATGGCACTTTGAACTGCAGTACTCTAAGTACATACAAGGGTTAATCTAGTCTAACTCATTAAAACAAAGAATGGTGGAAACTATGTCTCCAATTCATTATTTTTGTAATTGTACTTATCTTTGCCAATTAAGTCACTATTGTGCACAGCAGGGTGTAGTAAAAGTGTAGCAATTCAGGGTGTGCACAGAATGTTCACATTTACAGGAACACTCACATTTAGAGATAATTAAAAAAAAAACAAACCTAAGGTTCTGTCCCAATTTTTTTAAAGGAAAGAGAGCAATAGAATAACTAAGTATACTTGAAGGTTTTTCAAGTGTAAATAGGTGAATTGACAAGCGGCCAGTGCAGTGGTTCAAGCGACCGCATTACTGTGCACTGCTGAGCAACACTTGGCTAAAACCAAGATGCAAATGGGAGCCTGACCTCTGATCCCCGAAGGGAGGGTGACTCATTGCACAAACGGACAGAGCGAGGGAACAGGTTCTACATTCTGTCTGTTGGCAAGTAAAAGAAGCAACTCATTAATGTTTTTGGTAATCAACAAATGTATTTTAGGAAGAAGGAAGAGAAAAATTGATTTAAATGTAGACGTGATGCCAAAGTCAAAGTCCAATAGAACAAAAACATGAACATGAACTAAAATAGAAGATATCTTAATAATATATTAATGTTGATTTAGTACAGATATATGGGGTTTTGTATTCCACTAAAATATGCCTTGTTTTTAGAGATTTTTAAAAAATTTCAGCCATTAAGAAAAACAAAAAAACTTATAATATAAAACCTTATTATCTGACTGTAGTGCCATTCTATTATTGTTCTTATAATTTATGAGCCACATTAACAGCCTGGAGTGCTAAAATAGAGAATAGAGTAAAAGCATAAAATTTATATTGATCACAACAGAACAAAAAAAGGATACTAAAGAAATTATAGTGAAGTGAATTAAGGAATATTGAGTAATTTATGAGAAGAGACACTGTTGATGATTATTAAATGAGGCTCAAGTATGCACCAAAGAAAATAGATAGTATGAATTCCTTTTTTAATAACAAGATAAATTAGTATGAATAACCTAAAGTTTAAATCCAAGAATCAGGAAATGTAATTTATTTTTTGTAAAGCAACTAAAGAAAAGAAGAGGAAGGAATTACTATGTGGAAGAGTAGATGTGATAGATTTAGGTCTGAAATAAATTAGTAAACTAAATTAAATATTACCTGAATTATTTTTTTAAAAAGACCCTTAAACTGCAGTGCTGTCCTTTCAATGCCAAAACTGCCACTAACAAAGCAAATGTTTTGCAATCTTATGCCTGCATACTGTTTATCTTCCCCCAAATGAGCAGTCCTGCTTACGGTTTCATCATCTATACTTTCAGTCTAACATCTACCTCTACGTTGTGTGAGAAAAATACGTACTTTTGGCTTTATTTACTGAAATATAAATCTTGTACTATAAAATTGCTTTTTAAAGTGTTCCGTTGTGTTAGAACATAGTCAGTATTTCTCAGTCAGCCCCTCTCAAAAGGAAACCATGAATTCTTTAACATTCATTCTCCATTGGTCCTCCCTTCTCGTCTTTCTGATAACCACCAACTTACTTTCTGTCTAGACTGCCTAGTTTGGACCTTTCATTCAAATGAAATAATATGATAGTGGTATTTTTGTACCTGGTTTCTTTCATAAACATATTCATGCTGTACTTTCAAGATAGTTTCATATGTAGTACATATTAGTTTTTTATTCCTTTTTAGAAATGTATAATATTCCATTGATTGGATGTGTCATGTCTTATTTATTCTTTGAGTAACAGATATTTGGATTATTTCTACGTTTTGGCTATAATGAAATATTTCTGCTCTGTTTGAGTATATGTTGTTATTATTCTTGGGTATAAACATAGGAGTGGGATTTTCTAGATCGTATGTTAACTTCACGCTTCATATTTTAGGGAATGCCCAAATATTTTCCAAATTGGCTGTCCACTTTCTTATTCCCACCAGCAATGTATTAGGGTTTGGATTTCTCTCAACCTTGTCAACACATGTTATCAGTCTTTCTAATTATATTCGTGGTATTGAATGTGAAAGTAATATACTATTGTAGTTTTGATTTGCCTTTCCATAATGGCTAATGATGTTGAGTATCTTTTCTTAAAGTGATTTTTGGCCATTGAGATACCTTTTGAGAAATGTCTATTAAAATTCTCAGTCTATTCTAAAGTTTTTTTTTATTATTGAATTGTGAGAGTTCTTTATATATTTTGGATACACACAAAATGTGTGTATACCTGTATACATATGCTCTCTGATTTTTTCTCTCCTGTAGGTTGTTTTTAAAATTTTTTGATGGTATCTTTTACCAAATTTTTAATTTTGATATGATATGGTCCAATTTATTTTTTTTTCTTTGAGTGCTTGTTCTCAAAGATTACTATATCTGTTTGTTTCAGACTTTTGTATGCCAACTATTGCATTACTTTAAAAATGTTAATGAATTATTTTATGCTGGGGCTTCATACTTTTTATGTGTAGATATTTGACCCATTTTCAATGAGATTTCATTTTTGCACACATGTGAGTAAGAGGTATAATCTTACTTTTTACCCATTATACACAGCTTTCTCAGCACTACTTGATGAAAAACAATTTTTTTCCCATTGAATTATTTCAATATTCTTGCTGAACACCAGGTACCAACAAAAGGATGGTTTATTTCTGGCCTCAATTCCGTTCCATACATTTATTTTTACAGCAAAACCAGTCTTTATCTATGTAGCTTGCAGTAACTTTTGTAATCAGGAAGTATCTATCTTTCAACATTCTTCCTTATTCAAGATTGCTTGGTCCCTTTTACTTCCACATGTATTTAAGATCAGCTTTCGGATTTGTAGACAAAACCACCTGGGAATGTGATTGTGTTGCATGTTGATACATTTACTTTGCGTTGTCCTTTGAAGAATTTGTATTTTCTTATCCATGAAAAGATAATGTCCCCATTTATGTTTCCTTCAATGTCTTCCAATGATGTTTTGTCATTCCCAATATATATATTTTGCACTTTTTGTATTTATACGTATTTTATTTTTTTCACGTTATTATAAATAGAATTATTACATAATTTCAATTTTGATTGCATATTGCATGTGTATAGTTTTTTTTTTTTTTTTTTTTTTTTTTTTTTTTTTTTTGGTACCAAGGATTGAACTCGGGTCCTTGTACTTGCAACGCAGGCCACTGAAAGGCTGAGCTAAATCCCCAGCCCCACAATTCATTTTTATTTATTGATTTTGTATTAGCTTTCAGTGTTTGTTCTAATTTCTTAGGATTTCTGTATATACAGCAACATGTTATATGTAAATAGAAATTGTTTGACTTCATCTCTACTATGAATGATACTTATTTGTTTTCCTTCCTGCTTAATGCCCTGACTGGAACCTTCACAATGATTGTAGTACTAAGGATGGACAGCCCTGCATTTTTCTTCATCTTTGGCTGATAATACTCACTTTCTAACATTAATTATGTTAACAGTATATATGTCATTTTAACAGGTGTCCTATGTACATTGGAGAACATTTTGCTTTCTTCTGATTCTCTAGGTATCAAGTAATTTCCCTGCATCTACATAGATGATCATATGAAGGTATTTGCCATGAGTAAGGAAATTTTACCTTGATTATGTTGGATTTGAATGCTGTATTCCTGTAATAAATTTCTCTTTGTCATAGTGCATAATCCTTTTGACACTTTACCAGAATCTACTTGTCAGAATTTTATTGAGAATTTTTGTGCCAGTATTCACAAGGAATGCTTTCATTTGCTTCTTTCATTATTCCTCTGTCTGATTTTAGTAATGGAGGAATAATAATTTCAGAGAATTGACTGAGCTGTGTTTTTGTCTATGTTTTGCAATATGTGGTGAAGTAGTGGTTTTAAATCTTTTAACCTTTCATAGAAGTCAATCATGACATCATTCTTTAAATAGATGATAGATTTTTTTAAACACTGTAAGACTTTGAACCTGCGAGTATTAAAAAATGGTAAGAAGAGATCTATAATTAGATTTACATATACTTAAAACTTGAGAATGGTTATATACTCCAGGATTAATGATTTTGTGCATGATTACTGATAAAAATTGACTTGACAATTTGTACAAAGGTAAGTTATATGTTTTACCAGTAATTATTCATTTAGTTCTCAATATATGCATCCTTCTCTGCCTATATCTTGCAACTCAATTTTGTCTTTCATAACTACATAGACACCTATACTTCATTTAGTATTGCATCTATATTTATGGAGAATAATGTCCAGTAAATAGATTCTTACAGAATCTGAAGATGGTAAAAGGAAAATCCAGAGAAAATATATCTCCAGTGACATGACCTCTGAGCTCAAATTTTGCCAGCAATCTTATAAGATTTTTTTTGTATAATTAAGGAACACAAAAATAGATTCAGCTTTAACAATGGCTAAGATGTGCTCCTAAGATATTTAAAGTACAATAAGAATTGTACAAAGCTTATTATACAGCCTAATTCTATTTGAAAAACTAACTGTACACCAAATACTAGTACACCCAACTCTACAAAATAAATATTAATGAACATGAAAAATCAAATAAGCACTAACACAATAGTAATAGGGGACCTCAGTATCCTATTGTCACAATAGATCAACTAGACAAAAAAAATCAACAACAAAATACTAGAACTCAACAAAACTCTTCAAGAAATGGACTTAACAGGTATTTACAGTGTTCTGCCCCACAAAATCAGAATGCACATTATTTTCAGCTGCATATGGGTTGTTTTCCAAAATCGATCACAAATTTGCTTATAGAACATTTTAAAGTAAATGCAAAGGAACTGAAGTTATCCTCTGTATATTATCAAATCACAGTGTGATGAAATTGGAGTTCAATAGCAAAAGAAATCACCAGGACTTCATAAACACATAGAAATTGAACAACTTGCTCCTAAATAACAATTGGGTCACAGAGAAAACTAAAGATGAAATTAGACAGTTTCCACAATTAAACAACAATTCCAATACAACATATCAAATTTATGGTACACAGTGAAAGCAATCTTATGAGGGAAATTCATAGCAATGAAGACCCATATTAGGAAAACTGAATGAGCTGAAATAAACAACCTAATCGTGAATCTCAAGCTTCTAAAAAGAAAAAGAAGAGAAACCAAAAGCTTGTACAAAGGAGGAAATTACAAACAACAGAACTGAAATCAAACAGACTAAGAGAATGATACGAAAAAATTAATGAAGAATTGGTTCTTTGATAGTATAAATGAATTTGACAAGTGCTTAGCCAACCTTATCAAAAAAGGGGGGGGGACCCAAATCCATGAAGTAGGAATAAAAAGAGTGAAATTAACATAGAGCTAGGAGCAATTCAGAGGATCATCAATGCACACTTTGAGAGTCTACACACCAGTAAAGATGGAAAATACAGAAGAAATGGACAGATTTCTAGACGCATATGAATTACCAATGTTGAACAAAGAAGACCTAAAAATTCTAAACGACCCAATATCAATCAAAAAAATTAAAATATATTTAGAAACTTACCAACAAAGAAAAGCCCAGATCCTGATGACTTCGGTGATGAATTCTACAAGACATTAAGAGAAGAACTATTTCCACTACTGTTTACTCTTCAATGAAATTGAAAGGGAAGTAATTCTCCCAAATTCATTTTTGGAAACAAGTATCACCTTGATCCCCAGCTGAAAGACCCACCCGAAAAAGAGAAGTATAGGCAAAGCTCCCTAATGAATATAGATGCAAAAATCTTCACTAAGATACTGGCAAACAGAATGCAGAAGATCATTAAGAAGATTATAAATCCTGACCAAATGGGATTAATCCTGGGGATGCAGGAATGGTTCAGCATATGCAAATCAATAAGTGTAATACATTCTATTAACAGAGCCAAGGACAAAACCACATGACCACCTCAATAGATGTAGAAAAGTGTTTCACAATATCTAATATGCATTCATGATAAAAAACCTATAAAATTTGGAATAGACAATCTCTACCTCAACCTGATAAAAAGCCATCTATGAAAAACCAATAACCAACATTATACTAAATGGTCAAAAACTGAAATCTTTCACACTGAAATCATGAATAAGACAAGGATGTCCACCATCACCACTCCTATTCAATATAAGTCTGGAAATATTAACCACAGAAATTAGACAAGAGAAAGAAAAAAAAGGAATAAAGATAGGAAATGAAAAAGTTAAATCGTCATTATTTGCAGGTGATATGATACTCAATATGGAAGACCCCAAGAATTCCACCAAAAGCCTTCTAGAATTAATAATCAAATTCAATAGAGTAGTTGGATACATGATCCACAAACAAAAATCAATAACTTTCCTGTACATGAACAACAGGCTCACTGAGAGAGGAACTGGAGAATCAACTCCTTTCACAGCAGCATCCAAACAATTGAATGCCTAGGAATCAGTCTAACCAAAGAAATAAAAGACCTGTACACTGAAAACTACACCACTCTGGAAAAAAACAAAAAACAAAAAAAACAAACAAATCAAAGAGGTTATCAGAAAATGGAAATATATCCCTTGCTCCCGGGTAGGAAAAACCTACATAGTGAACATGGCCATGCTTCCAAAACTGCTGTACAGATTCAATGCAGTCCTACTTGAAATTCCAACAGCACACTGCACAGAAATAGCGAAAAAAATTCGAAAAATTCATTGGAAAAAGAAGAGACCTAGAATAGCCAAAGCAATTCTAGGCAGTAAAGACAAGGGAGGGGGTATCACAGTTCCCAGATTGAAACTATACTACGAAGCTAATGTGATTTTTAAAAAATATCATAGTACTTACTGGCAAAGAAACAGACCTGAGGACCTGTGGAATAGATCAGAAATGCAGAAACAACTCCAGACACACTCAGCCCCCTCATCTTTGACAAAGGAGCCAAACACCCTCACTGGGGGAAAGATAGCCTCTTTAATAAATGGTGCTGGAAAAACTGGGTTTCAACTTGTCAAAGATTAAAACTAGACCTCTCTCACCATGCACTAAAGTAAAATCCATTAAAGATCTAAATATTAAAACAGAAAAACTAAACCGGCTTGAAGAAAGGTTAGGTAAAACCCTTGAAGATATTTTTGTACGAAACAATTTTATGAACAAAAACTCAGTTACCTGTGAGCTAGCACAAAGAATCAACAAGTGTGATCTCGTCTCATTAAAAAGCTTCTGCACAGCAAGTAGAAACCACCAACAGTGTGAAGAGACAACCTGCAAAGTGGGAAAATTTTTCAACAGCTGTTCCTCAGATAATGGTCTGCTACGTAGAATCTAGAGAACTTAAAAAAAATCAGACCTCTGAAATTTAAAGAGCCAATCCAAAAATGGGCAACTGAAATGAACAGATATTTTACAGACAAGTAGAAATAGCAAATAAAGATATGTAAAAATCTTCAACATCACTAGTCATTCGAGATATGCAAATGAAAACAAAGCTGAGATTCCTTCTCACCCTAGAAAAAATGGCTGCTATCATGGAATGAACCATCAAATGCTGGCAGGACTGTGGGGGTAAAAGCAACCCTCCTCCACTGCTGGTGGGAGTGTAGACTGGTGCAACCACTGTGGAAATCAGTATGGAGATAACTCAAAAAACTAGGATTAGATTTCCCATTTGACCTAGCTATTCCCCTGCTCTATGTCTTTCCAGAAGAATTAAAAGCATCACACCACAGTGATATATGTGCATATATGTTTACAGCAGCACAGTTTATAGTAGCTAAATCTTGGAAATAGCCCTAATGTCTATCAAATGATTACTAGATAAAGAAGGTGTGAGTTTTCAAATAATAAAAATGGAATAATAGCCATAAAACACGAGAAGCTAGACACATTTATAGTCAAATGAGGCCAAAGTTTTAAGTGAAAAAAAATAGGACGTGAAAATACTGAATAGTTTGTCTGGTATGAGAAACTGAAAGTGTAAATGAGGTTCTAAAAGTATAATACATAATGTGAAACAGGAAGAAAAGGTCTAAAGTGGAAGAGGAAGGAAAGTGAGGCATGAGGGAAAAGAAAGAAGGGAAAGGAAAATATATGAGATAAGGAAAAAAATGGAAACAAAGGCTTTCTAAATGGGTGAAGGGGATGAAGGAAGGGCAGGGAAATGGTGAAACAAATAAGAGCCAAGATGTATTATGTAAAGGCACAGATTACCAACGATGAATGTTATCATACTGTATAAAGTTAATGAATAAAAAAACTGTTGGGTTTTTATTTGTAGAAAAATGAGACCAAAAATCTTACCTTCAATAAAAACATGTGACAAGTGGTAAGGAATGATGAAGACAGTCTTACCTCTCTTTTAACTGTCTTTTACTTGGAGAAATGTTTCTTTTGCTCCACCTGCGTCCATTTTCTGTCAATGTGGATAGAGGAGTGTTCTGGTTCAGACAGTGATTCACAAGAAATCAAGACCCCAAAAGCCTAAAGTTTGCAGGAAGGATGAGAATCAATGATGCTTGCATCCTACTAGGACTCTGCCAGAAAATGAGCTGGATTTACAGGGTTTTCCTGACCATGGTGCTGAGGTATCACATGTGTTATCTAAGATGGAATGTCTTGGACTTTGATAGATGATATGTGACTATTTTTGTTTAATTTGACATTTAGCATTGGTTTAAAATTTACCGTATTCCAGACAATATGCTCCTGATATGGATGAGTTGACCTAATTATGACATTGGCCATGAGACAACGGTATTTTCACTATGTTGCCATTAAAAAGAGACAATTTAAGTAACACTGTATGGTTTTCATGGAAGAGAGACATTCAGTCATTGTTCCTAGACTCATCCAGGAAACAATAGTAAACATCTACTATGGCCAGTGTTATCATAAATATTATAGAGTGCACTGATGAACACAATTTCAAAATGCCCTATCATCTAAAGGATTTGAATAGCTACCTCCCCAAAGGAGATATACAAAGGACCAAGGAGCATATGAAAATACACCCAATACCATTAGGAAAATGCAAATCAAAATTGCAAATAACACACTATTTTATGGTCATTTGGATAGCTACTTTATAAACTACAAAAATAATAAGTGTTTTAAGGATGAAGAACTGGTACCCATTTTCATTGTTCCTTCAACATAAAATATAGGGTTATCACACGATGCAGTTATTTAACTCTTCCTAAAGAATTGAATGCATGGACATAAACAGATGTATGTGCACTAATTATTTATGCCATTGTTTATAAAAACCTAAGATGAAAACAAGCCAAGTGTCTATTGCTAAATGAATGGATAGACAAAATATGTGTGCTTATGCAATGGAGTATCCTCCATCTTTAATAATGAGTGAATAAAATGCAGATATATGCTGCAATGTAGATGACTCTCAAAAAGAATATGAGAAGTGAAAGAAGCCAGAAATGAAATGTAAAATTTTGTATGGATCTACTTATATGAGCCATTTAAAATGGGCAAATTCATCCAGACAAAAAATATATTATGACTGTGCAACTGTCACACTTTTTGTTTGGGATGCTGAAAAAGTTGTGGGAATAGACATTAGTGATAGTTGTACAATACTGTTAATGCACTTCATGTCACGGAAGTGTATCCCATAAAATGTCAAAGTGGCAGATTTTATGTTAGGAATATTTTACAACAAAAAAAGAAGCAAAAGCTTTAAAGATTAATAAATGTGAGGTATACCAGACTGGAGATAAATACACAATATTATGTGTTAAATTACATTTCAATTACATAAAAATCAACACACTTTGTCAACAAAATAAAGACTAGAATAATAATAGTTTGTATTTTTGCTACCCTGTCCTCAATATGCTGAGAGCTTTTCTGAGGTGCAACAAAATTGTGAATCCATCATTTCTGTGTTATAAGAATAATAACACAGGAAGAAGAATGTGTGCTTTTTCTCAACAAAGGCACATTTATAAAGACTTGAAACTATATTTTATTCATATAAGTTCCATTGAAATCAATGAGGTATTATTCATGATTGTTAAAAACTGAAGCTCACCTAAGGCCCAGCAAGGGTAACTGTTAAGCAAACCATGGGGCAGCAACTGGTTGGGCCACGATGTCTCAACAAAAAGTGAATAATTTGAAAACTCTGTAAGGAAACTGAAATGAAGATATGAAGAGTTATTTTATGCTGGGGTTGTAGGGATTTTTCACTTTATTATTAATGTGCTACATTGTCTCTGTAATTAATACTTATTCAGACATTAACAGAAGATGAAACTGAATTGGTATAAAAATTATTTCTGAAAAAGAAACACATTAAGTCTGTGAATGGATATAATGAGACAGAATATGCTAATTCCAAGCTGAATATAAATTGACTTGGCCTGAGTCAATACCAAGCCTAATTATATATGTTATGTCTACAATGTAGCAATAGCTATTAATGAAGCAATAGGAACCGTTTAGAGATATGGGAAGAAACAATTGAAAGTAAAATTAATAATTGGATAATTTAATAAAAAAGGAATGTAAGCTGTCTGTTAGGTTCCTTCTTTACTGACAATAAAGGAAACATAGACTTTTAATGAAATGAACTAAATTTACTAATTCCAAGAATTTTGCTTTGATAACACACCATACCTCCAATAATTCAATTGTCTGCATAAAGAACTCTGAAGAACAAACATGTTCTCACCTCTGTAATTTTCAAATATAATTTCACACAGAACAATTTCAAAAATACTGCACAGATCTTTCTAGGACTAGCCTTTGCCACCTTTTTCTTTACTCTTTGCCAGATCTTTCTTTATATATACCATTCTTCCAGAATACTGATGCCACAGGTTATTCTTTAATTATAGTATATGAATATGTTAATATATAGCTTCTTCCTGTATATGCAATAATATATTCTCTAAAAATAAATTTTGTGGTGCTTTGATTATAACATTTTATATAGGACAACCTACTGCTCCTTATAAAGGTGGAAAAGCTGCTAATAATTACTTGATTAGCATTCAGACTTGAGTGATTGTTTCATTGTAAAATTCTTGGTTAGCTATTGCCTTCAGAATTCACTGCTGTGTGCTTAATACTAAGAAGGATAAAACAACCTTGGCTTTTTCTTATTTGGTGGTTCAATTTGTTTTTATGACTTTGATTTCTGGAAATGTTATTGTAGCATTAGCCATTCGGTTTAACTTGTCTGTTAGTCTTTGGCACATAAAATTGTTTATATTTAAAGTGTAAAATGAAATGGTTTATGTATATGTATATTGTGAAATGAATATCACTATTCACACATTCATCATTTTATGTAGTTGCTATTATATATGTGTGGGGAGATCATGCCATTTCAGTCTGTACTTCTATCCTTTGGGTGCTTAAAAAACCTGTATGACAGGAGAACTTCAAATATAAATAAAAGGAAAAAATATATATATAAAAGGAGACATATAATAGAATAAATTCCATGGACTCATCCCTTAGTTTCAAAAATGATCAATTTATAACCAGTCGTCATTCCTATATAGCTCAACTCACTTTTAGACGGCTTTTTCTGAAGCAAATCAGATATTTTACAAAAATATTTCAATATTTATCCTCAAAAGACATTTATTTTAATCTAGATAAAGAGTTCAATTACTCTATTGTGTGGTGTAAAGGTGTTATTTAACATAAAGTTAAGATTTGCAATGTTTACTTTAACATACTTATTCAAATTTAGAAATTTAAGTGCAAATATTTAAGTGAAATAGTAATACAGTTAAGAAATAAAAGGTATAGTCAATATAAAGTCTTTCATATGAGTTTGTTTCAATTATATATTTTCATAAAATTTCAATATTTTTCTCAGAATCATGCTTTCATAAGGGCTTGGGATTTAATTAAATGACACAAAATTTTACCTTTATAAGTGTACAAATCAGCAATTTTTATATTTTCAGTTATGTAGTCATTGGAACTAATTTTGAGACATTACATTCATTCCAAAGAAATCTCATACCTATTAATAGTTTGTTGCATCCCTTTCCAAATCCCCCACTTTGAACTTCCACGAATCTCCATCTTGTTTCTATAGAATTTTCTAATATGGACCTGGCTGATAAATAAAATTTTATATTTAGTCTTTTATTACTGACTTTTTTTACTTACCATGCTTTCAAGGTTTACCCACATTGTAATCTGCGGTAATGCTTTAAGCCATGGCTGTCTTTATCCACTTTTCCAGTGATAGACATTTGTATCATTTCTACATTTCAGGTTAATGTGAATAATTTTGCTATGAATATATCTGTCGGTTTCAGTAGTCTGTGTCTTTCTCGGAAGGTTCCTATTTTATTCACATTATTTAATTTGTTGGCATACTGTTGTTAATAGTATTCCTTTGGAAACTTTTCCATCTGTACTGTTGGTAGTTATTTCTAATTTTAGTAAGTTGAACTTCTCGCCAATCTCACTCTGTCTTGTGGAGGAATTAACAATTTTGTTGATCTTTTCAAAGAGCCAACTTTTGGTTTCATGATTTTCTCTTATTTTTTGAAACTCTAGCTACCCTTTAATCTTAGTCATTTTCTTTCTTTTGCTTACCTTGATTGACAAATTTCTCTTGCTTTTTAGTTTTTCAAATTAAAAAGTAAAGTAACTAATTTCAGATCTTTGTTATTTTTAAGATAATGGTGTTTCCCACTAAAATTTTCTCTGGGAGTACTGTTTTTAGATTCATGTCTTAAATTTTGATATGCTGCATTGTTATTTATTTTATCTCAGAGTATTTTCTAATTTATCTTGAAGCTTCTTCTTTAATACACTGCTTATTTCAGGCAAGAACATTTAATTTTTGCCTATTTGAATTCCACATGTTTTTGATATTAACTTCTAGCTTAATTATACTGCAGTCACAGAAAAAAATTTAGTACTTGCATCAGCAGCACAAATACAAATAACGCACTTTGAATGATTTCAGGTTGTTTTATTTATTGAGGTTTACTGTTTGATCTATCCTGGAGAATGGTCTTTGTGCATTTGAGGATGGATAATCTGTTTCTGTCATATGAAGTCTTCTACATGTGTCTAGGAAGTGTAGTTTTAGGCTGTTGTTGAGATTTTATTTACTTGTTAATCCAGTTAGTTTGATAGGATTATACTTTTATAGTCATATTGCAAATGCACAGTAAACAAAATGTGACTATTCACAAACAATATAAAATTTGTACTAAAAATTAAACCTGAAGAACATAGGAAGACAGAAATCTAAAATAAATATGAAATTACAGGAATATAAAGAAAGAAATTCTTGGTGGAAACTTTGCCATGCCTATTTCTTTTCCAGAGAATGTTAAAGTTATAAGAGCATACTGTTCCTTCTGTAGCTGATAATTAAGAGAATGTCAGATGATCTATATGTTTTGCTTTTTGACCTTCTGAGGAACTGTGAATTACCTTGATATGGAATTTGTCTTCACTTTTCCTTGTAGTAACATACATTATAATAGTTAGCAAATAGAACAATAGATTGAAATTTCATTTTAGAAAATTTAGGTAGGCACTCAAGTTTTAAATTTTTGCTTTGAGCATACTTTTAAGCTTCATGAAAGTAGGTTTTGTTTAAACTAAATTAGTATTATAGGCTTTAAAAAAATTCCTGAGATTAAGGGAGGGCAGGGGTAGGGGGAAAAATGAGAATCAAGACTTGTCATGTAGAGGTACAAGATCCCAGCAATGAATGTAACTGTACTGTATCCCTAAAATGTACCAATAAACTCAATTAAAGCTGGAAAAAAACCCCAAAAATTCCTGAGATTGATTCCATTATCAATATCTAATAAGAAAATAATTAGAAAATCAAATACTTTGTATATATGAATTTTGATGAAAAATAAGCCAAACTAATATGGTCGCGCTGATAAAAGTTATCTTTTGGAACCCAGAATCTTTTAGGACTGTTAAGTGAATATGTGACATTTGATAAAATGCTGAACTTGATTTAATTCTGGCAGGAACATTTTCTCAAGTTGAAAGGTTTTGACCAGTAAAATGTCACCAAAAAGGATTTTTCCTCTCTAAAGGTTTATCTTAGGTTTAGGTGACAGATAAACCATTCAAATATTTTCTGACTTAAAATGATGAATTTTGTCAAAACTTTCACACATATATAACCTGTGCAATTATGGAATATTAAAACATATTATTGCCCTTAAAAATCCCACCTTTTCTTCAGGCAAAATAGACTCAGAAATTTCATAAAGTACTTATATGAATATTCATTATTATCTCTGTGTGTCAAAATAAGTGATAACAGGAAGAGCTAAGGTAATTTTTAGTTGGTCCTATATTGTGCACATATATATATACATATATATGTATATATCTATATATGTATATATATATATATGTGTGTATATATATATACATACATATATATGTATATATATATGTATGTGTATATATATCACAAACTATTTCATATATATTATTATATATATATATATATAACATATATAATATATATGAGAGGAAAATAGGTTATCATTAACGAGTTCAGAAAACTTCCATCTTGCCATGCTAAGCTTTTATGTGAACCTTCTCTAATTTTAAATGCAGGTCCAACAAAGTATTTCATTGAATACATTGCATTTGAAAATTTACTCAATTTACCGCATGGATTGGTAAAGAGATTGATGTAGTAAGACTGGAGAAACAAAATTCATTTAAGTAACTGATCCAGTAATGGAAATTATATATTAGAAGGAGGCTGTTTAATTCACTAGAATGTCAACAATGAGTGAGGTGAAAGGGAAAAAACCTTGGGTGGCTGGTTTCTGTGTCAGAAGCTGGGCATAAAGTAACTGTGACTTGACGTGCATTTTACTTTATGCTCTAACATGTGGTACAATGGACAAATAATCATCTGTGTGTGTGTGTGTGTGTGTATGCGTGTTGTGTAGAGGTATGCGCCTATTAGTGAAGATTACGGGTGGGTAGCATAGAGAATTATATAGAGTACAGAAGTGCGTATTTTCTGAGTTTGATTACTAACTTCACAGCTTACTCTCTAAATTGAAACATGTTATGTTATCTTTCTATGTACCTTTTCACAATTATGTTATGGGGATTCATTTGTTAAATGAATTAGCTAAATTTAAATTAGTTACTATTTATAGTTTTTTAAATTAGCTAATTTTTTTTAAGTTCTGGAAAATCTGTAATTTTTATTTAAATCATTTGTAAGTAAAACTTGGAAGGGCCCATGGATTTGTTTTTCTAGCTGTAATCAGATAAACATCTACTGAAAGACTCAATGGTTAGGAAGGAAAAACAATAAATATTTAAGAATAAATTTCTGGCAAAAATTAATGAGCTTCAAGGGTTAAACTAAGAACAAAAATTCTGAGTTCTGAACCAAATATTCATGGCAGGTTTCATGTAGCCCTGGAGACCCTGACTTTGTCGTGACCCCCTACTTCCTCATCAAAGGAAGAGAAAACTTGGAAAAACACTCCAGTTGGAAAGTTTACAAGATCACAACTAACACAAATGATAATGAACATAATCGTATTTTAAAAATAGAATGTGAAGCAGAGTGAAAACTCATAAAGAAGTTATAAGTTGATCACGAAAAACAAAATATAAAAAAGTCAAAATTAAAATTGATGTATAAGATTTACTATATAAAATCTTTAAAGATGTTACTATAAAATGAGAATGATTATAAATTGCTGAATAGGTCAATGAGCTGAGAACTAAAAGATTGCAAACTTACATGTAGGTAATGACATTTGATAATATAAAAATTGAATTTTCCTGGAAAATAAAGGTAGACAGAGCAGACAACTTTATGTGTATTCACTTATTTTCAGGCCTGTATGTGTCCATTTTAATATAAACCCAATAGTGGACAGAATTCTTTTGTTACTCTGATATACCTCCACTAGTTAGAACAGTGGCAGATATCCGATAGATGGTCACAATTCACTTTTATCCTAACAAAATAATTTTTAAAAGTAGCAAGCTAAAAAAAAAAAAATAGCAAGCTAGCATGTGCTGAGAAAGAAAGCAGTATTTTCAGATGATGCAATATTATATTTGCAAATATTCCCTATGTAATTGATAGAATATTTTGTAAGAATATAGAATTCAAGAATTGGGATGAAATCCTTTCAGTAAAGAAAGAATAAAATCTGCCAGTCTAGAATATATCGATCAGTAAGACTTTCAAGGTGAAAGAAAAATACTTTATTTCAGCCAAACTAAAGTTGGAAAAACAAATCATCACTGAGAAATCACTGCTGAGAGAACAAGGAAATTCTGTAAGTATAAGAATACCTGAATAAAATTTTGATCACACAAGATAACAAACATTATTAGAAGTAAATATAAATAAAGTGTAATATTTTAAAAACTTTAAAAACATTTATGAATAAAACATATGACAAAAAGAAATGAAAGCTGAAAAGAGTAGTTGTATAATACAGTGTTAAGGTTATTTCATCATATATTGAGTGTTATTTAAAATTAAGGTATAATAATTAAAATACAAGTATTGTAGTTTTTAAACTATTATTTAAAAACATCACAGATAACTATACCAAAATTGTATCACAATAGGCCGTAACATAGGAAAAGTGACAACAAAAGTAATTATGAAAAAATAGAAAAAAACTAACAGAGGAGAAATGTGGCAAAGAGAAATGGAATATAGCAGGTATAACTCATTTATATCACCCTACCATACATGGGATAAAAGCATAAACAGTCCGATTAAAAGACAGAGCTTTTCATATACTTGTCATATAAGTAGATAAAAGCCAACCTCCATTGTAGATTGCTTACAACACACCCCAAACGATCATTAAATAAAATGGCATAAATTGGTTAAAAGATGAAATCACTAACAAAAATATTAACAAAAAAACTAATAAAAATGAAGGTGGAATAACTCAATAATATCAAGAGATTTCACCGTAAGATGCATCTCCGTGAGTGGAGATATATTTCATAACCGTAAAGTTGTGTATATATAAGAGAACAAGGCTTCACAATTACTGACATAAAAACTAGCAGAAATGAAAGCGAATATAGGAGAAAATTACATTAGTATTCAGAGACTTCAGAAAATCATTTTAATAAATGACAAGTAGACAGTAAATAAGTAAAAAGGATTGAAGACTTGGACCACAGTAATAAACTTGCCGTTTTCAGAAAACGCTACCTCATGAAAACGGAATAAACTTTTCCTTGCATTTGCAATCAGAAAATTTACATAGACTATATTTAGGTATATGATTTATTTTAAAAGATGATTTTTAAAAAAGTGTATTTTCATACCTTAACAAAATTAAATTTAAAAATAAGAATTATGTAGAAAATTCCCAAGTAATTAAAGTTGCACAAAAAAATTCTAAGTAATTCATTGGTTAATGACAAAATCAAAAGAAAATTTCTAAAATTTTGCTTGATGTGGTGAAAACACAGCAAAATTTATAGAAGGAAGCTAAAAGGTGTTTAGAAGGAAATTCATCTCAAATTTTTTTACTCAAAGGGATAATTTCCTCAAATTAATCATTTATGGTTCTACCATAGAGATCAGCAAAACAAATAAACAACAGCAAAAAGAAAACAGTAAAATAAACCCCAAATAACCGGAAGGAAAGGAATGAGTAAGTTCATAAATTAATGAAAATAAATAAAGATGCAATAACAAATTACTGACACCAAAATGTGGCTATTGTTCAATTGAGGATTTGTTTGATCTGGTAGTACAGGGTATCAAATCGAGAGCCTTGCATATGCTAAGTATTCTACCACCCACCAAGCTACATCAATGTACTCATTTAGCTGAAAATCAACTACCCAGACTGTTCAGGACAAGAAGACATAAACAAAAAAATTTGCTTAAAGGTTTAATAACTAATATTTTCAAATGTCACACATTTAAAAATTAATGTGTATATTTAATAATATTTCAATTTAAAAACCAAAAACTTTGGGATCCATTTGTATAATTCATATGGCATTTCAATGGAACAACCAATAGCATCACCTAAAAACAAAAAACACAACGTGAAAGGTTGTTAAGCTAGGCAAGAAGAATAGATAAATAGAAAGGAAAGAACAGGATATCAACAATAGATGTCCTATGTACAGGGTCTCTTTATGCCAAAGAGGGTGTCATAAAAGGGTGCTGTATATCAAACTAATATAGTTAATTATCTAAAATAAAATGTGATTTTGCCTTACAGCATACACAAAAATTTAACCCCAGTGGAGTATAGATCTATGCTTCAAAGCAAGCACAATCATAATTCTAGGAAAACTATAGGAGTCTATGTTCATGCCCTGTGTGGTTAAAACCTTTATTAAAATAAGAACAAATCATATCTACCAGAAATTAAAGATTGATAAGCTGGATTACTTTAAAATAGAACTTCAAAAGAGACGATTAGAAGAGCCAAAATAAAAGTGATGGTGTAAGAAAAGCGATATTTGCTAGGCCTAAAACAAACCAAAGAAAACTAACAGCTGATAAAAATCAGTATGAAAATACAAATTGGAGAGAGTTGTAAAAACACAATTTACATAAGATAGTCATGACCCATAAATCAGATCAATCTAACTGTTTTAAGGGAGTGGCAAATTAAAATCACATTGTGATACCACTGATCACACAACAACATGGCTACTATCATGAAGATTGACTTAATCAAGCCCCGGCAAGTAAATGGGAACACATGGATTTTTGTTATTACAACTCTCCTCAGTAGGTAATAAAATGGGGTGTCAGTAGTCCATGAGCTATCATAATTTTTTCAGTATATGGAACAAAGAAATGAGCTTCTTTTCAGTAGGAGATGCAATCGGTCAATGGCAGAACTTCCTAATAGCACAGAGTTAGATCCTGAATGTCATATTGTATACCTACAATGTACCAATAAATTTAATGAATTAAAAAATGCTTAGCGAAATTAATTATGTTATAGTAATTATGTTATAGTCATAATGTGAAGTAATAAAAAGTAAAGAAAATAAATTACTGGTGCACAGAGAAATTTCAAGTATGTGCTGTTAGTGCAGAGCACAGTATATGGGTGTTTGAATATGGTAAAATGAAACTACTATCCATATAACTAATGTGCACTAATAAAATAAAAATGCACATAGTAGAAAAAAATCTCACTTCAGTGCTGAAGTTAATAATATTGTTTAGTAGCGCAAATATAGAAAGTGATACTTCAAAAAGTAATTTTATTCTGGAAGTGGACAAAATCAGGTCAGAAAAGGGCATAAAAGTGGCTTTAATTTAAATGAAATGAAAAGCTTTCTTTCGTCAATGCATAGAAGTATTAATGTAATTTATATTTTTATTAATTTAAACAAATACATAACATATAACTTTGTAGCAACTTGATATTTAATAAATCTTTTTAGAAATTAACATTTCCAGGTCATCTAACTATTTGTCATCCAGTATCTGCTGAGCCTTTATAGCTCACTCCTACGTATTTATCTTGTGGTGGTGGGGATTGAATCCAGGTACTGACACACGGGAGCAAGTGTTTGACCACTGAACTACAACAGGGCCCTAAAAATTATTTAGAAAGTCACTTCATGTTTACTCTTACATAAATACTGTATACTACACACAGTAATAAAGCTGATGATATTTTGACAAACTAATTAACTCAATATGCTTTCCAACTTGCCTTTTATGAATTACTGTCTTCACTGATAATAATGAACTCCTCATAACAAAGCCTTCATATATTGAGGAGCCATTTTTCATATTCTGTTATTAATCATGATGTCACAATTATGGATGATCATTTTAGGAATCTAAAGGAAACAAGTAATACATTATGCAGTAAGGCTTTTTATTTTCTCCTTTGCATATTTTCAGCACCTGCAAAGCATTGATTGGAATCAGTGGGAAATATGTTGTTCATGCAGCCAGAATGAAGACCAGTGTTTCATCAAAGGTATAGAATATTGAACACTCAGTTTCTTCTCAGAAACTTGTGAAATTTCCCAGCCTAACACAGCCTAGCACATCTGCCCACATCATGACTTTCATTTCACATGTTGTTACCAATCTCACTTTGTCCTTTATTGGCGATCATGTATGGTGCATTTTTTCAAGTATGTATATGAGAATTTAGGGCTGAAAACGGGTAGAAGAGAGAGTTTCCTACAAAGAAAAGAGAGTATAAGGACCACTTCTAAATTGCATTAATGTTGTATAACAAATTAGTAAGTTATATCTTTCTGAAATAGTCCCAATACCTACAGCGTATCAGTCTGACAAGGAAATCATTATTACCCTACTTTAATTCAAGTTCTGAAGAGAAGAACTTAAATCTCTTAACATATATCCCTTAAATTTATTTCTTATTGAACACAAGGCAAAGCCTTTTATGTACTCGAAGTTTACTTAAATAATTATTAAAATTACTATTATTTAGCCTTGCTGTCATCTTGAAGATGCCCTATAACTAATGAAATAAGAATTTTTTATTAAACTAGTAAAAATATAATCTGATACTTTGAAATAACATTATTAATACGGGGATTTTTTGTTTTAGAGATTGTTGGCTTTCTTGCTTGTAAATATTTTTATTCTTCTAGCCATCGAAATAAAAAAATATATTTGGCCACAAATATTAGTCTTACAGCTAGGCCACCAGTTTACGTAAACATTATTTGAAATATATATGGGGTTCTGCTGATGAATCATATCCATACCCAACCTGTTCTCCAATTTAATATTTTATCTTCTTGACAGTTTATGGAATTATTTAAAAATTGCAATATTTTCAAGGACAGGGAAACCCAATCTTTTTATTGTTACAAAGCCTGCTTCCCGGAGTCATTACTGTTCACTGTGCTATTGATCATATTGTGCTGTAGCCATGAATTGTGCTCAGTGTCTGTCTCCTCCTGATTATCAGTTCATGTGATTAATAAGTTCCTGTCTATTTATCTAATTTGTCATTGTTGAGTGTCATGTATTCAACATCTCAAATTATCTATGGTGAGGAGGGCATCCCTCTGTCACCATGAGATGGATAAGAGACAATCAGGGCACACATATTATTCTTTGTTCTGTTAGTTCAAAGGGCTTAGAAATAATAACAATCTGGTAGTAACTAGAACAGTGAGTACACAGAACTTTGTTTCCATGCTATTTTCCAATAAAACAACCAGAGTTTCTTGGAGAAATGGCTCATTCTATGGGTGGGACAGAAAACTATAAAAGATGAACCTAAAAGATCTTGCAAAAAGTTAAATTAAAAAAGTTAAAGAAGTGCTTTTTTTTTTAAGAATTCTGCAAAGATGTGGCTCTGTCAAAGTATTCATGATCCAAATGTTAGAGCTTCCAATGATCAAAGATAAAACAGAACATCAAAATAGAGTAGCACTGGATTTTATGCTGAGAATATAAAATAAAATACCTACAAGTCCATAGTATTATAAATAACTAATGGGTTGGTTACATTGATAAGGAAGTAAATAAATAGGAGAGAATAAATAAATGTCCTATCTCCTGCGTACAGGAATTCCAAATAATTTAGGTAACTATAAGTCCTAACAGAGGTGGAGCATAATTTTCTCTAACTGTGAGCAATACTAGCAATGTCTCCTTAAATAAATTATTATGGAAAGGAGGAAAAACAAGAACTTTCTGTAGGAGAATCACAAGAAAACACTGACTTGGCCAGATGAACAAAGTTAATATGTACACTGATAGCATGTTCATGGTATGTACTCTGATACAATGTGATGAGAACAGTGATTATTTTTGTTCTCCATTCCACTCCCCCAAATTTGTAATATGAAAATGATACTTTACCTGTGATTTTCTTTGAAAAATCCTTAACTTTACTATAGTTATGATAAAAGCAATCATACCAACCAAAATTGAAGGTCTTCCTAAAAACTGTCTAATCAGTACTTATTAAACTTCTGAAGTCATCAAAAACAAGAAAAATCTTGGAAGAGCCTAGGAGACATGAGTACTAAATGTAATATGATATCACAAATTGGAAAAATATATTTGGTAACAGTGTTGAACATTTGCATAAAATATGAACATTAGATGTACCATGCTAATGAGATGTTATAACAGAGGCTGGAGGTGGGAACTCTATTATTTTTGCAACTATTTTGTGTGTCCAAAATGTTTATTTAAAAATCACTTATTTTAAAATTTATTCCAACAGTTCCCCTAATACCAATGTCACTTCTCTGATTTTGATATTTTAATGCATTCATACAAGGTGTCATCCCAGAGAAAAGATGGCTGGAGAATGATTCATGAGATTATAGACCTTTCTTCACAACTTCCCATGAGTCTATAATTATTATAAAATATAACTATAAAATTCTTTCAGAATTCTGATAAGTTCACTTTCTATAAAAGGCTAATAAGCAAAATTGCCAGCATTTGATTGTTATTAACCTACAGAAATGGTAATTTCATATTCATCAAATAATGACTTTATTTGAGTCTCTGAACAACACAAGGAATATGAAAGCTACCTTTGCTTCTTACTGCCGTTAGATTGAAGGGACTCACACAGCACACGATGTCAGGGAAAGAACCCTTTATTCTATTCTCTTTCTTCCCATGTTGGCTTCCCTGGAAGGTAATTTTCCTGGCTGGACCTTGGATGTGGACATGCACCTGGGGCTTGACTTCTCACTCCCCATCTTAACTGGGCTCCCATGGCTCTTACAGTCTTTCTGCTTACACCAATGCAGTGCTCAAAGAATCATGTGGAATGTATTTTGAGCCTCAGGAAAAGTGGTGGGGTCATCTTGGCTCTATGTGATATGTAGGAACACAGAGAGTTCTGCTTGTTTTGTGGCAGGATATGGAGTAGGAAACTTTCCAGATTGTTTCAAAACATCTATTTTAGGGCTCAGTGATTCCACTGCCTGCTTCGCAAGTGGAAGAACCTGAGTAAGATCCCTGGTAACCTCACCAAAAAACATCTATGATTAGCTACAAAATAGGGTGATTTATCTATTGGGGTCCTGATTTATCTGACAGTTTATTTGAGAAATGAAGGTTAGCACCCATCTGATATTTCTAGAAAAGTCTAGCAGAGGGAGAATCGATAATCACATTTCACCTGCTTTTACCCTCAATTTTTCCTCCATCCACAATTCTAGAGACATTTCATCCAAAGAGATATCTTTGAGATATATTTAGATATCTTAACTCTGATTCATCAAATTTTCTTTTTCACAAGTTTTCTTAGCCTCTAAGCTTTTGAAAATCACAATCTGTTTCTTTACATCTTTAATTTACTTCCGAATGCAATGGCTCCCTCCTGGCTTATTTGCTGGAATGCTGTTTGGTGGGCACTAGGAGCACAGAGTAACTGTAAACAGCAGCAGGGTCCATGAAGCAATGTTCCAAAATTGGAATGTCTGATTTTTCTTCCACTAGGAAATACTGATATGGCAACAAGGAAATTTGTTCCTTCTTCCCATCTCTTTTCTCATGCACTGTCCCTTTTTCTAGCTGTTTTGCTAGCTGTTCCCCAGAGACTCTGTAAGTTTGTTCTCAATGGACAACTTTCCAAAGACTGTGTTCCTTCTTTCTTCCTACAGGAGTAGTGTTGGAGTCCCGGTAAATATTTTAAAAGCATTCTTCTTTGAGAGTCTTAGACTAAGGATAGGTGTTTTCTTCTATCTCTGTAATATTAAGCCAAAAATGGGTGAGTTTTACTCTCTACCCTCTGTTTTTGTCTTAATGAATTGTTCCTCTTTAATAAAATACTGATTCAGGTCATAAAGAAGCTGCTTCCAAGGCTTACCTATCCAACCAATTTATCACATTTATCAATCTGAATGTTTCACAAATTTCATACAAAATGGACTGGAGACATTAATTCTCATTCAAACCATTTGTTCAAAAAAAGTAAGTGAAGTATTAGTTTCTGTTTTAAGTTTACTTCTTTTAACAGATTTTAATACCTTTGAAAAATCATTTGTTAATGTCCACAGCATACCTGTTATATCTACTTCATATATATATATTATACATATATTCATATAATATATATTCATATATATATTATACATATATTCATATTATATATATTCATATATATATATATATATGAATGGTAAAATCACTATGTCTCAGTCTTTAGAGGGAGGAAAAAAGAATCTATGGTATCCATGACAAAATAAAGATGGAGTATCCTTTTTTTGTAAGATGCTTGCAAGATGACAGTGTCGTTGTCTCTCTTGCACCATTAGCCCATCGACACCCTTAATAACAAGTGTCATTCTTTCTTCAGGCACTTCTTTGTTAGCTTAAGTTCATGACTCTAGTTGCTTCAATATAAAGTTCTTGTATGTAAAAAAAAGTACAGTTTTTATCTGTAGGAAGCAATTTAGCTCTTCATGAAATACAAGGGAAGGCATTTTTCCCATGAGGTTTTTGAATATTTTATTTTACTGTCCCTTTGAACATACCACAAATGAGATATCAGAGGTCAGCAAGATGTTTTCTCCTAGGTGCTCAGATTGTCATATAATCACTCATGGTCTGTATGTTTATTAGGCTGTGCCCGGGACAAAATGTTTTGCACCAGTCTCCCTTCTACATGACATGCTTTCTATGGAGGAAGATTTAAGCCTTATTTATTTATTTATCATTAAGTTTATTGGTACATTTTAGGTATACAATATGATGACATTAATCATTTGGAATGTGTACCTTTACATGATATATTTTGGCTTTTATTTTTTCTCCATTCCCCTGCCCTTTCTTCAATCCCTCACACATGTAAATACCAAATAGTTTCTTTATTGTGAAAAAGTGAAGTGTAAATAAGGATCAAAATGTATAATAGACAATGTGAAATAGAAATAAAAGGTGTAAAGAGGAAGGGGAGTTGAGGGGTAGGACAAAGGGAAGAAGAGAAGGGAAAAATATGAAAAAAGGAAACAATGGAAACAAAAATTTAAGTCTTAGTTAAATTTACCTGTGAATATTGGTTCTCTTTTATTGCTTTTTATTTTCTTAGGAAGATTTTCCCATGAGCTGGTTCTCCTATGGCTTTTTTTCTGCATTTCTATTATTACCCCCCTCATGCTTTGCAGCACTTTTCCAGATCATTTTGTAGGCTTTCCCCCAATTCAAATCCTATAAGTTCCATGCAGTGTAAATTCTTGTGTTTACTGTGATTTTTCCACACTTCTGGGATGGTTTTATTTCTACTGTTGCCTAAGTTTTCCCCATTTATGTTTCATCTTCGCCAAATGTCTGGTCATCTCTGCTCAAAACTTTGCTTTCTTCAAATTTCTTCCTAAAAGTAACTGCTTCCTGAAATATTTGTAGAGTCTTAGCAAAGTATTTGGACAGAAATATGTCTTTTCTATGGCACACTTTTTGAATGAAAAGTTTACTGCTATAAAAATTTAAAAAAAACATTTTCCATCCTTTTTCATACATTTTCTCTGTACTGATGCTGTGCCAGTAGTTATCACTATCTTTGAAGAAATTAATTGTTGGACTTGCCTTTCCTTTAAATGGAGGAGGCTAATTAGCCAAGAGAATGCTCCAGAAAGCTTAACGTCACTTTCAAGCATCAAGTGCATTTTTCCTCTTCCCTTGAACAAAAGGGGTACAGCAGGACTTTGACACCAAACTCACTGACCACAACTGTCCTACCAATAATCTCTAAAGAAATATCCTTATACCCCACTCTGCAGGCGTATGTAGATGTTTAGATCGGCTCTCACCTCAATCCTTTAGCCACTCCGTGGTTCTTATTTCACTGCACTCCCAGAAAGATCCCCCAGTCTACTCATTTTGAATAGGATGTATGAGCATTGCAATAAGTGATCTTTTTTTCCCCCTCTGCCTCTTAATTTTACCTTAAATGGTATTTTGGGTTTTATTATTGCACATTCTACCTCTGAATGATTTCTAGGCAGATAATGTGAATTGATGTTACATACATATTTTTCCCAGATGTTTCAAAATTGCTTTTATTTATTTATTTATATTTTTGGTGCTGGGGATGGAACTTGGGACTTTGTGCTTAAGAGGCAGGTGGCAGAAGCATGGAGTTAAATCCTCGGCCAATAAATGGATGCTTTTAAATGAAGAAATTTTTGTTGTATTAAAAAACCTTGTCTATACACACATGTATACACACATATCCACACTGTGTGTGTGCATAGCATGTCATATAATATATATTATAACATACATATATGTGTGTGTGCTTATGTAAAGGAGTTCATAAGTAGGTTTACAATGTCTGCCTTCAGAATCTAGGGTAGAAGAATATAAAGTGCTTGTCTATGAGCTTCAGGGCCAGAGGATCCAGTAAGGCAGAAGGCCTGGCACATGCAGTGGAGTCAGGTACAAGCTCTTGTCAGAACCCCAAAGGGTTCTGAATTGGAAAGCTAAAAAGTCTGCCCTGGAAGCCTGAAGGAATTGGAGACAAAACACCTAAAGACAAAGAGGAAGATTGGCACCCCATCAAAGAAGGAAAAGGAGTATTTCATTCTTCTTTTCCTTTTTATTCAGTCTGGGTCACAAGCCTATTAATTGGTAGCACCCACATTCAAGGTTGGGTCATTGGTCCTCATTTTGTAACCTACACCTCAATCACCCAGAGACACACCCAAAACTGTGCTCCACTAATCCTAACCATTTCTAAATTTATTCAGGAAGACATCACACTTACGATCACATATACACATTTTAAAATTTTTAGTCTTTCAAAGAAGTAAAAGTGGCAAATAAATATATGAAAAAATGTTCAACATCACTCTTCATCTGAAAGATACAGACAGAAACAACACTAAGATTCTACCTCACTCCAGAAAGAATGGCTGTTATCAAGAAATCAACCAATAACAAATGTTGGTGGGGTTGTGGGGAGAAAGGAACCCTTCTCCATTGTTGGTGGGAGTGCAGACTGGTGCAACCACTGTGGAAATCAATATGGAGATACCTCAAAGAACTAGGATTAGAGGTCCCATTTGACCCAGCTATCCCTCTGCTGGGTATCTTTCCAAAAAAATTAAAAGGATCGCACCACAGTGATATATGTGTACTCGTGTATAGCGGCACAGTTTGTAATAGCTAAAGCTTGGAAACAGCCCATTTGCCCATGAGTTGGAGACTGGATAAAAAAGATGTGGTTTTTCTATAAAATAGAGTACTACTCAGCCATAAGCATTAGAAACTAAAGTAATTCAAAGGAAAATGCTGTATATTGAGGCCATACTCTTAAGTGAAATAAATACTACACACATTTAAATACTGAAGAGTTTCTCTGGTGTGAAAACCTAAAAGTGTAAATAGGATTCAAATTATATAACTGACGATGTGAAATAGGAAGAAAAGGGCTAAAGGTGTAGGGGAAGTGGAAAGGGTAGGGGAAAGGAAGTAAGGGAAAAGAGAAAACATGAGAAAAGGAAAAAATGGAAACAAAGTCTTTTTAAATAGGGGAGCGGGGAGGGGATGAAGGGAGGGCAGAGTTATGGGGAAAAAGTGAGAACCAAGATCTGTCTTGTAAAGGTACAAGATCCCAGTGATAAATGGAACTGTACTGTATAATTAAAAAGTACCAATAAACCCAATGAGAAAAAAATTTAGTCTGTAAAATACATATAGAGAAATATATTAAGTCAATATAACAATAAAGGGGTGGGTGCATCGTGGCAAAAACTAGTATCAAAATATTTCAAATATTCTAAGCTGGGCTATAGCTCAGTAGTAGAATATTTTCCTTGCCTGCCTGAGGAATTGAGTTTGATACCCAGTAATGCAAAGAAAAATAAGTCATTCCTTCCTTATGCTGTTTTGCAGGGCTGTAAAAATGATAGGCGCATCATATGTAAAAGGCAATGATGATTTAACAGATAAATTTTATGGTCTTTGTTTTTAGATTTTTTTATTCATATAATTTTCAGCAGTAAAGATTGTTGCTTTTTTAAGAAAACATATTATTTATTCAAAGGCATTTTATATCTAGGCTATTTATAGATGTATTCCTCATTTTTTGTAATAATTTACATTTTTAGCCAGGTGTGGTGGCACACTCCAGAGGCTGAGGCAGGAGAATCACTGTGAGTTCAAGACCATCCTGGGGTACATAGTGAGTTCCAGATCAGTCTCAATTACTTAGTGAGACCCTATCTCAAAAAAAAGCACAACAATAGCAATAGTAGTAGTAATAATAATAATAATAGTAATAATAAAATAATAATTTAGATTTTATTATTTTCATTTTATTTTAAGAAAACTGTTATTCTAGGTGCAGATCAAGCCTTTATCTTTGTATTATAATTTGACCTTAATTCTCAAATTGAACTCTTTAAATATATCTGTGTTAAACATCTCAGTATCCACTTAATTTGATTAGCTTTGACTTTCCCACTCATTTGAAATGCTATTTATATTATCAGTGATTCTTAAATTTTTATTTCCTCATATGTCTGTTTAAAGACAGTTTTACCATCAGAAATGTCTCACCCATTATTGCTTGATGCCTACATACATATTGTGGTTCTCATGTGTACAATGCCTGGAAAGGTTATGTTGTAACTCCGTCTCCTTTTTTCTCCCCAAAATTAGTGTATATGATAGTTGAGAACCTATGGAAAAGAAACATATATTTTGTGTTGTTTTAGTCTTTTTACTCTGTTACTATATATTTCATCTAATGTGCGTATCACACTCTGTAATTATGAAGGTTGCAGACCTTAATATTGGACTGAATGAGACATCTCAATTTTATTTCTTTCAGTAATGCATGTTCTTCTTTAGTGTTAAATTGTTATGAGAAAAATTGAAACAAGAGATTCTTCAAAACTTCTTAAATAATTTAATTGTATTGTTATATATTAACAACTAATTGGCATTTTATATTATCTCTTCCTCCTATTTAATAAGATTGGAGGTTTCCATTTTTCAAAATTTCTTTTTATGAAGCAATACATTTATTTAGTTTGCATTCTTTTCTTAGTTAGATAATTTTTAGTACAATGAATTTGAAGATTTTCTTTTAGGATAAATTTTTCAGAAAAATATTGTATATAGATTTAAATGCATATGACTAGAGTTTGACAGAACAAAATTATTTTCACTATTACAATAACTTTAGCCTGAGATGGTGACAGGCTGTAACTGACTAAACTATGTTGTATTAGAAAAACACCTGATTATGAACAAAAAGGTTTATTTAGCTCAGTGTTCTGGAAGCTTAAGGGCTTATATCTGATGACAGCCAACATGCTGTCAAGCTAGAGGAGTAACAGGTGACCCAGGCCATCCCATAGCAAGAGGCCAAGTGCATGTGTATCTACGTTCATGTCTGTTCCCTCTCCTTCTTATAAAGCCACCAGAATTCAGTCATGGCCATGCTAATTGTAGACCATTAAGTTAGGTAGAAATATGGTAGGCAGTCAGAGAGGGGTGAGCCCTGGAAATCTATGCAGAGGATGAGAACACATCAAAGCTGTGTGTGGAGGAGCATCCTAAGAAGATCAAAGGCACAATGGCCAGATTTGCATACTTCCCTAAGGATGAACAGAAGCTTGAGATTATTGGCACCACCCTTTTGGAGTGTCCCATGTAGTTAGACCATTATCTCATTGGGGGTGGCCATCCCACCAACTAAGACTAAAACCACTAAGACTACATTGATTTAAGATTAATACTATAGATTATTGACCAAAGTTAATGATCACATCCATATACCCTTGTTATTATTGGGTTAGTATTACCTAAGTGACTATACTTGTAATCTTATTGGTTGATTATAGTTTCTACCCAAGTTGTGCCCACTTCTCATGACTTTGCTCTATAAAATTACCTTTGAGAAGTGGGTCATTAGCAACTCATTCAGGACCCATGCTGTCTCTCAGCAGCTATTCCTATTTCCTATTCTTATTCCCTGCTCCTGTTCCCCAGTTATTTTTCCTACTCTTAACCTCTTTTGTTTCTTAGAATTCAGTCATCCACTTCAGGGAACATGAACTCTGTGTATCTGACATCTAGCATGTTGGGAGTTACATCTATTCCCCCCTATATCACTAATGAGTCTGTCTAACATAATCACTTTCAAAGGTCCTTCTTCTAAACACCATACTGCATTGACTTTCCAACCTCTTACTACTTTACAGTAATAATTAAAATTTAGAATGAGTCCAGGGCAACAAAGTATATTTACACCTCAACATTCCTGGTCCTCTGAAACTTGTATCCTTCTTACAATGTAAAATACAATCATCCTTTTCTCAGTAGTCTTGATGACCTAACTTGTCATAGTATTAATTCACAAGTCAAAAATCTCATTTGAGTTTCAAGGAAAACTTCCTGCAAAACAAGTCATCTACTTCCAATGAACAACAGCAGGGCAGGCACAAGGTAAGCATTCCCATTCCAAATGGGAGGAATAGTGGAAGAAGGAATAAAAAGAGAGGAATCAGCTCAAGGCAAAATTGAACCCAGCATGACAGCCACTAAATTTGGATACTCTAAGTCTAGCATCTTGTGCATTTTTGGAGACGGGTTGTCCCTTAATTCACTAGGGAGCCTTGCACCTATAGTTTTCGTTCACAGCTCAAATGGGTGCTCCCTGAGGCTGCTCACTGAATTAAGCAAATCTCCTAGGTGGGCTTTGCATATTGCTCATCCCTCTATCTTTGTAGGGTCCTCTCTCAGCTCTTCTCCCACAGTTTCTTTCACTAGGCATCACCTTATTGGGGACTTAATGCAGGGTCTCCATACCTGTTGCAAATTTCTGCCTAGTTTCCTGGTCTTTCCCTTGAGATCTTGGCAGAAGCCGTCATAACTCCACAACTCTTGCCTTGTCCATTCCCACACAAAAACAGCATGAACAGCCCATGAAAATTGCATTGTAATGAGAGGTGCTGTGATAGCTTCACAGGAAAATCAGGATCCTGAATCAGTCCTGGATACTCTGTTAGCCTGCAGTGCTCTAGGCTCAAGCCTAGAAACAAATTTGAACTTCTAGCTTTTGAACCTGTGATGGGAGTGGTAGTGTGGAATTTTTCTCAGATGCTCTCGGTCTTCTTTTCCATTGTCTATTTATGCATGCTAATTTCTTTAGCAAGGACTGGTCTTTTGTACCCTCCTATCTCAAAAACAATTTTTTATTATGCCACATTTTTACAAAAAATTATGCCTTCCATTCTGCTTTCTCTGCCCTCAGGTATCAGCATAAATCTGACTGAGAATATTCCGTGATGCCCATGTTTCATGCTGAATACTCTTTGAAATTTGTTCCACTAAATAAATCATTCGTAACTTTGACCTTCTGCAAAGTCTGGGCATGGATATGATGCAGCAGTTTCTCTAGTATGGTGTAACAGGAGTTGCCTTTAGGCCAGTTTCCAATAGAATCCTCATTTCCATGTAAGACCATTTTCCTCTCTTTATCTTCTGAACACTCGCCAGAATCACTTGTGACATACTGCTACCAGCTTTCTAGGTTTTTTCTAGCCTATCCTTCAAACTCTGCCAGCCTTCACCACTTCCCCAATTCCAATATTACATCCAGATCTTTAAATACAACTAGAGTAATAATCCCAGTCTCCATTACCAATTTTATATATAAATTCATTTTGTGTTACTATTTCAAAATAGCCAAGGCAAGCAACTTTATGAGGAAAAGACGTTTAATTTGACTCATAGTTATGGAGGTACAGGGTTAGAAACCTTAATTTGGGGTGATTAGTTTGCAGCAAAGTCTTGAGGCTATGCAGAGCATGACATGACTGGGATAAGAAATGTATGTGTCTAAGTGTATATCTGGTCTTTCTCTTTAAATAAAATGTTTAAGATTCAAACCTGTGATTTCACTTTCATGATATTATTTAATCCTAATCACTTCCCAAAGACCTTACATTTAAATATCACAGTTAATTTAAGTTTCTATTTTAAATTTTTAATATTTTTGCAGTACAAGAGGTTAAACCCAAGGTCTTCACACTGAGCTACATCTCCAAGCCTTTGTGTGTGTGTGTGTGTGTGTGTGTGTGTGTTTAATTTTGAAACAGGTTCTATGTTGTTGTCGCCCAGACTGGAACAATCCCCTAGCCTCAGCTTCTCAGAGGACTGGGATCACAGTAATATGCCAATATTCTTGGCAATTTTGCACCTTTTTAATACTTCACAATGGAGATTAAATTTCAGCATGAGTTTGAAGGAACAAACCCTATAATGTGGTTAGGTGAAAAAGAAAGGAGTGTGTGAGTGTAGCAGAGACATAGAGAGCAGAGACACTACCCAGCTTGTTTTGAGTGAGCAAAATAAAGTGTTTTATTCACCCAAATATAAGCAAGTGGTCCAGTGCCAAGGGAGAACCAGTGTAGCATTGGGGAGACTTAGACATAGACTTAAGTAGAGAAGTGGTTGTTAGGTGGTTGCAAGGTGCTCCTCAGACTGGGTGGTATAGTACAGATGTTTCTTGGCACAGAGTGCTGGGAGGTGATGGCCTTTCCTGCTGGAGTCAAGTTTATCTGCAATGGCTCTTCCCTCTGGTAGCAAAGTTGCCCTCTGGGTGTGACCCTGACCAAGCTGAGGGCAGGGGCAGGCTTTGCCATGTTCTTGGGCATGACAGTGAGTAGTGTTTAATTAATAGAATCAGTAGAACATGGTGTTTACTGAGTGGAAGATGCAAAAAAGAGAAAAAAGTCAAAATTGATTTGCTAAAATACTAGCTAAATTCAGATGTAAGTTTTATAAATTAAATAATTTCTTTAGAAAACTTTGGGCTAATAATACTATATGATAGTGTAATCAGCTCTCTCTAGCTCTCTAATTCTTGTTTTGGGAGATTGAAGGCAATAAAACAGCAAGCAGCAAGTGATGGAGAATGTCTAAATGCATGTTTATTCCAAAGAATAAAAGAAAAGAGCCCCCCACTTATCAGGGAGGGGTAAAAAACAGATATTAAACTCCATTGGCCTTTAAAACTGTTTGGGGGGACCTGTGTATGGGACTCTGTTGTCTAGAAAGCAAGCTGCTTTGTTTGCATTTCACTTCCTCCGAGGTCGCTCCCATTTGGTAAAGACGAGTTCCTGTTCCCTTGTATTCCATTAGGCCACAATAGTCAGTTTGCTTCGATATTTTAGTCCTCTGGTATGTTAACTCACTTAAGCCCTGGCTTTTAGTTTACTTTAGGTTAACCATTGAGGACCTCTACTCTGTCTAACTTTTTCTATCTTTTGGCTTCAGTAGGGCATATGGTTGAAGATTTTAGCAGTCAAATTGGTATAGGAGATGAAATGTAAAAATCTATCTCCAACCCGTTTGATGTCTGATATGCTGAGCTTGTGTTCCCTAAAAATCAAAGAACAAATTCTAGGAACAGAGATTAAGAGTAAGAAGAATTTATTGAGAGAAAGATAGCTTCTGTCTAAGAGTGACAGAAGGGGTTCCTAGTGGATAGCCAGGGAACTTCACTTTATAGGGAAGTTTTATAGAGCAATACCACATGGTACAATATGAGTTATAACTATGGTTAACCAATAAGGTTACAAATATTATTGCTAGATAATAGTGATCCAGTGGGTATGCAAGTCTTATTTTTTAGTCTAAGGGTACACAGACAGAACAAATAATTCAGGTTGATGATGGATGAGGGGGTCATTTCACCCTCTGAGGCTACTCATGATTATCTCGACCTTACCAGAACAAATGTTATCTCATTCCTGGAGGAAGTATGGAGGACTGATCCTTTTGTCATCATCTTGAGGCTTGGTCTCCAACTGATCTGTCTCTAGCCACAGCTGTAGTGTGTTTTCACCTTTTGTCTTAACTCCCTTGAGAGCTCAGCCTTGTCTGATAGTCTTATTACATTTTTATCTAATTTATCTGTCTATAATAAAATGAACAGATTATCTTATCATTGAATTTGGTTTAGATGTCAATTTACTTATTGGCAAAATTAGAAAACTTCATGGAGTTTATATTAATAATACAATTGTCCCCTTTTCTCTTCTATTGTGCTTTCCACATAATTACTCAAAGGAAATAAAAGAGCACAAGAAACTGAACAGAATTCCTGGCTCTATGGCCTACCTATTTCCACCAAAGACTACATCATGTAGCAGAGACCCCTCATTTGTATTTGTAATTTAATCTATGTGATAAAAGTATGAACTTATTTTCCTACAATATTTGGACATTTTTAATAATTCAGTAATTATTAATTTGTTTTAAAATTATATTTGGTTTAATAAAATTTAAATGAATGAAAATTAAACTAGTTCCCAGCTGCAAATGCTTTTAAATCACAGCTACACAAAACTTTTTAAATAGGAATAATCTCATCTTACTATTAAAGTCACTTTTCCAAAGCTTTGTTTTCTTTCATAATAGTGCATCTAAATATTTTACTCCATCAAATTCCATGAAAAATAGTTTGCAAAATTCATGATTGTCCAATTTAATTTTTTGTATATATGTATAAACATAGGTGTTTATTTTATTGTAACTTACAGCATTCTATTTGACTTATGAATTATTGTGGGTTGTTTGCCCAGTGATAAGATAAGCAAACTCTTATTTTTAGTCTAAAAACTTGAAAGAAAAAAAGAAGATCTAGCATTAAGTCTCTAAAAACTGACATGATGAAAAAGTAATGGATCTAGGATACTTGATACAGAAGAATTTTGGATAATATAGCTAACCTTGATTAAAGTAGTCAAGAGAAACTTATATCTGCTCTCAGAAGTGGATATCAATATGCAACTATGATTTTTTAAAATGCTTTTTATGTTTTACACTATCAAAATAAAATTTTAGGCAGCAAAACATGGAAGTGGTAATGGGGAGAGATATGAATAGAAATAAAAATGGAGTAATCATTTTGCATTTGTGAAGAGTTTGAAAATTCTGATTTATTTCACATGATAGTAGAAAAATATGCTTACTTAAATCACGCATTTAAATATACTGGCTACCATTAGAAAAAGCGAGGAAATATATCACTTCAGAAGCAATTTTTTAAAAAATGTGGTGAATCCAACAGAGGTAATATGTGGGGAAAAAGCACAGAGAAAATGCAGCAAGAGGAAATGCAAAACTAGAGAAGAAAATAATTCCAAATATATGGAACCACAGCAAATAAAAATGGAGTTAAGTCATCTAGTAAGGTAGAGATAATGTCAGATTTCATTAAGATAGTCATTTAAATATGATTAAAATTCATTATGAGCAATAGAAAAGTATAAAGAAAATTGAGGAATAAACCTATAAAAATATTACCTTCAGGGAAAAATGTAATATTTTAATACCAGGTAAAAGGAAGGTGGTAAAGATGTATGAATAAAGGTTCAAATAGATCTCAATCTGAAAAGCATTAGAGGTGAAAGAGAAAAATTTTATCTGGTAAAGAGTATTCCTTTGCCAAGAAGATGAATTTGTATTACCTATGCATATATTTGGCAAAATTTTTAAAAGTGTACTTCAGAAATACAAAATTACAAAAGATATGAATTGCAAAATAATATCTTTAGCCCACATGTGTGTATGTCTGCACTTCTCATAAAAATACATTAAATTTCACTGAGATCTGTGCAAGAAAGTCTTAAGTATTTTGGAGAATTTGCAAAATTCAGTAAAAGTTACATGATGCCACAACAATTAAGGAAAAGAATAAACAAAATTTAAGGCACTTAAAAAACACAGGATATACTTATTGCAATCTATGGTGTCTAATATGACAATTGAGGTTACAAGTATATGCAAATACATACATTTGAACATACAAATATATATAAAATTCGAAGTACAAGAGAGAGAGAGAGAGCGAGAGAGGGAGAGAGAGGGAGAGGGAGGGAAGGAGAGAGAGAGATTGTTACAAGTATGCATTTGGGTCTTTGGACATGCTATCCCTAATCTAAGCCTTTGGACATTTTACCCAAAAGAAAGTGAAAGTCTGCAAAGCAGAAAAATTCTCCTGAGGTGATTGCCCCTATTTGGAAACCTACTGGCCCTACTGTCTACTTGGGCAGATATTAAAGTTAAATAAAATTCGAGTCATAAATTGAAGGTGCAGGAAGCTTAAAAGGTGTATTTGGTTCTAATCTGATGGGAATTTGGAAATGTGTTTTACTTAAATTTTACAAGTCAGAGAAATGAGAATATAATTTTAGTATTTTTCAGGAGTCTCTCTGGAACATTTCTGTATTAAATGAGAAGTTGAATTTCCAAATAGAATTATTAATATTTGACTTTAGGAAAATATAAGTGCATATAAAGAAGTGAACTCAAAAACATCAAAAAAGTAAATGCTGATTTGACTTTTCATTTCCCCTTATCTTAATCCCAGAAAAATAAAAACAAGAAGACGTTTACTGTTTCAGAGTGGAGTTTATGGAGGGTAGAAACCATTTGCAACAGCCATGCATAGGAGGAGTTCAGTTACTGGTGAGTATGGAGGCCGATTAATAGTAGATCACAATATGACTATTTTCTGTATTGTAAAACTATGCTTTATTTAAAAATATCTCCATTAGGTGAGTGGAAGACCAAACATGATGTATAAAGTTACTCTAGTAAGGAACCAAAAGTGACCCAGGAAGCCAAATTCACATATAGAGACTGTTTTTCAGATTTCAAGATTAAGGGCTGTTAGACAGATATTCATGAGAAGCCCACAGTACAGCAGGTGAGAGTACCATAGAAACAAAATCAGTATGCAAGTAATGTACATTTTTATTTTTGCCCAATAAAATTTGAGGATAAAATCAGTAGATTGGACACATATGATTGTATATTAAGTGTAATACCTCATTTTAGGATTTCTTTTGAAAATATCTCTAATCTGTGGGATAGTTTCCAGAAACAAAGAAAAACTAGAAGATTTTAGGAAGTACAGAAACAAGTATTCTCAAAGCTTCCACAACACATGAATGGAAGAAACAGAAACACATAACAGGCCTGATAAACTCTACCCATGTAAAAGATCAGCCAGAGAGTACAGTCAAATAAAATAGTAATAATAACTGGGAGAGGAAATTCAGTCATGGTAATCTTTCAAAACCTATATGGAGGATTTATTAAAGAATTATAGAAAATCTGGATTATTTATATATTGCAAAAGTCTCTCAGCACTCAGAACTTACCACTAGCTATTGATTCATTATCATCATGCTATGCTTATGAGGTTGCTGACTCACTGGGATCCCATCATTTGATGATAGCACTAGCCGTGTGCTACTGTGACCATTGCAACTGCTGCTGTGTGCTGTGCTCCCATCTGACACTTATATTTCTTCTGCTGTGTTATCCCCTTAGCACATCCACTTTATACATATTCTTCAACCTCATCGATAACTAGTACACTTACCCAGACATGCAATGTGTTAGACAATTGCTGCGGTTTGAATTTGTCCATCAAAGCTCTTGTGTTGGAATCTTAAGCCCTAGTGCGATCTTGTTGGGAAGCAGGCACTCATGGAGAGGTGTTCAGGTCATCAGAACTCCACCTTTCTGAATAGATTAATGTGCTTTATAAAAGGGTTTGAGGGCTGTGAGTCCAATTTTTTTGTTGTTCTCTCTGCAAGTGATATTTTCTGCTACTGCATGACAAGAAGAAGGCCCTTACTGGTTTCACCCTCCCAAACTTGGACATCATATCTTAGCCTCTAATTTGTATAAAATGAGTCTTTGTAAATAACCCAGTCTATGGTAGTTTGTTATACTGGTACAAAACAGACCAAAGTGCTAATCTTTTAAATGTTTCCTCTATTCAGTCCTTCATTAGCCAATGAGGTGGAGTCTATATTATTCACATTTTACATAAAAGAAACTAAAACTCAGAGATTGCTTTGCACTAGTTCAATGGCACACAAATACAAAGACTGAATATTTAGTATCACTGCATTAAATTTAAAATGACTAAGATTCAGAGAAGTTTGATGACTTGTACAAGACCCCAAACTAGCAGGATATCACCTCAGCATGTTGCCCTGGTGTAAATGCAGAACCTGATCCACACTGTGCAAACACAGAGAGGTACAGGTTCGCTGGACCTTTGCTCCCCTCTGGCTCTAAGACATTGGAACTGTAAGAACTTTGAATAGTTCCTTAAGCTTTCTGAGGCTTTGTTTGTATCTCTGCAACCTGAAGGCAACATTGCTTCTGTTACACAGTTATTAGGGAAAATAGATGAGCAGCTACCTTTAAATAAATATGACACTTGGCACAAAACGTTTTTAATAAATTCCACCTCTCACCTCTCTCTTCCCTGTCACTTTACCATGGTATGCAAGAAAACAAGAAATAAATGCATTCTGATTCTTCTTTCAAACCAGATGCAATTTTAACACAAAGGCTTGTTTTTAAAAATTAAATGAATAAAAAGCTTTACCTTGAGGCACACATTCCCCCAAATTTTTCTAATTTGCTAAAAAAAAGTGCATCTCAATTTAAATGCAAACTGTAGGTGATAACCTTTAGACAGTGCTATTTATACAAATAATATCAGGCCTTGCAGAAGAACAAATAGCATGACTTCGATATGCGTGATTACCATTAACCTTAATCAGACATGGCAAGCAAAGAATTCTGTGACTCTAGCAAGCAGCTCCCTGATTAGCTGTACTCAGCAGTAGGTTCCTCTGGGCTGCACATTAATAGCCCAACCCCTACCAAAGAGAAAGTCAAGAAATGTGCTTTTTTGGAGAAATGAATTATTACAAATTGCCTGGATACCGCATCTTCATTAAACAAATATGGCACACTGATCGGGGTAGCTATCAAGTCATTTAGATGTATTATTTTTTCCTCATTTTCCTTGGAGAAAGATGTATTGGTTTATCTGCCTGGAAAGCATTCAACCATGCTTGTAGATCACCCCTCTCTCATTAAAAGAAACAACTTTGTGTATTATGGCCTATAGATCAACCACCATGGAGTCTCCCAATAACTCATCCCAGACACTCTACGGTTGGCTGGTCCCTTTGTAAAAAAAGATACAATATCTGTCTCAAAGAGATATGTGTTTAAACATTAATTTTTCAATGCTTGGAAACGGACCTGAACAACATGAGCATCTAGTGACTGAAAGTGTGGTAAAAATAACGACAGAAACATTTAAAAATTATTCAATTACTGTTTAGCAAAGTAAACATGAGAATACCTTAGTAGGAAAGTGATAGATGCTAAGTGATAGATGATAAGACAGAGCATGGGATCACAAAAAACATAAATAAATAAACAAGCAAAAGGGAGTTTCAGTTCAAAGATTTGGCATGAATTCAGGCTTTTTGAATAATCTATCATGTGACCAAGTAATATCCCCATTCTATCGCACTCTAATCTCATATGGTTAAGTGAGATTATTTTCACTCCCAAGTTGTCTTGTTATTTCTGCGCTTCTATATATAAAGCTCATATTAAAAATTAATCTGCCAGAGGATGTGCATTGTTAAATAGAGATTAAATAAATTCTTACTAGATTTCACTAATTTTTCCAAAAAAAATGAAAAATTTGTCTTAGTTTTTACACGAGACTATTCTTTTGACTATAGCTCTAATGATGTTTTATGTAGAAACAAAATTCACTGAAAGAAAAAATAAAGTTTAAACAGAGAGAGGGAGGGAGAGAGGCAGAGAGGGAGGAAAATTGTAAGTCAATAAATTAAGCATGAGTGCTTCCTAAATATCTTTATTTTTAATCTTATTTTAGACATTAAATTGGCAATATAGTAAATTGGGAAAAGAAATTCACATAGGGGTCTTTTTTTCAGATTTAATTGGGTTTATTGGTACATTTTAGGGATACAGTACAGTTACATTAATTGTTGGGATCTTGTACCTCCACATGACAGGTCTTGATTCTCATTTTTTCCCCTTACCTCTGCCCTCCCTTCACCCCCTCCTCCCCTCCCCATCTACAAACACTTTATTTTCATCTTTTCATTCTCTCAAAATTTTTTCTTTTCCCTTTTTACTCTTCCCCTACCCATCCCACCTTCCCTACACCTTTAGCTCCTTTCTTCCCATTTCTAAATGTCAGTTATTTTATTAGAATCTTATGCATTATTGCAGATTATTTACACCAGGGAAACTATTTGGTATTTACCCATGTGTGACTTATTTATTTCACTTAGGAGTATATCTTCAATATGTATCCATTTTCTCGTTCTTTATGGCTGAGTAATATTCCATTTTATAGAAAAACCACATCTTCTTTATCCAGTTTCCAACAGATGGGAAAATAGCCTGTTTCCAAGATTTAGCTATTACAAACTGTGCCACTGTGAACATGGGTGCACATACTTCTCTGTGATATGATTCTTTTAGTTCTCTTGGAAAGATACCCAGCAGAGGGATGGTTGGGTCAAATGGAACCTCCAGTCCAAGCTTTTTGAGGTATCTCCATATTGATTTCCATAGTGGTTGCAGTAGTCTGCACTCCCACCAGCAATGGAGAAGGATTCCTTTCTCCCCACAACCCTGCCAACATTTGTTATTGTGTGATTTCTTGATAACAGCCATTCTTTGTGGGGTGAGGTGGAATCTCAGTGTTGTTTTCATCTGCATCTCTCAAATAACCAGCGATGTGGAACATTTTTTCAAATATTTTCTTGCTGCTTTTACTTCTTTGTCTGAGAAATGTCTGTTCGTTTCGGATGCCCATTTTGAATCGGGTCTTTATATTTGGGGGGACTGATTGTTTTGAGTTCTTTATATATCCTTGATAATAGTCCTTTGTCTGAGGAACAGCTGGTAAAAATTTTGTCCCACATTGTAGATTGTCTCTTAGTACTGCTGATGGTTTCTTTTGAAGTACAGAAGCTTTTTAGTAAGATGAGATCCCAGTTGTTGATTCTTTCTGCTAGTTCCCGTGCTACTGAGGATTTGTTCATAAAGTCTTTTCCTATACCAATGTCTTCCAGAGTTCTGCCTAACTTACTTTCCAGCAAGTTTAATGTTTCTGTTTTAATATTTAGATCTTTAATCCATTTGGATTTTAATTTAGTGCATGGCGAAAGATAAGGGTCTAATTTTAATCTGTGACAGGTTGATATCCAGTTTTTCCAACACCATTTATTAAAGAGGCTATCTTTCCTCCACTGAGGATGGTGAGCTCCTTTGTCGAAGATGAGGTAGCTGAGTACATCTGCATTTGTTTTTGTGTCTTCCAGTCTGTTCCATTGATCCTCAGGCCTATTTCTTTGCCAGTACCATGCTGTTTTTATCACAGTGGCTTTGTAGTATAGTTTCAAATTGGGAATTGTTACACCTGGTGCCATGTGACTGTTGCCTATAATGGCTTTTGCTATTCTAGGTCTCTTGTGGTTCCAAATGAATTTTTGGATTCTTTTTTCTAGTTCTGTGAAATATAGTGTTGGAATTTCAATTGGCATTGCATTGAATGTATATAGCAGTTTTGGTAGTATGGCCATTTTCACTATGTTGATTCTTCCTACCCAGGAGCAGGGGATATCTTTCCCTTTTTTTTATATCCTCTTCAATTTCTTTTTTCAGAGTGCTGTAGTTTTCAGTGTAGAGATCTTTTGTTTCTTTTGTTAGATTGATTCCTAGATACTTCATTTTTTTGGATGCTATTGTAAAAGGAATTTTTCCCCTTATTTCTCTTTCTGTGTGTCTGTTATTTGTGTATAGAAAGGCTATTGATTTTTGGGTATTCACCTTGTATCCAGATACTCTACTGAATCTGTCAATTAAGTCTAGAAGTTTTTTGGTGGAGTTTCTTGGATCTTTCATGTAGAGTATCATATCATCAGCAAATAATGATAGTTTAACTTCTTCCTTTCCTATTTTTATTGCTTTGATTTCTTTCTCTTGTCTAATTGCTGTGGCTAATGTTTCCAGAACTATATTGAAGAGAAGTGGTGATAATGGGCATCCTTGTCTTGTTCCTGATCTTAATATGAAGGTTTTCAGTTTTTGGCTATTCAATATGATGTTGGCTGATGGTTTTACATAGATAGCCTTTATTAATTTGAGGTATAGAGCATCTATTACAATTTTTTGCAGGGTTTTTATCATGAATGGGTGTTGAATTTTATCTGCATCTATTGAGAGGATCATATGGCTTTTGTCCTTGACTTTGTTAATATAATGTATTACATTTATTGACTTTCATATGTTGAATCACCCTTGCATCTCTGGAATAAATCCGACTTTGTCAGGATGGATGATCTTCTTAATAATCCTCTGTATTCTGTTTGCTAGTATCTTATTAAGGATTTTTGCATCTATATTCATTGAGGAGATTGGTCTGTAGTTCTCCTTTTTAGTTGTATCTTTCCCTAGTTTGGGAATCAAAGTGATACTTGCTTCCAGGAATGAATTTGGAAGTATAGCTTCCCTTTCAATTTCATTGAAAAGTTTGAAGAGTAATGGTAGTAGTTCTTCTTTAAATGTCTTGTAAAATTCAGCAGTGAATCCATCAGGGCCTGGGCTTTTCTTTGTTGGTAAGTTTTTAATTACATTTTCAATTTCACTGATTGTGATTGGGGTGTTTAAAATGTTGTTATCTTCTTTGTTCAACTTTGGTAATTTATAAGTATCTGTTCTGTGAAGAGCTTTTTTATGTCATCTGCGTTTTCTCCTGTTTTTTCATGAATTCCTATCAGTCTTATGTTATTTTTCTTTGTATCGTCTAGGAGTTGTTGGATTGATTTTTCATGATCCCTTACTGTTTTTAAGAGATCTCTTTTTTCACAGTCACTGACTGTGATCCTATCTTCTATATCTGAAATTCTATCTACGCAATCTTTTATTCTGTTGCATACACTTTCAATAGAGTTTTTAATCTCCTGGATATCTGTTTGAATCTGTTTTATTGATTCCATTTCTTTCCTTTGTTGGGCATTCATTGTTTCCATTTCTTTCTTATGGTGAGTCTTCATGGCCTCTATCATAGTCTTGAGCTCATCTATTTTTTTTGTCAGTTTCTGCTCTAGAGTCTTGAATCATGACTTCCAGTTTGCTCATCATCTCTCTGGTTAACTGGGAAATTATTTCTGATTTGAATTTTTCTAGAGCCTGATTGATCTGTTTTGTTACTTCCTGTTCTATGGGTCCAGGGATTCCTGTTGGTTCACTATCAGACTTTTCATCCTCATTTGTCCTACTATTTGCCATTGGTGAACTGGAAATACGTTTTTGTGTCTTGCTTAAGTGTTTTCTCATTTTTATTTTTATTGTTCGGTTGTCCTTTAATTTCTGGGTATTACTTAAATCTTCCTAATGTAGTTGAGCTTTAGCTTTTGAGTTTCTAATGACTCATAGACATCCTCATTTTCATAATATCAGAGAAAACAACTCTTTAAATCAATCACAACCCTTTATCCCAATTGATACATTCAGTAGCCCAATAGGATCAGGCACAGCTTGCAAACTGACCACTTGTGGTAGTCATTAATGTATCACCTTTAACTCATGTGAATTAAATTAATTTCAAGAAGCAGCCCATAGTATGTTTGCAGTGAATATGCTTTTCAATATAGCATCTTTACCATTTAGGATGGGTGGTTAGACTTAGAATGAGAGGATTAGATAAGTGAAAGAATTAGAGCAGGTTTGAAGTGAATCCAGAGGTTGTAGAATTGCCTTACTATCTTTACAAAGCTATTAACTTCAGGGGGGATGGAGAGAGTGCAGGAATAAGGACAAGAATATATCCCCTTAACAATAAGAGGCGCTTGCCTTCCCTTGAAGGTACAGAGCCATGAGTGAGGTAAATTGACTGGAGAAAAGAACATAAAGAGAAACCCCTCCTAAAAACAAACAAACAAAAAGAAGAAGTCTGAGTTAGGGCAGGAGCTGGAATAAAAAGGGAGATGAGGGACAATATGGTAGAGCAAGAGACTGAGTTGGAGAGAGAGGACAGAAAAAAGAAAGAAATTTTAGGGTGGAATGAGGAAAAGAAAAAAGAAAGAGAGAGACAAAAAAAAAAGAATTTGAAGGGCCTCTTTCAGACTGTCTCTGTTCTCATATTATACCACATGCACAGCCATATGCAGAACGAAATCCCCTGATCTCACCTAGCCAATGGCAGTTCCCCACAACTGAGACTGAATACAATCTACAAGGCCTAACTTGAGTTTCCTTACCCTCAGGGTTGAACTCCAGTCAGTTCTATTACAGGTTTCCCCTGCCCTTTCTTTAAAGATGTTCAAAGTTGGGAGCTCAGAAAACTACCCTTCATGAGAACCTATGCCTCTGCAGAGTTGGTATAAGGACTGACCCAATCAGGAGGTTTGAGAACGGAGGGGGAGGTCTTGGGGGTGTTTCTGGGCACCCTCATGGCTACCTTCCTTACTGGGTCTGTTGTCGCACAGCCTGGGAGGTCACGCACCCACCGGGTGATCTCAGGCAGGCAGGCAGCTGAAGAGACCCCCTCCGGGGTCTTTGGGTCCTTCCTGGGTCTGTTGTCGTGCAGTCCGGGAGGTTGCACACCCGCCAGGTGATCTCAGGCAGGCAGGCCTCACATAGGTTTTTGTTTTCTTGATAATTATAGATTTTTAATATAGCTATGATAATGTCTATATTAAGTGTATGTTCGAATAAAATGATATTTTATATATTATAAGGCAATTCATGGTATTTTGCAATATTTGTTCAAATACCTGAGATACAAAGAAGAAAGTAAAAATTAAGTAATATTTCATCACACAAAAATTAGTTCTTTATTATGATTTTTCATTAAATATAGGATTATAGTGCTGTTTAATTTTTAAAATTTTTATTTTATTTTCATTTTTGGTCCTGGGGCCCAAACTCAGATCCTTATGCTTGCAAGGCAGGCAGTGGAACCACTGAGCTAAATCTCCGGCCTTGATAGTACTATATTAAAAATGCTTGATCACTTTTTCTAGTATGTATTTAATGACACAGTTACTGATATTGGAAAAATAAAGAACTGGAATAAACATTGCTTATTTTGATAAACATTTAAACAAAAATGTAAATATCTGGTATATAATACGTTAAAAACTTAACAATATGAGGTCGTCATTTCCTCTGAATAAATATTTACTAATACTGTCATTAGAAAAGTATTATGTTAATGACACAAATTATCTAAGTATTCCATTTCATTATTATAAATCATGGACATGATATTATCTACAGTATTATAAATAATGTATATATAAACTATAAATGTTGATTAATCTTTCTTCTTAAAAGCCTATTTTACATGATATTTGTGAATAAAATCTGGTAAGTGAAATTGATTTGAAATGAAATATAAAATTTTAAGACTTTAATGGTACATTGGCAAATATTCCAAGGGGCTGAAAGAATACATATTTTACATTAATTTTGCATTAATGTTACAAAAAAGGCATAGCACAAAGTATTGTTGTATACCTTTAATAAACATTAACACTGACGATGATGCTGATGATTTATTTTGTGTTTGTCTTTTTGTGTGCTAAACACAGTGCTGTGTTTTTACACACTAGTGAGTCTCTCCTACAATTACTCTGTAATACATGGAGTCTTCCAAGGTCTAAAGATGAGAAAATTTGAATTTTATATATTTCTTTATCTTTTTTCCTTTCTTTTTATTTTTGGGGTGTGTGCATGTGTAATGAAAAATATTTTTAAGCATTAGGAACTCAAAGGATACTTTAGCGTAACTCATTCTGAGAGTCTAATGACAAAATATTGAATTTTTAATGTTCCTTAAGTGTGTATGCAAATATGTTCATAGTTTCATTAAGTGCAATTATCCGTCATATTCCTTACTTGAAAATGTTCACATCATTATATTAAAATATTTTTCTCTTTTCTGGATCCATACTGCTAACTCCAAATCAGCATTAGGAATTTGGATTGTGCTCTCTAATAGCTTTCTCCATGTTAATGAAATCATGCATTGGCTAGCTTTTTTCCTTTCAAACAACTGAAGAATATATTTCACATGTACTTTTCCATAGCTTGCTTCTTTCACTTCACAGCATGCCAGGACCATCTTTCCAAGTAAATAAAAATGGTTGTGCTAAATTTCACATGAATTTGAATGCAAAATTATTCCTCATGTAAGAAAAAGTTACCATATACTTGAGTAGCTTCAAGTTTGTCTTTATAATAAATAATCTATGAATTATTTGGAACAAAGCAGTTGTTGTGGTGAAAAATATAATATTAACTCAGCCATTGGGTCTAATTAGAGATTTTTATAGAAGTTAATTAGTGTAAATTTTTAAAAGTCATTAAATAACTTTTAGCTTGGAAATTATTTTGAAAAGCATAATCTCATAATTTTAATTGTTGCATAAAATAGTACACTTTTTTTTTAACTCTATGGATTACTTCTGTAGATTTAAAATATTTTCAAACCTACATTTGATGATACTTCCATTCTTACCAGGAAGCCTTATTCATTATATGATACTTTTTTTATGTTTACTGTCAACTTCATGGGAAAATTTATATCTTATTTTGTTATATTTAATTATTAATTTTATTTTTAAAGCAGTTTGATGTACTCAAAAATAGTTAAAGCCTTAAAATGTTTGTAATCAATGTATGTACATTCATTGTAACTGCAGTTACAATCAACCACAAACATCCATATTTTACTAAGTGTTAACTTTGCAGTCATTCAATAGCTTAATAATAGATTACAGTGTCCTCTTTTTCTATCAAAGGAAATGCTACCCACTATTGAAATAACATCAATGTTCTTAGAGTGACAGAGTAGTCAGAATGTTGCCAGCATGAAGACTGGACAAGGATCAGAGTTTCAGCATTACTCTACATACACTGGAGCACTTTTCAAACATGTTCACTGGTCTGTGACCTTTTATATGTTTCTTAAAATTGAATTCATTACTTTGACCTGGTTCAATGCCTAATTTATTTTAAAACATTCTTAATTCTTTGTTAACATACTCATCTGTGAATTCAGCATAGTCTCCTTCTCTTTAAAGGTGTTTAAAGTCATTCTACCCTTTTAGCAAACAAAGCACTTCTTTGCTAAGGCTGAAGGATTTTCAATATGATCTCGTCCAGCTCCTAAGCATAAAATTGAAATCTGTCCTGCATTAGCACACCAAACCAGTAGACTGCTAAAAGTGGAACCTTGTTTTAATGACTCCAAGTAGTTTGTGAAATTTAAAATGTTGGCTTTCTTTTTACTCTACTTTTTTCTCCACCACTGGACTCCTGATCCATCTTAAATTATTTTCATCCATTTCAACTCACAGAAATGAATGTCTCCTGTTCTTACCAGTTCTCAAAAAATAACCTTTAACTAGCCAGTGATTGCATGAATGATAGATCCAAAGTTTAATAGAACTAAATATAGGGAGAAAGGGGAGAAATTTTATCTCGGTTATTCTCTACTCAACCATGTTAAAAGTAGGTGGTCTTAATGTTAGAGCACTAAATGTGAAAACCTATTTATTTTAAATACCATGAGCAAAGATATTAGGTGTGGCACCTTTTTTGTAGTCTTTTGCACTTGGTCCTAAGGCAAAGACGTAATCAATGTGTCCAGCATTAGGATGGATAAAATTCAAGATAAAGGAAATGAGAAAGAATTCTTCCTAATGCTACTCACACCACTTCTAAACCTACACTTAATAAATTAATATAAAATAAATGGACAATTAATTTTTTAAAATGTTAAGTGAACAAGGAAGGCAGGCAACACAGAAATACCACTTTGTGGCTGCTATTCTGCTCTCCCTTGTTATTACTGAGACACTTGAAATCAGAAGTGCGTTTTATCCATATGTTTATTCAACTCCATAGCCAAGCAACAGAGAAGTCTCTCTTTCACTAAAAGTTTTATCTCTTTTGATATAGCACACTATAGAAATAAAAATTACTAACAAAAATGTGTGACACCTGTGTCAAAAATATTCTTTTCTTTCTTAAATACTTTTCTCATATAAAGTGCTATTATGCTTATTTTCTTTTCTGATATACTCTAAGATAGTTCTGAGCAGAATTTCCAAAGTATCTCCCAATGCGTGACCATGTGATTTTTCAAGAGATTTGCCAAGAGAGTTAGTGTTCAATTTAGATGTCTTTTTCATTTATATTATTTAAGTATATATCTGAAACATATCACTCCTTATTTCTAAGTATTTTTAGTGGTTAGGATGCAAAATTAATTATCTTCTTTCTATTTTGCATGTATCACATTTTTAGAAAACCTTTGAAAAATGGTATTGATTTGAAGTAAACCTGAAACAGCAGAAATGATTTGAGAGCTTCAAGAAGCAGAAAGAAAATAAATAGAAACTATGAATGAGGGAGCTGGGATATGAGTATTCTTTTTTTCTGTACTGCATATATAGTATTACTTTTAATTCTGAAACAAACTTATAAGTGATATAAATCAATAAATGCCACATTCATCATTTGGAATGAATGGTGTTTCTGTTGTGGAAAGTTATAAAATCCAGGTAAAATAATTAAAACTATGCTGGGATGATAAAAATATAAGATAATGAAAAATGTGCAGAATAGAATCCTATGACAGAAGCTGGAAATTTATCAGAATATTGAAAACAGTAGTCTGGAAAATTTGGCAATTTATACATTATAGTTTAGAGGCCAAGAGGCCAGGAGGTGACACTTTTCATGGTATCAATTAAGGGGTTCACTTGAGAGTGCAGAGCATTTCCTTCCATGAAGCTTCATAACAATGAAACCATTGAGAAAGAAGACTCACAGCAATGAAAGGTCCTTAAAAGAGTCCAGTCTCAACTTTAAGTAATTCAACTGGATGTAGCTTAATGTCACCTGTGACTGCTAGCTTTTGTAGGCATACAAATCACTAGAGATTCAGGAGCCTTGCTGTATACAGGGGAAACAATATGCTAGGCCTCTATTCATTTCTGAAATTTTATAAGTAAAAAAAAATCAATCTTCGAAATCATAAACAGGCAGAAGTATCACATTTCTATGCACTTACACAAACAACAGATCATACAAACAGATTCACAAGAAATTTACAGACTGAAGTAAGCAGAATAGTTTCTAAATTTTTTTATTAGTACATGCTTGCAATATAATGTTTACATTCATCTTTTAGGGTAGGTATATTAACTTTACATTTCTTGATTCTTATTCTTTTCCTTCTGCTCCCCTCTCTCTTCCCTCCATATGTGTCTAGATCCTCTTCCCCAATTTTCATTTTATTTTTTAGTTCATGTTTGCAGCATATAATGATTATATTCACTATGGGTATTTGGTACATGCACATGACACATCTTAAATCTTTTTACATCTCCCTCATCTCTTGATCCCCTTCCCATTTGCAAAAGATCCATCTACCCATTTCCTTTTATCAATCTTTTAGTTTTCTCTTTACTTTCTTTGTACTTTGGATTTCATATGGAGATTTATTTAAAAAGCTAAAAATAAAAACTTCATCTAACCCATATATTCCCCATCTAGGTGTCTTCCTCAAAGAGTAAAGACATCATACTAGTGATACATATCAGTATTTATAGCAGGATAGTCTTTAAAGTGTTGTGTGTAATACCAGAGAGGTACATACAAAATGAGCCATTTAAGCAGATCATTAAAAATGACTTTGAAATCTGGGGACTATAAAATTGCATATTGAGAGTGATGTCAGAAAAATGAGAGACGCAATGATATTAGTAATAAAATAGTTTTACAAACCCAAAATCTAATTAGGACATTGCAGTATGCAACTGGAAGATCTGCCATGCTGAATGAGGTAAGAAGAATGATCTCACCATGCTCACATCATCCCTCCCATGAGTCAGCTCAGTTCAGGGCCAGGAGATTTCAAGACTAAGTAGCCCAGGGTGGCCGCTGCACTACCTCAGAGATAGTGCTGAAAAAGCCAAGAGAGTCCAGACTCCTAGGGAAACTGCAGCTGGCAATGCTCTGAGTTGCAAAAATGTGCATAAGTTAAGCTCCTCCCCTAGGAGGGAGCAGAAGAGTGTGGCCCCAATATTCCCAGGTTTTCAGGGGACCATTAACTATGTGACTATTAAATCAGAATGGGAATAGATGTCTTCAAGCATATAACTGTAAAAATAAACTCTTCCAAAATATATGAAGAGCCTATACAAAAATGACATAGTAAAGTAAGCAACTTAATAGAAAAATATTCTAGAGACTTGAATATGCTCTTCACAAATGAAGATACCCAGCATGTAGATGTGCTTACTTTATTAGTAATCAGAGAAGTACAAACTCATGTTGCAATGGCACGCCAGTGCTCATTCATCCCAGGAACAAAATTAAAATGGCCACCTGATGTGGGACACCCATTACCCTTGTTTATGGTGACAAGAATCTAAAGGAGTAGGGGAAGGAGGAGCAGGAAGGGAAAGGAAAGGAGGGAAAAGAAAAAATATGAGACATGGAAAAACATGGAAAGAAAGTCTTTGTAAATAGGGACAGGTGGAGGGGCTGAAGAGAGGACAGAGGAACAGGGTAATAATAAGAACCAAAATCTGTCATGTAAAGGTGCGAGATCCTGATGATAATGTAACTGTACTATATATCTAAGAAATACCAATAAACTTAATGGAAAAAAAAAGTCATGAAATGCTTTGGAAGGCTGGCGTTATCTACTCAGAGCAATGGAAGACTACCTCATGGTCTGTAAGTCCACTCAATATGTACCTCTAAAATGTGGGCTGTGTTCACCAAGAGAAAGTTAAAAGAAGGTTTACAGTATGCTTCTTTGTAATATGTAGGAAGTGAAGCAGTTCCAAATAATTATCAGTATATGATAATTATCAATATATGATGTAAGTATGCTCTGGTATATTCACATAGTGGAATTCCACACAGTAACAAAATGCCATTAGATGCCTAGCCACATCACAATACTGTCATATAAAGCACTGATAAAAGACAATGTACTTTATTATTTCATTTGTCTAGTTAAAAAAATAGAAAAAATCACTGTCTAATGTCTGGGGATGGGGATGGGTATCTTTGTACTGATAAAGAGCAAAAAATTAGTTGTAAAATTGAGAAAAATGGATACCTTTTGGGGAAAGAGGAGGCTAATGGGTGAGGAAGGGTTCTCCAAATGGCTTTTAGGAGTCTAATAATATTCTCTTTTTTGATCAGATTGATGATTATACTGATGATTTTAAGTTGTAGATATTTGCTTCAGTCTCAGCTTTGTCTGATCCAAAAAGTTCAAGCAATGATAGGTGTAAAGGCAATAAATAAAATCACAGCAATTATGATTTTACTTGGCTAATTTAAATAATTCAAATGAGAGGACATATCCTTATCACACTTCAAAGTGCACAATCATCCCATGGCAAGGGCAATCATTTGCTATTCAAAAGCCCTAGTACATGACCATTCCTCTAGAACTAGGTAATAGCATGGGCCTCACAAGTAAAAGACAGATTTTGCACAACCTTTAGAAATATAATAAAATACAAAATAAAATGTATTTTAAGTGACTTGAAAAATCCCAGTGTAGTTGAGAAAGCTTTGGGAAGGCCTTTCTTTTTTATTCCCTCTATCTTAAAGTTATGTGAATAACATGCAGTTCTTAAATGTTTAATTTACTTAAAAAGGCTATCTGTGAGGGAGTACCTTGATGTTTTCCCTAGGGGAAAAATATAGATGACAGACACTTATTGTATTTAGAGAGGAAATGAGTGTCAGTGTCTCTCTTGAAAGTCACATAAAAATGTCCTGTCAATTACGCTATGATATTCTGTCCAGGCTGTACAGTCAGAGACAGAAACCAACATGGCACAGGGCAATGTTAAGCAATGTCTCATGAGATGGTAACAGAGAAGGATATATGTTGGTTATCACAATGAAATGATGCAGTAGAGAAACACTCGTTACATCATAGACATCTGGCTCCAAGTGGAATTTTATTGAGATGCTGTTAGGATCAGAATATTATTACTCCACCCTTTTCCCATATGGTTAATTCAGTGCCTCTGTAATTTCATTGGTTGAAGATAGGAATTAGTCTGGCTTTTCAATTTGAAGAAAATTTGATATATTCCATTCTCACAGCAATCATTAAAAGACAGCTTAAGGAGACACCTGGAAATCATAGATGTGATTTTTTTTCTTTCTTTCTTTTTTTTTTTTTTTGGTACTGGGGATCAAACTAGAGTCCTTGTGCTTGTGAAGCAGGTGCCAGAACCACTGAGCTAAATCCCCAGTCCTCATAGGTGTAAAATACTTATAAGATGTTCTTAGCACTAGTCTCTTTCAAATTAGAAATATATTTCTTGCATCCAGAATGCAAGCCAATTAGATTAGATTTAAGATAAAGGAAGATGTGAATTTTCCTACTTCTCCCTGTAAGGACTCTGTCTTCTGCACCCTAGAATGCGGAACTGAAGAGGACTCCATATATGGGAAATGGAATTTCTTCTTCACTTGAGAACATTTTTGAACCCAGAGATACTCAGCAATTACTGCTCATCAAAATCTTTCATTAAAAAGGTCAGAAACCAAGCCTACATAGTTTTCTCAATGTTGAACGGCAAAAGTATGTAAAATAGCAAAAATGGAAAGTACAAATAAATATGATTTCATTTACAAACCAAACCGTTGGTGTTCAGCACCTGCATAGCATGTGTTGTTATCTTTTCTTTATTATTGGTGCAGAGAACATTGGCACACTGGCTTTGGCAACAATTGTAATTGTGCATTCCCTGTGGGTCAGCAATTGGACTTCTAGGAATTTAGCTCCAAGTACAGTGCAGGATCACACCATTGTTGGAAAAGGATTATCGTCTGTCAGGAAAATAAAAATAGTGTGATGTTTTTTCAACACATAGTGGATATTATATATTGCAGAAAACTCACTGCCCTTAAAGAAGAAATTGTAAATGACTGTGTAGCTATCTCAATGACCAAGGTCACCCAAGCAGCAGTTTGCAGCACTAATAAATGTCTGCAAGCTAATGGCCAATACTGTGAGCACCTCTTGTAATTGTAGAAATCAAAGCTAACTTGTATTAATTTGTATTAATCTCATGATGTCTAGGTAAATTCAGTACTAAAATATTTTTGTGTTTTTCTTTTTTTGAGGGGGTTGAGACAGGGTGTCACTATGTAGTTGAGACTGACCTGGAACTCACTATGTAGCCCAGGCTGGTCTTGAACTCACAGTGATCCTCCTGCCTCAGCCTCCTGAGTGCTGGGATTACAGGCATGAGCCACCAAGCCCTGCTGTAAGTGTTTTTCTTTTCCTGAAGTTTGTCTACTTTTTTTGGATTCATATATATATATATTTTTTATATATATATAAATATATATAAGGAGTCCACAGAAAACATACAAACATATATATATTAAATATATATAGATATATTTTTAACGTTGGATATAATGAAAACAATCTATGTACTGATAAAATGGAATAATCAGCTCTTAGATTCTATGAGATTGTGATAGGGTAATAATTTCATAGTGTAAATAATTTTTATACATATTTAAAAAATTTATTTTGTCATATATACTGATGCATAATGTGTTGTATTATATACCTATTTGTATATATACATTCACGCAGTAATACCACAGCAGTTGAAGGTACAAACCCATCCTGTTCCATGGCTACCTTTTTTAAATTGAATTTATTGGTACATTTAATTATACAGTACAGTTACATTTATTATTGGGATCTTGTACCTTTACATGATAGGTCTTGGTTCTCATTTTTTCCCCTTGACCCTGCCCTCCAGTGGCTACCTTTACTGTGTGGATGGTAAGAATACTGAAAATGTATTTTCTTATCAAATTTTCAGTATATACTAAACTGTTATTAACACAATCCTCATACTGTGCATTAGATGTTTAGATTTATTAATATAAGCTAACTGCAAATTTAAATCTTTTTTTTCTGTCTCATTTATTTCCCCTCTCTGCCCCAATGCTCAGTTTCATTCTATTTCTATTTCATTTTTTTATTCTTTATTTTGCATTTACGCCAGATCATAGATTTGTTTCTGTCTGCCTTATTTCTTTTAGCATATCCTGCATTTATGTTCCCAGAGATGACAGTATTTGCTTTTCAAAAGGCTGGATAATATCCCATTTTGTGTATTTTGGTGTGCATTTCATGTATTCATTTATCTATTCACTTGTTGATAGACACTTAGGTTGTTTTCATATTCTGGCTATTGTGAATAATGTACCAATGAACACAGAAGCACAGATCTCTCTGTGAGGTGCTCCTTTCATTTTGTTTGGTTATATTTCCGACAGAAAGATTGTTGGATCATATGATGCATGGTTTTTAAGGTTTGAGGAAACTCCATATTGTTTTCCACATGATAGCTGTAGCAATTTCTATGCGCACTAACAGTAGATGGCATATAAGGATAACCTTTTCTCATGGTATTTTTAAGTGGAAAATTTTATGACACTGTTTATGTGAAATATCATTGCCATACATCTGTATCAATACATATTTCCACACAAAAGGGTATAAAGACATGCATTCTAAAATATTAACAGTCACCTATGACTACTGGACTACATGATTAGGTGTATCTCTACATAAAGGTGTATCTCTATTAGTAGAATAGTGTTGTAAAGGAAAATAGATGAGTAACTCTAAAAGTCAGTTTCCAGTAAAATAATTATTAAACAGGTAATGAAACAAGGTTGAAATCTACAGTTGAAAAGTTAAAATCTACTATTCTTTTCAGTACAGTTTTCTTGAGAGTGATTCTATGTCCTTCTGTGTTGGACTGCCTGGTCTTAGGTACTTTCAGCAGCAAGTAACATCATTACTGAGTTAACTCAGCATATTGACAATTTCTTGTACCAGACTTAATTTCTAACATGCTAAATCTTGTGTGTGTGTATGTGTGAGTGTGTAACATCCCCTATAGAATAAGACAGTAATAAAAGGATTAAACTATCCATAGAAATGGGGCTAGATAACTCCAGACAGAGTACACAACTGACATACCTGCACTTCTTTTAACACATTCTTATCTCTGGAGCTACAACTCTAGGGAATTTATTTTCTTCTTCATCTAATTTTTAGGTTTACAAACTGATGTATCAATACTCTTGTCTTATTCATTTAAAAGAAATAGAGGTTTTCACCTATGAGCTTCTGTGTATAAAGAAGAGAGCAATAATTCTGATGATAATAAAGTTGGATTAAATACAATTGTTATTAATTTTTAATGACTGAAAATGTTTAACTTGGTGTCAAAGTCCTTACCCATAAAATGTTGATAATGGTTCAAAATATACAGGATTATGGAAAAAATTGGGTAAGCCCTCTTTCCAAAAGTACCTAGAATTGAGGATCTTATCTACTCAAGGCACATTTGGCTTCAGTAAATTAACTGGCAGTGATGGTAAGAAATATTTATTTGTTTTCATTTATCTGGCAATAAGCCTGGAGGAGGTTTCACTCAAGGTTTGATTAATGTAGTAGCTAAATGGCCTCACAGGAATCACTGGATCTTTTTCTCTTTTTGTGCTGTTATCCTATTTGCCAGTTTTTCCTGTGTATGTTTGACTGGCTTAGTTCTTGGCTGCTGGCTGGCTGGCTGCCACAATGCTAGAGAGCAAAGAAGAAAATATCCAATAACATAAATCGGTCCTTCTCTCTTATGATTGAGGAAGCATTTTCAACAAGATTTCTAGCAAAATCATGATTCCATCCCATGATTCACATGCCCAGATATGAATGTTAGGGACAGGAGTCTGTGTTTGGCTTAGACTGATTAGAACTTACTGTTGATCTGAGGCCTGTAAACATTTACCTGAAGGATAGATAAATGAATAAACAGAAGGATGAAAGAATAAAAACAGTATTTTACATACAGAAAAAAATTTCAAACATAATCATCTTTTGAATATCTATTTGTGTGAATAACAAAGTTCTGATAATGTACTCAAATAATCATGCTAATACTGATGCTGTCTCACTCACTTCCCTAAAAATCAGATATGTATAGACTCAAGCTATTTGTAATTTTGAATTTTGGCCTTATTTATTTAGGAACTTTTTTTTTGAAACAGCGTCTTGCTCTGCAGTTTAGGGTGGCCTTGAATTCACTATGTAGCCCAGACTGGCCTGAAATTCACAGTGATCCTCCTGTCTCAGCCTCGTAAGTGCTGGGATAACAGGCGTGTGCAATCATACCTGGCTAGGATTGTTTCGTAATAGATTTTTTCTTTTAAAGAATTGATACCTTAAAATCATATAATCTTAGAAATTTTAGATGAATATATACAAGATTGGTTAAAGATAATAACATGCTTTCGAATTTGTTGGGATGGAAATTTGTTAATAAGATTAGATGGGATCTTGGGTGTCCTCCAAGTGTTTGTTCCTCAGGTTTGAACTGTTGGAAAGTGGTGGTAAGTTTAACAGTTCTGGCCTAATGGAGATTTTAGGTCACTGAGGGCTCACCTGCAAAGAGGATTGAGGACCCCAGTCTCATTCTTTTGCAGTCTCTTTCTTGTTCCAGCCAAGAGGTGAATGGCTTTAGCAACAGGCCAATTGGTCATAAAGAGGAATCTGTAAAAATGTAAGCCAAAGTTACATTTTTTTCTTTGTTAGTTTATTTTCTCAATTGTTTGTTATAGTAACAGAAAGCTGATTAATACCAGATACTAATCCTTCCTTTGGGTTTTTCTGAAATGTTAAAAGTTAATATTTTCACTGTGATTCTTCAAAAGTAAATATGTATAATTCTAGTTGTGACTATGCTTTTAATCTTGCGTTATAGATCCTGTAGAGCTGGGCTGCTCTCTGACTAGCCTGTGGGAAGGCAGATTTTCAAAGAGAGCATGACAGAGGTGAGGCAAACACACACACACACACACACACACACACACACACGATTCAACTCATATCTAGCATTGTGTCTGCAGCCTGCTTCGTCAGCAGATCTCTCTCTTGGTTTAAGTCTTTTATTAATTCCCCTCTTACCTGAGAATAATGTACTACATTAGCTTGGCTAGTAAGTAAAACAGGTTGCAAATATCAAACTGCAAAAATTTAAGGTTTATTTTTGCTAAGTCTCCACTGAAATGAAATTATAGCAGTTCAAAAGTGCATACATAATAGCAATAAGTAAAATGTAGATTTTAATAGGTTAGGTATCTAAACAATTGCTAGAGGAAAGAAATTTGAACTGAGGGACTGCTGTGATATAATTTCCTTTAAGCATAGGAACATACTTCCAATAGCTGAATGGATTTAATAAGTGATCAATGATGAAAAGGATGAGACTAAACAGCCACCATCACAGCCAGTATCTCTTAAAAGTTAAGAAAATATAGCAAATTATGAGTACATTGATTATGCAGGAGTCATACCTATAGACAATTTTCATTATTTGTGAATTCTGTCTTTTCAAAATAACCTAATCACTAAAATATTTATAGCCCCAAATTAATATTCAGATATTTATGGTTATTTATGGCCATACACAGAATAGTGAAAGAATTGAATGAAAATCCATCCATATCCATGTGGAACAAGGTGAAACTCTGTCTTCCTCTTTGTACTCTCACAGTGTAAAAAAATGCCCTTCTTTCAGTCTATTTAATGCTACATATTTTTAATTTGTGTGCTTTTTATTGGTGACTACTCTGTTTAAGATGAGTACAAAGCATAGTGTCAAAATATTATGGAATGTTCCTAAGTTCAAGAATTCTATATTGTGCTTTATGAAGAAAATTCCTGTTCAAGGTGAGTTTTGTTCAGTAGGTATAGTATTGTTGGCTGCATTCAATGTTAAGGGCAATACATAATTGTTAAATGTGTATTGAAACAGAAACATACACTTAAAAATGGTTGTATTAAAAAGGTAATTTAAGATTTGTGGCCAGTGCCTCATAGGAACCCACCCATGCATTCCCCAAGTTGACTTGCAAGCTTTTCCATATTTGCTAATTTGGTGTTCACAGCCACTTTATAGGTTAAAACCACTGCAAATAGCAGAAAGTAACTGTATGTCTCTTGAAAGGGACAAGTATTAGATATTCTTTCTATAACATTGGGCAACTTCGTCTGATAAATCATAATTAAACTTTCAAAGAAGATCATTTCAAACTTAGCTCTACATCTAATGAAACTCTTCAATAAGTACACACTTGGAGCAAAGATTTTAGTTTTATTCTAGTTAAATAAATGTGAGGGAAAGAGTGATATCAGTGAAATAAAAGAGAGATGCAAAGTAAGGAAAATGAAGATCTGTGAAATAAGGAGAGAAACAAGTAGTGGATAGCTGTAAAATAGACCTAGACACAAACTAATCAAAATCAGAGAAGGAAACACTTGGGTCTGAAAAAACGGGGGGCGGGGGATAAATAACTATTTTGCCATTTGGCTCCTTTTGATCAACCTCCTATCCTTTACCTGGTTTTTAGCCTAAAAAAAAAAAAAAACAAAACAAAAAACACCCACATGAATTCCATCAGTGAGCTACTTTACGTATCAACTTCAGATTGACATCAGCCATCGGACTGGGGATCAGAAGGATGTAAGGTGGTAAGAAAGGTGATTATTCTATTGATTCTCTCTTTGTGAAGGTGCATGAGGCTGGCTGTTTCCTGCCATTGAGGTCTTTTGTTTCTATCAGTTTGGCTGACTCTACATAGATCTCTCTATTTGGGTCCCAGTAGTTATTCTCTGTCACTATCCCCTTAGGAGTAGGATGGTGATGATGGCTCAGTTTTTATTATACTGTGCTTTTTCACTTTACCTTGTGACTCCATACACACCTTATCTGTAATACTATAGATACTCCTTCATAAATAAATGCAATTGATCTTAATTCACACGTGTCATCTTTTCTATAACAGGTAAACCATACAGAACACAATAAAACTGAGTGTTTGAAAAGCCAGAGATAATGATAAATTCACTTTAGTCTTTTGCCAAGTAAATACATAAGAAAAATTCTAAACACAGGGAAAAAGCCATTTTATACATGTTTTTAAATGTGTAGAAAATTTAAAAGGGTCAGAAAGAATTTATTTAAATTTGATACCAGAATATTATCCTTTTATTAGTTTAGAGTTTATAGAATTGAACTCCTGAGAAATGTATAAATAAAAGTCTAGTTCATAAGGCTTTTTAATTCATTATAAAATACTATATTAATTATAATATAACTTGTTGGAAACTATATGATAGCAATTCACTGACTTGATTTAATAGTAGACCAGATGTATTAAAACTCTTTAATAAAAAAAGTAAAATTGGATATATTGGATATTGACAAGTGGAAGCAAAGGAGGGATTTGGAGAAAAAGAAGATGTTTATACATATAAAGGTATACATTATTAAAGTTAATGATTATGGCTTATAAATGCTATTTAAACTTACAGAGCTAATTACTAAAGTACATGTTTCTAAATGTTAAATTATTATACACATCTAGAGTCAAACATGTAGAGAAATATATAGTTTAAATTTTAAATATTTTGAAGGGTGATAAATATAGATATTTTTTAAATAAGGGAATGAAGACAGAGAAGATAATATACAATTGAGAGTCAATTGATAATTGATACTATGCAAAAATAAGTGAACAAGGAATAGAGACTATAGTCATATATCCTCATAGGTGTAAACAGGAGGAAGTTGAAAGTGTATAAACATGTGCATACACACATCTGTGAGTGTGTGGGAAGTATTTCCTTCTCATCTGAGGATGGGTTATTCTGAGTACTTGACATATTTTTGTGGAACTTGCTGTCTGTAACAAGCTGTTTGTCCTTTTTGACATATTAATACGGAGCATTTGTCACAGTTTAAGAATATGTGCTAAGGGGACTTTTGTTTCTATCCAAGTGGAGTAAAAGAAAATAGATTTACCTTTCTGTATGAAACAGTTTTTTTTTCTAATGGGAATAAGTAGAACGGAAGAAGACAGGAATTACCAATATTAATAATGATACAGCTGGCATTACTGTGAATTTCACAGCTTTTATAAAGATAACAGGGATTATTTTAAACAACATTGTTATGGGTAATATATTAGTCATTTTCTCAATGCTCAAACACAATACTCAGTACCTTCAACTTAAAGGAGACATTTAATTTGCTCATGGTTTCTATCCATGACCAGCTGGCTCCAAGACAGTGATGCTTTGCTTGGAAGGGAGTGGTACAGCAAAACTTCCTGGTTCATGTTGACAAGGAAGCAAAGTAGGGGACAAAGGGCAGAACAGAAGAGGTGAGAGAGACCAGATGTAGATTCCATGGGTCACACCAGTGACCCACTCAGACACGCCTGAGTGTCTTCACCAATCCCTGGGTCAGATACCAAATCCAATCAAATTTAAGCACCACCCTGACCACCATAGATAAATTCCTGGAAAAACACAAAGAAACAAAGAGAACTCATGATCATTTAGGTTACATAGATAGCCTTGAATTCAGTTCAGAATTTGTTCTTTGTTTGAAATCTTCCAGAAGAAAGCCTCAGCCTCAGATTGTCTCCCTGATTAATTCTACCACCAAACATTTAACATGGTTTCTTTCAGATAATTAAAAAAGAGGAAATACATCTCAGCAATACAGACATCATTACCTTGACATAAATATCAGAGAAAGGCCAAGGATTTAGCTCAGTTGTGCCACTGCCTGTGTTGCAAGTGCCAGGACCTAAATTCTATCCCCCCATACCAAAAAAAAAAAAATCTGATGAATATCAACGAATATCAGAGAAGGAAAAAAAATCATGAAATAAATACAGAAATTAGTATTTCTTATAAACACTGACACAAATATTTTTTTAAATTATATAAAAAAATATAACATTTAAAAAATATAATTCATCAGCTTGCTTTTACTTTTGATTTTGGTTTAATATTTGAGTCAAATAATGGAATAATATTATGATTAGAATAATTTAAATAATAACATCTAATACATAAAGATGAACGTATTTATTCTCAGCAAAATCTTAAAAGATAATCTCTGTAAGATTTTGCAAAATTTCACTACAGTTAATGACAAATATTAGAAATTTTATAGTTATAGGACATTGGAAAAATGGCAGCAAATAAAGTACACCATTTCTCATTATGTACTGTAAAAGCACACAAAATGAAATGGCAGAAGTTTAGAGGAAAAATGTTTAAAACAGTATAGAATGTGAAGCAGTTTCTCTAGAACTAGAAGAAAGTACACAGTCCTAATATATCTTAGTTTTTGGTATGCTCTATTTCATATTTTTAGGAAAAACGAATAGACAACTATTCTGTGAGCTATGAAGTTAAGATAATATATCAGAAAAACTTCAAAAGTACAATGCATTGATCTATTTGTTACTTTTATGAGAAAAAGAACACAAGACAGTAGCAAAACTTTTGAGAGCTAATATTTATTTCCTTAGGTTGAATTGTTCATAAAACATGAACAAAATACTACAATATAATTCAATATTGTTTATTTTATTAAAATAAAACCTTACCTGGAATTAGGGGAAGAGTGATTCTGAAAAATCACTGCGTCTCATAGGCGTTCACTAGAAAAGTGAACTTAGTTACTCTAGTTACATTTCAAAAGATCTTGAGCTAGGCATTAGCTTTTAAAATGTTATTTACAGAGTGTTATAAATTCACTAATATTTTTGTTTCATTTTGTGATCCCAACCACCTACCAGCAAGCTTTCTAGTAGAATATTTTTATAAAATTATAACTGATAATAGTTAAAAGATATAGTCTTTCTTATACTTTGGACACTTATAGTATATATATATAT
>NW_022900913.1:63597633-63687713 GCF_012274545.1 Fukomys damarensis
TATAAAATATATATATATATATTATCAGTGTTTTTGAGATAAATTTTCAGATAATAAACTACATAAACTTTTGAGAATGTTAATCTTTTAATTGTGTCTGTTGTAGTGGACATGTTCTGAGATTTACTTGTTATAATGTACATTTCACTGGTGATTAGAGACATTCACCATCTTTTCATATGTTTATGTGCCATTTGTGTATTTTGCTGTACGATAAAATATTTTTGTACATTTAAAAAATTGGTAGTGCTTTTTCTTAGTATTGGATTATAAAAAGTTCTTTTTATTTTGTCAGCTTTATATATTACAAACATGTTTCACAAACTGTGGCTTATTGTTTCATATTAGTGATTGACTAACTTTTGATGAGTTTCAGTTTATCACTTTCTTTTAGTCCCTGCCATGCGGGGCAATGAACTGTAAAGTTCTCTTAGAGTGGAAAGTTTATAATTTTTGTTATATGAGAAATACTTGTATATGTGCGTTTGTTTTCTTGGTCAATATAAAAAAGAGTTCAAAATGAATCTTACATCTAGATGTAAAATATAACAATGATGAAACTTCTAGAAGAAATCATAAGGGAACAATCTGCATAATTTTTAGATTAATGTTTTTAATGCTTTGCTCAAAGCATAAAGAAAATAGTTTTTAAACTGAATTTTGCTAGAGATTTTTTTCTATAAGGCTCTCTTTAAAAAATGAAAAATGAAGCTTGCTCTGACTCATTCCATTTGTAAATCTTAAATCTGATAAAGCACTTGTATCCAATGTATACAAAGAACATTTAAATATCAACTGTAATATAAAATCCAATGAAAAATACAATACATATGAACCAAAGCTTCATTAAATAAGATATATAGGTGTCAAGTAAGTACCTGAAAAGATGATGAGCATCATTTAGTTAGTGAAATGAAAATTAAAATGGCAATGTAATGCAAAAGAATGGCAGAGTAAAAGGTTCTAAAAATCCTCTTCCATAAAAGCAATGAGAGCAAGAGAAAAATCATCAAAATCAATTTTTTTTAATTTATTTTTTAAGAGTAAGAAAAGTGTATTGAAATCTGTCTAAGGGAGACAGAAGGGGGACTGGAAAGTGGCTTGCCCCAAGATCAATTTTTTAAATTCATTAAGTTTTTGGTACATTTTGGGTGTATGATATGATGACATTCAGCACTGGGAAATTGTACCTTTACATATTATATCTTAGTTCTATTTTTCCCCCTGCCTCTGCTCTTCCGTCAACCCCTGTACTTCTCCCTATTTACAAAGACTGTTCCCATTTTTTATTTTCCTCATATTTATTACTTTTTCTTCTTTCCTGTGCCCAACTCCTCTCACTTCTTCTTCCCCTTCCCCTTTGACTTTTTTCCCTATTTCACATTATCTATTACACATTTTGCTCCTCATCCACACTTTCAGTTTCTCATAGCAGAGAAACTATTAGGCATTTGCACTGGAGTGAGACAGAATCTCAGCTTTGTTTTCATTTGCATCTCTCGAATGACCAGTGATGTTGAACATTTTTTAATGTGTTTATTTGTTGCTTCTATTTCTTTGTCTGAGAAATTACCCAAGGCCTGGAAACCAGAGATGATTTCAAGAAAAGTGGCTGAATCTCAGTCAGAATAAGTGATGTGGCTGATTCACTTGCTCTGATTCCTGCTGTTCTCCCCACAGCTCTGCCTTGAATGCCATCTCTTTGAACCTGTGATGAGACCATAGATAATGGAAGGAATGGACGGCAGAACAAGACCACTTATGCCATGAACCAGCAAAGAGAAAGAAGAGGGAAAAGGTCATACTTCCTTCTTCAAGGCCATGCCACCTATGTGCAGCAGACTTCCCATTAGGCCCTACCTAAGACTTCTACCCCTTCCCAGGAACACCAGCAAGGGGACCAGGTCTTTAACACAGACCTTTAGGGGACACGTATCAGATCCATAATACTACCCTAGCAAAATAAGGCCAAAAAATGTGAAAACCATGATTTAAAACAGTTTTCTGAGAAGACCCCATCTGTGTTTCTTCATGGGCAGTGTCGATGGACTACTATATATTGGCCATGTGTAAGACATAGCTTCTTGTTACTTTCCAAGTTGCATGCCATTTTCTTGAATACTGCACATTTGCAATAATGTAAAGTATAATATAAATCTACCCTCGGGGTATTTTTGCTGTTATTAAGCCTATGTTTGATGACTTCTCTAAGCTAGTTCTGTAAGTCTGCATCCTATATTGTTAGTAGTCCCTCAAGTCTGTATGCAGTTACCTAAATAATAAACTGATGGTTGATCGAAGGCTGTGACTGAAGCTTCCAAAACTGTGATTCATAGTAAACCTTTGCTCCTTATGCATTAATTATTATCTCAGGTATCTCATTACTGTGACAGGAAGCTGACTGAAACAGGTAGCCATTTAAAGTTACCACAAACAGGGTATCTGGAAAAACAGAAGTTTATTGTCTCACAGTCAGTTCTGGAGGCCAGACTTTGGAAATCAAGGCACCGACAGGGCTGATTCTGTCTGCATGCTCTGGGGTAGGATCTGTTCTAGGCTCATTTCTTTGGTGCATAGGAGGTATGCACCTTCCTGTGTCTCATGCCTTCTTCTCTTTATGTACATTTGTGTCTCAGTCTCCTTATTTATAAGAACATAAGTCATATCTATGATATAAAGCTTGATGTTTTGATACTTTGTGGACTGATTATCATGATCATACAGATAAGCATGTCTGTTACCCAACTTAGTGAACTTGTATTTTGTTTTTGTGATGGGAACACTTAGGTACTCTTACCCATCCCAGTTACATAATAAAATATTGTTCTCCATAGTCATGGTTATGTGCATCCATCTTTTGAAATCAAGTATCCTGCAGCCCTAAAACTTTGACCCTTTGAACAGTGTCTCTTTATCCTCTCCTCCCTGAAACTAAAACCACCGCTCTGCTATTGGCTTCTATAATTGTTTTAGATTCCATATGTATGTAAGATCATGCATTAATCATTTTGAGTCTGACTTATCTCACTTAGCATGTTTTCTGGTTCATCCATGTTGTCACAAATGGCAGGACTTCCTTATTTTAAAATTTTGATTAGTATGCATTCTGATTACTATTATGCATTTTTCTTTATCTATCAACAGACATTTAAATTAACTCCCTATCTTGGCTATTGTGAATAGTGCTGCGGTGAACATGGTAGTGCAGATATTTTTCAAGACAATGATTTAATTTCCTTTGGATATAATTCCAGTGTAGGATTACTGTGCCAATATATTGGATATACTGACAAGATGGGAGTACTGAGTTGTTTGGTACTTTTCAGCTTTTGAGTAACCTGTTTATTGTACTGCTTTCTATAATTACTGTAACAATTTACATTCCCAGGGTATGCAAGGATTCACTTTTTCTGTAATCCTGGTGACATTTCTTCTCTTGTCCTTTTAATATAAGCCATTTAATTTTTTCCCCTTGTCCCTGCCCTCCCTTCACCCAAGACCTGTCATGTAAAGGTACAAGATCCCAATAATGAATGCAACTGTACTGTATACCCAAAATGTACCAATAAACTCAATGAGGAAAAAAAATATAAGATGTTTAAGAGGTGCTAGGCAATTTTTATGGTGATTTTTATTAGAATCTCCCTGAGAATAATGAAGCTGATCACCTTTTCATGTGTTATTTTTCATTCTTCTTTAGATATAAAATCATGTCATTCTATTTTTTTAGATTTCTGTAAATATGAAAATTTAATATTAAAATTTCCAAATCTGTTGTTATATTTCAGTCGCTGGGTAAATGGAGCCATGCTAGGAAGCCAGGCAATCTTGGTTTTAATCTTACCATGGTTTAGTCTTACAAGGGCTAAGAGAGATCTATTTTTCTTTGCAGCCTTTGTGTGTGCAGGTTCTGAATTTTAAATCAGATAAGATGAAAACTTTCTCAATTATTTAGTAATTCATTGTGGTTTGTTTTTACCTAGATTCCTCTTCTACTTTTGTATACATATAATTATCCTTGCTTACTTTTACATCAAAATGATTTAATTGTATGGAAAATAAAATGACAAGAAAAGCTTAAATTTAAAGTAGGAAATGAAATGCTGTGAATGTCTTCATGGAAAGCATGTTCACACAGTTGTTGATGTTCTACTTTTCAGAAAAGGGAAAGCAGCAATTCAATTTCCAGCTTCTACCATTTACAACCCAAGGTTGATTTCCTGATATATATTGAAGAGTGTATAGATTTTAGGGAAAATTTCTTTCCTTTTTCAAGTCCTCCACAGAAATGATTCACAGAATGTTAGCAGTATATTGTCCTGCTTTTATCTTCATAAGTGAAACAGACAATCAGCTTGTTCTTATATTCCTCTCCTGAGAGTTAGAAAATCTCAGTACCACAGATATTATACATATATAGACAGATCTCTTGTCTTTTCACTTTATTTGCCCCAATATTTTCTTTGTCTTGAAAGTTATAGCATGCATTAGATTGCAATTCTTGGTGGCACTTGGACTCATAAAATGATCATGAATTTAAAAGTAGGAATTCACTGCATTTATATCATGACGTTTTGGAATGTAGTTGACCTCTTAAAGCCTCAGTTTTCCTTTTTTTGTTTTAATTTGTATAAACATTCTGTGTGTGACTCAGACTAAGGGAGATATCTGAAGGACTAGGTTAGAAACTGACAAGTGACTAAGTTCTGTTTGTTTCTCTCTGTTTACTTGCCTTCAGTGATCTGTTGTAGTCCCTTCTTTATATTATCTTAATTTACAGTTTATGAGTTTTCTTATAACACAAGTATATGGATTTACTGAAAAATGTCGATTCGTTTAGCTAAAAGGTTATCAGTTTATTTACCCATGTCTTTGCACATTGGAGTTACATAGCAAATGCCAAATTTGATGATGGTAATGCAATTAAACAATCCTACTCAGTCATCAATATATAAGCAATTAACTTCTGAATTCACTGGAAATTAAAGACAGTATATATTCCACTTAGCAGCTACAAGACCATGAGAAAGAAAAGTCTTTAAATATGACAGATTATGGTAAACTAAATGAGTCAGGAAATTTTTTTTAATTTTTACTTTTTGAGACAGGGTCTTACTATGTAGTTCAGACTGGTCTTGAACTCACTACGTAGCTCAGGCCAGCCTCAAACTTGAGGCAATCTTTCTGTCTTGGCTTCCTGAGTTCTGGGATTACAGGTGTGTGGCACCACACTCAGCAAAATTTTTATTTTTATGAGACTGTCTACCATGGCCTCAGAAAAGTGCACATATAGAAGGAGAAAACTGTGAAAATGTTGATTTGTTTCAATTAACATAAATTGAAGAGAAACATTAATCATGGAAGCACTGTTGTACTTAATACTACCCACAGAAAAATAGAAGATGAAACTCAGCAAGACACCAAGAGGTGGTAATCACATTTTTAGATGTGGATTTTAATGAGAATGATCCATTTTAAATGTTCATCTTCCATACAGTAGCTGTGCCTTTGGGGCAGTGGGATTTATGGAAGTGATGAATTGATCCCTGGCCTGTTCATATGTTGACCTCTCGGAAAAATATTTTCCCTTTGTGAGTCAGATTGAGAAAGAGGGTTTTGAGGGGAGAGGGAGGGAAAGAGCCGGGGGATGATTTAGAGGGGAAGTGGTAGCTTTAGGTTTTCAATAGAACTTTACTTGAGAAATCTTTACCTTGAGAAAGTGTGTGTGTGCGTGTGTGTGTGTGTGTGTGTGTGTGTGTGTGTGTGTGTGCGCAACTCCATGAATCGATACAGGTGTGGAAATCAGCTTAAATTTCTTGTGCTACCAAACACTAGCTCACTTATTTAGGACCCATGTAAACTTGAGCAAATATTTAATTTGTTCTCTTATTGTTACCTGGAAAATGGAGAATGTATTGGTTCCTAACCCTATTCCATAAGATGAAATTTTTAAACAAGTAAACTATCTATAACAATGAATGATCTGCAGTAATCATTCTTATATGTTATTTCTTTTGTGACTGTTATTATTTCTCATGTCTCTGTCCTGCTCACAATTTCTTCAAATTTCTATTAACCCTTTCTACTGGCAATATGAACACTTTAATATTTTAATTTGACCCAGAAACCTCACTTAGGAATATTATTTTATATTCATAAAACCACCATTTTTGAGTATTCATATATGAAATATTCTATCACAAAAAGAATAATCCAACACTTAATAGTTAAAAAGTAAATAGATACATGGTTATAGATTAATACTGTACAATTTAAAAAATGAATGACTTTGCATTTCTACATAGGTTCAGAAAAGTCTGATTATTTTACAGGAATAAGAAATCCCCAAATCTCATTGCTTTGAAAATAACAATGCTTCTGATCCATATCCACCTTTTGTTATCACTGATGTCCAGGGTTTCTGTCTGTATTTTACCTGTTCTTCCCTGTGCAAAAAGACAATGTGATGAGGAGACTACCACTTGTTTCTCAAAGCCAATTGTAACTTTGCTCACAATTTGTTGTTAGAAGAAAATAGCATGCATGCCTCTCTTCTACTAGTGGGAAGAGAAGTTCCATCACATCATAAATTGGAGGAGCTAGTGCTGCATACTTGTGAAAAATGCTAAATGACTACCATTGTCTATACAATTGGCCTAGAGGGACAGATATTAAAAATGTAAGTTGCTGGAAAATGGCTGTCTGATTATCTAATAAAAAATGTTTGTGAATTTGTATGTTGGCATTAACATCTATAATGATGCAAATGCCTATGCTTACCAAGGAGAAGGGATGGTAAAGTAAATACATAAATTGTGAGCAGCTATTGCTATTTGTATATCTTTTCCTGTTGTTTGCATCCTGTAAGCAACAGATTTTTTTTTTTTTTTACTTTGAAGATAGTGCAAGAACCAAGATATGTCATGTAAAGGTACAGGCTACCAATGATGTATTGTATTGTATATCTAAAATATACCAAGCCTGGCATGGTGGCGCTGTAATCCCAGCACTCGGGAGGCTGAGGCAGGAGGTTCACTGTGAGTTCGAGACCAGCCTGGGCTACACAGTGAGTTTCAGGTCAGTCTCAACTACATAGTGAGACCCTGTCTCGAAAAAATAAAGTAAAATAAAATAAAATATACCAATAAAGATTCAGTTTATTACAAAAAAAGAATGAAATTAAAGATGAAATCCAAATCCTGTGTAATTAGTTATTCAATGACATGGGTTTAAATTTATTTTAAGAGCATTATATGAACTTTTCTATCTTATAAGATACTTTATTAAACAGAGAGCCTGAGTGATACCAGTTTTTGAGAGTCTCTACATTTATACTGCACTCTTTGGCAACAGGGTACTATTTCTGATTGTTGGTAATATCCTCCAAATTTAGGAAATTCTAGGTCTTGCTTTGATTTTAGAGTCTTTTAATTAAAAAGAATAGTTGAAACGGACTACGTAATGAGAATACTATGTGCTTCTGTACATTGAATATATTGTCTCTATGGCTTGCAATGTTTACACCAAAGACAGAGGTTGGAGTCTCTCAAGTGTTCTGAAATATGGTAATGCTCCCAATAGCAAGGGCCGTGAAGGCAGTAAAAAGAGATAAGAAGCACATACGCATTTGGCTGGATGGGATTAACTCCGCTCTGTGGAGAAAACAAATTACTTGCAGCCACATACCAAATTTTCAGAACAGTAAGGTGAGGATCATAGTGAACACTGAGGTTTATGTGAAAAGCTAACTAGTAACTTTTTTTTTTTTTTTTTTTTTTTTTTGGTACCGAGGATTGAACTCAGATTCTTGCGCTTGCGAGGCAGGCCACCGAACCACTGAGCTAAATCCCCAGCCCAGTAGTAACTTTTTATACCAACATTACTTTAATGTTTTTATTTCTTTGCTTCTGGAAAATAAAAATAAAATTATCTGCAACCATATCATAATCATTTATAAAATATAAAATATTTTATTCTCTTTCGCAAGTTCTCAAGACATTTGCAATTTTAAATAAAAAGGTCTGGGAGATACACCTTTTTCATTCACAGTTTTTGAAGTCAACAAAATATAGTAGTAGCGATTCTTGAAAAGGTAGAGTTTAGTTCCTTTCTCTTCTATTTTATGATATCATTTATCTCTACTGATAATGTATTTTATTCCTTGGGTGATGTGACCTCTTTGTCATAATTCTCTACAAACTGCTTCAATGTAAATTTTGCTAGTGATCTGTTTCTGATTTTTAATGTCAACTTTTGGGGTAGTCGTAATTATAATGTACTGGTTTCAACTCCTGCTGTAGCTCATGCATATCTTATAGAGTAATATAAAAATGATCTGAATTATCTTCTGCCATAATTCTTATACTTTTATACTGCTTCCATTTGAACATTTACACAGTGTCACTAATTTATTTGGAATAGTTTCGTAGGCTTAATGGTCTCCCTTAAAAGGCACAGAGCCCTCAGTACATCAGAATGTGACTACAGTTGATGATAAGGTCTGTGAAAAGGTCATTAAGGTCAAATAATGTCAAAGGGCAGGCCTCACTCAGATCTAATTGGTGTCTTTATACAAGGGCATACAAGAGCAGATGGCAGGGGGTGCCTAAACAAGACACCACACAGGGCCACAGTGACAATATGGCCTTGTGTAATCCAAGGAGGGAGGCATAAAGATCACCAAGTCTCCTAACACCTTTATCTTGGCCTCTGGCCTCAAGAACTGTGAAAAAACAAAGTTTTTAAGTACCTCTGTCTGTGATATTTTATTAGGACAGCTCTAACAAACTATTAAAGATGAGTATTAAAGACTTTTTTCTGATGCAAACAAATAAACAGTACAAAGCAGTGCTTTGTTATCAACTAATTCTTCAATCAGGAGCAGGACAAAGTTAAAACTTCCACCAAGAACTTGGACTTGTTCCATGTTCCCATTTTGAAGGGCATGAAAGGGATGGATCAGATAAGTACAAAGAAGGTTAAAATGAGGACAAATCTATACCACCTCACACCAGAACATCAACCAAAGCTTCTTAGAAATTAACAAACAAAAATAGTTGTCCAGAGCAGAATTTCGATTATACTGGCACTTCTGACTACATTTAAGGGCTAAAATATAGGGATTTTTCTTTCTTTCTTTTTTTTTAACAACATGCTAAGAAACCTTTATTTTTTGGATAGAAAATGGCTGAAATGGGATCTGCAGGAAAAGCTCATTTGGGGAGTACTGAGACATTTCTAAAATATTCAACTTATTTGTCTATTGTTCAGTGAAGTGTTACAAACTTTCCTACTGAGCACATCATGTTCAATCCCTAATGCAAATAGATTCAGTTCCAATTCATTTCATCCCTGTGCTTTACTTATTTGTATCCTACTGAGACACTTTTGATGCCAGATATTCTCATTGTCCCCGTATTCTACTTTTTAAAAATTGATCAATTCCCCTCTGTGGAGTTTGCTAGATGTCCTGTATAGCAATCAGTTACATTTAAAAAAGTATTGTATATTTACAGTTCTAAGGGTCAGTGACCATTAAGTTAGAAAGAAAGTGATAAAACATCATTAAGATTTGCATAAAAGAATTATGAAAGAAGCTGATTAATTCTGACCTTTTAATAGGATTGGTTACACTATTTTTAAAAACTCTAAAAATCTTTGAATGTTGATTTCTGCTTCTAAAAGACAGGTTTTTTTATGGGTGCTACCAGGTATCAATTAGTAATTAATACTGAATACTGATTAAATAATATACAAAGGATTGGACTTACTCTGAAAATATACTCAACTGGGGCTTTTTTGTGTAGGATTAAACCACAAAATCCTCTTTTATTCACTCATATTAGAAGAAGTTAATACTGAAATGCAAAACCAATGGTTTTGTATTTCTTTGTGCTGTTATACTATGTGGAAAGAAAAGCATCTGTCACATGGTATTGTTTAGACTAGAAATCCTTGTACAATGAAGGCTAGGAAACATGATATAACTAAGAAAAAGGATGAAATTAGACAGTGAACTTCTAGGTGATTAGTAGAGATGATAAATTCCTTATCACCTAAGAAGCAATGTTTTATTGCTTGGCCCTGCCACCATAATAAAAAATCCCATTTGTTTACCCTGATTATTGTAATATGTGCTGACAAGGCAACAATGAACTAGGTGCTAAATATAGGATCCTAACAATAGAGTTCCTCAAGTTCTGCTAGTTTTCAGTTTGTAGGAATTTAATAGCCCTTCTAGGACATCTTAAAAGTTTCCAAAGTTTAATAAAGTTTAGTTAATTTTATATTTAGTAAAAGCATTTCTTGTCCCAGGGTCAGGAGAGTGAAAATTAAAGACATCATAGTTAGTAGCCTATGACAGTTGATGTGAATGATGACCTATGGGTTCAATGATTTAATAAAATGAGAAAACTGACCTTGAAGAGAGACATTCAGAAATCATCATATCAAAGTTCTTGGAGAGGAGAAAAGGAATACAATTAGAAGACAAGTCTTTGAATATGAGGAACTAGAAGACATTATAAACATGTGGGTTCATATTATTAGTACTATTGGTGAATGGGATCTTAGGGGCTAATGAATAACAACATTTTTTTGAATAACAACATTTTTGAATAACATTTTCCCAGGGAAACTGTAGATACATTCTTTAGAGATGAGTGATGATGCTGAAAGAGATGACACAAATGTTGGGGAGAATAGAAAAAAGGCAAAAGAACTGAGTGTGAGGACTGATTCAATTAGGAAACTGTTGGGCCTGGGATTTGGCTCAGTGGTTCCCCCACCTGCCTCACAAGCACAAGGTCCCAACTTCAATCCCTGGCACAAAAATAAATAAATAATAGGAAACTGTGCTCTGACTACTAAACAACACGAAGGGATCACATCACGAAGTTAGTGCCCACTCTGTATTATTAAGTGTTTTACTTTGGATGCATCCAGTTTTAAGTATATTGTTTTAAGAAATAGTGCTGGTCCAGGTATAGAGCTTTGTTAAGTAGATATGGCAAAAAGAGGGTTGGAAAATTTGGGGAAGTAGGCGTAGAAATGACTCTCCGGACAATGAAAGCTGGAGGAGGAAAGAGGAGGGAAGGGCAATCGCAAGGAAGAGGAACAGGAAGAAGTGCTCAGGTTGAGGAAGTGTCCCAAACACTGTTAATGACAGGACCATGGGAGTAACTAGTGAGGGTCAGTAGAGGGGATCATGACTGCAACAGAGGCCAGGCTATAGGAAGTGGTGTCTCCAACAGGCTTTCTTAGTTTAATCACTATTCACGTTTTGGTCTGGTTAATTCCCTGTTGTGGAATTCAGCTCTGGGCATTGCAGAATGTTTTGTGGGATCTCCATTTTTTAAGCCTTACATGTCAGTACCATCTGTGTCATTGCAACAATTTAAAATGTCTCTAGATTTGGCCAAATATTTCTGAGAAGGAACTTCCACCCAGGTAGAGGTCACACTGGAACTTCATGAATTTGATCAATATGTGAAAATCTATCTGAAAATCACCACGAACATGAATAGAAGCAAGGTTGCTAAGAGTGTCAGTGAATCAGAAATGGCAGCTTTAAAATGAAAGTGGTAGAGTTAGGTGACCTCAGAGTTATACTGGTGGTGAGTATAGGAGTTACTGAGAAGGAAGGGAAAGGGATCTAGAAGCATGGCTATGAGGACCCCGAGGTGCAATCCAGATATTAGGGCCTGGAAGAGAAAAGAACAGCCAATCCATTGCCTGCAGATAGGGCTGCAGGGCTATCGGTGTCCACAGAGGAGACCTAGGTTGTATTTAGTGCAGGAAGGCAAGAAAACATTCAGAGATAAGGAGAAGGCTACTGAAGACTTTCTGGATGATGAAAAGAAGAGTATCAGAACATGCAGTGAGAATGTTGGTGAATAGATGAGTGATTACAGAGAACAAAGTAGGATGTAAGATGTCTGTGAGAATAAGACTGGCAAAGGAGAAAGGTGATCTGGAGGATGATGGAGAAAAGTAGCCTAGGGAAGGGATGGAGAGATTTCTTTTAGGCCCAAAGATTAACTAACTAATCACTAGTTTATTTGAGAAAATGTTGCATTTGTTCAACTTCCTTTCCCCTCTTCCTGTGAACAAAGGATTCCGTGCATCAAAGGCTGCTGATCCCTATGAGGAGATTTTTTTTTGTTTGTTTGTTTGTTTTTTAACCAGAAGTAATCTACAGAAAATTTCCAGCTTGAAAGCATATGTAGAGAGAAAACATCCTATATTGACATGGGTGACTAGAAGATTCAGAGTTTCCTAAAGCAGTAATAAAATGAAGAATGTATGTACTAAAATCAGGAAAAAGACAAGGATGGCCATTATTACCATTCCTGTTCAATATAGTTTTGGAAACATTAGCCACAGCAATTAGACAAGAAAAAGAACTAAAGGAATTAAAAATAGGAAATGAAGAAGTCAAATTATCATTTTTTTTGCAGGTAGCATGATACTCTATATAGAACACCCCAAGAACTCCATCAAAAGTTTTCTAGACTTAATGACAAAATTCAGTTAAGTAGATGGATACAAGATCAACACACAAAAGTCAAAAGCTTTCCTGGACATGAGCAACAGTTTCACTGAGAGAGAAATGGGGCAAATAATTCCTTTCACAATAGCATCCAAAAAGTTAAAATACCTAGTAATCAACCTAAAGAAAGAAGTCAAAGACCACTACTCTGAAAACTATAGCACTCTGAAAAAAGAGATTGAAGATTATATCAGAAAATGGAAAGACATCCCTTGTTCCTGGGTGGGAAGAACCAACATAGTAAAAATGGCCATACTTCCAAAATTGCTATATGAATTCAATGCCGTCCCAATTGAAATTCCAGTAGTGTCCTTCACAGAAATTGAGAAAATAATCAAAAATTTAATTTGGAACAGGAAGAGACCAAGAATAGCAAAAACAATTCTAGGCAATAAAGACAAGGTAGGGATTAGCACAATCCCCAATTTAAAATTATATACAAAGCTACTGTGATTAAAAAACAGCACAGTACTGGAAAAGAAGCAGACCTGAGTACCAGTGGAACACATTAAAAGATGCAGAAACAACTGCAGAATCACTCAGCACCTCATCTTCAACACAGGAGCCAAACATCCTCACTGGAGGAAAGATAGCCTCTTTAAAAACTGGAAAAACTAGGTTTCAGCTTGCCAAAAATTAAAACTAAACCTATATCTCTTACCATGCACTAAACTAAAATGAAAACAGATTAAATATCTAAATATTAAAACAGAAAAACTAAGCTAGCTGGAAGAGAGGTTAGGTAAAACTCTTGAAGACATTTGCCTAGGAAAATATTTTATGAACAAAACTTCAGTCACATGTGAACTAGCACAAATAATCAAGTGTGATCTCTTCTCATTAAAAAGCTTCTGCACAGCAAGAAAAATCATGAACAGTGTGAGGAGACAACCCACAATATGGGAAAAATTTTTCACCAGCTATTTCTCAGGAAAAAGTCTACTATCTAGATTATATAAAGAATTTAAAAAAAGACCTTCTAAATTTAGAGATCCAATCCATAAATGGACATCTGAAATGAACAGACATTTCTCAAAGAAGTAGAGATAGAAAATAAACATATGAAAAAATATTCAACATTGGTGATCATTCAAGAAATGCAAATGAAAACAACACTGCTATCATGAAATCAACCAACAAATGCTAGCAGGGTTGTGGGGGAAAAGGAACCATCCTCCACTGCTGCTGGGAGTGTAGACTGGTGCCACCACTATGGAAATCAGTATGGAGATATCTCAAAGAACTAGGATTAGAAGTCCCATTTGGTCCATCTATTCCCTTGTTGGGTATCTTCCCAAAAGAATCAAAAGAATCACGTCACAGTGATATATGTGCACTCATGTTCATAGGGGCTCCATTTATAATAGCTAAAACTTGGAAAATACCCAATTGCCCATCCAATGGAGACTGGATAAAGAAGATTCAGTATTTTTTGGTGAAATGGAGTACTACTGAGCCATAAAGAATGAGAAACTAGAGCCAGGAGTGGTGGTGCATGCCTGTAATCCCAGCACTCGGGAGGCTGAGGCAGGAGGATCACTGTGAGTTTGAGACCAGCCTGGGCTACATAGTGAGTTCCAATTTAAAAAAAAAAAAAAAAAAAAAAAAAAAAAAAAAAAAAAAGAATGAGAATCTAGAGAGACATTTATAGCTAAATAGATGCACTTTGAGGCCATACTCTTAAATAAATAAGACACATATGTGCAAATACCTAATAGTTTCTCTGGTATGAGAAACTGAAAGTGTAAATAGGACTAAAAGGCATAATAGATAATGTGAAATAGGAAGAAAAGGGGCAAAGGGAAAGTGGAAGTGGCAAGGGTAGGAGAAAGGAAAGAAAGGAATGGAATTAATATGAGAAAATGACAAAATGGAAACAAAGTCTTTGTAAATAGGGAGGGGTGGAGGGGTTGAAGAGAGGGTAGGAGATTGGGGAAAAGATAAGAACCAAGATACATAATGTTAAGGTGCAAAGTTCCAATGATGGATGTCATTATCGTTATATTGTGTACCTAAAATGTACCAATAAAATTAATTTTAAAAAATGTTTGTGCATGTGTGCACATGCATGCTTGTGTGTGTGTGTGTGCGCGCACGCTCGTGCATGGTCTCATCAAGACTCCAAGATTAAAAACACAATTTTTCTGAAGGCCAAATCCAAACTATTTGACAGTGAAAGATGGTAAGTTAAAGTGCTGGAATGAAAGTGGGTGAAAGCTGTAAAATTCATTATGGAAGAAATAAAACAAGACAGAAAAAATGTCAGATATTTTCTCATAAATGAACAGTAAATTGTGTAGCGATATTTTAATGATAAGCAAGTAAGTATATTTCCTCTTGAAGAGTGGAAACTAAATTTAAAGGACAAGTAAAAAGAATTTAAAACTACTGGAATGAAAAAAATATGTACCATGAATTTTAATGGAGTAGCTAGAAAATATTGTCTCTTCGCCAATTTGCTAACAGAAAATGCTTCTAGAAATTCAATGATTCAAAAGAGTATAATATTGGAAAATAATATTCACATTCATATAAAGGGTAATACTACAGTTTTGAGCAAAAATGGACCTATGCTATATATTTTTGTTATAAAAATACAAAAGGTCAATAAGTGTAATGACAGATCAATGGAGTAGTTTTCTAAAACTAGATACAGAAATACATAAAAGATAAAAAGCAATGAGAGTTGGCCTGAAGATAGATGCATAAACCAGAAAATGTAGAATTAAAAACCAAAACTAAGCTTATGTAATTAGAGTCATGTCAAGATAATTCTTTTAGAGTGGGGTAAGGAAGAAGAATCTTTTTAACAAATGATGCTGAGACAACTAAATAATCACAAGAATGACATTAAACCATTCCTTTAATTCAAATAGGACAGAAATTTAAATATAAGAGATAAAACTTCAAAATTTATAATAAACATAGGGATTTCATAGAGTTAATTAGACAGTGGTTTCTGAGAGAATAAATCAAAATCACAGTTGATATAAGAAAATAGATGAAAATGAAAAACTTTTGTTCCTCAAAGGACTCTATCAAGAGGGTGAAAAGACAACTCAGAATGGGAAACGGCATTTGCAAACCATAAATATGATAAGGGGCTGACACCTAGAAAATATAGCCAATTATATAATAAAAAGATGAAGATCTCATTAAAATTGAGGAAACAAATAAAATGTCCAAAGAGGACAAATGATGACTGAGCATTTGAAAGCGTACTCAATATCCTTCATTATTAGCAAATGAAAATCAATGAGAGGAAATGCCTCTTCCCCAAAATTAGGATAGCTGTAACCAAATAGAAAAGAGCAAGAACAGGGTGAGCATCTGTAATGCAAAATCCAAAGTCTAGTGTGTTCTGAATTCTCAAACTTTACGAGCTCTGATGCAATGCCAGAAGTGAAAAGTTTCACTTCACCAAACTTTGTTTCACATGCAACATTATTTTAAAAATTATACAGAATTTCCTCAGGCTATATGTACAAGGTGTGTTAGAAATAGAAGTGAATTTTGTGTTTTAACTTGGATTCTATCCCCAAGATATCTCATTATACATGGACAAATACTCTGAAATTAAAAAAAGATTTGAAATGCTTCTCATCCCAAGTATTTGAAGTAAGAGACAGCGATCTGTATTGTATACAGACTGGTACCTTTGTTCTTTGCTAGTAGGAAGGCATATTAGTGAAGCAAATTTGGTATATGGTTTGTGGGTCCTAAAATTATTAGAGTTACCATCTGATCTAATTATATTTTTCCTAGCTATATGCCCTAGAGAAGTGAGGAGATATACATGAAATAATTTCCACACAAATTTCACAGCACAAATATTTACAATATCCTAAAAGTGAAAACAATCCAAATGTCCATAAACTAAAAACTGGATTTTAAAATATTATAATGTGACCGTATTTAGCTATATAGTAATAAGCTCTGCTCCAACGTGGATGGATCTTGAAAACATTTTTGTAATTGCATAATGAGAATACCAGTTCTCCAGCAGTAGCTCTAATTTCTGACTTCCCTGCATCATTTCAGTGTTACATCCAAAAACACAGGTTACCTTGTTCCCTGCATTGTTTGAGGGCCACCCTGACCAAGGTCTCCTCCTCCATATTTTACTGAGAGAAAGTGCCCAGGGACGTCATCAGAGCAGACTAGTCGGTCTTGCCAGATGCACGGGGAGCTCACCAGAGCCCCAGACCTTCATCATATCAGACCGGTGAGGACGTCCCAGCTGCGTGGGCACTTCTTCAGCATCCCCGCTCCCCCATTGTGCATTCAGGCCTCCTGTTTGTGCTGGTACCTGGATCCACACTGCAGAGGCACTGCAGAGGCATAGGTGATCATAAAGGCCATTTTACTGCACTCCAGAAGATAGAACAGAAGTGAACAACTGCAATAAAGGCACATCAGACCTCTGTGGTTGGTAAGTTGGAGGGATCACCACCTTCCAACAGAACTTGGACTATCTTCAGGGGAAGGGCAGCAGGAACCTGTAGTAGAACCTTGCACAATTCAACCCTGCAGGAGGTCAGGGAGCTCAACTTTGGCCTTGCAGCCAGAATTCAGTCTAAATCTCAGAGGTCTGTCATCGACTAGGTGAGACTAACTGATCTAGTTCTACACATTGCTGCCCACATTGTTGATTGTGTCAGCAGAGATATACCCTGAAAGAGGCTCTTCAAAATATTTTTCTTTTTTTTCCCCATATTTTTAAGTTTTACTTGTAAAATTTTATTTTTTCCCAATCTGCAAATTCTTCTTTTTCTTTCTTCTTTTTCCCACATTGTCTCTTGCACCCTCATGTTACTCTTCATCTACATTTTTGTTGCTATTCCGGATTTCTTCTTCCTTTTTCTTTTCTTCTCTCTTTTTCCTACACTTGAGTGTCATTAGTTTCAAAGGAAAGTGAGTATAATTTATAGCTTTACTATTACTGTTAAGTTGTTCTATTCTTGTCTTTGTTCTTGCACTCTGTCTTTCCCTCTTGTCTTCAACAGTCCTAGAGTTTGTTACTCTTCATCTACATTTTTGTTGCTATTCCGGATTTCTTCTTCCTTTTTCTTTTCTTCTCTCTTTTTCCTACACTTGAGTGTCATTAGTTTCAAAGGAAAGTGAGTATAATTTATAGCTTTACTATTACTGTTAAGTTGTTCTATTCTTGTCTTTGTTCTTGCACTCTGTCTTTCCCTCTTGTCTTCAACAGTTTCCTAGAGTTTGCGTGGTCATCCTTGTCCTCTGGTTTCACTTGAAAACTTCTCCTATTGTTCTACCTATTCCTCTGCTCCTAACTCCAAGTCCCCATCTTGAAGAGTAAAGTTGCTATATTGAAGAGTTTATTCACGGTAAACATATTTTGGGCTGCTCCTTGATTTTGATTTAATTCACATGGTTTAAAGGTGATAAATTGTCCATTTCTAAGCTATCCTTGATGCTATTGTGTTGCTGATTGTATCAATTGGGCTAAAGTGAAGTGATTGATTTAATGAGTTGTCCTTTCTGACATTCTGAAAATGAGAGTGTCTATGAGTTGAAAGAGACTCAAAACCTAAAGAGCAGTTATATCAGGAAGATCAAAGTACCAATCCAGGAATTAAAGCAAGGACAGCCCAACAAAACTAAAAATGAGAAAACATTTATGCAAGGTATAAAGACAGACTTCCAATTCATGAATGGCAAATTTTTAAAAAAATATATATCCTTCTTTAACAAGAAATGTATTAAAATTCAAGTGACTCAGTATATGTAAAGCTAGTAAGAGTCAGCAAAACAACAGAGGAGTAAGATGCTAAAACTAGAGCATCCTAGTGTTTCCAAAATTTTTTGGCGTTAATTTTATTGGTACTTTTTAGGTTTACAGTCAAATTACATTCAGTATTGGGATCTTGTTCCTTTACATGACAGGACTTGGGTCTCATTTATTCCCCTTATCCAAACCTACCCTTCACCCACTCCTACCTTTCCCATTTACACTTTATTTCAATTATTTCATTTTTACCTATTTTTTATTTTCCCTTGCTTCCTTTTCACTACCCTTCCTACTTTCCCTACACCTTTAGCTGTTTTCTTCCTATCTCACATTGTCAGTGAAACCATTTGGGTCTTATTTACAATTATAGTTTTTCACACCAGAGAAACTATCTGGTATTTACACATGTGTGACTTATTTATTTCACTTAAGAGTATATCTTCAATATGCTTCCATATTCCTATGAATGACTCTAATTTCTCATTCTTTATGGCTGAGTAGTATTATATTTTATAGAAAAACCACATCTTCTTTATGTTTTTTTTTCTCATTGAGTTTATTGATACATTTTAGTTATACGGTACAGTTACATTCATCAATGGGATCTTGTACCTCTACATGACAGGTCTTGGTTCTCATTTTTCCCCTTGTCCCTGCCCTCCCTTCACTCCCTCCTCCCTTCCCTATTTACAAAAACTTTATTTACATTTTTTCATTTTCTCAGGTTTTTTCTTTTCCCTTATTACCTTTCCCCTACCCTTCCCACTTTCCCTACACCATTAGCCCTTTTCTTCCTATTTCACATTGTCAATTATATTATTAGGATCTTATGTACCATTATAGTTTTTCACACCAGAGAAACTATTTGGTATTTACACATGTGTGACTTATTTATTTCACTTAGGAGTATATCCTCAATATGTATCCATTTTCCGATGAATGATTATAATTTCTCATTCTTTATAGCTGAACAGTATTCCATTTTATAGAAAAATTACATCTTCTTTATCCAGTCTATAACTGATTGGCAAAAGGGCTGTTTCCATGCTTTAGCTATTACAAAAATGTGCCAATAAAAACATGGGTGTGTATATATCACTACGATATGATTCTTTCAATACTGTTGGAAAGATACCCAGCAGAGGGATGGCTGGGTCAAATGGAACCTCTAATCCTAGTTCTTTGAGGTATTTCCAAATTGATTTCCATACTGGTTGCCCTAGTCTGCATTCCCACCAACAATGGAGAAGGGGTCCTTTCTCCACATAAGCCAACTAATATTTGTTATTGTTTGAGTTATTGATAGCAGTCATTCTTTGTGGTGTGGATCTTAGTGTTGTTTTCATCTACATCTCACAAATGACCAGTGAAGTGGAACATTTTTTCATATATTACTTTCTACTTTTACTTCTTTGTCTGAGAAATGTCTGTTCATTCCAGATGACCATTTCTGAATGGTGTCTTTATATTTAGGGGGGGCTGATATTTCTGAGTTCTTTATATATTCTAGATAATAGTGCTTTGTCTGAGGAGCAGCTGGTAAAAAGTTTTTACCACATTGTAGGTTGTCTCTTAGTCCTTTTGATGGTTTCTTTTGCAGTGCAGAATCCTTTAAATAAGATGTTGATTCTTTGTGCTAGTTCTCCTGCTACTGAGGATTTGTTCATGAAGTGTTTTTCTATGCCAGTGTTTTCAAGAGTTCTGTTTAACTTATCTTCCAAAAAATTTAGTATCTCTTTTTTAATATTTAGATCTTTCATCCACTTGGATTTTAGTTTAGTGCATGGTGAAAAGGATCTAGTTTTAATCTTTGGCAGATTGAAATCCAGTTTTTCCAACACCATTTATTAAAGAGGCTATGTTTCCTCCACTGGGGATTTTTGGCTCCTTTGTCAAAGATAAGGCAGATGAGTACATTTGAAGTTGTTTCTGTAACTTTCAAAAGATTCACTGATCCTCAGGTTTTTTTCTTTGACAGTACCATGCTATTTTTATCACAGTGGCTTTTTAGTATAGTTTCAAATTGGGAATTGTTATACCCACTGCCATGTGTCTGTTGCCTAGGATGGCTTTTGCTATTCTAGATCTCTTCTGGTTCCAAATGAATTTTTAGATTATTTTCTCTAGCTCTGTGAAATATAGCATTGGAATTTCAATTGGCATTGCATTGAATCTGTATAGCAGTTTTGGTAGTATCACCATTTTCACTGTTGATTCTTCCTACCCAGGAACAAGCGATATCTTTCTATTTTCTTATATCCTCTTGGATCTCTTTTTTCAGAGTGCTGTAGTTTTCAGTGTAGACATCTTTTGTTTACTTCATTAGATTGATTCCTACATACTTCATTTTTTTTTGGATGCTATTGTGAAAGGAATTTTTTCCCTGATTTCTCTCTCAGTGACTCTGTTATTTGTGTACAAGAAGGCTATTGATTTTTGAGTGTTGACCTTGTATCCAGCTACTGTGCTGAAAGTGTCAATTAAGTCTAGAAGTCCTTTGATGGAATTTTTTGGGTCTTCAATGTAGATTATCATATCATCAGCAAATAATAACAGTTTAACTTCTTCCTTCACTATTTTTATTGATTTAATTTCTTTCTCTTGTCTAATTGCTGTGGCTAAAGTTTCCAGAACTATATTGAAGATGAGTGATGATAGTGGGCATCCTTGTCTTGTTCTTGATTTTAATGTGAAGGTTTTCAGTTTTTGGCTACTTAATATGATGTTGGCTGTGGTCATAGATAGCCTCTATTAAATTGAGATATAGACCATCTATTCCAATTTTTTGCAGGGTTTTTATTATGACTGGGTGCAGAAATTTGTCACATGTTTTTTTTTTTTGCATCTATTGAGAGTATCACATGGTTGTTGTCCTTTACTCTGTTAATATAGTGTATTACATTTATTGACTTACATACGTTGAACCATCCTTGCATCCCTGCAATAAATCCAACTTGGTCAGGATGCATGATCTTCTTGATGACCCTCTGTATTCTGTTTGCCAGTATCTTACTAAGTACTTTTACATCTACTTTCATTAAGGAGATTGTCCTGTAGTTCTCTTTTTTAGTTGGGTCTTTCCCTGGTTTGGGAATCAGAGTAACACTTGTTTCCAGGAATGAATTTGTAAGTATTGTTTCCTTTTGATTTCATTGAAAAGTTTAAAGAGTAGTGACAATCATTCTTCTCTAAATGCCTTGGAAAATTCAGAATCCATCAGGACCTGGGCTTTACTTCATTGGTAAAGTTTAATTACATTTTCAATTTCACTGATTGTAATTGGGGTTCTAGAATATTTTTATCTTCCTCATTCAGCAATTCATAAGTATCTAGAAATCTGTCCATTTCTTCTGTGTTTTCCATTTTATTATACTAAGGTTCTCAAAGTAGGTATTGATGATCCTCTGGATTTCTGCTGGATATGTTATAACTACACATTTTTCATTCCTAATTGCATGGATCTGAGCCTTTTTATTTTATTTTGTTTATTCTTTCAAAAAAACAACTATTTAATTCGTTGATTTTTGTATCATTTTCTTAGTTTCCATTGGATTGATTTCTGCTCTAATCTTTATAATTTCCTCTTTTGTGTGAGCTTAGCATTTTTCTTGCTTTTCTTTTTCTAGGAGTCTATGATTCATCATTAGGTTGTTTATTTGAGCTCACTCCATTTTCCTTATGTAGGCATTCACTGCTATGAATTTTCCATGTAGAACTGCTTTCACTGCATCCCATAGATTCGTGTATGTTGTATTGTCATTATCATTTATTGTAAAAACTGTCTAATTTCTTCTCAGTTTCCTCTGTGACCCATTGATTGTTCAGGAGGGTGTTGTTCAATTTCCATGAGTTTGTGAAGTTCCTATGGCTTCTTAAACTATTGATCTCCAGCTTTATTTCACTATGATCTGATAATATACAGGGAATGACTTTGTTTCCTTTGCATGTATTCAAACCTGTTCTATGGGCTAGTATGTGGTCAGTCTTGGAGAATGACCCATGTGCAGCTGAAAAGAATGTATATTCTGATTTTGTGGAGTGGAACACCCTGTAGACATCTATTAAGCCCATATGTTCAAAAGCTTGGTTCATTTCTAGTATTTAATTGTTGATTTATTGCCTAGATGATCTGACTATTTGTGATAGTGGGGTGTTTAGGTCCCCCATTACAATTGTGTTTGTGCTTATTTGGTTTTTCATGTTACTTAATATTTGTTTTATATAGTTGGGGGCAATCATATTTGGTGCATATGTATTTATGATTGTCATCTCTTCCTCTTGAACTTTTCCCTTTACAAGGATGTAGTGGGCTTCTCTGTCTCTTTTAATCACTTTTGGTTTGAAATTTACTTTGTCTGTAAATAAGATAGCTACCCCTGCTTTTTTCTGGGCTCCTGTGGCATGGAGAACTGCTTTCTATATTATATTCAATAATATTCAATTACTTAAATTGCTTTATATGTAATTCAAAATAAGGTACTTTCTCAGTCCAAAACAATGTTTCTTTCATTTTTCTTAGAAAATTTATGTTGTATACTTAGAAACATATTCTATTTTCTTTCATTTATACAGAGGATATACATATTAGTTAGCTTTCTATCACATTGTAAAACTTCCAGCAAGAATAGAGAGGACTGAACATAAGCAGTTCCGCTGCCTGCCTCTCAAGCACAAGGACCCAAGTTCGATCCCTGGTACCAAAAAAAAAAGTTTATTTTAGCTCATGTTTTCAGAGGTTTCAGCCCATGGACAGTAGACTTCAGTTTTTGCCGCTGTGGTAAAGCAGAGCATCATAGCAGAAGCTGATCATTTCATGACAGTCAGGAATCAGACAGAAAAGAACCAGAGAGGAAGGGGATAGGGACATGATGTAATCTCTCATTTTGCACTCTAGGACCCACTTTCTCATCTAGGATTCCCCTGTCAGCCCATTCAACTAATGAACTAATCAGTAGATTAACCCACTTGATGAAGTTAGAGCCTTCATAATCCAATTACATTTCCAAAGTCTAACAGCTGGCATTCAAGCCTTTAATTCAATGAGCATTTGGGGGCACATTTTGGATCTCACCCATAACAATATGTTAGAATATCACATTGTGTATTTTATATTCTTTAAATATACTTAAATGTTATTAAAATTACATGATATTTAGAAACTAATTTAAATAAATAAAAGCAATGAGAATAAATGTCTAATTTAAATACTACATTTAAGGTGCTTGGTAGTCATTTATTCTATCTGTACTTTTAATAAGACAAATATGTGAAAATCTATAATATTTTGGACCTGTCAGAGAACTGATATTACAACCTTACTGTGACCTAAAAAAATAGAGAAAGATTTGTTGTGAGAGACGTAGTTGAGATCTGCTTACCTAGAGCAGAAGATACTGAAACCATGCTTTGGGAAGAACAGAATAATTTTAAAAAACTTCTGGCAGCCAGAAGTGGACCAACACATAAGGCAGAATCCCCAAGGTCAGTAGGGCATAGAGCTGCTGTACAGGTAGAAGAACTGTTTTGCAATTTTGTGGTCATTCCACTCAGGAATTTCCCAAGACTCATAATGAAGATTTGAGAAAATATGGTGGTGGCCTAAAAGGGAAAGGAATTGTAATACTTAGATAAATTCAGAACCTGCTTTATAAAATGACCCAATCTCTAGATCTTATTCCAAACTCTTATTCCAGCTGGTAGAATGATATTCCTCTTTTTCAATTCTTTTTAGGCTTCCAGTCCTATCTAGTAGTGAAATATACCATAGTCTTCAGGGGTCCATAATTAAAAGAAATAGATTGAAAGTACCAGAGAAGACAAGTATGGAGGTGGAGAAAAAGACACTATTGGAGAAATATGAGTGGAGACACCATTGTGAGACACAGACCCAAGAAAAGACTGACATTCGATGCAAGTAATGGAGAATGTTTCCCTACACTCAGAGCCTTACTTTCATGTCAACAGTGCTCCAGAAAAGTAGCAATGGATTACACCAGAAAGAAATGAAAGATACTATTTCTTTCTTTGTAGTGAGTACTTGGGAAGCCCAAAGCTAAGAAGAGGCAAGGGAAGAAGAAATTTTAAAAAAGGAAACTAAAGAAATTTAAATCACTGACTCCCACATTTACAACACACAGTAAATAATTTATTCAGATAGACATAAATCCTTACATTTTAGAAATACATATTTTAGTGCTCAAGCCTGATACATTATTTTTAGATTGTAGCAAACAAACAAATAAGCCATAGGATGCTGCAGGAAAATAATGCCCTGGTGAGACAAAACCTTCCTTAAAACCATATTCAAAAATGACATAGAGATTAGAATTATCACACTGGTATTTTAAAATAACTATGACTAATATGTTAAGGATTCTAATAGGCAAAGTTTAGGTAGCATGCCAGGGAAAGTGGGTATGTAAGCAGAGATGTGGAAACTTGAAGAAACAATCAAAATAAATTTCATAAGTCGAAAAGAGTGTGACAAGTAAAGAATATCTAAATGAGTTTATCAGTGGTACTTATGTGATGGAGGAAGCAACAGTGAACTTCACTGACAGTCAAAAACATCCTCAAAATGAATTACAGAAAAAGGAAGGAGAAGAAAGAAAGAAAGAAAGAAAGAAAGAAAGAAAGAAAGAACGAAAGAAAGAAAGAGAAAGAAAGAAAGAAAAGAAAACCACTCCCAAATAGTTTGAAAATCCAATCATCCAGGAACTTTGGAATAGTATGAAAATTAGTAACATATGCCTAGTCAAGATAAGAGAAGAAGGGAGAACAGCATTGGAATAATAGTCAAAGTAGAAATGATAAAAAATTTTCCAAAATTCATACCAGCCACTTAAAATAAACCTTAAGATGTGCACCTATAAATTTGTTAGAGCTAAACATAGAATAGAGTCTTTTGAATGTAAGATTAGGCAAAAGGTTCACATATATGACATAATAGGCATAATCCATGAAAGAAAAATTAACAAATTCTACTGCACCAAAATTAAGTTTTTTGTCTGTGAAAGATGTTTAGGATAAAAAAATGGTGACAGAACAAGAGAAAGTAATTGCACACCACATATCTGATAAAAAACTAACATTTAGAATATATTTAAAAACTAAGCTCTACAGCAATTAAAAAAAAAAACTCCACTTAAAAACTTGGTAAAAGACACGAACAAATATGTTACCCAAGAGGACATTCAAATAAACAAAAGAGAATGTGTTCAGCATTGGTAGTGGTTCAGCAGTGAATTAACATAAATTATTCAAAGCTAATTTTATTCATTTGTAATGTCTTCTATCAGTCTTCTTTACATCTGTCAATCTCTGCCTTTAAATGGTTTTCATTCTTTTGTGATTGGAAATCATTGGGAATAGAGTTTTCAGAGAGCATACTTTATGTTTAGCAGACAGCAGATGCATAGGGAGCACTTTCTTCTGAAGTTGTGGTAAACTTAGGATTTTTTATTTTCACTGGACTCTAGGAATATGGTTTGCAAAAAGTGACCAACATAGAAGAAACATTCAGGTCTCATGATTTCAAGGGACTCCTGATGATAGAGAACTAAGAGATGCAGAGTAGGAGTCAAGAAAAGTAAAGTAAATGAGACTGCTTGGGGGAGACCTTAAATTCAGATTTCAAGCTGAAAAGATGAAGGTGTCTCAATGACAATTTTAGATTTCAACTCAATAGAAAAAGCAAAATTCTGGCTATGAATAATGTGTGTTTGTGCAGCTGCAGTTTATTATGTTTGATATTCTGGAACTATTCCATCCTATTAGGAGACAGTGATTCTTTATGTAACTTGGTTAATACAAGGAAACGCAGCTTCTGAGAGCTGTCCACTTTGCCACCAAGTATTCTATGCTTCTGTTCACATTTCTTGCAATTTTTTGTTGGGCAGCAATAGAAGTAACATGTAACATCCTAAAGGACAGCAAGAAGACCATAATGGCTGTCTTAAGGAGAATCTGAGGAGGATACTGAGATCAAGAAGCAGGAAAGATAGCTTGAAGTAAGTGATACATCAGAGGCTGATCAGAACCTGGTCAATCACCTGGGTGAGGGTATGATGAAGGAATAAAAGAAACAGAAACAATAATTTCAAATGCAAAGGAGTCTGGAGGGGGATATACCTCAGGTGGACACTGTCTGCAAACTTTCTGGTGGATCCACTTTTATTAGCCAGCCAGAAGCAGAGGGAGAATGGGGTTATGAAATATTCATGGAACCCTGATGACCAGTACATGTCATTAAATATGCAATTAAGGAATAATGGGGAACAAAATCCTTCCCTCTACTATGTTCTATGCATTAACCTCAGTAGAAGTTATCTTGCCCTCAGGTATGTTGGTCTTAGGAGTTGTCCCACACACAGAGAGAAAGCCTGTGATTTTCATTGACTTTTCTCTTCCTGAAGCAAGTTATATCCCCCTTGTACTCTAAGAGACTCAAGTTAAGTAACCTGGACCCCATTAGTCATGGATAAGACTTTGAGCTTAAAAAAAAAAATTAGAATTCTTCAGAGAGATTGGAATGCATGATGTTTTAAAAAAATAAAACAGTGTCTCTAGATGCTATGGAGATACACATATTCTTATTCATAAAGTAGAGCATCCTAGAGGTATCTCCATGGCAGTAGGGGCACTGCTTATTGAACCCGGTGGTTCTGCACAGTTCCCTAGACAGAAGCAGATTGGAAGGCAGCAGGAGGACCTGATGACTACTGTAGGGCAATTGTTCTCTCCCAGATTTATCTTATAAATCTTACTCTGTGGTGATCGATACCTTTGGCCATTTTAATATTTCAGTTTACTTTCAAGTCTTTTTTAGTAATATGAATAGGAATAATCTGCAGAATATTTTAATAGGTTTGATGAAAGGGCTGAAGTCCTGATACTTTTCCTAATTGCATTCCTTGTTCTACCTTACTTTGCTATTTCTGAATAAATTCTTTTTGTCAAATTAGTAAGATAATTTCCTCATCATATTAAAATAATTCTATCTAAACCTAATTATTTTTAATACTCATTTGAAAAATATTCACTTTGCTACATTTTATTAATAGGTATTTTACAAATTCTCTATTACTATTTAATTGGGCAAAAATGCTCTTTCTTCCTTTTATTATTAAAGCCAGGTTTTAAAATGAATTCAATATCTTAACATTTAAAAATAATTATTAATTTCATGCCTACTTGCTTTCCACATGCTTTATTACTGAGATATTTATATAGCTCCTTCCTATTCTTTAATTCTTTGGTTATATTAACTGCTTTTTTATTATTCTCAAGTTTACTTCCATGTGTCAGAAATTGTCTTGTGCCCTAATGCTGCTTCCTTAACCACAGTAATCCTCATTGTTATCATTAAGTTTTCAGATGATCATTGTTATGGTTTAGATCAGGAACATCCCCCCAAAGCCTCATGCTTCCTTAGGCTGGGTTTTGGAAGGTCCTTGACTCCGTGAGGTGCTGGAGCTGAACTGCTGCAGGAAGGTAGGGTCCAGTCAGAAAAGTCAGGTCAGTAGGAAGCCGTATTCAACAATGTGTCTCCATCTTTGTCTCTTCCCTGCTCTCTCTGCTTCCTGGCACCGAGACTTGAGTAGCTTTTCTCTCCTCAGGCCTTTCCACTATGCTGCTTCTGTTTGGCACAGGCTATGGACAGAAAACTCCAGCCAAAACAAACCTGTCCTCTTTTAAATTATGGGTGTCAAGTATTTTGTCCAAGCAATGATAAAGTGATCAAGGCAGTTATCATATTATTACATATTATTACATTATTATTACATTCTTGCAGTACGTAATGATTCCTTTCCTTGTATGGAGCTGGTCCATGTACATAACACATCTTAATTTCTTTTTTAATCTCCTTCCCTTCCTCTCCTCCTCTTTCCATCTCCTCATCCCCTTTGCATTTGAGATCTACCTCCCCACTTCATACTATCTTTTATTTTGCTTTTTATTTATAATTTGGGTTTCTCATTTAAGAGAAGCCATGGGGTGATATATTTTAGTCTGTGTGTCTGATTTATTTCATTTACCATTGTGATCTCAAGATGTTTCTTTGATAGTCCTACCAGAGTTTCATGAATTGATCTTGGGTACAATTCTCAACAGAACAGGAAGAATCCAGATGGTTGTCCTTTTACTGCTAGCATCCTTAGCTGATCCAGAGACCTTCAGAACCTGCGTTGTAGAAAAACCTGGTGGAGGAAAGCTCCTTATTTCAGGGTAGAGAGGAAGCAACACCTCCAGTCACCCTCCTTCTCTGGCCCGACTTCACTTCCTCACAGCAGGTCAGTTATATGACCACCTTCCCAACGGCCTCCCCTATGAGCACATGGGGCCTTTGGTGGACATTCTTGCTCTAAACCACAACACCATCCTTTTTTTTTTTTTTTTTTGCATACTATATCTTTTTTTACATCATTTTATTTTCTATTCTTGGTGCCTTTGGACCTAAAGTGAGTTTATTAGACAAAATACCATGATATCATTATTTTCATTAAATATTGCATTCTGTATTTTTATTTAGGAGTTTTATCTATTTATATTTATCATAACTTCTAAAAAAGATGACTGAATCTTGCATTTTGCTCTTGTTTTTATTGTATAATTTTTCTCAGTTTTTTTCTTTTTATATATAATTTCTCTTAGTTTTCTCATTATTGCCTTCTTTTGAAGTGAATCAATTTATGGTTAATAGTTTTTTTATCCAGCACATGATTAGGTTTACAGAAAAACTGAGCAAGCGGTACAAAGGAATCCCATGTAAATACCTCCCTCAGTCACAAAGTTATAGCTTTTCCTACTTTTACAATCTCCCAACAGTGTGGTACGTTTGAACTAATGAACCAATATTGCTACACTACCATTAAGTAAAGCCCTTATTTTATATCATGGTTCCCTCTTTGTGTGATATAGTTTAATGTCTTTTAACAAATGTGTAATATCATATATTCAGCATTACAACATCATACAAATTACTTGTACTCCTGGAAACTCTCATGTGCTGCAGTTACCCATTCTCTTCCCAAATCAATTACTGTCAATCATGGTCACTTTGATGTCTGCATATTTTGTACTTTTTCAGTATCTTACATAATTAGTATTATACAGTATGCAATCCTTTAAAAATGGATTGTTTTACTTAACTATGCATGTAGGCTCCCTCTATATGTTTTCTTGGCTTAACTGTTCATTGCTTTTTATTGTTGAATAATATTCCAGTAGGTGCCTGTATCACAGTTCATTCATCCATTTCTCTATAATGGAACATACTGGATCCTTTTTACTCTTGGCAAAAAAAAGTAAAACTCAGAAGTATACATGTAAAGGGCTTTTTGTAAACATAAATTTTCCTATTCAGGTGCACAATTGCTGCATCATAGAGTAAGAGAATGTACAGCTTTGTATGACCCCTCAGGATGTCTCCCAAAGTGATAATACCATTTTGCTTTCCTATCAGCAGTGAATGGAAATTCTTCTTGTTTAGTATCCATACTACGTTTGGTGTCAGAGTTTTTCTTTTTGCCATTCTGATACATAGGTGGTTGTTTCTCACTGCTGTTTTTATTTTCAATTTCTCAATGGCATATAACATTAATTGTCTTTCCTTATGTTCATTTACCATCAGTATATCTTCTTTAGTGAAGAATCTTCCTTTAATGACAGATTTCCATTCCTAGGACTAGGCTGTTAAATGAATTGGTCACTGAATGAGAAATTGTATATAATATGTACATTACAATATTCAGAACAAAGAAGTGATTAAAGGGAAATCCAACTTGATAACTTTGCTTTTACTTGCATAAGTCTTACATCCAATACTATAATGTAAACAACATAAAACTATAGTCAGCAAAAGTTACACTAATATATAAACAAGGTGTACTGTACCAACCAAAAGACACTGATGTTCTGTAAACAAGATGTACTGAACGATACCAAATAAAAAAACAAAAAAAAAAAAAAAAAAAGTAGGTTGTAAGTTCCAGCAATAGGTCATAAGCCCAACAAGCATGCTTTGGTTCTAAGTTCAAACAGTTGTTAAACAGGCAGGTCATTAAATGAGGAAAGTCTGTATAACTATTTTAATAATTAATTACTTGTTTTATTATTGTGGAATTTTACATCTTTTTGGTATATGAGACAGGTGATTTGCAAATAATTTTTAGGTATCTATGCCTTGTTTTTTCATTTTTTTCAGTGTCTTCCATAAAGCCGTATTTAAATTACTGAAGTCTAGACTATCAACATTTTTTAATGGCTTGTGTTTTTGATGTGGTATCTAAAATACATCACAAAGCCCACAGTCACTTAGTTTTTTATCTGTTATTTTCTAGAAGTCTTCATGGCTTTGCCTTTCTTAAGTTTACAGCCTATTTTTAATTAATTTGGGGGGAACTTGTAAGGTCTGTAAAAAAAAAAAAAATTGCATGTGGATGTTGAGTTGCCCCAGGAGCACTTGTCAGGAAGACAATCTTTTGTATATTGAATTGCATTTACTCATTTGTCAAAGATTAGCGGACATTACTAGTGTGGCTCAATTTCTGGGCTCCGTTCTGTTTCATTAATGACCTTGCCTAATCTTTTGCAAGTATTTAAAATATTTATTAAAGACCAGGCCTGGTAGCGTACGCCTGTAATCCCAGCACTTTGGAGGCTGAGGCAGGAGGATTGCTGCGAGTTTGAGACCAGCCTGGGCTACATAGCGAGTTCCAGGTCAGTCTCACCTACATAGTGACACCCTGTCTCAAATAACCAAAAATAAAGAAATAAATAAAATATTTATTATTTAAACATTCCTCTAATTGTTAAAAGGAGACAGTAGAACACCAAAGGAGTATTTCTGATGATAATGATGAAGATGGTGATGACTATCATTTTGCAGCTTAATTACTGGTTAGTGGAGCCATGAAGTTCAGAAATTTTCTGCTCTGCTATATTTGTTCAAATAAGCCAGTGCTAGTTCTCTTAATAGGTAGCTAAACAGAATTTTTTAGGGATTATATGGACTTTGATATAATAGTATAATACTGAACATGCATTAACAATATATTAGTTCATTAGAGATAAATTTGTTGTTGAAGCAGCTAAAAATGTTAATGACTACAACTCTTACATGAAATTAATTTATCTTTCATTTTAGATTTTAACCCTTCTAAGGCATTGTACTGATCAAAGTATATACTAGTAGAAAAATGCTTGCTACATATTTGTTTAAATAAGCACTAGTTTTTTAAGAAGTACTGTCAGTAAAATGTTGATTTAAATGCTGGCTGGGCAATTGGGCCAATGGCGTCTAATCTTCAAGGGGAGTTTTAAAATGCCACCTATTTTTATTTCTCAGAACATGTGATACTTAAATATTTAGCAAGTAGTGGGTAAATCAGGCAGTTCTCATCAAGCACACTTTCATTCCCATGTGTTTGTTGTTGTTTTGTTTTTGTTTTTGTTTTGGGGTTTTTTTTGGTACCGGTGATCGAACTTGGGTCCTTGCACTTGCTAGACAGATGGCAGAACCACTAAGCTAAATCCCTGGCCCTCATTCCAATGTTTGGTAACTATTTTCATGGAATATCTTTCAAGAGATAATTATGATGATGGAAATAAAAATTTATATAGCTAGTTTGTATGGTTGTTATCCTTGAAATTAACTTTGTAACACTGCTTGATGACATTTGAAAACTCTTTTAAAGATGCATTTATATGTAGACATAAGCAAAAATTCTGGACTGTTGTATCAAAGGAGTTTATATTCCTGGTGTAATCAAAATAATTCTAATACATTTGTTTTCGTGAAAGAGTTTTTATCTGGGTAGAAGAGGTTCAGAATTATTCGCGAACTACTAGAGCCATCACATTTAATCATCATTTGATAAATTGCTGTTCTCAGAAATCACTGTCCACATCTGTCATCTCATATGTTACTTTGTTGTGGTCCAATACCATGAATTACAAGCATATTTGAACACACAATAGGTTTATATCTAGATCTATTTTAAGAACTTTTTTAATAAAGGAAGTATTGAGGGAAAAGCAAAATCATGTCTGGAAAATGTCTTGACTTCCTTTCCATTTTTGCCAACAGCATGACTAGAATTTATAATTAGCAGATTTCACAGTCTTTCTTGTACTTTTCTAAATGGAATCTTTTAATTGTTGCCCTTGCATTTTTGTGCCACTCTATGTGTGTAACTGAAATGCTTTATTACAAAAGTTTCACTGGAGAAAAAAAGAACTTCCATCGATGGTGACCAAGCTTCTTTCACATTTTTCCTTGGGAGGCTATCATTATTACCCCACTGGCCATCACGCTTAGGGAACTGGACCTTTGTGGCACATGGTAGTGCTGTTCTTGTCAGCTCAGTGGCAGTGTACATTGTTAAGAGATTCACAGTGAATGTGTGAGTCATTGATTTCATTTGTACCATAAAAATTTCAAAGAAATGTTTTTCATTTCAAATCCATCTTAAAAAAGTATTATCTGTTATACAGTTACTATTATTTGTATATAATTAGGCTGAAAAGTAAAGAAAAAACAGTTAAGAACAATGAAAATTATCCTGATCTTCATGGTGACTCTTCATCAATATTTTGAAAGACAATTGGAAAAAAAATTGTGTTTTATACCATCCATTTTACTTTTTAACCTGAATATAATGCTTTAAAAAGGTTAAAGTTGACATCTGAAATTAGCTTTGTACTGGCATGTTCAGTTTTTCTGTAATCTTCCTAATTATATATTTTAGTAAACCAAAGTATGTTAATTTTGAAGTTATATAAGTACTTTAAGAGTTAGTCATCCTCATGATATCAAGGACTCAATTTGTCAACCATATGTTCTAAATACCAGAGTGAGACTCGAAAACAGTTCAGTCTCTACAACTTGATTGAATATTTGTGGCCTTCCTGTCATATATATTATTTCACATTCAAAAAGAAAGAGACAAGCTACTAGAAAATAAAAGGCCAAATTACGCTAAACATTCCCAAAGTAGTTTGTTGCTAGCACATGAACAATTTAGCTTTCAATTCTAAATTTATTCTTCATATCAAGACTCAGACATCCAGTGATGTTTCCGAAGCAGGAAGTTGCTGGGCTACTGGACCATGAGCTGGAAGTGTTGGTCAACTCTCTCACACTGAATTGTGTGTTGGGAAATGAGAGGGCTCACTCAGGAGAGAATTCCTTTCTGTAAGTGAGGGACTCGGAAAGCTAGGCATAAGCTTTTTATGCAGTCAGAGGAGAGATCAAACCCTGATTCTGTTTTTCGCTTGCTGTACTAATGTGAGCAAACCACTTCACTGCCTTGCATCAGCTTCTTCACTTATGAAGTGTAGATAACATCAACAATGCCTGTTCTGCTGCAGTACTGAAAAGCACACATGAGATCATGGGTGTTGAATGCATTATACAACGTGTAATGCCTACAGTAGTCCATGATTCCTTTTGACTTTTGTGTGTAGCAGGGAATTTACTGACAACATAATAGAAATTGCTTACTGGGTTTTCTGAGGTCTTATGGCATTTTTAAATCTATTTGCAGACCCTTACTCTTCTCTTCCTGTTCAGTTTTTGTTTCTCAGTGATCTTTTTTTTTCTTTTATTCAGAAGACAGCTTCATTGGTCTTTTGCATTCTCATGTTTATCAATGCAGAGTACAACACGGACATGAAAAACATGGTGGGACAAGAAACTGAGACTTTGCTTCAGGTCCTGTCTGTCTCTCATACTAGCCATGTGAAAATGTAGAGAAAATTTAACTCATTCATAAAAACAGTCTAAGAATGCATATTTCAGAAGATGATTACTAGGAATAATTTGAATGCAATGAAAGTAAGCACTGCTACCCAATACTTTTGTTGGTAATTTATTGTCCTACTGAGCAACTTGTTTAATGTACCAAACACTTTATATATGTGATGGTAACAACTATACACCCTTCCACTACTGGCTAGGATGAAGAAATTTCCTGGGGTGTGTGGGATCATGGAGAAAGTCTGGTTGCCTGGGTGGCCAATGCATTAAATACCATGGAAGATTGTGATTCAGAGCTAGGATTTCATTTGGAAAACAGGTAAATTGTCCTCCCACGATTATTTTGAGGACCCAATAAGTTGTGAAGAGTTCTGTAAGAATTGACATGACATTAGTTTATTTATTTTAAATAATAGAATTTATTTTAAGGAGACCAGTTGAGACTGTATTTGATTTAAGTATGAGTCTTGTACTTATTATCTATTTGGATTTTTAAGACTACTTAACATATTTGATCCTTAATTCTTCATTAGTAGAATTTTAAAATACAATTATCATAAAGTTGTAATTAAAAGTAAAATATGAGAAACATTCTAATATGTCCTTTTATGTGAGGTGGGGATACAAATAGTCATTTCTCCATACACTGTACTCTTCACTTATTAGTCTTAATACTTTAATGTCAATATGTACATAATTAATAAGTGGCTGAGCAACTAGAATGCTTCTTCCAATAAAACAATGTAGGCCCTTAGCAATTATGATAAACAGAAATCAGAATGAAATGCACACTGTACTAAGTATGTAAGGTCATATCTACATGGGTTTGATTACAGAAACTAATAAAGTATTCTCTAAATAATGAAAAAAACAATAAGATAAGACTACAAGAGCAAGACGCAATTTAAATTTAAGGAACCATTTTCATTTTCAAAATTAAGAATTATTTTAATCTTACATCATTGCCTTTTCTCTTTTACTTTCCTTTTTAATTTTATTTTAGGATTCCCTATTTTTAATGTTCATACAGAGATTTCTGTAACTGAAATACTGAATAGTTTCTCTGGTGTAAAAAACTATAATAGTACACAGGAGCCTAATGAGATAATTAATAATGTGAAATAGGAAGTAAAGGGCTAAAGGTGTAGGGAAAGTGGGAAGGGTGGGGGAAAGGTAATAAGGGAGAGGAAAAATATGAGAAACTGAAAAAATGGAAATAAAGTGTTTGTAAATGGGGAGGGGAGGGGGGGTGAAGGGAGGGAAGGGACAGGGGGAAAAAATGAGAAATAAGACCTGTCATGTAAAGGTACAAGATCACAATAATGAATGTAATTATTGTATACCTAGATTGTATCAATAAACTCAATAAAAAGAAAATAAAAAAAACAAATTGAAAAGACAGTAACTGTGTTTTGCATACACAAGTATTTTAAATAATCAGAACAATTTCAGAAAGCAATTTCTAAAACTCCAAATCAAAGTAAAACAAGTGAACCTACTGTGATCTAGTAGAAGTTGAAAGTAATTCTAATTCTGAGTATTTCTGTACTGCTCTAGTGACTTATATTCTAAAATGACTAAAATAATTCTCTACAATAAGGCAAATGACTAATTGGGTTGGTACTTTTGAGAAATAGGATACTTTTTGCTTTCTGTCCTTGAGATCAAACCCAGAGAGTCCTGTGCTATTTCCTCAGTCCATTTTAAATTTTAAAATAGGTTCTCACTCACTCATTTACTCATGCTGGCCTTAAATTTGTGATCCTTCTGCCTTAGCCTACTAGGTTGGCACTACCAAGATGGGAAATCACCACCATGCTTCTTGAAAAACAGCATATTAAGCACTAGAAAAAAGAAGAGAAGATATATTTGTGAGGTTATGTAAAATCCTGTTGTTGGATTCAATTTGGAATTATTATTAATATCTTAAATTTATCCCTTAAAATTCTATATTTTAGGTTTGTCCATGCAATATACCTAGACATTGTGAGTATTTCAGAAGGAAAACATATCCTAGTGCTCATGCTATAGTTTCTAAATATTGTTCTTCACCTCCGAAAAACAACACATTTGCTTAAATGGTCTATGGTGTATGTGGCAAGAATCGTACAGGAAGAGTCTGGAACATTTTGTCACACAACACAGCAAGACTTTTCAAGCTACAACCAAAAAATACTTAGGGCCCGATGCAAAGAGAATATAGTAAACAAAGTAAGATAAATGTTAAATGTTTATCAGTTTATGAAAGAAGAAAGCAAATATGCCACATATACACAAGGCTATACTATTCTGCCATAAAAATGATAAAACTGAAAATTTTGAAAACATAGATGGAACTCAGGATCATTATATTATTATATCAGATAATCCTGACACAGAAAGATTACTATATCATGATCTCAGTTATATGTAAATCTAAAAGAAGTAATTTCATATGAGTTAATAGTAGAATGGTGATTACTAGAAGCTGGAAGAGTATGATGAGATGAGATGGATAAAGGTTGATCAATTAAGTTAGAGGTACAGGAATCTCTGGAGCCAATCTACTGCACAATAGGGTGGACACAGATACTACACGTTTCAAAAAGCTAACAGATTTTGGGAGTTTTCTGTACAAAGAAATGATAAATATTTGAACAGATAAATATTGCTAAACTGATTTAAACATCATTTAATGCATGTATGTATCAAACATTGTAGGGATCCAGGTGTGGTGGTGCACACTTGTAATCCCAGCAGTTGGGAGGCTGAGACAGAGGGATTGTCCCAAATTTGAAGACATCTTGGGCTACATAGTTTGTTCAAGGCCAGCCTGAACTAACAGTGAGACTTTGTCTCAAAAAACAAAACAAAAATTATATGGTGCCCCATTAATATGCACCACATTTGTTTTTGTGCATTAATTAAAAATTAGAAAGGAAGTACTGCTGTCATTTAAAGTGTTTACATTAAAATCAGTAACTTGTCATAAATCAATAATGTTGTCATTAACAAGATAATAAATCCATTAATATTCTTTGCAACATGCTAGGCATCCAACCTATCGTGAGAAAATTGGCAAATAAAAGAAAATATTTAAATTGTATGTTCTTGTGTTTTATAGTTGTACTTGAGCACAGCCAACCAGATGACAAGTATGAGGTTTTATTTGTTAAAGAAGTATTCTAACTAATAAATGAAGAAGGAAAAATAGGTGAGAACATGACTGCCTCCAACACATAATAAAATAAAAATCAAGGCAATAATTATTCATGGGTACTAATGGCACACATACAAAATAGAGTGATAGCTGGATTATATGCACCCTGTTGGAAAAACAAACTTATAAAGTGTTATTGAAAAAATAAAAAGAATAATAAAGTCAGGAACATATAATGCTTGATGCATCTATTTATTATAAATAAGAAGAAAGGGAAAGCAATGAGTGACACCACGGAGATAAATCAGAAAATGCAGGGTATGAGATATCATAAGACAAATGACTTTCTGTTCTCAATAAAATAATAGAAGAAGGAATATGGAGCAGAAACCTGTAGTTTAAAAAAAATTTAAGAGACAAATCAGGTGATTGCAATTCATAGATTTTGGAGTTATGATTTAAATAAATGGTGTGAAATTGCTGTTTGCTAATGTACAACTAATGTTCCTGCCAAAACAGCCACAAAGCTGGAAAGCTTACAAATACTTTTTATTTGCAGTCTTTTTGGTAGTAGCCATTGTAACAGATATGAGGGGATAAATCATTGTGCCTTGATTAGCATTTCCCTTATGACTAGTGATGTTGATACCTTTCCATATATCACTTGGTTGTCTTATTGGAAAATATTTGTTTGGGTTATTTGCCCATTTTTTAATCCATTATTTTTGCTATTGGGTTTTATGCAATTCTTACACAGTTTTGGACATTAACCTCTTACTTGATATATGGTTTATAAATATTTCTTCTGATTTCATTGGTTACTTTTTCATTTTGTGGACTGTTTCCTTGCTATGTACTGTGACTTCCACATGCTAGGCAATAATTTTATCACTGAAATGCAACCCTCCATCCACTGTATAAAATCTTGTTAATTCGATACAGTTTCAATTGCAATTGTTTACTTCTTTTTTTCTTGTGTGAAATTTCATGGTCAAATACAAAATATCATTTCCAAGGTCAATAAAAAGAAGAGCACCCATGTTTCTTTCTAGGAATTTTCTGTTCTTATCTTTAGTTCTGTAATCAACTTTATGTCAATTTTTGTATATGATGTTAGGCAATGCCCCATTTTCATACTCTGCTTTTGGATATCAAATTTCCCCAATAGCATTTATTTAAGAGATTATTTCCCCATTTGTTTTCTTGGGGCCCACTTGTGGGTTAGATATGAGGATAAAAGTGTGCAGATATTGCATACTTAAATCTAAAGATCTCATATGCATGAACTAACAATTGATAGTAGGATAATAATTAATAATACCAGGGTAATAGTTGATAATACTTATATTAGAAATTTGCTGAGAATATATTTTAGATACTCCTACAAAAAACCAGAAAAATGAATCTGAGATAATGGGATACTTTTTGTGTGTGTGTGTCCTGTACACCTTAAAAAGGAAAGATTTAAAAAGGAAAGATTTCAAATATAACTTCTACCATAAAAAGGAGAAAGAGAAAATCAAACTAAACATAAGATAATTAGAGTGAAGAAAAGACACATTAAAATATTAAAATATAGAAAAATTAAAACCAATTTAGTTCTTTGTAAAGACTCACAGTATTGACAGAACTTTAGCTAAACATACCAAGAAAAAGATAAGTCGAAGTACTAAAATAAGAAATGGAAATTTAACATTACTATAAACCTTATAGAAATAAAAATGATTATGAGGGAATGACATAAAATTATAATTGAAATGAACACAATACTACAGAAACATAATACAAAAGATGAAATCAGACTCTAGAAGTAACAAAATACAGTAATATCTTTGTTTATGAATACTTTGGTTTGCAAACAATTCAGTTAGAGAACAGGAGTGTTAGGCAAAATTTTACTTCCCTTCCTGAACTCCACATAGGAGTGTAAACACTACTGTGGCCAATTTTCCCACACTATCAGGAGCACAATCATCTTCTCTAGAATCCTGAAACAAATTAAGTATGTGAACTGAAGTACCACTGTATATGAATAGAATTATAATAATATACTGTACTAATCACAAAAAATAAAACTATAACAATGCTCCTATTGAAGGGAGAAACAAAAATACATATACACTAGCAAATTAAATCCAAGATTTAAAAGATTTTACCCTACAAGTAAGAAAGCCATGTCCCAAAAGGAAAAGCTGTTCTAGACATCCAAATCAAGCCAGGGAATATAATTGAATCATAAAACGAAAGGTGAAAACTATATAGACCTGCGGATACGTGGAACACACACATTCGTGGTTATCCAATTTTCAACAAAGGTACCAAGACCATTCAGCACAGGCAAACAGTTCCCCAAAAGTGCAAGTACAGAGTAAACTGCATGATAATGCAATTCCACCTCAAGGGTTAAACTCACGAAGGCTGAAAACCTAAGTTCACAAAAAAATTTTATACAAGTATTCTCAGGAGCATTATTCATAATAGCCATTAAGCATAACAACCTAAATGCTCATCAATAGTTGAACGGAGCGGCTGGGGATTTGGCTCAGTGGTTCTGCCGCCTGTGTCACAAGCACAAGTTACCAAGTTTGATACCTGGTACAAACAAACAAACAAAAAATAGTTGAATAGATAAAATGTTAAAAACTCCACAGAAATACAACTTAGACACAACAAAGAAAGAACTATCTATGTATTAATCCATAATAAAATGTAGATGAAATGTAGATGAACACTGGACCTAGTAATGGAGTCAGAATCAGAAGGCCCCATGGCAAACAGTTTGATTTATACGATGTGTGACAACAATATATTGAGATAAAATTGGATCAGTGGCCCTCAAAACTAAAGGAAGGGCAGATTAGTGCTAACCCTGATACAGTTTCTCTATGGGGTGATAACTGCACCTACTAAGAACCATTGCACTGTGTATGGAGAAAGGGTGAAATTTATGACACATGAATTATTTTTTTTCTCCTCATTGAGTTTATTGGTACATTTTGGGTATACAGTACAGTTACATTCATCATTGGGACCTTGTACTTTTACATGGCAGGTCTTGGTTTTCACTTATTCCCCATGCCGCTCACCTCCGTTCACACCCTCCTCCCTTCCCTATTTACAAAAACTTTATTTCCATTTTTTCTCATACTTTATCTTTTCCCTTATTTCCTTTCCACTACCCTTCCCACTTCCCCTACACCTTTAGCTTTTTCTTCCTACTTCACATTGTCAATTATACCATTAAGATCATATTTACAATTATAGTTTTTCATACCAGAGAAACTATTTGGTATTTACAAATATGTGACTTATTTATTTCACTTAAGAGTATATCCTCAATATGCATCCATTTTCCTACAAGTGTCCCTAATTTCTCATTCTTTATAGCTGATTATTATTCCATTTTATAGAAAAACTACATCTTCTTTATCCAGTCTCCAACTGATGGGCAAAGGGCTGTTTCCACGTTTTAGCTACAACAAACTGTGACAATATAAACATGGGTGTGCACATATCACTGTGATCTGGTTCTTTTAATTCCTCTGGAAAGATACCCAACAGCGGGATGGCTGAGATAAATGGAACCTCTAATCCTAGTTCTCTGAGTTATCTCCATATTGATTTCCACAGTGGTTGCACCAGTCTGCACTCCCACCAACAATGGAGGAGGGCACCTTTCTACCCACAACACTGCCAACATTTGTTATTGTGTGATTTCTTGATAGCAGCCATTCTTTGTGGGGTGAGGTGGAATCTCAGTGTTGTTTTCATCTGCATCTCTCAAATGACCACTGATGTGGAACATTTTTTCATATATTTACTTGCTGCTTTTACTTCTTTGTCTGAGAAATGTCTGTTCATTTCAGATGCCCATTTTTGAATCGGGTCTTTATATTTGAAGGAACTGATTTTTTTTGAAACCTTTATATATTCTAGATAATAGTCCTTTGTAAGAGGAGCAGCTGGTAAAAGTTTTTCACACATTGTAGGTTGTCTCTTAGTCCTGTTGATGGTTTCTATTGCAGTGCAGAAGATTTTTATTAACATGAGATACCAGTTGCTGATTCTTTGTGCTAGTTCCCATGATACTGAGGATTTGTTCATAAAGTCTTTTCCTGTGCCAGTGCCTTCAGGAGTTCTGCCTAACTTATCTCCCAGCATATTTATTGTCTCTTTATTATTTAGATCTTTCATCCACTTGGGTTTTAGTTTAGTGCATGGTGAAAGATGAGGGTCTAGTTTTAATCTTTGGCAGGTTGAAATCCAGTTTTTCCAGCACCAATTGTTAAAGAGCTTTTCTTTCCTCCACTGAGGATGGGTGGCTCCTTTGTCAAAGAAGTCTGTTAATATAGTGTATTACATTTATTGATTTACATATGTTGAACCATCCTTGCATCCCTGCAATAAATCTGACTTGGTCAGGGTGTATGATCTTCTTGATGACCCTCTGTATTCTGTTTGTCAGTATCTTATTAAGGATTTTTACATCTACTTTCATTAAGGAGATTAACCTGTAGTTCTCTTTTTTCATTGGGTCTTTTTATGGTCTGGAAATCCAAGTAATATTTGCTTTCAGGAATGAATTTGGAAGTACTGCTTCCCTTTCAATTTCATTGAAAAGTTTAAAGAGTAGTGGCAGTAGTTCTTCTCTAAATGTCTTGTAAAATTCAGCAGTGAATATATCAGGACCTGGGCTTTACTTCATTGGTAAACTTTTAAGTACGTTTTTAATTTCATTGATTGTAATTGGAGTGTTTAGAATTTTTTAACTTCTTTGCTCAACATTGGTAATTCATAAGTATTGTATCTAGAAATCTGTCCATTACTTCTGTTTTCCATTTTATTAGAGTACTGGTTTTCAAAGTAGGTATTGATGATCCTCTGGATTTCTGCTGGATCTGTTGTGACTTCACCTTTTTCATTCCTAATTGCATGGATCTGAGTCTTTTTTTTTCCTTTTTTTTTGACAGGGTTAGCTAAGGGTTTATCAATTTTATTAGTCTTTTGAAAAACCAAATCTTCAATTCATTCATTTTTTGTAACACTTTCTTAGTTTCCATTGCATTGATTTCTGTCTAATCTTTATGATTTCCTTTCTTGAATGAGCTTTAAGTTTTTCATGCTCTTATTTTTATAGGAGTCTAAGATTCATCATCAGGTTGTTTATTTGAGCTCACTCTGTTTACCCAGTGTAGGCATTCACTGCTATGAATTTTCCATGTAGAACTGCTTTCATTGTGTCCCACAGAATCCTGTATGTTGTACTGGCATTGTCATTTATTTGTAAAAATTGTCTAATTTCTTCTTTAATTTCCTCTTGACCCATTAATTGTTCAGGAGAGTGTTGTTCAATTTCCATGTGTTTGTGAAGTTCCAATGGTTTATTATGCTATTTATCTTCAGCTTAATTGCACTATTGTCTGATAATATACAGGGGATAACTTCAATTCCTTTGCATTTATTCAAACCTGTTCTATGAGCTAGTGTGTGGTCAATCTTGGAGAATGACCCATGTGCAGCTGAAAATAATGCATATTCTGATTTTGTGGGTGGAACACTCTGTAGACGTCTATTAATCCCATATGTTCAAAAGCTTGGTTCATTTCTTGTATTTCATTGTTGATTTATTGCCTAGATGATCTGACTATTTGTGATAGTAGGGTGTTTAGGTCCCCCACTACAATTGTCTTTGTGCTTAATATTTGTTTTATATAGTTGGGTGCATTAATATTTGGTGCATATATATTTATGATTGTCATCTCTTCCTCTTGAATTGTTCCCTTTACAAGGATGTAGTGGCCTTTGTCTCTCAATCAGTTTTGGTTTGAAATTTACTTTGGAAATAAGATTGCTACCCCTGCTTTTTTCTGGGCTCCTAAAACATGGAGAAGTTTTTTTCCATCCTTTACTTTCAGTCTATGGGCTTCCTTTTGCCCTAGGTGTGTTTCTTGTATACAACGTAGTGTTGGATTTTGCTTCTTAATCCATTCTGCCAGTTTGTTTCTCTTGATTGGTGAATTGAGGCCATTGACATTGTTGGTTATAACTGATATGTATTGACTTATTATTGTCATGTTATTGGCCTTTGGTTGACTCTTTTTAATTTTTTGCCCTCTCCTTTTAGTTTCTTGCCTTGCCTGTTTGATTTGCTCTTTGGGCCTCATGTTGTTGTGACCCTCATTGTCTTTTTGTAGGATATTGTAAAGAATTCCTTGTAGTGCTGGTTTGCTATTCATGAAGTTTCTCAGGTGTTCTTTGTCATAGAAGTGTCTTATTTTCCCATCCATTTTGAAAGAGAGTTTTGCAGGATATATCAGTCTAGGTTGGAAGTTGTTTTCTTTTAGGACTTGAAATACCTCTCTCCAGGCTCTCCTTGACCTGAGGGTTTATGTTGAAAAGTCTGCTGTGATTCTGATAGGCTTTCCTTTGCATGTGATGTGTTTCTTTTCTCTTACTGCTTGTAGTATTTTGCTCTTCTTTTGGGTTTCTGGGATTTTGATTGTTATATGTCTAGGTGTAGATTTTCTTAATCATGGCTAGCTGGAGTCCTATATGCCTCACTTATCTGTATGTCAAATTCTTCCCCTCTCTTTGGGAAGTTTTCTGTCATTAATTCTGTGAGCAGCTTTTTTAAATCATTTGTATTTTCTCCTGCTACTTCATGGATTCCTATCAATCTTATGCTATTCTTCCTTGTATCATGTAGGAGTTAATGGATTGAATTTTCATGATCCCTTAACTGATTTTAAGAGACCTCTCTTTTCATGGTCACTGACTGCAATCCTATCTTATATATCTGAAATTCTATCTTCACATTGATTTCTCCCACTGCAAAAACTTTCAACAGTTTTTAATCTCCTAGATATCTGTTTGAATCTGTTTCATGGATTCCATTTCTTTCCTATGTTGGGCATTCATATTTTCTATTTCTTTCTTATGCTGGGCATTCATGGCTTCTATCATGGTCCTGAGTTCATCTAATTTTTTCTCAGTTTCTGTTCTAGAGTCTCTAATCATGACTCTCATTGTGCTCATCATTTCTGTAGTTATCTGGGAAATTATTTCTGTTTTGAGTTTTTCTAGAGCCTGATTGATCTGTTTTGTTACTTCCAGTCCTATGAGTTCAGGGTGTCCTGGTGGTTCACTGTCAGACTTTTCAAACTAATTTGCCCTAGAGTTTTCCATTGTTGAACTGGAAGTTTGTCTTTGTGTCTTGCTTAAGTGTTTTCTCATTTTTATTTTTGTTGTGTTGTCCTTGGTTTAATTCCTGGGTTACTGCTTAAATCTTCCTGATACGGTTGCACTTTAGTTTTTGAGTCTCTAATGACTCATAGACATTCTCATTTTCACTCATTAAATCAATTATAACCCTTTAACCCAATTGATACAATCAACAATACAATAGGATTAAGCACAACTTACCAATTGACAATTTGTGGTAGTAATTAATCTATCACCTTTAATCCATGTGAATTAAATCAAAATCAAGGGACAGCCCAAAGAATTTGAAGAACCTCTTTCAGACTATATTTCTGCTGTCAGAATAGACAATGTGTGCAGCCATGTGCAGAACTAAGTTCTTTACTTTGAGCTAGCCGATGGCTAACCCCTGAGATTCAGGCTGAATGTGGGCTGCAAGGCCCAAATTGAGCTCCCTGATTCCCTGAAGGGTTGAACTCTGCAAGCTTGTACTACAGGTTCCCTCTGCCCTTTCTCTGAAGATATTCAAAGTTCTAATGGAATGTGGTGATCTCGCCAAATTACCAACTGTGGAGATCTAATGTGCCTTTATTGCAGTTGTTCACTTTTGTTCTGTCTTCTGGAGCTCAGAAAAATGAGCTTTATTGCCACCTGTGCCTTTGCAGGGTAGATCTGAGAACTGGCACAATCAGGAAGGCCTGAGAGTGGGCAGGGGTGGATGTTGCAGAAACACCCATGTGGTGAACCAGTCCTCACTGGTTGTCTTGAGGCAGGCAGAGCCAGGATGGGATCCCTGCATGGTGGCTGTCCCAGACCTCTGCCTTCCACCTTCCACCTTCTTGCTTGATGCAGGCCATGGCAAAACCAGGGCTAAGGTGTAGTTAACCAGCCCTCACCAGTTGGCTTGAGGCTGGTCAAGCGAGGACAGGGTCCTGCACTGTGGCTGTCCCCTCCACCTTCTACCTTCTGCTGGATGCAGGATGGGGTGAGGGCCTATGGCATATGAATTATATCCCAGTATAATAAAAGCATAATGTGGGCTGGAGTATTTAAATCTGGAAGACCAAAATATCAATTTAATGTATAATGAATCAATTAATTTGAGGACATTGTGATGAGTACATGTTTTAATTGCATTATTATTTTAATTTCAGTGTATTTTATATTTTTAACAGCATAAAGTCCTTTAATAAAAACTGAAGTAAAATATTACTTTCAGAAATTGTTCAGGGCTGGAAATACCTTATTTCTATATTGGTTCCAAACTTGGTAATGCTCATATAATGTAAGCATCCAAATAGATTTAAGATGGTTTAGGCAATTCACTTAATACCAAAGCTTTTCAAATGAACCAATGCACACCTAGAAATTTTGATTCTGAAATCTAGAATTCAAAGCTTTTCTATCTCTATCATTTCCATTTATCATTTTGTTCATCCTTCATCTGCATTACCATGCATGTATATTTTGATTTTATGATAGAGTAGCATTTTTAATGAGACATTTCACTATACCAGCTTTTATCTATGTTTAAAAATGTTTGAGGAAAATATGGAATAATATATTTTTTAATAAATGTGTTTTGGATGTTTCTGCTTGAGAAATGAAAGAAATTTCTTTTCTCCAAGAATCAAAATCTAATAGAATAAACAAAGTTGTCCACACCCTGAAAATACCCATATTTAGATAAAAAATACTTACAATGACATGACAGTATAGTATAGTAATGAAGTGGCCCCTTGACTCCACTGATCTTTAACCACCCATATAAGTTAAATATATAAGAATAAAATGTTTTATATTATATTTCCTGGAAATACATACTAAGATTCTAGCCAAGTAGTAGGAATATTTTATGAACAATGAAAGATTTATTTGAGCATCTGCCTGCTTCCAAATAGCCAGATGTCTTTCACTAGACAGAAAAGCTCTGAACAAATTTAACTTTAATACTTTTATCACCCATGGGAAGACTTTAATGTCGCTCTCCTCCTGGATCCCCAAACCAAGCAAGTTGTGTGGCAACTAGATTAATGAGTAGCCCCACACTTTGCCACTATTTGTCTCTGATGGAAGTGGCATGTGTCACTGCCATGTGTTTGGAAACATGTGAAGGTTTTCCTTCCTTCAGCTGTCTTCTACAGAACAAGACTGGGATTCTATTCCTGGATACATTTTATTTCTTTATGACAAGAATGAACAATACAATGAATTCTGGAAAGGTAAAGTGAATGTTGAGTGCCTCCCATATTCTAGGTATATTATTAACCCATATTTTTCAGATTATCTGTATCATGCACACCTGAGGTGATGATTTTAAAATGCCAAATTCCAGATACAGTAAATGAGAATCTTTGAATGAATTTTTCAAAACTGCATGAAAAATGATTAAGGTTCTATTTATTTTAAATTTTGTATAATTTAGTTCCCACTTCTGATAATCATATAAGCAAGAAAGAAGCTAGAGATGAAGAAATAGAACCTCAAATTGAGTCTTAATAGTATCAGACAGTGACTTGCAGAGTTCCAATTGAAAATAGTATCCTCTGAGTTATAAAATATATAAAGATTAGTGCCTCCCTCTCTCTGTATCTCTCTCTCTATATATATATCTATATCCTTCTATGTTTCACATATATGACAAAATGATATATATTCAACATACACATATAAAAATATGTGTTTCATATAAAATGTGCATGTGAACAAACATATCAAGGAATGCCACTACAGTGCCACCTGTCCTTAATATTTGTTTAATATTTATTATTTCCCTTTTGTGAACAAGAAAATAGCAACTTCAAGTTTACAAAGATCACTAGATTATTTATGTTAAATTATTTCTATTTTCCAGCTTTTGATTGTTAATAGGATCATAACTAACAAGGTTAGTAACTGGAATTTGCTCCAAGTTTTTCACATGTTGTAATAATTCAAGCATATATGCTAAACCCTAAATCATCAAACAAATTTAAAGAGAAAATTTTTACTCTAAATTACAGCTTACAAAAATGCACCTACAGATATGTACCACTTTCAATACAAGTACAACAGTGGTTTCCTTCAAGGGAGGAGACTAAAACATTTTGGCTGGATTTCTAATAATTTTATAATTCTACTTTAAAAATTGAATTAAATATTTCAATACTAACATTTATTAAATATGGGTGGCAGGTTGGTAGCTTTTGATTTCATTTTTCTTCTAGATATAGCAAGATGATTCTCCAAGTAAATAGTTGAGAATAATTTTGTGCTACTTAAAAAGAAAAACCTCTCAGTAAAGAAGTCAAATGCCTTAATCCACCATTGATTGGGAGTTCAAACCAACACTCACTCCCTACAGATATTTGAACACCAAACACCAACACCTTGAAGATTTAAGCAGCACATCAGAAGGTGGAAAGGCCAGTGCATGGATCATTAAGGGTCAGATACCAATCACAGAGATAATTTCAGGAACTTCAGGACTCTTATAACAGAGTATCACTTCGTGTACAGCACCCACCTAAAGTTTTTGCTTGCTATAAACCATTTGAAATAAAGCAAGGTCTATGTCAAAACACATATATATTTGAATTGTTTCTACCAGTTGCAAAGGGTAATTTTGGAGGATTGGGATTGTTCTAAGATAACTTGGGACTTTGTGGCAGAACATCATTCTTTGTTTAACAAAAGTGTCAAGATCTTTTAGGAAGTCAACTTAGACAACTTTTATACAGCATGAAATGAAACCTGTGCGTGGACAATGTGAACATAAACTGGTGGAACTGCTGCTGAAAATGGCCCATGAGGAAGCCAAGAGACAAATCATTCTGGGATTTTGGCACAAGTTACTTTCTAACTATTCAAAAAGCAAAGAATCACAGTACTTTCAGCAAGGGGGAAAATGCCGACACACTGATACACAGAAAGATTAAGTCATTCTCCTAAGTCACACAGATAAATGGTAATGCAGTGGTCAAGAATATCCAATTCCGTAGTCTACAGTGATAACCATGCACTGAATTAAAAATTTAGAGATATTTAGAAGGATAATCCCTCTGTCTTGCTGATTTACATGAGGAATACAGGATAAAAATGTCAAAACTATGTTATATACAATTAATGTGTTCTGACTCTATACAGACTAATTTTACATGTTCTTTCTAAGATAGAAGCACCAAGAAATTCATCAGAAGATAAAAGTTATGACTGTAGCTTGTGTATTATTTCTTATGTTTCAATATTATCTTTTCTACACTATGCATTCAGTTTAAAAGCAGTTGTCTGGTTTTCAAAATTTGAACTAGTGACAGCATCCTTATCTCTAAATTTCAACTTGATAGGAAGATTTTAATGAACTATTTTTCACATTATCTTCTTCCCTTTCAATATGAGGAAATTAAATGGTATAAAAATAGAAGTATTTCTATTTCATTCACTTTCTTTCAGAGTAACATATTTTTATCCATTCATTCAATCTTGTCACTTCTAGCTTGTATATCATTTGGACCTGCTGTATTTATAGGCTTTCTGAAACAAGCAGAAAATATTCTTATTCTCTTAATCTGATTATGTCTTTCAATTCACCTACTTCATTTAGATCAGGGTTAAAAACAGCATTTCCTTGCTCCTATTAGGATCTTTACACTCTGGCACCAGTGGTGTTCTCCAACCGCAACTGCCAGTAGCTCTGATCACAAATCATTTTCCTGATTCATATACTACCCTACACTAGGTTCTTTATAAATATGACATCATATTTATTATATAAACCAAAACCATAGCCAGAATCATGGAGAAACTTTTTTTCTGTAGATCACTGTATGATTACATTTCATATCAGGCCTTACTTTACTCTTTGTGCCTCAGCAAAACCAACAAACTGTAGTGCTGGGGATTTGGCTCAGTGGTTCTATCATCTGCCTCGCAAGCACAAGGAACTGAGTTCCTGAGTTTGATCTCCAGTACAAAACAAACAAACAAACAAACAAACAAACAAAAAAACCCACAAGAAAACACTGTGTGTTCCCTGCATGTATCCAGAGCATGGTGTAATGAGGACAGGGGTACTTGACAATTTTTATTTCTCATGTCAGTAGGATATTGCCCTTAAATAGCCCATTGACTCTCTTCTCTGTGCACCAGTAACCTTTTGTTTTTCCATTCAATCAGAAACATCTACTCCGCAATCTGGACACCACAGCTTGAAATTCCATCTGCCACCACATTGAAGAGTGGATTCCTCTAGGGCAGGCATGTGTTCTCTTTGTTCACCATGGTATCTTCAACCAAGAGAGGGCCTAGAGCAGAAAAGATATTAGAAAGCATTTTAAACAAAATGCACTCTGATAACCAAATGACCAATGAATGCAGGGGAAAAATAAAATTTTAACCAACTTCTCTAATGGGCATACTTGGAATACTATTGAATCAAACAGCAAATCAAATAAATTTGCAACGGCTGCCTGAAATTAATCTACAAAAGCGGAGAAGTGCAAATATTGGATATTAATTTACAGAATTTACCATATTAATAGTTTAAAGGGGGAACATATGTAATAACATGAAAGAAAACAAAAGATATTTCAAAATTAAAACTATTGTACAGTATTTAATAATCAATGACATATAAAACCATTTAGTATACTGGGAAAGAAAATATTAGTTAAATAAAAGACATTTACCAAATAATTTCAATACATATTATACTTTATAGTGAGAATTTAAAAGTATCCCTGACTAAGAAAAAAAATAGAGATATGAGTTAGGTATTGAAAAAAAATACTTTTCTTTGTTTTTACTTGTAGATATTATTATTTATATGAACTCACTAGAGAATCTAAAACCCTTACAGGTCAAAAGTGAATATAATGAGGTTGCTGGGTTTATATACATATGTATGGGTGATTGTCTGTGAATAATTTTTAAGATTAATTCAAAATAATAATTAAAACAATGTAAATTTGATCACATATGACATTTGTCTAATTGTGCCTAACAAAAGAACTTTTGATATCCAACAAAATACCTCCATGAAGACAATCCAACGATGACTACATTCATAGATAAGAACATTCCATATTGTAAATCTACTTGCTAATTAAAATTTGGGGCTTTTGCAATTAGTATCCTAATATTGAATTAACTTGCTTATATGCAAGAGGCCAGAGACAAGAATAACTATGAAATTATGAAGAAAAAGTGTGAAGACCTAAATTAAGATAGATTTTTAAAGGTTATATATATATATAGTAATATATATATAATAGTAATATATACATAACTATATATAACTATATATTATATACATATATAACTATACATTATATATATAACTATATTATATATATATATATAACTATATATATTATATGTATAGTGTGTGTATGTGTGTGTGTGTGTGTGTGTGTGTGTTTATATATATATATATACAGTAACTCCAGACACAAAATCATGAATATAGGGTATGTTAATGAATTGATAAATAGTAACAATATCTTGAAACTCTAATATATATGAATCTGAAAACCAATTTTAGTAGAAAGAAAATATGTTTATTGGTTCATTTGTTTAGCTATGCAATGCTTGGGGAATTTTCCCGTTGATTCTATAAAATTGATGGCACATGTCAATAGGTCACCTAATGTCTTGTGGTGCGTCATGCAGGCACTCTCATTCACTCTCCCCTCAATAATAAGTCAGAATATATCAGTTATAACCATCAATGTTAATAGCCTCAATTCACCAATCAAGAGAAATAGACTGGCAGAATGGATTAAGAAGCAAAATGCAACACTATGTTGTATACAAGAAACACACCTAGTGCCAAAGAAAGCCCATAGACTGAAACTGAAAGGATGGAAAACAATTCTCCATGCATCAGGAGCCTAGAAAAAAAAAAGGGGTAGAAATCTTATTTACAGACAAAGTAAATTTAAAACCAATACTCATTAAGAGAGAGAAAGAAGGCCACTAAATCCTTGTAAAGGGAAATATTCAAGAGGAAGAGATGACAATCATAAACATATATGCACCAAATATAAATGCCCCCAACTATATAAAACAGATATTAAGTAACATGAAAAACCAAATCAGCACTAATACAATTTTAGTGGGGGCTTTAAATACCCCACTATCACAAATTGACAGATCATCTAGGCAGAAAATCAACAATGAAATAATAGAACTGAACCAAGCTCTGGAACACATGGACTTAATAGATGTCTACGGAGTATTCCATCCCAAAAAATCAGCATATACATTCTTTTCAGCTGCACATGGATCATTCTCCAAGATAGACCACATATTGGCTCACAGAACAGGTCTGAATAAATGCAAAGAGCTGGGACTAGAGGTTCCATTTGACCCAGCCATCCCTCTGATGACTATCTTTCCAAAAGAACTAAAAGAATCATATCACAGTGATGTGTGTGCACCCATGTTTATAGGGGCACAGTTTGTAATAGCTAAAACTTGGAAACAGCCCATTTGCCCATCAGTTGGAAAATGGATAAAGATGTGGCTTTTCTATAAAATGGAATATTACTCAGCCATGAAGAATGAGAAAATAGATTCATTCTTAGGAAAATGAATACATATTGAAGATATACTCCTAAGTGAAATAAATAAGTCACACATGTGTAAATACCAAATAGTTTTTCTGGTGTGAATGAACTGCAATAATACATAAGATCCTAATAAGGTTACTGACATTGTGAAATGGGAAGAAAGGGTCTAAAGGTGTAGGGAAGGTGGGATGGGTAGGGGAAAGCAAATAAGGGAAAAAAAATTGTGAGATAATTAAAAGATGGAAATAAAGTGTTTGTTGATGGGGAGGGGAGGATGGGTGAAGGGAGGGCAGGAACAAGGGGAAAAAATGAGAACCAAGACCTGTCATGTAGAGGTAAAAGATCCAAACAATGAATATAACTCTACTGTATCCCTAAAATGTACCAATAAACTCAATTAAAGCTGAAAATAAATCTTGAAAGTTATGATAAATAAAGGGACTATTCAAAATTTGATGAAGCCCATTATAACTCATCAAGTAAATAAGTACTTACTTTTTCTTTAGACAGTAGAATGTTTATCTTTGAGAAGGAAATCTGTGATGAATCAAATTGAAGAACCAACAGTTGTACATACATTAAAAAAGAGAACTGAATAGAAATGAAAGAAAATGAGTGATATGAGAAGAAAACAGTAGGATAAAATAATATTACATAAGAGGGAAGAACCTCAAATGTATATAATAAAAAGAAATCATATGCACAATATATACAACTTAAAAAGACTTCTAAAAGCGAATTAAAATAATGAATAGTAAAAATTTCAACAATACATTATTTTTATAATTTAATTCATGTGGTCAAAGAATACATTCTATAAAATTCCATTTATTAGAAATTTAATTGAGACACTTAGTAAAACAATTTATAATTGATCTTTACAAGACAGATGTACCATACACACATTATAAGAATATTTAGACTTAGGGTCCATATTAGAAAAATAAAAAAACATGCCTCACATAAAAGTCTTTGTAGAAATGTTCATAATAACATTACTTATGAGAGCCAAAAGGTGGAAACAACTCAAAATTAGATTGGTTGATGAACAGATGAATAAAAGGTGGCATACCTAAACAATGAGACATTATTGCACAATAAAAATGAATGAAGTACTGAACATGCTATAGTAGAAATAAACCTTATAAGACCTTTGCTATGTGAAAGAATTCAATGGCCAAAGGTCACAAATAAGTCTGTTTATATGAAATGTTCAGAACTTTCAATCTATAGAATGCAGAATTATGATTGTCTAGAATTCAGTCCAGATGAAAATGAGGAAAAAAAGATTGAAAATTGTTGTTTCCTTTGTGGGATGACAATAATGTTCTAAAATGAAACTATGGTGAAATTTGCACATAAAAATATATTTGAAAATTCACACAAAATTGAACTGTATGCATCAAATGAATGAGTTATGATAAGAAAATTATATCTGAATAAAAATATAAAAGAAAAAAGTCCATTCAAGGTATTTGATATTTTACTCAAAATTATGTATGTTTTATAGGTTTTTTTTTCTTTTTAGTATGAGTTACTTAGAAAGTAATGTTAATGTCTTTGTATTTTCAAATGTGTATAGTTCTTTCCACTTAGTTTATATTTCACATATTTTGGAGATTTTAAATGAATTTGAGGATAGCACAATTATATGGTTAAATACAGCTTTAAAGAATGCTTATGTACACAAATCTTTAATAAAATGAGGCAAAAGTTCCACTATATTTATTACATGAATAGTCTTAATATATATTCACATTATAAGGATATATTAAAATACAAAAATGCAAAAAGATTTTACTAGAGTGGGATAATATATGATTTTTAATTTATATATGTATTTTGTTCATTTAGAAAAATAGGAATGTTTTAATTACATTTTTAGTGAAGAATTACAGATTTTCCAAAGTCTAAATTGTTTTATTAAGGAAATGTTTGCCTTGAGTAGAAATAAAATGAGTAAACCTATGTTTAAAGACAAATTCATTGTTAATTCACTGATATCTGTTTGAGTTCAAATAATCCAACAATAGTAATGTTTCTTTGAAAATTTTATCTACTACATAGATTAGTAATCAAACCTCTAAATTAAGCACAAATAGGTTTTCAAAGTCTTTTACCTTCCTGCACATTATCACCACTACAATACTTTCAAGTTTTCTTGATATATACTTTAAATCCAAAGTATATTGCCATTCTGAGGATAAGAATATCAATTTTTATAATGTAAAATACTGGCCTTAACTCTGCAGTAGTATCTTCTATAAATTTAGCTGTGAACATTAACCTATTATTATAGGTAGCTTGAATAAGTATCTCTAAAAAGTGTAATTACTGCCATGTTTTTCATACATAGACAATTCCAATATATTTTAACATTAAAATTACATCCAACAAAATAATGATTTGCTTCATAAAATTCAGTTTGAGAATAATTGTAATATTAGCAATTATTAATAAAATCGTCAATTTTATAACAACATATATAAGAACTTTGAGCATTCAAAATATGTTGATCATTTAGGATTTTGATCACATTAATTTTTTTCTGAAATTCGTTTTTCTTTCGATTTGTTTGAAAACAAGTAAGTGTAAAGATAATAAGGTAACTGTATGAATGAAAATGGATTATTGTTTATAATTTATTAAATATTGAAAATTTCAGGTGAAGACTTAAATTCTACTATAGTACTAAAAAAATTATTTGAATGAACAGATGAAACAATAGTGACCGTGGAAAAACACCGGTCCTCTGAGACATAAAAGTGTTGGTTAAAAAAAACTTATGTAAAGTAAATAAGCCAGTCTGGGTAGTGGATGTTAAAAAGGTTTTTAACATGAACATAAACAGCAAAAGGGAAAATCCATTTATTAACATTATTAATATTCATTTTGTAAATTGCATCCTTCATTAATAGAAATAAAAAGAATCAAAATGTACACTCATCAAATGTAATATTTTTCTAAATGTAATACATTATTGATAAATTATATATCACGTTCTGAATAAAAATGAAACCATTTTAAATGTTGAACTAAAGATAATAGAATTAAATTATTATGAAAATCTGTCTCTCAGAGTAGAGCAGTGAATAACAACATAATTGCAAATATCGGGCTCAATTGTAGATAATTTTTCTATACTAATATTGAAAATATTAAGAAATAGTGTGTACATTTAAATTTCAACTGCAAAATATATCTCTAATTGGATATTTAGAAAGATTAATATATAAAGATGCAAATAATTAAATAGATTAACCCATTAATGTCAAGATTGAAACTTCTTAAATTTTTGCAGGAAATTCATATACATTACCAAGAAAAATTCAAGGAACAACACTTTTAAGAAAACAAATTTCATTATGTTCCATTGTTATGGGCATTCCAAAAATGGAGCATTAGTCATTGAATGATTAATAGATAAGTAGATGGTGAAACAAAAGAAAAGAGAAAATTGACAGCCTAACATTATTCCAGAATATATTATGTCATGGTCACTGAGTTATCAACAATTTTTAAAATGTTCTTTAGTGGTAAATTCCTTTTTTATGATTTTGAATTTGTACGTATTTGTAGTACATGCAGTCTACAATCATCTTGGGTGCGGGTACATGTACATTACACAGCTGTATTCTTTCTTTTAAATCTCCTTCCCTGTCCCTCCCACATCCTTCCCTCCTCCTCTAAATGCCCTTTCCCCATTTGCATTATTGTTGATATTATTAGTCTTACCTTATGTTCATGACATATAATGTTAATATTCATTTAAGTTATTAGGTTCCTGTATATTACCTATCTTTAAAAATTCTTTTATTAGTATATGTCTTCAGTACATGCAGTTGACAATCCTCTTGGGGAGTAGGTATATGTACATAATACAGCTTTTTTATTTTTAAATCCTCTTTCTTTTCCCCTCTTCCCTCTTCCTTTAATTTTGCCTTTCCCAATTTTCATTCTTGTTGATATTATTAATCTTAGTTCATATTTTTGGCATATAATGCTTACATTCCTTGAGATTATTATGGACCTAGATATGGTATATATTTATTCTATTAATTTCCCTTTACTACTTCCTCTTACTCTCTCTTCTCACATTCTCTTGGACCCTATCCCATTTGTGAGAGATCTGTTCCTGTGTTACTTTCTATCCATCTTTCATTTTGTTCATTGTACTTTGCCTCAAATGAGATTCTATATGATATTTAAACTTGTGTGTCTGCTTTTTATTCTCAAAATTATATTTTCCAGGCTCATCCATTTTCTTGCAAGCATAGCAAATGTATTCTTCTTTATAGCCCAATAGTATCCAATTATGTATAGATGCCATCTTTTTTCTTCTCTCTTTGAGTCTATTGGTACATTTTAGGTGTACATTATGGTTACATTCATCATTGGGACATTGTACCTTTACATGACAGGGCTTGGTTTTCATTTTTTCCCCTTGTCCCTGCCCTCCATTCACCTCCTCCTCCCTTCTCTATTTACACACTTTATTTCTGTTTTTTAAATTTCTTATATTTTTCCCTTATTACATTTCCCCTACTCTTCCCAATTCCCCTGCACCTTTAGCCCTTTTCTTCCTATTTCACATTGTCAATTATATTATTAGGATCTTATGTACCATTATAGTTTTTCACACCAGGGAAACTATTCTGTATTTATACATGTGTGACTTAGTTATTTCACTTAGGATTATATCCTCACTATGTATCCATTTACCTATGAATGATTATAATTTCTCATTCTTTATGGCTAAGTATATTCCATTTTATAGAAAAATCATATCTTTATGCAGTCTCCAACTGATGGGCAAATGGGTTGTTTCCAAGTTTTAGCTATTACAAACTGTGCCACTATAAACACAAGTGTACATGTATCACTGTGATACAATTCTTTTAATTCTTTTGGAAAGACACCTAGCAGAGGGATGACTGGGTCAAATGGAACCTCTAATCCCAGCTCTTTGAGGTATCTCCATATTGATTTACATAGTGGTTACACCAGTCTGCACTCCCACCAACAGTGGAGAAGGGTTCCTTTCTCCCCACAACCCCACCAACATTTGTTGTTGGTTGATTTCTTGATAGCAGCCATTCTTTGTGGGGTGAGATGGAATCCCAGTGTTGTTTTTATCTGCATCTCTTGAATGACCAGTGATGTGGAGAATTTTTTCATGTATTTACTTGTTGCTTTCACTTCTTTGCCTGAGAAATGTCTGTTTATTTAAGATGCCCATTTTTGAATTGGGTCTTTATATTTTTGGGGGGTGGCCGATATTTTGAGTTCTTTATTGGATAATAGTCCTTTGTCTGAGGAGCAGCTCGTAAAAAATTTTCCCACATTGTAGGTTGTCTCAGTTCTGTTGATGGTTTCTTTTGCAGTGCAGAAGCTTTTTAATAAGATGATACCCCAGTTGTTGATCTTTGTGCTATTTCCCATGATACTGAGGATTTGTTCATAAAGTCTTTTCCTATGCCAATATATTCAAGAGTTCTGCCTAACTTATCTTCCAGGAAATTTAGTGCCTTTTTAAAAATTATTTAAATCTTTAATCCACTTGGATTTTAGTTTAATGCATGGTAAAAGATAATGGTCTAGTTTTAATCTTTGGCAGGTTGAAATCCAGTTTTTCCAGCACCATTTATGAAAGAGAGTATCTTTCCTCCACTGAGGATGTTTGGCTCCTTTGTCAAAGATGAGGTAGTTGTGTACATCTGGACTTGTTTTTGTATCTTCCAATCTATTCCACTGATCCTCAGATCTGTTTCTTTTCCAGTATCATGCTGTTTTTATCTCAGTGGCTTTGTAGTATAGTTTCAAATTGGGACTTGTTATACCCACTGCCATGCCTCTCTTGCCTAGAATGGCTTTTGCTATTCTAGGTCTCTTATGGTTCCAAATGAATTTTTGGATTATTTTTTCTGGTTCTGTGAAATATACTGTTGGAATTTCAATCAGATGTCATCTTTTCTTTATACGACCATTTGTTGATGGATATACAGGCTGCTTTCTGGATTTAGCCATTATGAATTGTGGCACAGTAAACATTGGTATGTATGTATTGCTGTAGTATGATGACTTAAGCTGTTTGGGGGAAGACATCTAGAAAGAGGACAGCTGAGTCATATAGAACAGTGATTTCACTAGTTTACACTCCCACTAATGATGTAGGAGGTTTCCTTTTCACTCATCCATGCTAGCATTTGTTTTTTGATTTCTTGATGATGGTTATTATTTCTGATATAAAATGGAATCTTAGTATTATTTTAATTTGCATTTTTCTAATAGCCAGAAATGTTGAATTTTTTTTGGTATTTGTTGGCCATATGTACTTCTTCTTCTTCTTCTTCTTCTTCTTCTTCTTCTTCTTCTTCTTCTTCTTCTTCTTCTTCTTCTTCTTCTTCTTTTTTACAAATGTCTGTTCATCTCACTTGTACATTACTTGATTTGGTCTTATATTTTTAATGGTATAACTTTTTTGTGTTCTCTATATGTGTATTCTAGACATTTGTGCTCTCTCTTATAATTAAGTGGAAAATTATTTTCCTCTTCTGTAGGTTGTCTCTTCACTCTAATCAATTCCTTTGCTGTGCAGAAGCCTTGCCATTTGATGTAATCCTATTTATTGATTCTTGCTCTTATTTCTTGTGCATTTTCAAACATCTATGCTTTCAAGTGTTTTACCTATCTTATTTTAAAATAGATTCAAGGTTTTGTTTTTAATGTCTAGATCTTTGATCTATTTTGATTTTAGTCTAGTATATGGTGAGAAATTCTGGGTCAATCTTCAGCAAATGGATATGTAATTTCCTAGCAACCCTTCTTTCATAGGATGTTTTACCAGGTATGCTTTTGACCCCTTTGTCAGAGGTCAAATAGTTGAATATGTCTGGGGATGTTTCTGTATCCTATATTCTGTTTCACTGATCCACATGTCTGTCTTTGTTCCAGGGCCATGGAATTTTTACTATTGTTGCTTTGTAGTATAGCTTGATGTCAGGTAATGTGATGTCTCTCACTTTTCTCTTGTTGCCCAAGATTGCTTTTGTTATTCCGAGGCTCTTCTGGTTTCATATGATTTTTAAGATTGTTTTCTCTTGGTCCATGAAGCATACTGTTTGTATTTTGAATTGGACTGCATCAAATCTGCATAATAGTTTTTGGAGTATGGCCATTTTGACAATATTGGTTCCAGGAGCAGGGGGCAGCTTTCCCTTTTCTGATATTTGCTTCAATCTTCTTTTTTAGAACACTGTAGTTTTCTTTGTAGAGGTCTTTGCTTTCCTCGGTTAAGGTAATTCACAGCTATTCCTCTTGATGCAACTGTGAACAGTTTCATTTTTCACAATTTCCTTCTCATAGAGTTCCTTATTGGTGAACACAAATGCAATTGATTTTTGTATGTTGATTTTGCAGAAACAGCTATATGTATTGCTCTCTTAACTTTCACCTAGGAAATTCCTTATGTTTACATTTGTCTTTACATCCCTTGCTCTACTGTATCATCAATAAATACTGACAAGTCTTGAGATTGTGGCCTTACCCAGGAAGAGCTAAGATTCAGTCCTGACCCCCCATAATACATATAATTCTTTGCTCTTTCTCTTTGTGTATTTTCTTGCATCTTCTGCTGTACCCTCAGTCAGGTGTTTGGGGATCCCCCATCTTAAACAGAGATAGATAAATAATTCACTTGTGAAGCTAAAACACCAAATTTGAATGTAGAATGTGGATTACTAGTAGCTGAGGACACTCAGCTGGGTGACATTTGATAGTGATGAGTAAAAAACAGATAGATGCAAGGAATTCTAGCATTCTACATCAGAGTGGGATTACCAGTAAATTACTGTAAATTTTATGAGTAACTAGAAAAGAGAAGTTTGAAGTCTCAAATACAAGGCAATGATAATGAGATAAAAGCATTTATTACCTTGACTTGATCAGTCTATACTGTATATATGTATAGAAATACATTTTATCCAATAAATACCTAATTATTTTGTTAATTGAAAATGTAAAGGAAAAATATTTGAGGTGAAAATCCCAACTATCATGATTGATCATTATATTATAGGCAGCTACATTCAATAAAAATTAATATTCAGCAACTATGTTAAATATAAATTAATATATAGTCAGAGAGACACTGCTTAGAGTTGCATTTGAAAAAGGCAGGGCCACAAGATAAAGATTCAATAGCCAGGCCTACATGCCTCCCTAAAAGATACAAAATAACTTGACATTATAGTATAATTAACACCACCTGGTCTGAAAACTCCAGCCAAGCATCAGTCATCCAGGTGGGTTGTCAGCAGGCATTTTACATAATTTTAGGGAAAAATAATTTCACAATTAAATTATGATTAGGCCTAGGATTCTCGCCTACAGGCCAGCTATCACATGCCAATATATAACTCCATTTTTGCTTCCACTCACAGCTGAGTCCTCAGTAGTCAAGAGCTGAAGACATCAGCTGAAGACATTCTGGTTCCTTGAGAACCAAGTAGTAAAACAAAGGTTTCACCTGGGGAGGAACAAATTCTTTACCAGTTTAACTCATCCCACAAAATGTTTTAAGAACATCTTTGCTTCCTCTTACCACCTAGTCAACATAAACTTTCCATTGACCTAAGATCCTTATCAGTATAAGGTCCTCATGGTACTAGGAGTATTGCCACCCTCTGAGACATCTGATACTTCCTCTAATTATATGATCCTTGTAATTTTAGGATTATCACCACCCTCTGAATAATCCGCTCATTCTTCTGAACCCAATAAATAGTGGGAAGCCCAAGGTGCATTCATCTTTGCTGCCCAGAGCAGCATTGATCAGGCTAGAACCCAGCTTCTTTTCTGTCTGGTTCCATCTTTGTTCTTACTTTGCCTGTGCTGTCATGGCTCATAGAACACCAGGACTGACTATAGAGGGTTCTGATGGCATCCTCTTTCCCTGTTCCCTATGATGGGTGACCAGACCATCCAGAACTATTCCTTCCCCAAAATGCCCTTGCTATGTGACTTACTTCCCTATTAGGTCAATATTAACTGAGCAGCTATACTTGTAATCCTATGGGTTATAATTTGATTCACATAGTACACACATTGTGAGTTTGCTATGTAAATTACCCCTGAAAAAGGGCCTTGATGGTAACCCATTTTCAGAACTCCTTCTGTCTCTGAAGAGCTATTTCTCAATAAGCCTTTCCTACTCTAATTCTCCATTGTTCCTTAAAATTCATTCTTTGATTTTTGGAGACACAATCTTGGCACATATATCATCTAACAGGTTGGGAGTTGTATTTCTCCTATAACAATTATATATCATATACACGTATCAATGTATCAAATTATATTCTATAAATATGTACAATGTAAATGACAATTTACAAAAATGAACTTAACACAATTAAGCCACAATATATCATGGCTTATCAAGACAGTGCATCCTAATCATTTTTTCATCTCATGATCTTATGGCTGACTGGAAACTATGGTTCACTGCTGTTTCTCAGTATAACAGTAGAGTATAGTATTGAATATCAGTAGCCTGAGAAAAGATCAAATTCCAAATTTGTATTTGATCCTCTGAATAAATGTAGCTTTTATATCATAAAGCTGAGAGATTTTAAATCAAATCATCACAAACCAGGGGCGTTCTGTTGACTAATTTTAAAAAAGTAGAAAACAATCTCATTTTAGTTTTAAAAATTATCAAGAATGTACACTGGCAAATTAGGAATTAATAAGGAATTACACTGGCAATCATTCCTAAAAGTGTAATATGTTCATATTATTTTTAAAATTTTTGTTTTCTGTATTTTTTTCTAATTTTCTACAGTCACATAGTCTGATTATATAATAAAAATACATTGAAGCAGAAATGTAGCACAAGTTTCTATGAGAAAAGAAAATGCTGGAGTTTTGTTTTCTAATTTTCACTGGTATCTTTATTTTTTCTATTTTTGGAGAAAATTATGACACAAGCACTTTTCTACTTAGACCAAAATTACTAAGTGTGAAGGAATTTAAAAGCTGCACTCATATAACCTCCCTAAAAGAAGCAATTTAAAAAAGTAATTTGCCTACTTAACAACAATTTATAACATATTCCCTAAAAGAAGATACAAAAGTGTCTGAGAATCATTAAGCTAATATATTTAAATTGTTGTCTAAATAAAAATCTTGGTAGTGAAATTAAACAACAATGTAAAAATCAATAGAGAGGATATGTTCCTCTGTTTGTTTGATTGTTTATTGGTACCAGGGATCAAACTCAGAACTTTGTGCTTGTGAGGCAGACAGCAGAATCACTGAGCAAAATCCCTGGCCCAATAGAGAGTATATGTAAGATATTATATACCTATTTTAGGAATTTAAAATTTTAGGTCAATATAAATTGAAATGTGTCTTTAAGGATGGAATAAAAAGTGTGTTAAATTCATCATTTCTCAAGTGATGTAAATTGATGTATCATCTTTACAGTTGCTTTCTTTGCAAAACAAAATCTTAAATAAACCTTTATTCTATTTAGAAAAATAATTTATAAAATCAATAAAGCAAATTTTAAAGTTATTTGTGTAGGGGCAAAGGAAAAAGTTACAGATTTTGAAAAAATGTAAAGTAATATCACATTAATGATAGTCTGCTGATTTCCTTTAAAAGTGATTGTAGGAGCTAAAGTGATTGTAGGTCCAAAACCAGATAGTACAGGTCAAGGAAGATGAAAAATTTTATCAATGAGTATAATTACATCTTTCAAAAATTTAACATAGGTGTGCACTAAGCATCTTTGAGCAAAGCACTACATTTTCATACATATTCAATATTTTCACCAAAATATATTTAATAAGCAAGAATAGTTGAAATATAAATATTAAATTGTGATGCTAGCTCCACGTGATAGGTTAACGATACAGTGGGCTTCCATCATGGCTTCATATTTGATAAAAAGTTATTTACAAAAGTAATGCAAGATGAGAAAAAGTGATCCAGGATCACTATGGACAAAGCAATGCCTGGATGACAGAGCTGACCAAGTCATCCCAAGCTCAAAAACAGTTTTAAAGGCACAACCACAAAGGCTAAGGACTTGTGCCTGATACATGGAATCTGGAGTACGTGCCTGAATAGGAGCAGCATCTCTGTCCACTCTTGCCTTTTTATAACAAAAACTGCTAAGAGAGTGAGCCCTTCCCCTGCCCTTACCTTTCCTTCAGCTAAAGAGCAGTTCCTGGGTAATGAGTTTCAATGCTAGTGCTGCAAAGCCTGGAACTTGTCCTATATTTCAGTAGTAACCAATTGCTTAAAATAAATCTAGCTTGGGATACTTGCATAGCATGTTTAAAGCCCTAAAGCCCTAGGTTCAATCCCCAGGCCCAGCACCCCTCATAATTCTAAACCAACCATGAAGTACTTCTTTTTAAAACTCTAAATCTCACAAAACTAGAAGCAAAAAAAAAAAAAAGAAAAAAACAGCAAAGTTTGCCATGTTTGCCGTGTTTCAGAATATAGGAATCAATTAATACAAAGTTAGTTTGTCCAAATTAATCAGCACAAACATCATATAATAAATATGCTCTACTATACAATATTATTATAGGATTTAATATCAATCAAAACTCTGCCTCCATTTTTCACTTGACCCAGCATAGTTGCAACAGTGGTGTACAGAAGACAAACAGGAGCTAGATGACAAGACATATAAAAAGTGCTTCAAAATATTTCTTCAATGAAGGGAAATGTTAATACATCTGTTTTTAAAATGTTATGAAAATTATGATACTGTTTTTGGAAGCACTGTGTAACTTCTTTATATTGATATTGTTTTAGGCCAACTGTAAATAGGGTTATTTTTACTACCATAGTAGTAAATATTAGGAATAATATTAAATATTAAAATAATAAAAAAATTAGGAATAGTATTTTCTCTTGAAAATGGCATATATTTCTCAAAAAATTCTTATGTAATTTTTCTATTCCTAGAGATCTACATAATTTCATATAATATGATTTGTAAAGAGTCATATTAGTGAAAACTCAGACTTCCTTTGTAGGTAAATATTTGAAGCACAACAAAAAATACTGGAAATTCCTTAACAATTTATTTCCAATATAAATAACCCATGAAAGAAACATGTCTTTACAAAGTCAATGTAGTTAGGACAAAAAATAAATTAAAATCTCAGACACTTTAAAATATTTTTCTAAGAACATCAACATTTATTTAACCTGATAATAAATAAATGAGATATGAACATTTGCATTTAAACAATAGTAAGTAGCCTTTAATACATTACATGTGCTCATTGTATAATATATACACAATGAACATAATTACATTTGTACACAAACTAGGTACTGGATTTGAAAACCTGCTTATTGCTGTACATACCTATTCCAATGAAGTATAAGTCCAGTACTTCAAGATATCTACTTCCATTTTTTTTAAAAGGTAAGCAATAACATTTGTGTTTAAACTGACAAGTGGCAGTTACTGCTGACATTTCAATCTGAGAAAGAAACCGGAAAACAGGACATACTTCACTTAGCAGTAAAAAAATGGCACATTAAAAAAAAAAAGATTATATATATATATATATATAATTTATACAAATCAGGAGTGAAATATAGCATTGCAGAAGCCAAAATGGGAAGATGGAAAAAACAAACAAACAAAAAACAAGTGTCAGACACTTTAAAATATTGATAACAATTCTAGCTTATACGATTTTCAAGACAAATTGTAGTAATGAAATAATTTATTCTGAATAATATAGTTTTAATATGTATAAATAAGTGTTAAACTTATGGGAAATAAAATTACAAACTATTATGATGATTAGGGAAAATGTTTGGTTTGGTAATTACCAAGTCTTAAGCATGACTGTAATGTATTATTTATTTATTAGTGAAAATCTTATTACTCCTTATTCTAAAAACAAATCATTACAGATTTTCTTAAACATAAATGACTTTTAAAATTTAGTGGCATTCCCTTTTAAAATGTATTTTTACATTCTTTCACTGTTAAATTATGATTAAAATCTTGTATGTTGCAATATATTAATTATTACCTGAATTGTTCTTACAACTGGAAACCACCATTCAAATTCCTTTATGATTTTACAGGATTGTGTCAGTGTCCTTTTTTTTTTTTTTTGGTACCGTAGATTGAACTCAGGACTTTGCACTTGAAAGGCAGGTGGCAGAACCACTGAGCTAAATCCCCAGTTCAGTGTCCTCTCTTGTCTACTTTTCTAGATTATTCTTCTTGAATATGTGTCACATAAATGGTGATATTCTGGCTTAAATGCCCAAAGTGTTCATTTTTATCACTTCTGCCCTTATTCAGGTGCAGCTTGTAAATTCTGACAGCAATACTGATTGTGTCTTCATTTTGAAAAAAAAAAGGTTTGTTAAGCATCCACCTTAAAAGCAGTTCAACAGCTTAGCTATTTTGATGTTTCTGGAGATTTCATGTACCTTTTTATTTATTAATGGATGGTTTTCATGTTCTGAATTACTTTTATGTTTGAAATATTTGAAAAGATTTTTCATATTCCCCATTGCCATCTGTCAGCATTTTTTTTTCTTGACTCCATTCATTATTATAGTTTTCACTAATAGACTCAACCTCATTCTTAGGAACCCATTCACTTATTAAAATTTAGAGCTGGGGTGTTTTACTTTGTGATTTTGCAAGCTTCTAAAATTACATCCAAAGTTACAGATTTAAACAATGCATGATTGATGAAAGGAATGAGTGAAGGATGTAACAAAAGTTTACTAAAACTTTATTACACAAATAAATTATACATAGTAGAAATTTGGAATATTCAGTGTGTCTTCAGATATGCTCATTACTCCTGTATTTTAATCTTATGGATTTCACTTGTTGCTCTTGTGTAAATAAATTAGTGTTGTGTATATTTCTCACAACTCAATAAACATGTTTATGCTCTTGGAAGGTAATACTTCTTTATTCTAATTATCAATGTGTAAAGCTAATATTTCATATTTTAATACAAGTTTATCAGGGCACAAACTAAGCTGCTAACTAAATGTTATTCTCTCATTTAGTAGGATTCTGCTTATGCTATTAAGCAAATCACTTCTTATATTTGTACTCCCTCTACTCTGACATGTGCACAATTCTTGCCTAACAGAATTCAGTTCTAATGCCACTTTACTCACAAATATTCTAATATAATGCAATCAAGAAAAATTTCCATTTGTTCCCATAGTATATGTTCCCTTGATTTTTATGCATTATAGTCTACTTCTTACTAATATGTTATATATAGTTTCATGTCATGATTGCATATAATTTCTTGTGCTACGATTCACCAATGTTTGTTGCCCTCAGCGGAGTTAGCACACTTTCTAAAATACAGTGAATGATCAATAATTTCTAAAGCATAGTGGGTTTTGCAGTGTCTCAAGTGAAATTGTGCAATTCCTGCATATTAAAGGTTTCCACTCCTTTAGAAATACCCAAGAAAATTATTACCTATGCTACACTATAGTTTCAAAATATTGGGATTCATAAATATATTTGAAGAACTATTTTCATAATGCTGCATACTTTCTGATGTGAAAAGATGCATAATTAGTACTTCCAAAGCTCACAATTTCAGACAATTTTGGGGAGCTGCTATAGCCATCTTGGAAAAGAATAAAGGAAATTGCAACATTCTGGTTAAATTAGACTGCAGGAGTTGCATTCTCTAAGGTGGCCTCATTTGTTGTCAAATTAGAGCCCTTATCTGTTTGAAATCAAGACTGCTTTACTAGACATGTGGGATCACAGCAATATATAACTTAATATGTTGTCAGTCAAATATCTCATTAATGAGAATTGTTAGATTGTTAGATTTATGAAAATGAATGTGGTTTTGACAGCTGAGCTGTTCTTTCAAGCAATTTATTTATTTTTGCTACTTCATTTTGTTATAAATAAGAAAATCCCAAGTTAAATGATTCAAAGAATCATATCCCAATTCCCTGAACTTTGTTTCCTATTATCATTGCACATTTGTAATTATAGCAATCAATATTCCATATAAAGAAATTTAACATTGCAATTCCTTCATTCTCAGTTATTCCATTTTTACTCTTTAGAAGTAGGCAAGGGGGAAGAAAGGAAAAGAAGGAGAAGGAAATGTAAGAGAAGTGAGACACCACCCCAACTCTGGCATTTTAAAGCTTCCACAGAGGAGAAAATTGACATTTACTCATCAGCACCTAGCAGTGTGTGTGGAAAATCCCATAACCACCTTATCTAATTTAGTCTTCCAATGTTCCAGATGTAGATCTTTTCATTATGTTATATATTATAAGAATAAGAGATTCTGTGAAGTTTAATAAATCATTCAATAATTTTAACATGGACATTGTAGAAGAATCATGCTTCAAACTTAACCAAACTCCTTCTTTGCTTAAAAAAAAATCATAAAAAGAGAAAGGCTCAGGACAAATGCCAAGCAATTCTTCTGGATTACTACTGCTTATCTCTATTGTAAAGATGATAATATAGAGGCTGAAAGAGGTTAGGATGTTTCATCAGGCTATACTTACATTAGGGATAGGAGGCAGAATTCAAATTCAAGCCAAACTAAATCTAGTAACTGTGGAGCTATCCACTGCACAGTAACATTTCTTCACTTCAATGAAAAAAATGTATGTTCAAAAATAATAAATTTAACAATAATGTAATTATCTACAATAAAGTAATATTTCAAACAAAATTGTATGTAAAAGATTTATCACCTACCAAACTTATACATTTTAATTAAAAATGATGGGGTTGAGGACTTAGCTCAGTGGTTATACCACCTGCCTTGCAAGTACAAGGTCCTGAATGCAATTCCCTGGTACCAAAAGGGGGGGGCTTTAGCTCAATGGTTCTACCACCTGCTTTGCAAGCACAAGGACCCAAGTTCAATCCCCAGTACCCAAAACCCTGGGTATGGATATTTAGATAAACTACTGAGTATTGGTAAATGTTTGGGGAAAGGCCTTCTTATATATTTATTGGATCTGTAAATTTGTATAATATTTCTGAGAAAAAAATTGGCAATGAGCATAATAATATTTCCACATAGATATAAATATACGTGGGGATTTGCCATAAAATAAAGGAATCCAAAAATGGTTTTCTGCAGAGGTAGGATGGGAAAGAAAAGAACTCGATGTTTTGAAATCAAAAGGGGAAAAACATATAATTCAATAATTAGTTGTGAGGAATATAGTAATAAATCAGGAGCCCTGTCTCACTGCTTAGAAATGCCTTCATCTTGCAATGATTATTAATCATTCACAGCTCTTGGCAATCAGCAGTGTGGACCAGAGCAGCACAGCCTCAGGTAGATCTAGCCAGAGCCCTGCCCCAACCCCAGACACTTGGGCACACAGGCCCAAGGGAAAGGACCACATGGAAAGAAGATGTGCAGACACACAAGCAACAGTTAGAGGATGGCACTGATATCACTGGTAAATGCAAGAAGACCCTAGCCAGAAGCCTGCTCAGACACCAGGGACTGGGGTGCACAGCCCCCAGCCAAAGCCCTTCCCAAACAACAGCTCTATAGAGGGCAGGCCCTAGTCAGAGGCAAGCCCAGATACAATCCCAATGTGCACAGGCCCCAGCCAGAAGCCTGCCTGAACAATAGGTCAGCTAAGGGATCCGGAAAGCAACCATTCTGAACCCAGGATTTGGTGCACTGGAGAGCAGTCACTCAGTGGCTTGCTGAGAATTCAGGACCACTGGATGATAAAAAGTTGTGGCCACATAGGTGCAGCAGGCTGCATTCGGTGAAATGAGAAGACATGTAAACAAGTAAAAAAGTCTCAAAATCAGAATTCCAGATCACCTAAGGAAACAAAAGGTCAATGAAGTGCAACAATCTGATATTCAACCACTTGGACTCCCTGAACTGGCAATGAAAGAGGATCTGGAATAAATGAAATTAGAAGTAATTTCTCAGTTAACAACAGAGATTGTGTCTCTAGTGAAAGACGTGATTAATAACTCTGGAGCAGACACAGATGAAAACAGAGAGGAGCTGAGGTACATGATGAAATCAGCATAGGAAACAAATGGAATTCATAAAATAGATGCAACAGATAGTTAGGATATTAAAAATCCTATTGATAGTTTACTCAGCAGAATTAGACAAAGTGACAACAGAATATCAGATATAGAAGACAGGATTGCTGTTAGTGATCAGGAAAAGAAAAAAATTCTTAAAAATAGTAAGGGATTACAAGAAATCAATCCAGCAGCTGCTAGACAATGCAAAGAATAACATAAGACAGATTGGAGTCAATGAAGAAACAGGAGCGTGCAGATGACGTTAGAAAAAATGTTCACAGAAGTAGTGGCAGAAAAATTCCCAAATAGGAAAAAGAACTTCACATACAGATAAATGAAGCATGTAAGACTCCAACTAGCCAAAATCAAAATAAATCTACACACAGGAATAGAAGAGTTAAGATTTCAGAAATCCAAAAGAAAATTCTACACTCAGTCAAAGAAAAGAAACAAATCACATACAAAGGAAGCCCATCAGAATCACAGCAGACTTCTCAACACAAATCTACAAGGCAAGAAGAGCATGGAGTGATGTATTTCAAACCCTAACAGAAAACAACCATCAATCCACATTGATATACCCCGCAAAACTGTCTTTCAAAATTGATGGAGAAATAAGATAACTTCATGACAAAGAGCACCTTAGGAACTTCATGAACATCAAACCAGCACTCCAAAAAATCTTAAACAATATCCTAGGAAAAGACAATGAGGATCACAACCCCAGAAAGACCAGCAGAGTGAATCCATCAGGCCCCACAAGAAATTAAATGCAAAGGGGGAAAAACCAACAAAAAGAAAAAGTCATAACAAGGATAAGTCAATATGTATCAGTTATAACAATCAATTTTTATGGTCTCAATTCACCAAAAGAAATAGACAGAACTGAGGATTTAGCTCAGTGGTTCTGCTGCCTGCCTTGCAAGTGGAGGTCCTGAGTTTGATCCCCGGTACAAAAAAGAAAAGAAAAGAAAAGAAAAAGGCAGAATGGGTCAAGAAGTGAGATCCAACAATATGTTGCATACAAGAAAAATGCTTAATTAAAAAAGAAACTCATAGACTGGAATTTAAATGGTAAAAAACAACACTCCATGTGATAGGAACCGCCCCCAGAAAAGGAGTAGCTATTCTCTTTGCAGATCAGGTGGATTTCAAACCAACACTGATTAAGATAGACAAAGAAGGACAATACACCCTTGTAAAAGGAACACTCCAAGAGGAAGACATGACAATCCTAAATATATATGCACCAAACACTAGTGCCCCCAACTACATAAAACAAATACTATCAAGCATGGAAAGTCAAATAAGCACTAACGCAATAGTAGTGGGGGAACCTCAATACCCCACTGTCACAAATAGATCCACTAGACAGAATATAAACAATGAAATACTACAACTCAATTAAATTCTTGAACAAATGAACTTAACAGATGTTTACAGAGTGTTCTACCCCACAAAATCCAAATACACATTATTTTCAGCTGCACACAGATCATTTTCCAAAATAGACCGCCTACTTGCTCATTGAACATGTTTAAGTAAGTGCAAAGGAATTGAAGTTATCCCCTGTGTATTATCAGACCACAGTGTGATGACTTTGGAGATCAATAGCAAAAGAAACTTCAAGATATTTACAAACACATGCAAATTGAACAACATACTTCTGAATAACCAGTGGGTCACAGAGGAAATTAAAGAAGAAATCAGACAATTTCTATAAATAAATGACAATGCCAATACAACATGCTGAAATCTATGGGACACAATGAAAGTGGTCTTACTAGGGAAATACATAGCAGTGAATACTCATATTAGGAAGGCAGAGTGACCTCAATTAAACAACCTGATGCTGTACCTCCAGCTTCTAGAACAAACAAACAAACAAAAAAAGAGCAGGATAAACACTAAGCTCATACAAGGGAGTAAATTATAAAGATCACGGCAAATATCAATGCAATGGAGACTAAGAGAATGATACAAAAAATCAATGAAGCAAAAAGTTTATTCTTTGAAAGAGTAAACAAGATTCACAAACTGTTAGCCATCCTTATAAAAAAAAATGTCCCAAATCCATGCAATTGGGAATCAAAACAGTGAAATTACAACAAACTCAGCGGAAGCCCAGAGGATCATAAATATCTACTTTGAGAATTTATATGCAAATAAAATGGAAAATACAGAAAAAATGGACATTTTCCTAGATACACATGAATTGCCAAAGTTGAATGAAGAAGACCTAAAAATTCAAAACAACCCAATAGCAATCAACAAAATTGAAAATGTAATTTAAAACTTGCCAACTAAGAAAATCTTTTTTTTTTTCCTCATTGAGTTTATTGGTACATTTTAGGTAAACAGTACAGTTACATTCATCATTGGTGTCTTGTACCTTTTCATGACAGGTCTTGGTTCTCATTTTTTCCCCATACCTCTGCCCTCCCTTCTCCCCCTCCTCCCTTCCCTATTTACAAAAACTTTATTTCCATTTTTTCATTTTCTCACATTATTTTCTTTTCGCTTATTTCCTTTCCCCTACCCTTCCCAACAAAGAAAATCTTGAGCCCTCATGGGCTCACTGCTGAATTCTACAAGACATTTAGAAAGGACCTATCACCACTATTGTTTAAACTCATGAAATTGAAAAGGAAGCAGTACTCCCAAATCCATTCCTGAAAGCAAGCATCACCTTGATCTCCAAAGCAGACAAAGACCCAACAACAACAACAACAACAAAAAGAAGTGGAGGCCAATCTCACTAGTGAAAATAAATGAAAAGATCTTTAATAAGATACTTGCAAATAGAATGCAGAAGATCATCGAGAGGATCATAAACACATGCAAGTGGAAGTCATCCCAGGGATGGTTTAAAATATACAAATCAATAAATGCAATACTCATAGAGTCAAGGACAAAAACCTTATGATCATCTCAATAGATGCAGAAAAAGTGTTCAACAAAATTCCACATGCATTCATGGTAAAAGCTCTACAAAAAATTGGAATAAATGGTCTCTACCTCAATCTGATAAAAGCCATCTATGAAAAAAACAAATACTCAAAACCTGAAATCTTTCACCCTAAAATAAGGAGCAAGACAAGAATGTCCATTACCACCACTCATGCTCAAAATAGTTCTAAAAAAATTAGCCACAGCAATTATACAAGAAAGAAATAAAAGGAATAAAAATAGGAAACAAATTAACGTCATTATCTACAGATGACACAATATATAGAAGACTCCAAGAACTCCACCAAAAGTTTTCTGGAATTAATAACCAATTCAGTAGAGCAGCTGGATATAAGATCAACAAAAGTCAATAGCTTTTCTGCACATGAACACCAGTCTTACTGAGAGAGAAATGGGGCAAATAATTCCTTTCAAAATAGCATCCAAAATATTGAAATACCTTGAATCAGCCTAATGAAATAAATCAAAGATTTATACTCTGAAAACTATAGCACTCTAAAAAAGAAATTGAAAGTGACATCAGAAAATGGAAAGACATCCCTTGCTTCTGGGTAGGAAGAATCAACATAGTGAAAATGGTCATAATACCAAAACTGCTATATAAATTCAATGCAGTCCCAATTGAAATTCCAGTAGTGTACTTCACAGAACATGAGAAAATAATCCAAAAATTAATTTGGAACAAGAGGAGACCTAGAATAGTAAAAGCAATTGTAGGCAATAAAGATAAAGTAGGGGTATCACAGTCCCCAATTTGAAACTATACTACAAAGCTACTGAGATAAAAATAGCATGGTATTAGCAAAGAAACAGACCTGAGGACCAGTGGAACAGATTAGAAGGTGTAGAAACAACTCTAGATACACTCAGCCACCTCATCTTCCACAAAGGAACCAAACATCCTCACTGGAGGAAAGAGAGTCTCTTTAATAAATGGTGCTGGAAAAACTGGGTTTCACCTTGCCAAAGATTAAAGCTAAACCTATATCTCTCACCACACACTAAACTAAAATCAAAATGGATTAAATATCTAAATATTAAAACAGAAACACTAATCCATCTGGAAGAGAGGTTAGGTAGAACTTTTGGAGACATTGGTGTAGGAAACGATTTTATAAACAAAACCTTAGTTGCGTGTGAGATAGTACAAACAATCAACAAATGGTATCTTTTCTCATTAAAAAGTTTTTTCACAGCATGAGAAACCACCAACAGTGTGAAGATACAACCCATAATGTGGGAAAAAATTTTCACCAGCTGTTCCTCAAAGGTCTACTATCTAGAATACATAAAGGTCTTGAAAAACTCAGATCTTCCAAATTTAAAGACTCAGTCAAAAAATGAGCATGTAAAATAAACAGACATTTCTCAGACACAGTAGAAATAGGAAATAAGCACTTTAAAAAAGTTCAACAACACTGGTCATTTGAGAGATGCAAATAAAAACAAAGTTGAGGTTCCACCTCACCCCAGAAAGAATTATCATGAAATTAACAAATAACAAATGCTGGTGGGGCTCTGTGGATAAAGGAACCCTCCTCCACTGCTGGTAGGACTGTAGACTGGTGCAACCGCTGTGGAAATCAGTATGGAGATACTTCAAAGAACTAGGATTGGAAGTGCCATTTGAGCAAGCTTTTCCTCTGCTGCGTATCTTCCCAAAAGAATTAAAAGTGTCATACCACAGGTATATATGTACACCATGTTCATTGCAGCACAGTTTGTAATAGCTAAAACTTGGAAATAGCCCATTTGCCCATCAGTTGGACATTGGATAAAGAAGATGTGGGTTTTTAAAAAAAGTAAAATGGAGTACTACTCAGCCATAAAGAATGAGAAACTAGAGAGATAGCTAAATGCATGCATATTAAAGGCATACTCAAGTGAAACAAATAGGATACATACGTGTAAATACTGAATAGTATTCAGTGTGAGAAACTGAAAGTGTAAATAAGGACTAAATAGTATAATAGATAATGTGAAATAGGAATAAAAGGGGAAAAGGGAAGGGGAAATGGGAGAGGTAGGGGAAAGGAAAGAAGGAATGGAATTAGTATAAGAAAATGAAAAAATTGAACAAAAGTCTGTGTAATTAGGGAGGGGTGGAGGGATTGAAGGGAAGCCAGGGGGGTGGGGGAAAAGTAAGACTCAAGATAGATTCCATAAAGGTACAGATTTCCAATGGTGAATGTCATTATATTGTATTCCTGAAATGTACCAATAATATTAAGTAAAATGCTAAAGAAAATAAATTACATATGTTATTTGTCAGTCCTATCTACTATATTTTGTAGAACCACTATGATTTCTTTTTAAAATTAAAATTAATCCATCTGAAAACAAACACATTATATTTCATGTGTTAATACTTTGTTGAACAAAAAGTAATATTACCCGTCACCACAAGTGTGCTCTTGGGGACAGCTGTCTTGCATAGGGACTGTAAAGGGCACTGTCTCACAGACTGAAGGGAGGAAAGGGACCAGCTCCTTGAGAAACCATTGCAAGAGAAAGACCCTGAGGTGGAGGCACAATGGGCAAGACTGTGGCACAATGTAGTGGTTATGAAGACAAAAGAGCAACTGAGAACCAGAAGACCTGGGCCTTCAACTTTCAGAGTATGAGATTTTAAGCAGCGGAAAGACATGATCTGGCATACTCAGAGGAATGTGTCAGACAAGTGTTGGCGCACACCTGTAATCCCAGCACTTCCGAGGCTGAGGCAGGAGGATCATAGAAAGTTCGAGGTCAGTCTGGGCTACACAGTGAGTTCAAGGCCAGCCTGAACTACACAGAAAGACCTTGTCTCAAAAAATTCTTAAAAATGATATATTTTTTTAAAAAAATGTTGCACTAGCTACTGTGTTGACAATAGACAAGTTACGGGATGTTGCAACAGTCCAAATGAGAAATGATGGTTGGTCATGATAAATGAATGATTCTGGGTATATTTTGAATGTGGAGCTACCAGAATTGGCTGACTGGTTGTGGGCTTTCTATAAGTGGGAGGAATCGAGTTTAATGCTAAAGGTTAACAGAAGAGATCCAGTATCATCAATCTTAATCTGCACAACGAAATGCATCTCATACATAAGTGCACACACACCCACTGCACAGTAGTAAAAGAACTTTATAGTAAACTAATTATAGATGTCCAATGTACACATAAAAATGTTATTCAGCACTTATGTGTCATGTAAGGTTAAAACATAAGTATTAGACATATTAAATTCTTTGATATCTGGCACTGTCAAGGTTGTGTAAAAACATGCATTGTCCTACATTATTGAGCAACCGTTTGAGGTGTGTTTTTAGAAAATGTTGGATAAATGCTTATTTTGAACATGAAGAACTCTGTGTGTGTGTGTGTGTGTGTGTGCGTGCGTGCGTGTATAAGGGATACTTCTATGTTTTAATGTTCACTGTTTGCATTTTGAGTATATCTGCATGTTAATATTTTATAGTTTGAACTAAATTTTTGAGGGCCACATTCAAACATCCTTTATGGGGCACTGAACCCAAGATCTTCTCACTGAGCTACATTACTAGCTCTTCCCTCATCCTCTTAAGTTCTGCTTTTTTTTTTTGTTTGCTTGTTTGTTTTGTTTTGTTTTGTTGTGATACTGGGGATCGAACTCTGGACCTGGCACTTGTGAGGCAGGCGGTAGAAGCACTGAGTAAATCCCCAGCCCTCATCCTCTTCTATTTATTTGACAGACAAGGCCTCACTAAGTTGCCCAGGTGTGCATTGCCACACCTGTATCATAATATTTGTTTTAATATTTATTTGCATTTAAAAAGAATAACTGCTTCATAAATTGAAACTAGGGATATAATATGAAAACATGTACTTTATGCCAGGGAGTAGAGATTCATTATCATAAAAATATGATCAGCAAGAATATAAATTTCAGGGAATAAACTGACATTTCCTGTAGAGTCTATGTACTCGTTCTCATCTGCTATTTTGGCATAGAGAGGAGTAAGTGGTACCCTAAATCTAGACCCACTCAGACAGGATTTTATGTACTGATTATAATATTCTGAAGTTGTTTGAACCTTCACCAAGATGCCTACATTTTCTCGACCCCTGTATTTTCTTAGTGCATCCTTATAGGGTTACTATAAGGTTTAATGGAATAATAAGTGCAGAGTATGCCTAGTACAGTTCCTGACACAGAGCAAATTTTCAGTAAATAGTGCTGCTCCTGTTCCAGTTGGGGTAGTCAGAAGCGTGCTTAGCCTCCAGCATTTACTGATTCCTTCATCCCAAAATTTTCTTTGGTCTGAATACTTGAAATTTCTTATAATAGAAGAGGCGAATTATTTTGAGGTAGGACAAATTAATAAAGATAGGCAGAAAGGAGACAAATTCAATTTTCTGTTCCCCTTATTAATTTAAAACTATGGGTTAGAGCCCCACTCACTGTGCATGTAAGCATAATAAGCATTTGTGGAGTGTTCGCTTAGTGCAAGATTTATTAGCCCTAAACTTAGTTACTCTCACCTCCATGCCAGACTGAGGATGCCGATAGAAGAGTAATTAAAGTGATATGATTTTCAGGGTTATTTAGTTGTCAGCTTTCATAATGCCCAGTTCCAGACCCCACTGAAGCAAAATCTCCAAACAATCAGTCATCTCAAATTTCAGGAAAAGCAGAACTTTGGAGACCAGATCACGTCTCCAGAGCTTTCATGACCAGATCCCCTCTTCTGAGCAGAGGCAATTACCTCATAATGGGAGCTGCCCATGCAAGAACATTTACCTCCTGGGCACCAAATTGCCCCTCAAGTCATAAGGATTTCCTTGAAGCTAGAAGCTTCAATGATTTATAAAACCCTGGCCCACCTCAGCTGATCTGTGAAAGCTGGCCTTGTGCTTTTGTGAGCAAATCAGTCTGGCCCCTGCCTCAGAGCATGTGCTTTCAGATGTACAAGCTGGAGTAATTTTCCCATTCTCCCCTGCTAACTCTGTTTAATAAATTTTCTTATGCCTCACACTTAACTGATTTGTCCTGAAACACTTTTGCCTTGATTAGCTTCAAGAACAACTTGGCCAGTCAAGTTGAGGTCTCCACATCCTCCTTTTCGGGGGACCTCTTCGGAAATAGCTGGCGTCAGTTTCACTTCTAAGGAAGAAACAAGGAGAGTGGCCACTTAGAGTGAAAAAAAGCATTGCAAAACAAAATATTTTATACTTTGCCCAAAGGATTGATCCATTTGACCATATTAAAATTCTCTTTTGTCTTTATTCAAAATGACTTATTCTTTTTGCATGATGAATTTTATTTACATGTTTTACAGTTTTTAGTTCTCAAATATTTATGTTACATGCTTTCCATAAAAAGTAGGTCTATGCACAATCTTGAAAATAAGGTGGAAATTATAGTAGACTTCACCAGTTTAAAAGTGGTACCTTTTTCTGTGAATGTAAATCATACTTCACATGCAATGAGAAACTATTCATACTCCTTTCTTAAATGCTATTCTCCAAGTGGTAAAATATTTAATCTCCCTAAGGAAAAAATGAAGTAAGAAAGTAAAGATGAATATATTTATGAAAATGCCTTTTCCTTCCTTCCTTCCTTCCTTCCTTCCTTCCTTCCTTCCTTCCTTCCTTCCTTTCTTTTTTTCCTTAAACAGGGTTTCTGCTGTGTAATTCAGACTGGCCTTGAACTCACTATGTAGCCCAGGCTGACCTCAAATTTCCTGAAAACCTCTTGTCTCAGCCTGGAATGTAAGTGTTGGGATTGTAGGCATGAGCCACCACACTCAGCTGTCTCTCCCACTGTTAAGGAATCTCTGGCCTGCATCAGAAGTCCACCAGCAGAGGCACATACTGCCTTCTCAACTGCAGCATTTAACTCAGAGGAGCCATTGTAAAGGAAGGGTTTGGGCATGTAGAAAGAGAATGTCAAAGTTGGGCTGGGAGGGCTGGGTAAAATTTCAGTAAAGGGAAGGGAAAGATGAAGTCTGGGACAGAAGTGGAAAGGGTCACGCAGACAGAAGCATGATGAAAAGCGTAGAAATGTCAATGAGAGGCATAAGGGGTACTGAAACTGGTCCAGAGCAAATGACATGACATGAATTATTCTAAGGAATTAATTTGCACCACAAATACCACATGCATAAATAAGGAACAAATAAGCAGTGGGATTTAAATTAAAATGTGTATGAACACTTTAAATTTTATTTTTTAACATCTTGGAAAAATATTCTTTATTGTAAATAGCTCGGCTGTTCTTGAAGATGACTAGAATTGACGAGCAGTGCCGGTCTGTCTCAAGCAAGTTGTCACAGCTAAATGCTGTAAGGATTTAAAATGGTCACTCAGTCAGAACCACCTGCTGATTAAAGTGTTTGCTGGAGAAGTTAGGTGCTCGAGTGCTAATGCATTTATTGATGACATGCAAATTTGTTAAATATTGAAATCTCCTTCATCAAGATGCCCCTGTTGTCCCTCTCCTTCTTTCTGCTCTTGTCTTGCTACAGTAGAGAGAACAAATCAGAAAACTTAAATTCAGCTTTGATCTATGAAAAAGCTAATTAAGACAGAGCAAAAGATAAACACTATAGTGTGTAGAAATAAATTAAGTGCTTTCCCCCAAGTAAGCTGTTATTTATTTATAAGGACCAAGAAGTGGATTTTATAGTCCCCTATGAAGTCTCCATGAAAAAGATATGTTATGTCAAACATTAATCTATTACAAAAAAGGAATTATGTCACCTAGAAATTCATGATTTTAAGATACTTGCTTAATTTTTGGATCATGTATTAAGTAATTAGGAAAATTGGAGGCTATATAAGAAATGAAGGTGTGACAACCACTGAGTGTGTAGGGAGTGATTAAAATAGCTGTTTAAAAGGTAAAATTGTCGACTGAGGAAAACACATCATGTAGTCTACCTCCTAGTTGTAGCCAAAAGTAATTACTTCCCCTCAAAATAGGTAACTTAGACAAAAAATTATGACTTAAACTGGAACGCATGGACCTGGGAAAAATCTGAATTTCCTGGCTGTAAAACAGGAGAAGAAACCTGGTAATTGCCCCCCAAAAACCCCTTTTGTCATTCTACCTCATTCAGTTGGATGGCAATTTTGTGGCAATTTTTCTTTTAAAACTTTTTCAGTCTAATAGAAAAAAAGTCTAAGCAGAAAAGCTTAAAATGCACAGATGATTTTGTAATCGTGTATATTTTAAAAATATATATTTAAAAATGTGTCAAATGTCCAATATTGCAACTCACCAATGTTAATTACATGAAGAAAGGAAATTGTCATTTTTATGTAATTACACCAGACTAGTGATCTTCCATCCAGATGCCACTTCTTATAATAACAGATGCCACAGATGATACAATGAATTCTTGCAACTGTTTCCAACAAAATAGTTAAAACAATCTCCAATCAGGTCTGATAGCACACAGCTGTTTTTCATAATGCACAAAACTGATTTTCTTTACTTCGCATGGTAATAATAGCTATTTTCTGAACTCTCTTTAAGCACCTAGCAACCCACAGCCAAAAAACTCATTTGCCATATTGATTGCCAAAGACTAATCTTTTGGAAAGACTTGAAACCATATATGGTTCCTGTGCCCTTGCTAATCACACCTATTCTTCAATCTTAAAAATCAGATCTGTATGCATTGTCTTATATCTTCTTTCTGCAGAATATATAAGCTAGAATACTTTAAATTACATGTGCTTCTATCCTGTGAGCTTCTTAATGCTGCTAATTCAAAGTATTCATGTAGCGATTTGCTCCAGTCTTCTTTTATCTTCTTAAATAACTGCCCATAAATTTATAAAAAGAATAAAGAATCTATTAAGCATTATTTAATTTGCTCAATTAAATATTATATGAACCAATACTCAAAGAATCAAAGAGCCAGTCAACCAGTATTTATTTAGCCCAAGAGGTCAGTCTTATACTGTCTAATCTAAAATATGTAAATATACATGTTTTTTCAGATATTTGAACTTAATTGCAAAAATAAATAATGTATTTAGCCTATAAAGCAGAATAGAAAGAATTGCAGTGTGATTGTTAAAATATAATTATTGAATTGATTTTAGACTGATTCTTGATCTAGTGTCTTTTCTCAAGTCAAATTTACATATACATATTTGTTATTTTGAAGCTTTAAAATAAAAGTCAAGGGCAATGAGTCATTGGAGCTAAGGAGGTCAGTGGTGAGAATATAGTAAACTTCAGTGATTAATTTCATAAATATATATGCATTGAAATTCCCAAGACAATAGGCCACAACAAAGATGGACTTCCTAAGGCATGCATGTGGTGGTGTGATATCCAGATTAGAAGAACTTGTTGAACTTTCTTACAATAGCAAAGCACATCAGGCCCAGAATACTTTAAAACTATAAAAATTAAAAAGCATATCTAGACAACTATACATATATTTTTATACAGGAGAAAATATGAAATACATTTGTGTAGGCTTACTTGTTGGTTATGGATAGATTATGGAGTTTCTTGAACATAAGAAAATAAATTTGTTATTAACCTTAAAGATACATCTAGATTTTGTGATGTTGAACATGAAAAGTATACAAGAAAGCTGATGCTGCATAAATAATTTTGTTTTTCTTTAATTCAGGAGAAAGCTAAATGAAAATGCTAAACTATAAAACAGCAACTCCAAAGTACAAAGAGGAAGGTTTTAAAATAGATGATGTAGGGAAGGTGTGATACGTAGGGGAAGAACAAAAAGGGAAAAGAAAAAATGTGAGAGAATGAAAAGATGAAAATAAAGTGTTTGTAGATGGGGAGGGGAGGAGGGGGTGAAGGGAGGGCAGAGGTAAGGGGAAAAAATGAGAATCAAGACTTGCCATGTAAAGGTACATGATCCCAACAATGAATGTAACTGTACTGTATCCCTAAATGTACCAATAAACTCAATAAAAGAGTAAAAAAAAAAAGATGATGAAATAGAATTTAAGTATAATAAATTCATATGTCAGTTCAATGGGAGAATCAATATGACCTGATCAATAAACTAACCAATAAACTTCAGTTCCAGTGGCCACTACATTCCCCTTTAAAACATTATGTATAGTAATCCTAAAGTATGACTTAGGGAATGAGATTCTGAACATATGGATGCCAACTACTTATTCTTAACAAATATTAATTTTTCTACATTTTTTCAGGTTTTCTGATATAAAGTATTAAATTTCAATTTTGTATGGGAATTTGTAAATAAAACTTCAAAAATTCCACTGAAGGTGGGGGGATTAAGTCTTTTAAAAGATAAAAATAGAACAACAAAGTAAATTTTGAAAAGTGGGTATTTAGGTGGTAACTAAGTTATTAGATCTAATACAAGAAATGACTAAGTGTTCAGGAGTAAACTTCAATAATCAGGCTCAATCTTGCTGTAGAGAATTGCAAATATTCAAGAACTGCGAAGGAAAGTAATAGCTCTAAAATTTATTTATGAGAAAAACATGCAAATAAGCAAGAGAACATGAACCATACTAAAAACCAATCAATAGAAAATGTCCTTGAGCAAAACCAAGTAGTGGACTTAAACAAGTCTTTAGATCAGTTGTTTGAAACATGTTCACAGAGTGGTTGAGAACCGTGGCTACAGGACTAGAGAAACATACAGTAACCTGGACTCACCAAATACAGAGCACTGATAAACGGATGGAAATAATTCTATACACTTTCAGCAGATCAGTTAGTGTGTGTGCATACTAAGCTTGGGGCCTAGAATCTGGACATGAGCTCCATTTGCAATCTTTTAACAGCTCTCTATGAAATTTGTATGCATTGCTTCTGATGACAAGCTTCATAATTATCAGGTCAGTAATTTGCCTCCCGTTTTCCAGCCGAAGCAATTTGGGACTTCACTGTATTGATCATATTCATATTTATTGTATGTCCCTCATCTTTATTTGACTTAATTAAACAAACCTGAACAGACATTAGCCTCCCTTTCTCAATGGAGTGAAGTGTTTTTACACTTGATCTTAGCCAAAAGGCCGAGAAGCGATGGAGTGAAGTGTTTTTAATGATGCTAAATGAATGCACTAAATTAGAAAGATGAGGTCATTTTAATTTCTATGACTAATAGAACCTGTTAAAATTGGATTTAATTGGCAGTATTCAAAAATCACATTAAAATTTCAAGTAATCACTAGCTATACAGAAATAACTACATTCTTTATAAATTTAGAAATTTAAAGTGATCAAGTCTAATGAGCCCTCTGGGGCATTTTTGATATTTGTTAAGGAACTTTTTTGGTCACAGTAAAAGATGGTGACTTGAGCTGCCCCAACTTATACTCAAACCATTGAAGAAAGTATGTTATAATAATCTCAACCTAGAATCTAATTCTATTTTACATATAACTGAAGAGAGTTGTGCAAGCTTTAAAATTCAGGTGGAAATTATAAAAATAATAAAAGCCTTGACATTTTACCTATGAAAATTTGACAACTTGGAAATCAGATATTATTTTTATAGACTTTTGTTATGTTAGTCATCATTCTTTAACTCCATAAAGTCTGTGTTCTGTGTCAATTGCATCGTTTGAAACCTAGTTAGTTTAGTGATCAAGAAATCATTTCATGGATATTTCTTTGACTGTCTGGAAAACTAAGTCTCTTATCAGGCTGAGTGAGCATATGTTGGAGCACACAGAATTGGGAAGAAAATGGACCTATATAGAAGCCAATTTTATAGGCTCTATTGAAATTATGTTGGTATTTATTTGGACTAGGTTGTTATACGTTAAGATGTTAATTTTAATTCCCCTGTTGGTCACTGAAACGATAACCAAAAGAGAAAAAGGAATGCATATCAAACTGCAATTGCTTTTTTATATTGAATATTTTCCACTGTTACTGGAATATTGCTGAATTCATTTATTTTATGGTTTTCCACGTTGTTATAATTGTTGCTAATTCAGTGAGATTAAATACCATGCCATCTTCAAAGGAAGAAAGTTGTATTTCTTATTTCTCAATGTAAATGTTCTTCTTTCAGCTTAGAATTTAGAAATTGAGTAAGTAAATATTTTATTTCTTTATTCCTTAATTATGACATGTTGATATTTGCTAAGAATTTTTACTTTATAGTCAGGCTTTTAATTTTGTGCACTTATATCTGAAAAACTAAACCAAATAATCCTCTTTCACTCAATTACACAATATTAAAAACTGGGATCATTTTCTGTTTTTCTTAAACAACTATAAAATGAGCCATACATTTAAAAAATAAGTAATACTGAAGCCATTTAAAAGTGGGCTGCTTTCTCTGTCTGCTTGTGAAGATAAGGTGAAAGCCAATTAACCAGAGTACCAACAAATGTGCCAAGAAGTACAGCTATCCCAGCAAGGCCGCTGCAAGATCCTTTCCTCACTATGGGGCCAATGCAATGCAAACTATGTCATTAATACCACCCAGCCCAAGGCATTACCCCTTTAGGTCTCACTTTAAAAATCATCCAGCCTAATATCTGAAGTCATGTAAGTACTCTCCAGTGTTTTGTTTTTTCCTTTTCTTTGAGTTTATTGGTACATTTTAGGTATACAATACAGTTACATTCATTACTGGGATCTTGAACCTTTACATGACAGGTCTTGGTTCTCATTTTTTTCCCCTTGTCCCTGCCCTCCCTTCAACCCCTCCTCCCCTCCCCATTTACAAACATTTTATTTCCATTTTGTCATTTTCTCCTATTTTTTTCTTTTCCCTTATTACCTTTCCCCTACCCTTCCCATTTTCCCTACACCTTTAGCACATAATTCTCCAGTGTTTTTATTTTATTTAAAATTATTTTATGGTGTATATTTAATGTACATAATATGCTTTGATTTGAGTATACTATATGCAGTGACAACAGGACTTAAGAAATAAAAATCTAGCATTATACATAGTTAATCTTACTTTTCATGTATGTACTGAGTCCTTAAAATATGTTCTGCAAACAAAATTCCAGTATAAAATTCAATAATATTAACTATAGTCCTCGTGTCATACATTAAATAGACTGTTCATATGAAAACATGTTTGTACTCTGTATTCGGAATCTTACTATTTCCCCCACATACCACCCATGATAATCTCCTTTCCACTTTATATATTCAGCTTTTTTCTTTTTAGATTCCACTCTTGATGAGACCATATACTATTTTATTTTTCTTTCTCTGAGCTGCTTTACTTAACATAATAATGTCTAGGTTTATCCATGTTGGAGATGACAAGATCATCTTCATTTAAAAGGGTAAGTAATATCCCTTTGTGTATATTTATATTTATGCACAACAATTTCTTGATCCATTCATCGGTTTCTGGACAGTTAGCCTTTTCTCCTATCTTGGTTACTGTGAGTAACACTGCAAGAATCATTGAGTTAAGATAATTTTATGCACAGGGTTGTTTCATTTCTGTTATCAGTGCTCTTTGGTTTTTGTGGCTTCTCAACCCAACTGCAATATTCTTACAAAGAGTTTTGCTGCAAAACTGAAACAAGATATGACTTATAGCCAATTGTACATCCATCCGTTGTTGCTCTTTTGTCTGGGTTCTGAAATGAACACAGAGGATCAGTTGTCCTCCTGACCCACAGTAATTGCCTGAACCACAATGCCTTTGCTGGCTTGCTGTCTGTGTGCGTGGCTATAAATATTTGCGCTTGTATGTCAATAAGTTTGGTGGTGCCTTCTTACACAGTGAAGTTTATCCCTAAAATATTAAGAAATTCTAATAGACTAGTAACAAACAACAGAAAATACAACATTTGGAAGAGTGTCATATGGATACATATCTATATATTCTAGATCTTAAATAACAAAGACAGAATTAGACTGTGAACAGATGGAGAAATAGTGGAGAGTTGACACACCAACAGAAAAATCAGTACCAGTGAGGAATGGCTAAAAATGTGTGCAAGAAATGTAGGGAGGAACTTAGCAATCCTTACTGACTGACCTCAGAATCACAACACCTTGTCACCACCAAGCAAAACTATGCTGTCCACATTGCCTAATAACCCACTCCTGTCTCATTTCACTTCAGCACAACTAACGAACACAACTAACCTGCAGCTCCTGCTAGGCAGGGGAGGAAAGCACAGGGCAATCTTGAAATGCTTGATTTTGGCTTCTCAGACACTCCATTTTAGAAAGGGGATGAAACAAAGGGTGAATGAGGTAATCCTTAGGAGCCACACACAAGGTAAATACCAGCTAGTAAATCTTAGGAGAAGAACCAAAAGTATACAAAGTGCTATTTTCCTATTAGTCAGAAGTGTAAACACTACAACAGTTTTCAGATTGAGAAAAGGGTCAAAAAATTCTATGAATAATTTTTAATTGAGTTTATTGGTACATTTTAGGTATACAGTATAGTTACATTCACTATTGGGATCTTGTACCTTTACATGACAGGTCTTGGTTCTCATTTTTTCCCCTTGTCCCTGCCCTCCCTTCACCCCTCCTCCCCTCCCCATTTGCAAACACTTTATTTCCATTTTTTCATTTTCTCATATTTTTTTCTTTTCCCTTATTACTTTTCCCCTACCATTCCCACTTTCCCTACACCTTTAGCCCTTTTCTTCCTTTTTCACATGGTAAATTATCTCATTAGGATCTTATGTACTATTATAGCTTTTCACACCAGAGAATCTATTCGGTATTAATACATGTGTGGATTATTTATTTCACTTAGGAGTATATCCTCAATGTGTATCCATTTTCCTATGAATGAATCTAATTTCTCATTTTTAATGGCTGAGTAGTATTCCATTTTAATAGAAAAAACACATCTTCTTTATCCAGTTTCCAAACTGATGAGCAAATGGGCTGTTTCCAAGTTTTAGCTATTACTATAAACATAGGTGCACATATATCACTGTGGTATGATTCTTTTAATTCTTTTGGAAAGATATCCAGCAGAGGGATGGCTGGGTCAAATGAAGCCTCTAGTCCCAGCTCTTTAAGGTATCCCCATATTGATTTCCACAGTGGTTGCCCCAGTCTGCACTCCCACCAACAATGGAGAAGGGTTCCTTTCTCCTCACAATCCCGCCAACATTTGTTATTGGTTGATTTCTTGAGAGCAGCCATTCTTTGTGGGGTGAGGTGGAATCTCAGTGTTATTTTCATCTGCATCTCTCAAGTGACCAGTGATGTGCAACATTTTTTCATGTATTTATTTCCTGCTTTTACTTCTTTGAGAAATGTCTGTTCAATAGTAAGGATTATCACTGTACACACTTCTGTGGCTGCACATTTTTATTGATTTGTTGGCAATTTGGACAATATATACACAAATATGACTCACCAATCCAACCTAATGAGTAAACTCTATAGCAAGTATTTCACAAATGTAGAATGAGACCTGTATGTAGATAAATGTACACAGAAGTAATATCATTAATCGCAAAACCATTGAAACAAAAATGCCCAACACAAAGATATATGATAATATGTCCATGCCATATAATAACACGAAGTGGTAAAAATAAGTATGTTAAAGTATGGCAACATAGGGCCAGGGATTTAGCTCAGTGGTTCTGCCGCCTACCTCACAAGTGCAAGGACCCTAGTTTGATCCCCAGTACAAAAAAAAAAAAAGTATGGCAACATAGACTAAGAAAGTGAAAGTCATTTTAATGTGCAGCAATTAATCTTTAATTTATTTCAAATTACAAAACATATATTAAGATAAAAACGTACATATTAAAATCATGAATAATGCATAACTATGATCGTCCCCTCTCAAAATGTTTTCTTCTTCATTAGGAAAGACTGATATGAGCAGGATGGGCTTGGCAGAGAAATTAAAGTATATCACAAAAGTCTGAAATCTCTTAGATGAAAGATTCAAATTTATTAATTATACCTTTATACTTCTTGATTTTTTTTGAATATTTTGAAAAATATTAAAGGGAAAAAGGAAACAAAGTTTACCTGTCAATCTTCTATACAGCTTTCACATCAAACTTTTCTAAGTGTGCCAGAGCTTTTGGATTAAGTTTATGTAAAGACTCTTATGTAAATTACGGTGTTTTTAAATTTTTCTATGTCTCTTACTTTATTTTGTTGCATTTTATTTTGGGGTTTTTTTTCTTTTTGAGACAAGGTCTCTCTATGTAGTTCAGAATTCACTATGTAGCCCAGGCTGGTCTCAAACTCACAGTGATCCTCCTGCCTCAATCTCCTGAGTTCTGGGATTACAGGCATGCGCCACCATGCCCAGCTGTGTTGCATTTAATATGGGCAGAGATTTGAAACAGAACTGTCTTATTCCTGGTTTTAACAAGAAAGTTTCTGTTTTCTTTCAGCATTGGCCATGAGATTTACATAAAAGAAATATTTATCATAGAGTTAGAATATTGTACAATAATATCATATTCTTATATTCAATTATTATAGCTCACATATATGTTAAATAACAATATATTTAATGCACATAGACACACAGGTTTGAAGACAAGATTATTAATCCTTTGTTAGTTTAGTGTTTATATATACTATTTTAAAATTTTAATATTGAATCATAATTCCTTGCATATGTATTTGTGACACTGCTGAGTTTAACTTGCTATTGTAAATATTTTGTAGATGAGATGAATCAGTATTTTTGAAAGAGTACCTTCTCAAATTAGGTATGCCATTTACATTAAGCTCATACATGTTTTAATTAGTGTACTGCTTAATTCGTATTCTGAAAGAGTTTACACACACGGGATTTATTTATTGGAAGATTTTGTGTGTAAAGCCATCTAGTGGTCTTTTGAAAGGGACAATCTATTATGAATTTGATGGCATTTTCTATTCATTCAGAATTTTCATTGTGTCTTCAGTTTGGGTTTTTATCTCCAAATGTTTCATTATTTTATTTTCTTGTTATCTTAAATTTTTAAAAAAGTTTATCCTTAGGCACCTTGAATTCTTTCAAATTCTTTACCTGTAGTCATCATTTTCTTCACAAGCTTTTTATGGTGTTGATTTGTTAGTTTGAGAGAGAAGGAAGGATGGTCTGGCCTCATAAAATAAAATCTCAAATAATAAATTAATCCACCTTCACCCTTTTCATTCTATTTTAAAATTTAGCTCTTATTTTTATGTACATATTTTTGATTTTTAGGTTTGTTATAGTATTTCTCTTATATAATTGTTTTGTAAATTCATGCATTTAAAAATATTGTTTCTTTTAAATACCACTTTTCCAAAAGTCATTACATTTTTATGTGGAATAATTTTTTGTCATTTGTGTGTCATTTATGTATAATTGTCAACTTATTGTACATTACACTTTATCAGTAAATTCTGAGTGCTATATTTTATTGTATGCCTATACACACAAATATATTTACATTTTATTGTATATGAAAATATATCACATTCTTGGAAAAAAACATATCACTGTTATGTGTCGTTGGGACCCCTGTTAAAGATTAGGTTACTGTATATGTGTGAGCTTATTTCTGTGATCCTTGTTTTGGGCTTTATGTGTGTGTGTGTGTGTGTGTGTGTGTGTGTATTATCACCAGAGCTTTGTAATTTTAGTTTAATTCAAAATGTACAATAACCTCTGCTTCATTTGTTTTATTCAAGATAGCTTTAGCAACTTTAGAACTATTTTGTATTTGCGTGTAAAATTCCTTTGGAATTTTGATAGGAATTCCTTCATATCCATGAACTCCCTTGTAGATTAAGATTATTTCATTAACATAAATTTTTTCCAATTTCTACACAAAGCTATTTTTACATTATTCTTGTCTACCTTAATTTCTTTCGCAAATATTTTATAGTTTCAAAGTATAGATCTTCTTTCTTGATTCAGATAATTCCTTGGTATTCTATTCTTTTTGAAGATATTGTAAAGGGGATTTTTTTTTTTTTTGAGAGTGGGCCTCACTGTGTAGTTCAGGATGGTCTTGAACTCACTACGTAGCTCAGGCTGGCCTCAAACTCACACTGATCCTCCTGCTTCAGCCTCTCTGGAGTGTTGGAATTACAGGCGTGCACCACCAAGACCCACTCTGGATTATTTAATTAGTTTCTTTTTCGTGTAGCATATTGTTAGAGTATGGGATCTATCGGCCCTGGCCCTTTGTTTTTAATGCACTTGTTCCTTCTCTTATTCCTGCTTATGGAACAGATCTTAGGTGCACATGCCTGATCTTAATCCTTCAAAGCCTGGACTGTAGTGTCGTCATCGCATATAGTTCCCCAGGGCAGTGTCCCAAAGTGTTTACAGGTGAATACCTCTCCTAAATATCCAGAGCTGAGCTGGCTGCTAAAATCCCCGTCCACACTGAGATCAGTATTTGTTCTGTAGAAGTCCTTATAGGCCATAAAAGGGACAAGCGAGACACCATCCCCAAACAAAACAGGAGGTCCTGGCAGGCCATGTCAGTAGATGAGGGCGCCTTGGAGAGTTATCCAGAAAGCTCTATAAATAGGCCTCTGGGTGGCGCCTGTGAGCAGCCAGTTAGTGGATCTGCATTTGAAAATCATGTGCTTGTAGCTGTGCTTGCCTGCTCCTTCTCTTTGTTCCTGGCTGTCCACATACAATTCAGCCATCCCAGTCTCTTAAGTCCTCCCGATGGGGCAAGATAGAACTTTGCCTCCAGGTCAGTGTGGTGCAGGGCTGTAGAAGTGGGGCAGTCACTTTTCCTTACTTTCTCTCCAGGACAAAATCGTGGGCAGGAGCTCAAGTTGGTGCCAAACTGTCTGCCTCTGGGATCCTGGTACAGGTTCGCGGGGAAACTGCTGGCCTTCCCCTTCTCAGTGCATTCCCTCCTGGAATTTTGTCCTGTAGGGTGCTGCAGCCTTCACCTGCGCACTAGGAACTCACAGTGACACTCTCATCTGCGGGTGCTTGATAAAATCCGTGGTCCTGAGTCGGGGATGAAACTAGGATATTCTATTTTGCTGTCTTGCTAAGAAGCCTCCTAATTCATTCCCAACTTTGTTATTTTTCTGTTTGCTCTGTCATTTTAAAGTATTGGATAGATTTGCGGTTTATTCAGACTCTGTTATTGTAAATTGTTATATTTGACAAATATTTTAAA
>NW_022900913.1:63687759-63705181 GCF_012274545.1 Fukomys damarensis
TATATATATATATATATATTTCATATTATGTCAGCTTATTAATATCTTCATTATTATATAGTGTGTTTTTTAATTTCTATGAATTTTCATTTAGATTATTTTGGTCGAATACTAATACACATAGATACTACTTTGTTTGGGTTAGTGTTTGCCTGACATATGCCTATTTGTTTTTCCTCAAACCTCTTCTTGGGGTTAATTGTAGGAATATCATTTGTAGTATACTGGCTAAGGCTTTGTTTTAAAAGTCCTATAATAACCTTCATTTTTCTTCACATGCAGGGCTAAAGGTACAAATAACATTTAATCTGTTTACTGGTTTGTTTAGACATTGTTTATATGCATACTATTCTTTAAAATTTCTCTCCTTTCACTCCCCTTCCTTTTTGTTTTTCATATTTTTGTGTGCAGATACATTTCCTATAATTCAAATTAGCCCCTCCTATTGTGAATGCTACTTTTCTTTGTGCATATGTGTGAGTGAGAGTGTATGTTTGTGTTTGTCTTTATTTTAGGGAGCTGGGTACAGAGTTTAAACCCAGGGTTTGTGCATGGTTGGCAAGTGCTTTACCACTGAGCTTAATTTCCTACATCTCCAGCCCTGTGTTTGTTTTAGTTTCAAAACATAGACTTAGAATTCTTACAAAGCTAAACATTTTCATAAAGTTTGTGCTATTAGTATATATTCATAGGTTATAGGTTATTTTAACTTTGCTTAGAATATTTCTTGTATTATTGCTTATTTTGCATTTTAAAATTATTTTATACTGCAAAATGATTTATTACCTTTTGTTAATACAAAATGAAAGTTGCTCACATGATTTACAAGAGCATTGTTTCCATTTTACTGTTCTTCTCTTTTCTTTTCCCTTCCTTCCTTTTCCCCTTCCCCTCCCTGGTTCCTCTTCTCTTATCATTTGAACATTTTCTTCCTATTTCACAATATCTAGTATACATTCAGTCCTTACTTACACTTTCAGTTTCTCACACCAGAGAAACAATGCAATACTTATTCATATGTGTTTGATTTATTTCATTCAAGAGTATGGCCTCAAGGTGCATCCATTTAGCTGTAAATGTCTCAAGTTTATGCTTCTTTTTGGCTGTTTGTATTTTAAAAACACGTCTTTATTCATTTATCGGTTGATGGGCATTTGAGTTGTTTCCAAGATTTAGCCAATACAAACTGCTGCTGTGAACATAAGTGTGCTTATATCACAGTGGTATGATGCTTTTAAATCTTTTGGGAAGATGCCAAGAAGAGAGATACCTGGGTCAAATGAAATCTCCATTCCTAGTGATTTGAGGAATCTCCACACTAATTTACACATTGGTTGCATTAGTGTACACTCCCATCAATAGTGGAGAAAGGATCTTTTTCCTTCATAGCCTCACCAGCATTTGTTATTGCTGATTTCTTGGTAAGAGCCAGCCATTCTTTCTGGAGTCAGATGGAATCCCAGTGTTGTATTTATTCACATTCCTTGGATGACTAGGAATGTATCTATTTGTCATTTGTATTTCTTCATCTGAGAAGTGTACGTTCATCTCAAATGCCTATTTTTGGATTGGGACTTTACATTTAGGGGGATGATTTTTTCAGTTCTCTGTATGCTCAAGATATCAATCTTTGTCTGATGTGCAGCTGGCAATGTTTTTTTCTCTGTTGGTTATCTCTTCCCTCTGTTGGTGATTTCCTTTGCTGTGCAAAGGCTTTTTAATAAAATGAGATCCCAGTTGTTGACTCTTTGTAATATTTCCTGTGCAGTTGGAGTTTTGTTTATAAAGTCTTTGACTACATCAGTATCTTCCTGAGTTCTATCTATTCTCTCTTCCAGGGGATTTAGTTTTTTTCTGTTTTAATATTTACATTTTGATCCATTTTGATTTTAATTTAATGCATGTTGAGAGACATAGGTCTAGCTTTAGACTTCAGCATGTGGAAAATCAGTTTTTCTAGCACCATTTATTAAGGCATTTTGCCCCTTTGTCAAAGATAAGATGGCTGAGTGTGTTTAAAGTTGAACTATACCAAATAGGAGTGGTGAGATGGGCATCCTTGTCTTGTTCTTGATTTTGGAATGAAAGCTTTCAGTTTTTCAACATGTAATATTATGCTGGCTGTTGGTTCCTCATAGATGGTTTTTATCAGATTGAGATAAAGACCATCCATTGCAATTTTCTGTAGGGTTTTTTTTATCATTAATGGATGTTGGACTTTGTCAAATGCTTTTCTGTTTCTATTCAGATAATCAAGTGATTTTTGTCCTTGGCTCTTTTAATATGGTGTATTACATTTATTTATTGCATGTGTTGAAGTATCCCTGCATCACTGGGATGAATCCAACTTGGTCAGGATGTATAATCTTTTTTATTATTTGCTGCATCCTGTTTGCCGGTATCTTATTAAGGATTTTTGCATCTATGTTCATTAGAAAATTGCCCTGTAGATCTCTTTTTTGTTGTTTTGTTTTTTTTTTTGTTTTGTTTTGTTTTTGGTTGGATCGTTCTCTGGTTTTGGTTTCTTCTTGGAGTTTCCACTTAAGGGGAATACTTGCTTCTAGGAATGATTTTGGGAGTATTGCTTCCCTCTAAATTTTATTAGAGTTTAAGGAGTAGTGGCATTAGACTTTTTCCAAATTTCTTATAGAATTTAGCAATGATATATGCTCACCCATGTTTACAGCAGCAGTTTGTAATAGCTAAAACTTAGAAACAGCCTAATTGCCCATCAGCTGAAGACTGGATAAAGAAAATGTGTGTATTTAAAAAAAAAAATGGAGTACTACTCAGCCATAAAGAACAAGAAACTAGAGACATTTTTAGGTAAGTGGATGCACGTTGAAGCCATACTCTTAAGTGAAATTAATAGGACATGTGTAAATACCAAATAGTTTCTCTGGTGTGATAAACTAAAAGTGTAAATAAGGATCAAAATGTATTAATTGATATTGTGTAATAGGAAAAAAGGTCTAAAGGTGTAGGGGACATGGGAGGGATAGGGCAAAGTTAAGAAGGGAAAATTAAAAATAAGAGAAAAGGAAAAAAATGGAAACAAAGTCTTTGTAAATAGGGAAGGGTGGAGGGGGTGAAAGGTGACCAGGGAATTGGGGAAAAAATAAAAACTAAGATGCGTCATGTAAAGGTACAAGATCCTAATTATGAATGTAATTCCATTGTATACCTAAAATGGACCAATAAACAGAAAAAAAAAAGAATTCAGCAATGAATCCATCAGAACTCGGGCTTCTCTTTGTTGGCAGTATTTTAATTACCTCTTCAATTTCATTTATTGTCACTGGGTTATTTCAAACTTTTATGTCATTGTTTCAGCTTTGGTAATTCATATGTATCTAGGAATCTGTTCTCTTTTTCATCTTATTCTAATAAATAGTCTCAAAAGAAGTGTTGATGATCTTCTAGATTTCTGCAGGATCCATTATTTCACCCTTTTTATCTCTAATTTTATGGATTTGAGTCTTTTTCTCTTTTTTTGTTAAGGTTAGCTAAGGGCTTATCAATTTTATATAATCTTTCAAATAAACAACTGTTGATTCATTGTTTTCTTAGTCTCAATTGCATTAGTTTCTGCTGTAATCTTTATCATTTCATGCCTTGAATGAACTTTGGGTTTGACTTTTCCTTCTTTTTGTAGAAACTGGAGATACAGCCGTAGGTAGTTTATTTGAGCTCACTCTATTTTCTTGATGTGAGTGTTCACAGCTAAAAATTTTTTTCATAGGACTGCTTTCATTGTGTCCCATAAGTTTGGTTATGTTATATCAGCATTATCATTTAATTCTAGAAACAGTCTAATTTCTTCTTTTCATCTGTTCTAAAAGATGCTATTCAATTTCCATATGAAGGTTTATGATTCCTTTTGTCACTGATTTCCAATTTCTTTGCACTGTGGTCTGATAATATGCATCAGATAATTCCAATACCTTTTCATTTACTTAAGCATGTTCTATGAACTAGTATGTGGTCTATTTTGGAGAATATCCATGCACAGCTGAGAACAATTTGTATTGTGATATTGTGAAATGGAGGACGCTGTAAACATGTAATAAGTATATCTGTTCACAGGTTTGGTTCAGTTCTCATATTTCTTTGTTGATTTTTTTCTAGTTAATCTGTCCGTTTCCAATAATGGGTCATTGAGTTCCCCTAATAAAATCGTGTTAGTGCTTATTTGATTTTTCATGTCTGTTAATATTTGCTTCATAAAATTGTTGTGCTGTTTTGGTACATATATATTTATGATTGTTATCTCTTTCTCTTGGGTTTTTCTCTTAACAAATATGTAGTAACCAACCGTTTTTTCCTCTTTTGATCGGCCTTGACCTGAAGTTCACTTTATCTGCAAATAGAATAGCTATCCCTGCTTTTTTTCCAAGTTCTTATTAAATAAAGTATTTTTTTCCATCCTTTGCCTTTCAGTCTATGAATTTCTTTTTGAGTTAAATGTTTTTCCTGTATGCAGAAAATTGTTTGATCTTGTTTCTTTATGCATACTGCCCGTCTGTTTAGTTTTATTTTATTTTATTTTGTTTTATTTGTACCAGGCATCAAACTGGGGACCTTGTGCTTGCAAGGCAGGCACAGCACCACTGAGCTCAATCCCTGGCCCCAGTCTGTTTTGTTTTGTTTTTTTTAATTGGTGAATGGAGACCATCTATGTTGATGGTCATCACTGATGTTTATTGGCTTATCCTTGTCGTACTATTTTCCTGCTTTTGGTTCCCTGTTTTTCCCCTCTGTTTAATTGCTTGCCTTGCCTTGTGAATTCATTCTATTGGTATTCTTGGATTTGTGGTCTTCCTTATCTCTTTCCAAAATATCTTTCAGAACACTTCATAGAGCTGGTCTGGTGATCATAAATGTTTTCAGTTGTTCTTTGTTATGGAAGTATCTTATTTCACCATTGATTATGATTCTGAAAAATCGTTTTGTAGGGTACACCAATCTGGGTTTGAAGTTGTTTTATTTTGTTTTTTTTTTTTCAAGACTTGAAATACTTCATTCCAAGCTTTGACTTAAGGATTTGTGTTGAGAAGTCTGCTGTGATTCTGATGTCTTTTTTCTTTAATGGTCGTTTGTTTCTTTTCTCTAACAGCTTTTAATATTCTTTTCTTGTGCTGCATTTCTGGGATCTTGATTATTATATACTTTGGTGTAGATATATTTGGTCATGACTGATTTGTGTTCTATACGTCTCACTTGTTTGTATGTCCAATGCTTTTTCCACTTAAGAAGTTTCTTGCCATTACTTCTGTGAACAGGTGTTTTATATACTTTTGGGTTACTCCTGCTTTTTCATTGACTCTAGTCAATCTTATTTTGGTCTTCTTTGCATCAATTTTCAGCTGTTGGATTTTTTATGCTCCCTTGCTAGTTTTAAGAGTTCTTTCTTTAATTGATTTCCAACTGCAATCCTATCTTCTAGGTCTGATATTCTATCCTCACTGTAGTTCATTCAGCTTTGCAAATTTTCAGTGGAATTTTTAATTGCCTGGATTAAATCTTTAATCTGTTTGAATCAGTTTGATGTATTTCATTTCTTTCCTATGCTGCAAATTTATGGTTGCCATGATTTTCCTATGCTCCTTTTGTTTTTTAATCTATGCCTACTCTAGATTTGCTGAGCAGGTCCTTCCTTATGTCGCCTCTTTTTCACCTAAGAGATTATTTTATCTCTGTGAGGGAAGGGTGAGGGGAGTAGGAGAAAGGAAAGAAGAGAAAGGAAAAATATGAGAAAAGGAAAAAATGGAAACAAAGTCTTTTTAAGTACGGAGGTAGATAGGTTGAAGGGAGGGCAGGGGAATGGGGAAAAAATAAGAAACAAGATATATCATGTACAGGTGCAAATTTCCAATGATGAGTTTCATTATATTGTATGCATAAAATGTACCAATAAACTTAATAAATAACAATAATAATAATAATAATAATAATAAAACTGGAGCCCATGAAAGAAGTAGCAGCTTCCTTGTCACTTACCCTGTGTGTACAGGAAAAATTTATTTCCAGGCTGCAGTATCCTCTGTTTGCAAGAAGAGAAAAAAAGTGGCAAGGCCCTTATATTCCAGAGATACCCTGTGTGGATTGAGTTGTCACACATTTACAGTTTCTCTGTTTCTTTTGAACTTCCCGGAATGGCAATTCCTGCTCCATGCACAGGCAGCAGACACGCAGGCAGCCCGGTGGCCTGGATAATCATATTATCATGTCCCATGCCTATGTTTTATCTAATCAAATCATTAATCAATTCTAAATTTGTCTCATATTTGAAAGTGTTTCTTTTGCTTGATTTTATTTTGTGAATGTGTATATAATTGTAAGTTGATAGTAAAATCCTATTTGTATTTGATATATATTGCCATACTATAGTATTTTGTTCAGCTACTTATAATGACTTTGTCATCACTTCCTAATATGCCTGTAGTTTTTAGTGTTTGTCTTAATATTTTACACTTTTCCTTGAACATAGATGAGTGCATATGTACTAATTAAAAAAGATTTCTTGGTGCTCAAAGAATTCTTACAATGAAAAATATTGTTTTTATATTTATCCTTAAGAATTTTCAATTATTATTTCTTGAAATATTGGTTTTCAATTATTTTATTTATTCTATTGTTCAATAATTATTTTTGAGTTTTTAGCTGTTTTTCAATCTCTCTTTTATACCTCTAAATGGTACTTCTATATTTTATCTTATTATCTCTTTCTGTGTTGCAGTTTGATAACAGAGTTTGTGCTAAAACAAGGCTAGATGTGAAAGGGAAAAACACAACTAAACACAATATTCCATAGAAATCATTATATAAGAATTCTCAAATTTTTTCCTTTTTACTAAAATTCTTGCTGGTTTAATAAAATAGAAAGTAAGAATGCCCGTCATCCAGAATGACTTAAAATTTGGCGTAATCATCTGGTTGTATCATGGACTATAAGGGCAGGCCTTCCTTTGGATGAACTGGATGACATAGAATAATCTTTAGCACACTCAATGTATGATCTATGCTTGAAGGTAGCATTGTGTAGCATTGTAAATTAGAGTAAATGCCTAGCTCTGCTTTCAGGAGTGAACAGCATTTTATTTAAAAAGTAAAGAGGAAGGACTGGGATCATAGTTTTAGTGGTAGAGCTTTTCCATAGCATGGGCAAAGTCATGGTTTTGATGTCCCACATTCACATAAATAATAAATAATAAATTAATGTTGATTATATTGTGTTTTGGGACACAAATTCACCTGCATTTCCATTTATCACAGCCATGATACATATAGGCATAATAGTTATTACTTAGTAGTTTTAATAATTATTCTCATAAATAAGAATAAAAATTAGCAGGTTTGAGCTGAGCTGATACATTTTTTTTCTTTTTTTGTGGTGGGTACCGGGGATTGAACTTGGGACCTTGCACTTGACTTGAGCTGATACATTTTCAACTTCAGAAATTGTCAAGAAAATCTTCTGAAGATTCATAACTCTCAACACATTTTAAATACATTATATAGTGCAGCTGTAAAATAAATAAACATGATAACATTCTTCATAGGGATTTAATCCTGATATGAGAGTTAAGCAGTGAAGCAGCAATCAAAAACTGATAAATTATATAAGAGAAAGAAAAGATGCTACAAGAGAAATCAATCCATTCTTTGGTATCTGCATCTGTAAGAGCTTTCTAAAGCAAATGAGGTTTGGAACTTTCAATATATGAACTTTTTATATGAATTAAAAATATATTAGCTAAACATAAATTTTAGAAAGAATAGTTGTAGGTTGAAGGGAATTAATTAATTTAGGAATAGAATTAGGTTTTCCAGAAGATGTAAAGGGCAGAAAAGGGGACTTTGACTATAGATTTTTTTACCAGTCTTCATTTCCTGTTAATGGTATTATTTCCAATAAATCTTAAGTGCTTGACTGTGGTTAGAGAGAGTAGTAGATTTATACATTTGGGTAGAGAAATACAATGAAATTTAAGAGTTTAAGGATTCCTAAGAAAAGTATTGAAACCATTGGCCAAACAATCTAATCTGTAGGGGAAAAAAAAAATTGAAGACACAGTGGTAACTACTGAAAGTGTAATAGAGTCAGTGAGCTGTTGACACAAATGAGGTGGAAGGAGATATGGGCTGGCATTCTTAGAATCTTATGGGGAAACATGGAAAGTTGTAATTAGAAAGTATTGTAGAAATTGAGTTTCTGAGGTAGAATGTTTCTAGAATGAGTTTAGAAGATTGGGTGGCAAGGTGGAATGTATCAGAAGTTAGTGGGAACTGAAGTCTGAAATGAAGAAATGAAGTTGGAAAGAGAAAGCCTGAAAGTTTTGGCAACATGCTGGATTTTTCCACATGGAGGCTGACTTTATGCTACTATCACAGGACAATAGGAGAGAGATAACAAGCAACTAATATACAAAATTAGCATAGCATGGCAAAAGGCCAGTGAGTCTGATGGGGAAGAGTAGTGGGAATTAACCTTACAGTGCCCTGTGTGGTGGCATATGCCTTTATTCCTAGAACTTTGGGAGACTGAGGCAGGATTATTGCAAGTTCAAGTCTCATCTAGAGAACTTAGTGAGACTCTTTATCAAAATTAAAAATCACATTTTTAAAAAGAATTACAGGTGAAGCCCAGGGAGAATGTCCTGAGTTCAAACCCCATTACCAACAACAATAACAACAACAATAACAATAACAACAGGAACAAAAAACATAAGAGCAATGCAAAGTTTTTTTTTTTAATGAAAGGAAGAGTATTTTATTAAGCAAATACTTTTAAATTCTACAATACATCGTATACTTCTAGGTAGAAATGTTATAATTGAGTAAAAATACTTTGTAATAGAAAGTAATACTATACTGAAAGAAGCAAATGTAGTATAGTGTAATTTAATACAGGATAAATAAATTACACTATCACCACATACAAGCCCATAAAGTGACAACCTAATGTAGAGAGACTTAAAGCACATAAGAGGCAAATCACAAGAAGAATGGTCCAAAAAGTGAGAAAACATCAAATACAAATTTCCAGAGATTAAAGAAGGCATGAAGTGTTGATAAACCAGAGTCCAATGTAGTTGGACTACATTGAGAGTAAGAGTTAAGGTCAGAGAAGTAGGAAAAGAGGATTAAAACGTAAGGAATGTTAGATTAGTATAAGAATTTTACTTTTAAGATTGGAAATTGTTGAGGTGTTTTAAGCAGGAGAGTGATGCATTATGTTTTGAAAGGCAGGCTTCAGCTACTCTAGGGATGTTGGGCTCTTGGAGAGCAATGTTATAATGAGGGAAAGAATAGTTATAACCTTCCAAGGGATTTTGTATCATGGACCGAGGTATAAATGGTTGATCTGGGCAGCAGTAGTTGGAGCCTGGATGTATTGTGAAGGTGAGGCCAACATGATATGCTGGGTTTTTCATGTGAGGGGAAAAAAAAGTCAGGAATGTTTCCAAGCATTTGGCCTAAGCAACTGCAAAACTGACTTATGTCACACTCGGTATGAAATCTTTTCTGTATAATTACTTTTAGGTTAACTTGGGATTCCTTTGAAATGACTACTATTTTCTATATCCGATCTAAAATGTCTTCATTTCAAATGAGAAGCTGATAACTGATTAGTTGTCTAATTTTAATTAGTAAGAAATAAACGTACAAGACAAATAAATTTTAATTAGCTTACAAAGGAAATGCTAATTCAGAAAATGTTAATTTTAACCTGGAACCAAACAATAAAACTTTCATGATTGGAAAAATCAGATCCGATTTCTTCATTTAAGCAACAGGGAGACTGAGGACTATTAAATGAGAGCCATGGATACATTGCTGAGAATAAGTAGAGCTGCTACATCCTGAACCTCAACCTCCAGATTTTAGCCCTAATGCCCTTCTACTTCACGTTTATACTGGGATGAAATAAGAAATTTTTTTTTTTTTAGAAGGACCAGTGGTTGTCTCCAAAATGTGTAACATTTATCTACTTTTATTTAATTTGTTGTCTCTTTGGCTTATTTTTCTTTTTAGAGAGCCTGGTACTCTTGTTAACATAAACCTTGGGATTTTTGTTTTGTTTTGTTTTGTTTTGTTTTTTTGCAGAGCATTTTGTTTCCTTTTATTGAGTTTATTGGTACATTTTAGGTATACAGTACAATTACATTCATTATTGGGATCTTGTACCTTTACATGACAGGTCTTGGTTCTCATTTTTTTCCCCTTGTCCGTGTAAACTTGGGATTTTGAAACACATATGACACAGAATTTCAACTTTTCTCATCTTCCAAATCAATCTCTTAAACTTTTGTGAATATTGTAAAAAATCTCAGTAAGACTGAAAGATGTGGTAGATTATTTTATTTAGAAATCATACAGTATTCCAGTAGCTTTTGAAATGAGATCACCAAAAGATCAAAGCACTCTTAGTCTTCAATCACCTATGTTGAAGGTCAGATATTCTACAAAAGGTTACAGAACTGTTCTGTTCCAGGATTCTTCATATTGCTGTAAACACTGAGGTATTTTCAGGTATGGTGAAAATCTATGCATTCTGACTCGCCATGCCACCTGCACCCAATGGTGAGCGGTTGACCTCTTACTGGGAATATTCAGGTCCAGACTGGGAACATCACCCTCAAAGTCAGCTCTTCTCGATCATGTGACATTAGGAATGGTAGATTAGTTCATATGGTCTGTTGCAGCATGGTGTGGTCTTGGAGCTCATGGGGAAAGGTAAGAAAAATGGAAAAGATGTAAATTCCTGGCTATAGTTAATCCAAGAACAAGACAGTTTGGAAGTAAGCTTTCTGGTATTCTGCCTGGTATTTCTTCTCTGTTCACAATATTGGCCTTGTTATCTCCAAATATTTTTGTAAAAAATTGTGATTATTTTGGCATTTGGTTCCTTTTCCAGATAAACAAAGTACAGTTGACCAATAGGAGTGGTACATATTTAAAGTATACCATATAATATTTTCATGTATATTTATAGAGTAAAATTATTACCACAATCAAGCTAATTCATGTATATTGAATATGATATAGTTAACACTTGTGTGTAAGGTGAGAGAACTTCATATTTGCTTTTAGAAATTTTCAAATATTAAACATATAATTAGTATTTAAACATAGTCACCATGTTGTACATTGTCTCCAGAAATTATCTATCTTATAACTGAATATTTTCACTCCTTGACCAACTATCTTCCAATTTTCCACACTTCTCAGCCTCTGGCAATCACTAGTCTACTCTTTGATGTATACTGTTGACATTTTAAAATTACACAGATAAATAAGATTACAGACTTAACTTACTATGTCTAGTTTATTTCACTCAAAATATGCTATAGCATATTTTGCAAATATTTTGTTGCAAATTCCAGCATTTTTAATAAAGATAAAGTACTTTATTGTGTGTGTGTGTGTGTGTGTGTGTATATATATATATTTATGTTCATAGCTGTTCAAATAGTCCTTTTACACTTTGTGTTCATGTAATACTGTAGAATTAGTTGTAACATATGTATGTCATTCTATAATGTACTGGAATGCATGCTTTTAAAGGCACAAAGAAAAGAGAAATTGACTCAGGAAGGAGCCTATCTCGCTTCTGTTTTTAAAAATTTTATTCACATTTTAAAATGTATCATTTCAGAAACATTGACTTATCCCATATTATCAAAAATTTAAGTGAAAGACTTCAAAATGAAGAACTGAATATGAGCTGCTCCAAATACTTCCTGATCCTACCCTGTCTCTGAGCGGTTTGCTTGGACATTTGCAAAGCCTGTGGCCATGGCTTGTATCTAGGTGACTCCCAAAGCTTCACGTGCTTATAGGTGAAGCATTTGGAAGTGGTGGTAGCTAAATTATTCCACTGATTGGTTTAGCGTAGTTCTGTGTGTGGATAATGGGAAGGCCCACCCAGAGTGTGGCTGGCATCAACTAATAGGCTTATAGCCTCAATGGAATAAAAGGGAGAGCGATGCACAACCTTGGTGCTTCACTGCTGTCATTTCTTTAGGAGGCTAACATGTCTCACCAACATCTCGCACAAAATACATATTTAATGATTTTAGCATTGAGGAATTATTGACTAAAACTGTATATGAGTAACAGAAAATGTAGAATGTGGCATCTCCTTTTTCTACTACTTGAGTATTATATTCAAAAATTATTTTTTTCTGTCAATGTTCCAAATATTATGTTTACTTTGTGAATCAAATATTTAAGAATTAAATGGAGGTTAAAATATTTGTTCAAGCCCACACTATTAATGAATATCACTTTGATAATTAAAAATAACTCTATACTGTAAAAGTGTTCATTTCAGTATGTCGCACATCATTAAGGTGCCCATATTCATAGACCCAAATGAACACAAATGAAAGAAAATTGTAAGATGACTTTTCCATTTTATCTAGCAAGGTAGTGTATTATATTTCTCTGTAAAAATAATTCTGTTCAGAACATTTGTCAAATTGGTAAAAAATTTATAATAGATTAAGTCAAGCAAAAAATCAGTGATTTAAAATTAGCCCTTAAAATGATTAATTTTGATATTTTAAAAGAAATGCACACTAAAGTAATATAATTACATATGCAGCTGCATACTATTAAGAAAACACTAGGGCCAGAGATTTAGCTCAGTGGTTCTGTAGCCTGCCTCCCAAGAGCAAGGTCCTGAGTTCGATCCCTGGTATAAAAAAAAAGGTAAGAAAACACTATAAAACATAAGTTCAGATTTGAAATTTTAGAAATAACATATTCCCAATTGTAAATCATAAAATACTATGTCTCCAACAAAACTCATAATTTTATATACTTCCAATAAAAAAGAAATGACTCGTGAAGTTATCAATAATTTTAAATTTTCTCTAGATTAATAAATTCAAAGAAGTAAATCTGTAAAGACCTTCACAACATTCTGAAAATTAACAGAAAATGCAGGTGTTTCTGACATTCAAAGAGTTAGAAGAGAAATGAAAATTTCTTTACTTTTTGAAGCAGTCTTGTAAATGTAACTTTTAGGTCAAATAAAACAGTTTAAAAGTATATTTTTACTACAGGAAAATTAATTTTTATTTTTGAAATAACCATTAGTAAAATGACAATCTGGGAAAATACTTACAAAGCATATTGACTAATATGGGAAAAACAAATAAATTAAATAGAAAACATGAATACCTTAACAAAAAACATCCCAAAGAAATGTTATTTAAATAAAATTTAAAAGGGAAATAAAATGGCTAATGAACATGTAAAAATCTTTTAAAACATAAAGGTAATGAAAGAAATAAGAACTAATGTGATAATTTGCCCTTCAAGATTAGTAAATAGTAAAAATACCTGGTGATTCTTTGTTTTTTGTTGTTGTTTGTTTGTTTTGTTTTTGTTTTTTTCTTTTTATTGAGTTTATTGATACATTCTAGGTATACAATACAGTTACATTCATTACTGGGATCCTGTATCTTTACATGACAGGTCTTGGTTCTCATTTTTCCCCTTGTCCCTGCCCTCCCTTCACCTCCTCCTTCCCTCCCCATTTACAAACACTTTATTTCCATTTTTTCATTTTCTCATATTTCTGTATGTAAATCAACTGGGATACATTTTGGTGAAAAATTAGGTTGTATATCTCAAAAAATTTATTTATTTATTTTTTATTTTTATTTTTTTTAATTTGAGACAGGGTCTCACTATGTAGTTGAGACTGACCTGGAACTCACTATGTAGCCCAGGCTGGTCTCAAACTCACAGCGATCCTCCTGCCTCAGCCTCCTGAGTGCTGGGATTACAGGCATGCACCACCACGCCCAGCTTCTCAAAAATGTAATTATGGAAAAGTTGTTCTGTTATTTTACTCATGGTAGGAGTTTTTCCAACTAATTATTAGACAGATGATCAAAACCATATGGGTTGTGTGTAAAATCATATCTACTCCAATGTTTTACTAATACTAAAGATGTTTAAATAAAGTAAGAAACTTAGAAGTTTATTTGATTTAGAATGTATGCATTACTAGAGTTTGTGTAGCTATTTGTTATAATACTTTATATGATTCAGATAAATCTTAAGGAATCCATGGTATAACACTATTTATAAAACGTGACAAAATGTCCAAATTGTTTATAGTTCTATTTGAATGTAAACCTTTTGCTTATACCTCATTTTAAGTTTTTATAGAAAAACATTTAATTTGCAATAACAAAACAAAAAAGATGTGCAGATTTCAGTTTTTGTTGCACTAGTTGAAACATCAAGCTCTCAAACGGATCTTCTGATATTTCCTGGATTTAATTAATCTTTGTCACTCATGGTATGCTTTTATATAAGTGCCATTTTAAAAATGTAAAACTTGTGTTTCCACATCTGTTATTGGGATAAGGGACTCAGTTTAAATATCTTCTCACCATGCCTTAAATGTACAAAATATACCACCGATAACAATTGTGGTAATGAAGATCCTAGTAAAAACTCATAAATTTATATATGACAAGCTTTTTGTTTACTTTTATAAGCTATATTTTTCAATATCTTTATTGAGCATTTTGCACTTAGCAAACAGCATTTTTCACCACAATATTCATTTTTAAGGATGCAGATAAAATTAGTTTATAGCATTTTGTAGAGCTTTTTCTTAAGCAGCTGTTTTCTGTATTCTTCGGTCTCCATTAATAACCTCTGTTTCATCAGATGCAAAGCATTTTCCTTTTGTGGCTTAAAAACATTTTCAAACACACACTAACATTATGCCACAAAAGCATTTTATAATGAATAGTCCATGTTTTACAAGGTTTAGCATTTTCCACTGTTGTGTATTTACAATGGCTACAGTAATTTATAAAGATTTCTCAAAGACATCTGTGAAAAACTGCTTTGTTAATGTATATCCACATTGCAAGCAATTTCCTCTCTATCATGTCAGCATTGTTGGAAACATGTGCTGGAGGTTGGCTGTCAGGTCATCCCTCATTCAGCTGGGGTGTGGGGAAGAGAGAGGACTGTGAGGTCTGGAATATAACGGGGCTGCTACAGGCCTGGCTATACAGTTAGCTTAAACTAGTTTTTCAAAGTTAAGAAAAATGTTCTGTAATGCTGTTCAGAGTGGCTGTCTCATTTTATATTGCCATCAGCTGTGTATAAGTGATCAGTTTCTTTGCATCTCCTGCAACCTTCCCTATCTTTACACCATTGTTTATTTCAGCTTCTCTGCCTGGAGTGTGGTTTGGCAATTTCTTATAAAACTAAGCATGTGACCACCATATACCCAGTGACTGCACTCTTGGGCATTTATCCTAGAGTAATGGAAATATATGTTCACATTAATGTTCACAGCAGCTTCATTTGGAAGAGCCAAAACACAGAAAAAATCCAGATGCCCTCAACGAGTAAATGAACAAATTGCAGCTCATCCTCTCTATGGAATATTTCAGCAATAAAAAAGAATAAACTATTGATACTTACAATCACTTGGATGAACCTCAAGTAAATTTTTCAAGTTTTTTTTTTAAGTTGAGCTATCCTTCAATCCACTCACTGAAATTTGGCTGAGCAAAATAGCCACTCTTCAAGGCCGTCTACAATAAGACTGCATTTGAATACCATTCTTGAAATGACAAAAATTACAAAAATGAAGAACAGATTAGACATTGTCAGGGTTTAAGAGATTGGCAGGCAGGGGATTTAGCTCACTGGTGCCACCACCTGCCTTGCAAGAGCAAGGTCCTGAGCTCAATCCCCAGTATTAAGAAAAAAGAGAGAGAGAGAGGGAGAGATTGGCTTGGAAGAGAAATAGACATGGTAATAAAAACACAAAATTAAAAGCCTCTGTGGTCATGGATCTATTCTATATTACAACTTGTTTTGCAGACACATAAATTTCCACAGATAGTACTAAATCCCCACTTACATGAGTAAAACTAGGGGAAATCTGGACAAGCTCAGAGGGCTCTATCAACACTGCTCTGGAGGTCCAGTGGGGCCCATTGGACAAACACTATCCAGAAAGTAATTGAGATGTCCAGTGGCTTCTGGCTGGACTGTAGTGCTTATCTCCCTACGGTGTCTGCTCTTCCCACAGTTACCACAGGGGTTTTATAAATGAAAGTAAACAGCAGTGACATCATTAGCTTGCATTGTTCCATTATGTGACCAACATTTCAAAGAACAACTGACTTAGCATAAGGGTGGGAAAGCAAATTCTACAGGCAAAATTATTTGGTCCATTGTCCCTCATATAATGTTTATCTGCAAAGTCCAGTCCTGATAGGCTTACAATATCCTCTTGACTTGGCAACAGTCTTCGGAGCACAAGATTCCTCAGGGATATGCCGTTAAATGCCCTGGTTTTTCTTAGGTACTGTGCATACTGCCATTGTCTAGAACTGCAAAAGTTAGGCAAGTAAAAGAGATAGTGTGCCCAGAGCTCCAGATATTTGGTTCTGGAAAACTGAAGATTCTGCTCAAGCAGTCCTAGAACTTGGAAGAAGGGGTTTCCCCTATTAGGTTTCATGCACCAGAAAGCAGGCAGTTTAAAATCAAGAACACAGCAAGGAGGCAACTGCTTTCATGGGTATCTATAGGAAGCAACAAAGCAGAGGAAACTATATATATATATAGAGAGATCCTTTACTGAGTAAAGGAATCTTCAGATTTCTTCAAACACAGGGATGTAAGACTTTAGAGAAACATATGTCATAAGAGGAATGGATCTGGGTTACTTCAATACTATATCCCAGAATGTCCCAGAATATCTCAGACTGATTCTGACTTCTCACCTTCCTTTGCATCATCATATTTGACCAGTACATGAACCAAAGGCAGGCCTTATCTAATTTTTACTATGGTACTTTATCCCACAGGCAGTACATTGTCACTTATGGATCTCATGGATAGAAATTATCTAATGCTTTTGAACACTTGATCACTTCTCTATTTTTTTAGTACTCCAAAGATCTTTCTAGATTAATGAAAATATTTCAGACATTAATATAAATGACACATCAAATAACTATTTTTTTACGTTTTTTTTCTTTTTATTGAGGTTATTGGCACAATCTAGGTATACAATACAATTACATTCATCATTGGGATTCTGTACCTTTACATAATAGGTCTTGATTCTCATTTTTCCCTTGTTCCTGCCCTCCCTTCACCCCCTCCTCCCCTCCCCATTTACAAACACTTTATTTCCATGTTTTCAGTTTCTCATATTTTTTCCTCTCCCTTATTACCTTTCCCCCACCCTTCCCACTTTCCCTACACCTTTAGCCCTTTACTTCCTATTTCACATTATTAATTATATCATTAGGATCCTGTGTACTATTATAGTTTTTCACACCAAAGAAACTATTCAGTATTTCAGTTAAAGAAATCTCTGTATGAACATTAAAAATAGGGAATCCTAAAATAA
>NW_022900913.1:63705536-63781806 GCF_012274545.1 Fukomys damarensis
TATATATAAAGACTAATAATAGTATGTTATGCATTGATAGCAGCAACAGCTTTTCCAGGTTCTGCAGTCATCTAAACAAAATTATAGACATTCAGCACATTCCATTGAAAAAAAACAAAACAAAGAAAAGAATAATATCCAGACAACAGCAAAGTTCTGTTGCTGTTGTGGTACCTGGCACCATTTTTTCTATTAGCTTCATAATCATCATCTGGAAAGAGAACATTCTAGAGTAATATCATTAAATGTAGCTCTGATAAAGCACGGTCCCTACTATGTATCATAAAGCAGGTACTAGATATTTTACCTTCATAGAGGTATGATATACAGTACTGTCCTACATCAATAGTACTAGATTCAGTTTTGGTTTGAAATTTACTTTGTCTGCAAATAAGATTGCTACCCCTGGTTTTTACTGGGCTCCTGTCACATGGAGAATTGTTTTCTATCTTTTCACTTTCAGGCTATGGGCTTCTTTTTGCACTAGGTGTGTTTCTTGTATACAACATATTATTGGATTTTGCTTCTTATTCCATCAAATAACTATTAATACACCTGCATCCACACAAATTCATGTGTGCCCATACAAATGATCTGCAACTTTATTTTTATATTACTTTACACAAAATAACTTTCTATCATAAAAGTAGAATAAATGTATAAAATCATCCAGAGTATCAAAAACTTTGTAGCATTCCATCTGGGATTTACTATCCAGTACTTAGTAAAGCAGTTTCATTTGTTTAGGACTAAATTATTTAAAGTTCTCTTGTTATTTATTTAGGTTTAGGATCTTGCTTTAGATAAGCTATTTTGCCAGATAAACAAGTAATTATTTTCAACTGTAAGTAAAAAGTATTAATGTATATTTCATTATTGTCAGGTATCACATTTATTTCTTGTTACATCTGATTAAAACATTTCTAGTTTATTAAAAACTTTAAATTAAGTAGGAACTATGTTTCCAATTTCATGTGGGTATTTTGGCCTCAACTTCATGTAATTTCATTTTCATTTATGAAGTGGCTCTAGGTGAAAAATTATACTGCTTTGATAAATTTTGGGTAAGCCATATTGTATTAATTTCTAGAAATTGAGAGGAAAATGTCTTCTGTTAACAAATAATTGTTGTAGCACTGTGACTTGTTTTAAACAAATTGAGTGGAACTCACATAACTGGAGTATCAGTCAATTGTTGAAATCTTTTTGATGATACATTATTATCTAATGTGGGATATAAAATGCATAAGGACATTAAAGATCTGGTAATAATGTTTTGTCAAATGCCATCATTCAAATCCTACTTCAGTTGTACATTTACTTGCCTTTTTATAAAATTTTTCTTATTTTAAAAAACTGAAATAGTAAGAAAAAGTCTAAAAGAAAAGGAGAAATGGGAATGACAGGGGAAAGGAAAGAAGGGAAAAGGAAAAATATGAAAAAAGGAAAAAATGGAAACAAAGTCTTTGTAAATAGGGAAGGGTGAAGGGGGTGACAGGAGGGCAGGGAAATGGGGAAAAAATAAGAACCAAGATACATCATGCAAAGGTACAAGACCCCAATGATGAATGAAATTGTATAGTTTTCCTTAAATGTACCAATAAACTTAATGGAAAAAAATCTGCAAAAGAAGAAGATGATAATCATGACTGAACATTCTAGAAGTAATTTGTGATTGTGTTAGTAATATAAAACAATATTTATTGACAGTGATCACAGGATATTATATAATTTTTTATTTAAAAAGATATTATTAGTGAGAAAGACCATCAAAAGATTTACCTAGGTTTCCTGTCTGGCATTTTGATTACATGTCTTACTGTGTGGAAAACATTTGAGACATTCAGAACCTTTCAAGTCATTGATGAGACTTGATAACAAAATAGAATAATGACATGCAAATAAAATGTTGCTGAAATAAATGCTTTGAAAATAAATATGCAGTAGGATAATAACTTTAGAAATGGCTTTAGGAATTATCTAAGAAGTGCTACTCTATATATCCCTGAATTAATTGTTCTCTTCAGTTACAATTTCCATTAGTCACTATCACACTGAATTAGTAAGCATCATCTAGACACCAACAACTTGAATTGCACGTTCCATATTATTTATCCAAGACACATCCCATGTGTCTTACATCAGTTAAGTCTAAGAGGTTCAAAGCATAAAACAGAATGAAAGTAAAATATTGTAAAAATGATATTTAAAGCTTTTAAGAAATTTCAGCGTGCAGGTTTAAACTGAAGGGAGCACAGTTTGAATATCTGCCAAATATGAATGACACAGTGCCTTCTCATCCTTTAAAGTCTTTTCAATGCTTTCCCTGAAACTCCAGATTTGTTATGCAAGAATAAGTTGGATAACAAGATGAAAGTTTCCAAACTTTATTTTTAAAATTTTAATAACTCCTTTAGAAACTAGTGCTCTCAAACAACCACTTGCGACTCATTTCTTGCAACTCTGAGACTTGAGGTGGGTAAAACCTGGAGACAGGAGGAAGCATTAATTTTGTCATCGTGTTGTATTTAAACATTGCACACTTATTTTTACACAAGGGAAGGATTTATGTATAACCACAATTATATCATAATCTGGCGTTTGTTTTTTTAATAAAATATAAAATCTCACATTTTAATAAATCATCTCCCTGAGAACTTACCCAATACCTAGGAGATATAAAGAACAACAAACCAAATGGTCAGGTGAACTGTGCAAATGTTCTGTTGGTATTTAAGGCAAATAATGAAGAGGAACAGTTTTGTGATGCTTTATGAGAGCTTTATTGATGTACACTTGATAATTCATCTGTATAAACTATGTTAAATGGTTTTTAAAATATTCATAGAGCTATGCAACTAACACTACAATTTTGAAACATTTCAATCACACCAAGAGAGAAAATTTTATCTATCACCACTCGGTCCCAATTTTCTCCCAGTTCTCTCAGTTATGGGCACAGTTATCTTCTTTCTAGGCCTGTAAGTTTTTCTGTACTAAATGTCTTATATAATGCAGTCATACAATATGTGCATTATTGTGACTAAATTCTTTCCTCATACAGCTTTGTATAGTTATTTATATTATGGTGTATCTCCAAACTATTCCTTCCTACTTACTTCCACCTTATACCTATGCCACATCTTACCCATTAAAAAGCTAATGAGTATTTGGATTGTTTTCAGTTTGGACTATGAGTAATGCTACAATGAACATTTTTTACATTGTGTGAGTGTGTGTGTGTGTGTGTGTGTGTTGTGTATGTGTCTGTGTGAATGTTTACTTTCCTCTTAGCTATATACCAAGAAGTTGAAATAATGGCTAACTCTAAATTTGACATTTTGAGGAGCTTACTACTAAATTTAAAATCAACTATACCGCTGTTTGTCAAAATTTTCACTTAGCTTATGTGTTTGTTTTCTTTTACAGTCATTCTAGTAGTTTTGAAGTGGTCTTTCATTGTGGTCTTGAGTTTATTTTCCTAGTAAAAAAAGATGATGAATATATTTTCATCTGCTTATTGGCTGTTTGAATAACGTTTTACAGAAAGTTTTATTTAGATTTTTTTTTCATTTTTAATTTGGGGTTTTAAAAATAATTGAATCATGACAGCTTTTTACTTATTCTACAGCAAAATCCCTTATCAGATAAACAGTTCGCAAATATTTTCTTCTACTTGGTGTGTTATTTTTCCATTTTTGTGAAAGTATCTTTTTAAGGTCAAATGATTTAGTTGAGATGAATCCAAATTTATTATGTTTTTTTCTTTTATTAGGTGTCTTCAGAGGCCTTTGGTTCATTATTTGATGTTTGTTTTCTTATTGTGCTTTGAGAGTTCTTTGTATATTTTAAATAATGGCCCTTTCTCCCAGAGAAGAGTTTTCCTGTTTATCATCTTTTATTCTTTTTATTGAGTTTATTGGTATAATCTAGGTCTACAATACAGTTATAGTCATTACTGGGATCCTGTACCTTCACATGACAGTTCTTGGTTCTCATTTTTTCCCCTTGTCCCTTCCCTCCCTTCATCTCCTCCCCTCCCCATTTACAAACTCTTTATTTTGATTTTTTCATTTTCTCCTACTTTTTCTTTTCCCTTATTTGCTTTCCCCTACCATTCCCACTTTCCCTACACCTTTAGCCCTTTATTCCTATTTCACACTCTTAATTTATCAACTTGACAGTGACTTCCATAGAGAAAAAAACTTTTTTTTTTTTTTTTTTTTGGCAGTACTGGGGATCGAAATCGGGACCTTGCATTTGCAAAGCAGTCATGGTGCCACTGAGCTAACTCCCTGGCCCAAAACATTTTAATTTTAATAAAGTATTTTTCTTATGGATTGTGCCTTTCATATTGTATCTAAAACATCATCATGAAACTAAGGTCAGTTTAAATGTTCTCTTCTATTAACTTCTGTAGTTTTGTGTTTTATGGTCATCTCTGCATCCTATTTTAAGTTTTGTGAGAGGCATGAGTTCTATTAGTAGATTCATTTTTTGTGTATATTGTTGTGCAGTTTTTCCAGCAGAAGTTTTTGAAAAGACAGTCTTTTTCCACTGTATTGCATTTATTGTAAAGATCCGGTGACTATATTTATGTTGGTGTATTTCTATGCTCTCTGTTTTGTTCTGTGGATCTGTTTGTTCTTTCCCCAATACCACACTTATTTATTATCAAAATTTTATAGTAATTCTTGAGTGTGGGTAGTTGTAGTCCTCTGAAATTGTGTTATCATTAATATTCTACATCTTCTGCCTCCTCATACATGTTTCAGAATCAGTTTGTTTATATTGACAAAATTACTTGCTAGGATTTTTATTGAGATTACCTTAAATGTATATATTAAATTGGGAAGAACTGGGATCATAACAATGTTGAAAGTCCTATCCATGAACATAGAATATCTCACTTTGTTTAGTTCTTATATTTTCTTCATTTGAGTTTTACTATTTTCTACAAGAAGTTTTTGTGTATATTTTCTTACATTTATACTTATGTATTTCATTTGGGGGATTTGAATAAAGATTTTTTTTCATCTCAAACCTCTACCTATTCTTTGCTGACATACAGGAAATCTATTGGCTTTCTCCCTTTATTCTACACCCATCCTATAAATAATTTATAGTATCAGGGGTTTTTCATGTCAATTATTTCATTTTTTCTACGTAGATAATCATTATACTCATGTTATCACTAAACAAAGAAGTTTTATCATAATCAGAATAGCTTTGTATCTTTCTTGTCTTTTAACTTCATCTATAGTGATGCCACTTCTTTCATTGCTGATATTAATAATTTGTGTTTTTTTCTCTTTTTACTTAATTGCTTTACTTTTTCTCTTTTTACTTAGTTTACTTAGTTTTTACCCCCAGGCTTGACACTTAGCAATTTTACTGTAATTTTTAAACAACTAATTTTTGACTTTGTTGATTTTCTCTATTAATTTAATTTTCATTATGTATTTGCTTTGCTGCATTTAATTTGCTGTTTTTTCTAGTTTTGTAGGGGAAAGTTTGAATGATCATTTTTGGATGTTCTTTTCTGATATCTGCTTTCAGTGTCATAAATTTCTGTGCAAGCACTAGTTTTACTGCATCGCCCGTTTTTTGGTACATTGTATTTTCATTTTATTTCATTCGAAGTATTTTTAATTTTTCTTTGTAATTTCTTCAATTCATGTGTTAGTTGTATAATCACAATATTTCATGAATTTTTCCAGCCTGTTTCCTATTATTGATTTCTAGCTAAATCATCTTGTGGATGGGGTGGGGCATTTGGCTCAGTGATTCCGCTGCCTGCCTCGCAAGTTCAAGGGCCCAAGATCAATACCTGGTGCCCCCCCAAAAAAAATCATCTTGTGGTTGAGAGGGAACATTGTATAATTTCTGTACTAAATTTTTTTAGATATTATCTTAAGTTTAATGTGAGTCATATTAGATAAGAGGTACTTATAACACTAGAGCTGAATAATACATGGTAAAAAGAAGAATGCTGCAATTTAAATCAAATTCAATTTTTCATTTTCTATTTAGAGAAATAGTATGGTTCTCACAAATATAAAACATATTTTACATTGTTTAATGAAATTTAAGATCCATAAAACCAAAATATTTAAACAAATTACATTGTGAAAATATGGAGAAAAATTTTTCTACATAAACTGCATATTTAAAACACATATCAAATGGAGCACTTATTAATAATACAGAAGGCCTATTGATGAAGTCAAATTCCAGTCAAAACATCAATATCTGCTATGTTTGATTTATTTCATTCAACTTCATATTTTTCAGCTGTGTCCATTTTCCTACACATATTGTACTAAATTTTTAAAGTATGTTTTATGTTCTAGACTGTGGTCTGTCTTGATGAGTGTAAAATACGAGCCTGAGAAGGTGTATTCTTCTTTTTTGGAAATAAATAATTGATATGTCAATATCTTTAGTTAAGTAAAGGTGTTAACAAGATCAAACATTTCATTGCTGATTTTCTACCTACTGGATCTATCCATGTCTCACACAGGGTTGTTAAGTCTCCAAGTATAAGTGTGGATTTGTTCATTTGCCCTTTAGTTATATCAATTTTGCCTCCTATATGTTGATGCTCGCTTGTTAAGTGTATACAGATTATGATAATTATGTCTTCTTGGAAAATCGGCCCTATATATCATTATTATACTCCATTTACATGTGATGTTTACCTACTCTGAGGTCTTCATTTGAATTAATGTAGCTACTCACAATTTATTTTAATGATGGTCACCATGGTATATCATTCTTACCATTTAATTTCATCTGTATGTGCCTATTTCTCATTCCAGTTTTGTTATTACTTTTTCTTTATGGAGGAGCTCTGATACTTGGAAAACGTATTTTATAATCGCTGCATCTCCCTTGTGAAGTGGCTCATTTATCTCTATATAATGTCCTTTGTTTCACATAACAGTTTTTGACTAAAGGTCTGCTTGGTCTCATGCTGAAGTAGCCTCGTTCTCTTTTGGTAACTATTTGCATGGACTATCTTCATTCATCATTTCACTTTCAACCTGTGTGTTTTTAGTTTTCAAAGGAGTCTTTTATAAACAATATATATTTGTAACTTTTTCCTTTTTTTCTTGGATTTTTGTAATTCATTTTTTGATTCATGACTGTAATCTATTTTCATTTAAAGTAATTAGTAACATGGAAAGATTTACTATTAAGATTTTATACAGTATTTATAGAAATGTCATTTCTTTTCTGTATGCCTTATACTTTTTGCATCCCCTAATTTCATAGATTGCTACTTTTATTTGTGTTGTTGTAGTAATATTTTAAAATTTCCTTCTCAATTATTTTTATATTGTGCAGTTATTGTGGTTGCCATGGAGATTTCATGAAATATTCTAAAATTTAAAAATCTACTTTAAATTGATATTATGTCAAGTACAAGCCCTTAAAATTACTCTTTTAAAGTTTACCCCTTTATTTACATCATATTTATGTCTTTGTATTGTATGTACAGAATAACATAAAATTATGATTACTTTAAATTTTATAGAAAATAAGAAGGAATTAAAAACCAGATTATATGGACTCTATGCCTAAAATGGTTGATAGCAACAACATTTGCTCAATAATGGTAATTATGCCTATAGTTTAGCAAGTTGTCAAGAGGAGAGTAAATTTTTTAATTAAAAACTAGAGATTAATAATTTTGAAATAAGATGAATTTGTAGATAGCTATGGAGTTTCACATTAGCTGGCACAGATATCTCTACTTGATGAGAAAAACATTTAAGGCAAATATTCAAGATCAACAATAGAAATTCAATACTCCTTTGATTTGAAAGTATAGGGTCACAATTGTTTCTCTTATTTTTAATTATACAATGTGATAGATATATTTATGTTTTATAGTTTCAATATTTTTTTTCAAATGTTATGCATAATTTTACTATACGGGTGCCCAGGACTAATCTGTCAATATATAGCCTCATAAAATATTTTGCAAATGTCTGTGATTACTGCTAATTATTACACAATCCTAAGAAACCAATGTCATTGAAATTTAATTAGTTTTGGTCTACATAAAAATTTGTCTACAAATCACAAATGTATACTAACAGCAGCATACATCCAAGCATTTGACATTCAATAAACTTCAAGACAATAATTCTATGAAAAGTAAAAAAATGTCTGTGTCTAATTTTGTTAAACTCCCATAGATTACTACTATATTGCAACATATTTTTTCCGTATTAAATTGTAAAAACACATAAAATAAATTATTAAAGTTTGAATATACTAAATATATAATACAAGTACAAAAACAAAACTATTCATTTTAGAAAATCACATCTTGAAATCTAGTATTTTGAACTTCTATTTGAAAATACAAAATGAGAAATATCTCTACTCTTTCTTCAAATATAATTAAAATGAAATAGAAGTTACACATATGTATACAAGAAATGGAGGTAGTATTGTCTTTATAGTAGGAGATGCTATCTCAATATTATATAGAAAACAAAAAGAATAGAGGATAATACTGAAAAATAAGCTATAACAGAGGAGTCCATAGCCCTGGACTCACTCTAGAAGAAAGTGCTAGGTGATGTGGGGAAAGTGGTAGCACTTTAGAGGATTGCCAGGCTGTGACAACATAGCAAATAGGGTCATGTGTAAATAGTAACAGGAGCGACTCAGGAGTCTTCCTGTAGAACAACTTGGTCAAACCTCTTTTTTCCAAGTTCTCCCATGGCTCTTTAACTCCTAACACAAAGAGATTGAAATCTGTAATACTTGGCCATAGTTCAAACTCAGAAAATTTTCTTTAATTAATAAATTATCATCTCTTTTGGGAGGTGTAGGTAGAGCTCCTAAAAGATGTGCATTCCAAGGAAGGGTCTTCTTGTTTCAACCTGTGGTAGAATGTAATTACTACAATTGTAGTATACATGGGTGCCCAGTACTAATCTGTGAATATATCACTGGGTATTTTGTAAATGTCTATAATTATTACACAACACAAAGGAGTCACTAGCATTTAAAATGAATTGATTTTATTATCCTTATGTAATCTTCAAGACAGTAAGCACTCTCACATATTCCATTATGAAATTTTCAACTGTAAAATGAAAAGTGCAAAAAATAGTTTTTCTCCAGAAAACATAAGGAAATTGCCAATGAACAAATAAAAAAGAACCAGACTGACAATTAACTGCTCATTAGTAAAAATTGCTGCAAAGCTTTAGGTTAATGGTATCAAAATTTTAAGTGAATGTCATTTAATCTAAATGCTGTGCTATTACTTATTTTATTTATTTATTTTATTTTATTTTTATTTTTTGGTACTGGGGATTAAACTCAGGTCCTTGTGCTTGCAAGGCAGGCCACCGAACAGCTGAGCTAAATCCCCTGCCCTTTTTACTTATTTTAAATACATAAAAGAATGAATTCCTAATAAATTTTCTCTGAAAACTAATAATCCTACATAGAAACCAACCAAATCAAAATCAAAGAAAAATGTTAATGATGGACTCCACGAAATACCAAATTAGAATAAAATAAATTTACATAATATTTATGAAATAGTGGGAAGAAAGAAAAAGACATTGAACAATGGAAATATTTGACCTAGACATCTAGAAATAAAGTTTGAGGAAATCACCTCATTTCAAGAAATATGTATGATTAACTGACTTTCTATTGTTTTTCATAGGCAGTATTCTCAGTGTTGGGCACAGTGCATGGAACAGGCAGAAAACCCCCTTGATTCTATTGAAAGCATTTTAAGTAGATCATCACACTGACCCCAGTTCAACTGATTCACTACAATGCAACACTAGCAGTAACTATTCAGAGTTAATGAAGACCTCACACGTTAAAAGACACAGGCTCCAACAAGTCTTCTTCCAATGCCATCTGTATATGCCCAAGACCATTCACACCTCTTTCTAACGAAGCTAGAGGATTCCCAGAATTCTTTACAGGTTTTATAATGCCCAGAGTGATTCACAGGACTTAGGAAAATGTTATGCTCATTATTGCAGCCTTATTATAAATGATACAAATCAAGAAAAATCAAATAATAAGCATTTGATGAGGTCTTGAGAGATTAAAAAGGGGAGCACCTCTGCGACCTCTCCCTGTGGAAACAGGATGTATTATATTGTCCTGTTACATTGATGGATTTACAACTAGGCATCTCTATCAAGCTTTGGTGTTCAGGGCTGTGAACTTTCAATGCCTATTTCAAGGGCTGCATCATATAAGGAAAGTTATGCTCATGATCATATCTAAATGTTTTGTTTTTATTGCTAAAATTTCTATGTAGACATTCATCCATTCAAGATGTTTTCTCTCTTAATGCATCTAGCAGAATAGATGCTGAAGAGTGCTGCCCAGATCTTAAGTGTTAGTTCTCTGGTCCCTAAATGAGGGGAGTCTATCTGTTGATGACAATTAGGTTGGATTATCTATCAACTGAAATGATTGTACAGGCTATGCAAATTCTCAGCCATTGAGAATCATGGGATTGGTAAGTGTCAGGACTGTGAACAAGAATGACGTGATAGATTCTATAAATTCATTGGAGACACACAATAAAGACTGAGTCATTAATAACAAATCTAAGGCATTAAATTCATAGGATTTATAAAGAACATAAGAAATGCTTATCTGTGGTCAGAGAGAAAAGAAAATTAGAACATCAGAAGAAAATTTAATTATAAAATAAATGAAATATCAGAGAAATCTGGAATATTTACTCAGGAAAGTCTCACACCAAAGGTCAGAACCCACACAGGGAAGAAGAAAGACCCTAACCATTGGGATTGGGTCATCTGGACCAAGTCCTTGGAGAATCCTGAAACTTTAGAGAACTCAGAATCCTACATTTTCAGCAGTGTACTGATCTTCCCTATGTTCGATCTGTTCCCAACTCCCTCCCATTACTTGCAGCCTCCAGAAAGGTATTAATTTAAAAACAAATCAAGTGCTATAGCCCTCCCAGTTGCCAGACAAAGACAAAAGGTTACATCTCAGGGAAAATTCACCTAAAGGAAATTTAGGGTCAGCTAATGGAGGCAAAGGAGACTATAGGCCCAAGCTAACATATACTAACACAAAAGACAATTAATTTGTTAAATCAAGGGAGGCTGTAGAATTAGAAAATGTGAGGTTTATTCCTATGAAAACCCTGTGTTAGAGAACTGCAATAAATGTTTTGCCAAGGGCCCAGAAAGCCTGTGTTAACATGCTGCTAGGATGACTCTTGATAGTTTGGAAATATGGCAAGGTACTAAATGAGGCAGAGAAGATACAACCCTGATACCAGGTAGTGAAGGAAGGAAGATAAAGGGTCAGAAAAGTGGAAGTGTTAGAATAGATAAGGTACACAATGCCTTAACACTGGAAGCAGCTGGCATTTCATGCTGGGATGGACAGCACAATATTTACTACAGTAATAAGGAGAACACTGTTGATCTAGTACAAGCAGCAAGGATGAACTATGGAAAAGGTGAAAGCAAGTAATGGTGTAAAACAAACAGCCTCCTTAGTAGCAACAGGGATACTAGGATCCAAAATAACAAGAGATTAAGTTGCAGTGCTAAATAGCAGAAGCAAAGTGTCCATGATTTTGAAAATTAGGATCAGATCAGAGTGGTAATCCAAATTTGGAGCTATGAGCAACAGCTATGATATTGTTTCTTAGAAGAAGGCAAAATGGGCATCCAACATGGATGAGTATTATTTAATCTATACAATAATGTATATAATATCAGTTAATAAATAATCAGAAGAATTATGATAAATGAATTGGTAAATAGTAGGATTTCTTGCCCAATCTCCAAACTGAGTCAATTTTCAGATCTAGAAACCATTCCCTGAACTCCTGTCTTGGACAGAACAATTTTATAATAATGTTACAAATATAGCCACTGCACTTTACTAGAGTTGGTAACACAGGTACCAGCACATTATATATGACTCTTGAGTTGGTGACTACATTCTTGTTTTGTCTCTAAAAGAAAAATCAGAAATATTTGCATCAATGTACATGTGAAATAGTAGACATTTGTGGTCTTCTCCCATGGTATATTAGGTTTCTTTCAATTCCAAAGGGTCTAAAGTTGTACGTGTGGTCTAAACAATTTGCAAAACATCACTTTGACTCTATCAATGGCAACATGGCAATCAAACTGAATAAACCGGAAGTGGCAAATAGATTGGAAACATTGTAGGATACATATATTTTCCAGTGTGAAAGACAGACTATGTGTAAGGGATCACCAACATGGGGAAAATTTTTGTGTCATAGTAGTCTTGGTACTTTGTGATATATTGGAGCACAGGCTCTAAAGAACTGATTATTTTAAAGAATTGATTATTACATCTTGAATATCTCTTCATTATAAATAAGAAGCAATGCTTAGATCTATTTGGATTGTGATGGTGTTAAAGAAGGAACTGGAAAGTGATATGTGCATAGAGATGAGCTGAATGGAAGTAAAATAATAAAAACTTTATTTTACCAGCAAAGGTCAATCACATTCAAAAAGGCAGTACCAGTGATCAACCTCCTATTGGGTTGCAGCTCCCTCTTTTTTAGGGTTTTACAGCCTTGATCTCACTCAGGTGGTTACATTTCATTTCCCCAGTTCACATTAGCCGTGTACTAATTACAGTAACAAAACAGTTAACTTTAAACCAGATGTAACAATTCCTTGTAGTTAGGGAGTTTACCTCAAGATTCGTCTAGCTATCTATTCTAGTACACAGGAAGTGGGTGTTCAAGGTTAGGGATGAGGCCAGATGTCCCATTTCATGGACAGTGCCTCCAGTGTCTAATTTTGAACTAAAGAAAGCAGATTGCTGTTAGAGACAGCAGAAGTCATTTTACATTTCACTAACATTTCTAGGTTTTTAAGATTATTTACCAAAGTTGTCTATATCAAAGGCAGCATACTACATACTTGAGAATATGGTTTTCACTTATTTACCAGATGGTACAGCAGGATGGGAATTGTGTGTAGGTTCAAAACCTGAAAGGGTTGGGCAGATAATGCAGACTGAGCAGCAAAATGTGCTGAAAGTTGACTCCTGTAAACAGGAAGGACTTGTATTGATCTGTGGGAGAGATTCTGATGTTAGGAAGAGACCATGTGGTATGCAACTGTCAATGGGAGACTCATGATGTGTAGAATTCTAGATTTCTAAGGCAGAACAATGCTTCAAAGAATAAGAAAGTATTTATTCTACATGTCAAGAGTAGCTCAGAAAATAGCAAACACATTGTATAAGCTAATTCCTCATAATAAATCTCTATGTTGATATAATTTTTCAGTTTGTCTATATTTTTTTCATTTGAAAATAGTATTATTCAGATGTTAGTGATCACAGCACACAACAATGACACCTGTTTAAGGGCACCTTCTGCAAAAGGTACAAGCAATGTGAATCAAAATACTGTTTGTATAAATTCCAAGGTTAATTATCACCAGCTGTTTCCACTTAACTTTCAAGTTAAGTATAGCATATACTACTGCATCTTCAAATATGATCTCTGTTTGTTTACTTATAAATTTTAAGCAACATGTTGCACGAATGCGTATTGGGCATTGATGAAGAGTTTGACTGAAAAGAGTAAAAATGCTCTGGTTGTATGACTCCCACTTGTAAATTGCCTGATCCTCACTTCGACCTAGCGCTGTTTACTAGGTACCTGTGACATGCAATACATTTTAAGAAGTTCTTAAAGCTTACTCATAAATTTGGGAATAAATTGGCTCATAAATTTGGGAATTGTGTAAATTTGGTTATTGTAAATAGCTATTCAATGTTCTCCACTACAGTGACAGTGTTTCTAGAATGAATTAATTCTGAAGTATATTGAAAAAAATTGAAGTTTGATAGATTACTGACAAAATAACTTGTAAAAAATCCATAAGCAGGATGACTTACCTCTTCTTTTATAGTAAGAAATGTTTTTTCAGTATTCAGTTCATAATATTTATAAAGTTAAGAAAACTATTAGGTTAAAACAGGTGAATGATGAGCCGTGGAATAAAATGCTGAGTATTTGAAAATAATTTAAAATATATAATGGCTAAAATTATTGAGCAAATTATTCTTTAACACTTTTTTGATACCGAAATTATTTCTATTTTCATACTCACCAAAAGATAACAAGAAAGTGCAGTGAACACACCAATCTACAAATACTAAAATTCTCATTCTTAGATATCAGTTCTTGATTAGTAGAATGAATAATAGCAAAAGTAAACATTTATATGGAGCATACTTAGCCTACACTGCTCTAAGCACTTTATGGCTATCATTTTATTTTTATGGTAACTGTATGCAAATGCACCATAATTTTAATTATATTAAAGATGAAGCATTACAGACACAAAATATTTATAGTAACTGCCCAGGGTTCACACGGCTGCTAAGTGGTGGATGGAGTTCAGTTATACCCAGATTATCTAACTCCAAAGTGAGTTATTTATCTGCTCAGCACTGTGGGGATTGAGACACGGACTGAAGTGGTCAGAACACCCATCCTTGTCTCTTCTAGTGTTACTCCACTGCTGTTGCAAATAGCTATCACCGTGTTGTTAAATGGTCCTATTTTAAAATATTCAAAAAAGAAATAATGAGGCCAGTAGAATATTATGGAGGAAGATAAATAAGAAGGATTTTTCTCTGTACCATGACTCTATCTTTGCTTTCTTTCCTCTTTTTTTTTGAAAAAGTCACACTTTTAAATATTTGACCGACACCTATGTTCTGTTATTTACCAACTTCAAAGTGAATATATATAAACTTCCCTTTATAAAAATGAGAAGAGGACCAAGAGATGGAGGGAGAGATAGAAGGAGAAGGAAATAAGTAAAAAGAATTAAGGTGTGTAATGTTTGTGTAGCAATTTCCCCTTGAAGAATATATTCATTATATACTGCAAACATGCACTAGTCAAAATAAAAATTTAAACTAAAAATATATTTTCCCTTGGGTGTCCTATAATCTTTCTCCCAAATTTTTGATAGTTTCATTATTATATTTATTTTTTGTTGTAATGGCTTCAAAATATATTTTTAATATAAAACTAATTAAGTCAATATTTTCTGATGCCATGTTGTGATAGACAATATTATACTTTTCTTCCATTTCCTGCCCACTCCCCCAAGTATCTCAAGGTCTATTATAAAACCCAGGTCCATGACATACATATCTGTTTGTTCACAGATGTTTTCAGTGCTTTACTAATAGGATTTTAAACATTGAAAACTCATGAACAACACTGTTATGGCTTATATGTAGATGTCCCCCGAAAGTATCATGCACTTATAGGTGGGACCTTCCATAGGTGACTGGGTCACGAATGCAATACTAGATTAGTCCACTGATTGGTTTAGCTAGTTCTTGGTGTGGATGATGGATTTACCGGAGGGAAGACCCACCCTCGGCATAGGTGGCACAAATCGCGTAACCCGGATAGAATAAAAGAGAAAAAAAACATGGAAGTCACATTACTTCCTGCCTGCCATGCCATGGACTGTTTCTTTTATGAGGTGTTGCCCTACCTTGGAAACAACCAACAATGGACTTAAATCTTTGCAAATTTTAAGTTAAGGTAAGTCTTTTCCCACTTAAGTGTCAGGTATTTTGTACCAGCAATGAGAAAGTAACTAAAACAAGCACTATTTTTACTCATGAGTTACATATCTTTATTTGATGAAATTTAAAAAGTGTTTGCAGAGGAACTTCCTATTTTTCTAGTGAGGTAAATGAATTGAATGTAAAATAATTCTCTCATACTTTCATAGTGAAGTAAAGCAACTTGCAATATTTTTTTCTTGCAAGTTGATAGGCATTCCTATCATTGTCTCTTTTTTTTTCACTCTTCAAGGTTCGTTTGGTGTTGTTGGTTTGATGCTTGCTTACACTGTTCACAAAGTAGATCTTTCCTTTTACATTATATGGAAATGTACACTTCTGATATATATACATATGTATATGTATATATATATATACACACACATATGTATCTATATATTACACAAAAATATATATTACAAATATAATACATATTACATATATAATATATCACATATATATTACAATATATATATTACAATATATATATATATTTATATATATATATCACAAATCTTTCCTTTTACATTATATGGAAATGTACACTTCTGATATATATACATATGTATATGTATATATATATATACACACACATATGTATCTATATATTACACAAAAATATATATTACAAATATAATACATATTACATATATAATATATCACATATATATTACAATATATATATTACAATATATATATATATTTATATATATATATATCACAAAACAAAGTCCTTTAAAGCATTTATGCATAACACATTCAGTATTGGATTTATACACTGAATCCCAGACTATGTCCAACTGGGAAAAAACTTAGTTGATGAAGTTATACAACATAGAGCAACATACATCTGGTTTGAAGGGCAACTGGAACCTGTATGATATTGGCCATGGTGTCTGAAATGGTGGGACTCCTTTATACTAACCAGGTTAGGACTACAAAAGTGCCATCCAGCATCAGGATAGAACTGTGAGGTTTTATGAACCATTGTATTTCTAACTTTGGGAAATGGATGATTTCCCCAGGCCATCTTAATGCTACTGTTTCAATCTCAGAGCAGATAATAAAGACAACATGCACAGCCTCCAACTAAATCCTCTTGTAGCCCATACAGCAAAGTGGTGTGACCCTGGAAGACTTTAAAACTGCAGCTCTTTCTGGATTGCCCACAGGGTAGCTGCACTCCTCCAATGGGCCGCTTCCTCAGGAATCAGGGTCACCCTCACAACATCTGAGATCCCATTCTGCTCCAAGACACAAGGTACATAAGGAAGACATCATCCTTTATTCCATTGAGACCCTTAATCATGGTAGAAATTGGATGCATTCTCCCAAGAGTCTTCATTATACTTTCGGCCAAATCTGCCACAGACAGTCCAGTGGCCCAGGATGTGTAGCCTTTGAGTTTGATCACTTCATAAGCACTGTCAACCATCTGTTTGTGAACCTCTTTCCAATGCTCCTTATCCTCATCTGTTCCTAACTAAGGCTGCAGATTCTTCAGGGAGACACCAGCAATATTCACTCCTCTCCACACAGGCACACTATAGTCTCTATGCTCCCCAAGGATCCAACAATGGCAGCTGAGTGGGTGAACTCCCAGTCTTTCTCCCATTAGTTAATGGAACCAGGCTGAATCCAGATTGCAACCACTTCCAGTAACATGGCTTTTGGGAGAGCCATTTATCTTCCAAGCCACATAGGTCAAGATATCCAGTGGATCTGAAACAACAAGCAACTTGCAGTTTGGGCTGTACTGTACAACATTAGGAATGATGAACTTAAATATGTTCACATTATGCTGGACCAAATTAAGATGGCTTTCACCCTCTTCCTGACATGCCCCAGCTGTGATAATAACCAGCTTGGAGTTTGCAGTTACAGAATAGTCTTTGCCAGAGACAATTTTTGGTGTTCTAAGGAAAAGACCACTGTGTTGGAGATAATCCATCCTCTCTCCCTTCAATTTGTCTTCCATGTCATCAACAAGAGCAAATTTATCTGCCAAGCCCTTCATCAAGATACTGATAGCACAGGCCATGCACACAGCACCAATCCCAACATCTTTATTCTTGTTCTGGTGGTCGTTCTTCCCTAAGGAGATTCACAGTCAGCTGATTCTTGAGACTGGCCATCTTGGACTTAGAACCAAAAGGAATTAGGAGTGCATGTCAGGAAGGCATTGGGGTGCATTGTTGCATGGTCCGGACTTCTTGGTAATATCTCAAGCACCCTATTATTGCCTTATGTAAATACAGAATAGTTTTTCTGGTGTGAAAAACTAAAAGTGCAAATAAGATCCAAATTGTATAACTGACAATGCAAAATAGGAAGAAAAGGGCTAAAGGTGGAGGGTAAGTGGGAAGGGTAAGGGAAAGGAAATAAGGTGAAAAATATGAGAAAAGGAAAAAAATGGAAACAAAGTCTTTGTAAATAGGGGAGGGCAGAGAGGGTGAAGGGAGGCAAGGGGTATGGGGACAAATGATAACCAAGATCTGTCATGTACAGGTACAAGAGCCCAATGATAAATGTAACTGTATTGTATACTTAAAAACTATCAGTAAACTAAATGGAAAAAAAAAAAAAGCTTGATGGTGGTTTGTTTCTTCACTCTCTTAATTTTTTCCCAAAGTATACCAAATTTACAGACAGACATGGCAGCACATGTCTGTAATCCCAGCACTTGGGGATGGTGAGACAGAAGGATCAACCTCAGCAATATGGCAACTTAGCAAGATCCTATCTGAAACTAAATTTAAAAAAAAAAAAACTGGGAATGTGGCTCAGTGTGAAGAGCCTTCATTTAATCTCCAGTACAGAAAAAAACATGTTATGTATGTGTCTGATATTTTTAGATGCAAGCTATCTTTTATTAATTTGAGACAATTATTATATGGTCCTTTAAAGATAAATTATTTTATTTGTGGATATGTGTATCGTACTGTGGATTGAACCCAAAGACTTGTGTATGGTACGCAAGAACTCTACCTAAACTATATCTCTATCCCTAAAAGTAGACATTTATATGAATTTTGCTTCTTAAAGGTTATTTTGTAAATGTACTTCTTTCTCTTTATTTTTACTTTTACATTCTGATGCTGAATTCCCTATGTATACTATCTTTATTTCTTTTATATTTCCATATTTTTTACTTTTGCTGTGTTGGTTTTGAGATATATTTGTAATTGCATATGTATCCTTGTCTGCATTCTTCCCCAAATGAGAAAAAAAGTTCCACTTACAGAAATAATAGTGTTTTCCATTATGTAAAATTTCCCTTAATGTATTTTCCTTTGTACAAACTTGAAATTTTTAAATAATTTTAGATTTATCATTTAGATAGTACAAAGATTTCTCAGATATACGTACAATTTCCTCTAATGTTCAAATATTTTCTTTTTCTTTTTTCCCCTTACCCTTCTTTCACCTTCCTCCATCCAACTCCTGGTCCCATTATTTTTTGCAATAAATCGGTCTTCACATTTCCTCTTATCTTTTACTTTGGTTTGTAATTTACTTTCTCCTATAAGACAAATTTCACAATATTAAGCTTTTGTGTTTGATTCATTTTCTTTACCACTATGATCTCAAAGTGCATCCTTTTCCTAAAATTAACTCAATTTTTTCTTTGTATTGTAAAATAGTATTCCATTGTATATAAATACCACATTTTCTTTATCTTTTCACCTGTTGATGAACATGTAAGCTGCTTCCAAGATTTTATTATGAATTGTGCTTCTATAAACATGGAGTTGCTGCTGGGGATGTAGCTCAGTGGTTTGGTGGCCTGCCTTGCAAGCACAAGGACCCAAGTTCAATCCCAGGTACCAAAAAGAAAAGAAAAGAAAAGAAACAAACAAAATGGAGTTGCATGTGTCACTGTAATATGGTATCTTCAGAACCCTAACTCTTGGGCTGGGGATTTAGCTCAGTGGTGCCACCGTCTGCTTCCCCACTTCTTCCCAAAAGATACCTAGCTTTTTGTCCATCAGAGAAACAACTAACATTGTGAAGAGACAACTGATAGAATGGGCAAAAAAATGTTGGCAACTATTCTTTGGGCATAGGTCTAATATGTGGAATATATTTCAAAATGCAAAAAAAAAAATAGAACCCTCCAAATAAGAGACTCATAAAAATGTGCAGCTGAAATAAATAAACATTTCTCAGAAGTACAAATGGCAAGTTGATAAATAGATAGATAGATGCCACCAAAAATGTATATATTAGGAAAAGAAAAACTTCCAAAAATATTTTAGCTGGGGATTTAGTACAGTGGTTCTGGTACCTGCCTTGCAAGTACAAGTTCCCAAGTTCAATCTCTAGTACCAAAAAATATAAATAAATAAATAATTTTAAAATACAAATATTTTAATACTAAATTGATTGAGACATCATGAGATGAATGCAAGTTACCTCTGGCCTCCAAAATTACAGGAGATGCTCAGTCATGGCCATTAGCTTCCAGACATTTATTAATATGGCAAAAGGCTGAAGTGTGTATACATTTTTTGGCATACTCTGTACAAGAGAAAATGTTCAAAATTTTTGGCCAGTAGAGAAATGCAAATGAAAGCAACACCAACATTCATGTTTTTTTTCCAGGAGAAAGGGCTATCTTCCAGAAAACAAATCCTAGCAAATACTAGTGAGAATGAATGGAGAAAGGAGCACTTCTACATGGTTGGTGAGAGTATAACCTAGTACAAACATTAATGTTCATATCTTACATAATAACAAACAAGAAATTAATACTGATGTTAGTACCGACTAATCTTTGATGTTTTTCAAATAATGGATTTTTGTCTATATCACTGTCCAATTTGAGAACTAAGTTGGTTTCAGTCATTAAATTTACACAGTATCCTCTTATTAATGACAGTTTATGAAAATTTAAAAAATTAATAAATTTGAAGAATAGTTTTTATGATATAGAGAAAAATCATTTTGATTTTATATATGATGAAATTAACAGTACATCTAGCATCTAATAAAATTATGATTTTAGTGAGAATATTAAAATCTCTTGGAAAATTTCAAGTGTTCAATACAATATTGTTGTCTATTTTATAATCAGAATGCTGTATGTATTTTATCTTTGTCTTTCAAGATCTTTTTAAAATATAGTTAAAGGACAGGGATTTAACTCAGTGATTCTGCTGCCTGCCTCATAAGCACAAGGACCGGAGTTCGATCCCTGGTACAAAAAAAAGAATAGAATAGAATAGAATACATTTAAGAACCTCTGACCAAGCAGTTTGAATTCTTTAATAGGTAATATGTATATGGACACCGATATGTACAACATTGTCTGAAAATTACAAAAGTACTTATAATATCTAAAAAATCAGAAGTTATATGAAGTTTCATCAATATAGCATTGCTAAGTAAATAGTACTATTTGTACATTCTTAGTAGTTAGAACATAGACTTGAATACACTTACATGGGAAGTTCTTTGAGACTTACTGCTAATTGGTAAATGAAAAAGAACAAGCCAAACAACAAAGTACAAACAGAACAAAGAAGCAATAATATCAAATTTATAGAAAAATCAATGACAAAAGTAATCACTTCTGTGCTTACGTTCCAGTAAATGTGCCAAAAAGCAAGACTACATAAGTAAATTAGACTAAGATGTTCTAATGCAGCTTCTTTTCTCCATTCTCAACTCTAGAACTGTAAGGAAAATAAAAATAAATGAATTCCAAATCAACTGAAGTAAAAAGTGAGCATTTCCACTTGTTCAAATTATTGGTATCTTGTAAAAGAGAGAGATATGGTAAAATGTTGCAGAAGATACTCACAGAACAGAGTGCATGAAAATTTCAAGTAGAAATGGGGGTGAATTCTAAAACCTGATGGAGTCTATGGTGAAGTTATGCCAGGTGTGGCAAATGCCTCCTGACACATTATACAAAAGTGATGCAGGCCCAGACTCCTGCATCAAGAAGATAAGCAGCTAACAGGTTGTCTCTTTTGATTTTTTTTCCTTTTTTTTTTCCTGGTAGGAGAAATCAAACTCAGGACTTTGAGCTTGCAAAACAGACGTGGCATCACTGAGCTCAGTCCCCAGTCCCTATCAGGTTATCTCTTCAGCCTGAGAAGCAGAGCAGTCATCCAGATTGGGAATCCCGTGCTCATGGTAACATTGGCCAGGCAGAAAACTTGTATGTGTTCTACAGCCTCTGAGATGCAGTTAACATTCACAGAGAATTACGTGTAAATTTAAAGATGGCCTGAAAATCAACAGATGTTTGAGTGGTCTTAGAAGTAATTTGGAGTAACTGACAAACAGATCTGAGAAGTTCTATGAAAATGCCAAGAGTTCATAAAAGGAAAAATAATTTTTCATAAGAAATATTAAGTTGGAGGTCTTATCTCCTAATTTCAAAGCTAACTATAAAGCTTTTAGAAAACACGTTACTGATCTAAGGATGGAGACATAGATCAATGAAACAGAATAGAGAATTTAGAGCTAGACTCACACACTATTGGAATTTAATGCATATTTTAAAACATTTCTGGGAAAGGAGAGTTTTTTTCAACATAAAGGCATTGAAACAACTGGATATCCAGAAAATAAATGGTGTCAAAAGAGGGGACAGACCTAAATAAAATTCTAACATTATACACAATTCACAGTCATACAAGGAGAAAACAATAAGTAAGATTTCATGGACATTAAAAATGTCTAATCTTCAAACAACAGAGCAAAGACAACGGGAAGAAAATAAATTTAAATTCAATGTTTGAAAAATGAGTTGGGTTTAGATTATATTTTATGGAAACTCTCAAAATTCAAGTTTAAGAAAATAAAATACAATGTAGAAATAATCAATTTACGTAAAACCTCACCAAATGATTTCAAGACAATACATGAAAATATGTCAACATCACTAGTCACCAATACAAAATTAATAAATCATAGTGAGCTGCCACCACAGACGTATGTATGGATAAAATTTAAAAGACCCAACAAATAAAAGTTTGGCAAGGATAGAAAAGAATAGAAAGTCTCACACAGTACTGACAGAAAAGTGAAGCAGGATAATCGCTTTGAATTTCAGATTTTTTAAAAAGTTAAATTTCTATCAACTGTATAGCCTAGCCATTCCAGTATTAGGTAAGTAACAAAGAATACTGGAAGCATCTGTACACACACACACACACACACACACACACACACACACACACCCCCCAAGCTTTTTTGCAGTACTGAAGATCAAACCCAGGGCCGTGCACATGCTAGGTAGGTGTTCTACCACTGAGCTGCACTCCCAACACTCTGCCTTGTCTTTCGGCACAAATCCTTAGAGCAAATTCCCTCACAGCTCCAAACTGAAATCAAACTGACACATTTCAACAGATTAGCATATAGTAGTGTTGTGTATCCATGAAAGAAAACACCACTGAACAAGTAAGAAATGAATTATTGGCAAATATAAAATTATAAATGGATCATCAATTAAAGTCATGAGAAAAATCAGGCACATAGCATAACCTTCCACTTAAATAAAATTACAGAAAAAGAAGATTTACTTATAAGGATAAAAATAGGCCAGTTGTAGCCTTGGGATCCTGTGGAGAGTGAGGATCTGGAGGGAAGTGATAAAATTAAACGTGGCTGGGGAGTCGGGCTCCTCTTTCTGGTTAACAGGAGTGAGGCACTGGGTTCAGTTCCAACAAAAGAAGCAAAAGAGGAAGTTAATAAATTTGAGGGAGGGGAGGATACATGTATGTCTTTCTCAAGTATGTATATGTGATTCATGTATGTGTGAAAGATTTTACACTTTAAAGATGATTTATATCAACTGAAAGTTTTAATATAAATTTCATGTCAGTAAGAGCTTTTAAAATGCAGATACCCATTTTCCTCACTCTAAACTTTAGATTTAATATTCAGATTCAATATTTTAGCAGTTTTTTCATACTCAATAACATTTTATTCCATTATTTATGGAAAAATTAAAGGACATTTTTAATAGAATTGTTAAATACAAAAAAGTCCAACAAGGCTTTCTATTATGCCTCAAAAAACAACATAATGGTAATATAATATATTTCAATGAAAGAAATAAAAAAGAAGTGCATAATTTTATAATTTACTGTTTCTTAACAAGGAGGCCAAGATAATTAAGGAGAAAAAACTCTCTTTCCAATATACTTTTTTCCTGAAATAACAACATACCCATATGGAAAACATATGCTTAAAACATAACCCCTTTATTTCAATATATTGAAAAGTTAATTTGAAGGAGGTAATGTAACTGAATAAAAAAGAAAAAATATTAAAAGTGCAAAGATTCAGGATTCCATGAAGGTACAAATGAAGGGAATAAACCCACTCAAAGTGGAGAGTATACATTTTATAATTAATTGCCAATGACATAAGCAAAAAATATTTTATTTTTAATTCTCTTTTTCTTGTTTAACAATGTGGTTAACCTCCTTTCATTAATCTACAAGATTATTTCTACTCCCCACTGCGAAACATTTTTTATACATTTGAGTCATTATTCTAATTAGCCACATGCAATTTTGATTTGTTTATTTTTTAAATTTTTATTTATTTATTTGGTACCGGGATTGAATTCGGGTCCTTGTGCTAGAAAGGCTATTTGATATATTAAAAATTTTTATTATTGTAAAATATAGTGTTTATTAATTATTTTTGTAAGTTGAAAGCTTTATTCTGCTTTGTTTGGAAACCTTTATTTATGGTTGTTATTACAAAGGGTTTAGATTTTATAAAGTAAAATATGCCCTTTCAAGTTCTCTTACTTATTGGGAATATTTGCTTTATGTTTTGCTAATATATTTTATTTTTATTGGAATATAAAATAAATCTTTCAATGTATATCAGCCATAAATAAATTATAAATGCTTGAAAAAAGTAATTGAGGAATTTATTTTTATGTGGAATTAACTTTTGCCATTTTTAAATGGAAACTAAACACCCAGAATATTCTCCCAGTATGTATTCCCAAACATACTCTCCATTGAAAAAAATTATATATATATATCTTTTGTCATTTGTGTTTGGAGTTGTTGTTATTGAATAGTGGAGTAGAATTTCCAGGAATGATCCTAGGATTTCAACTCTCCAATCCCTAGGACCCGTATCTGTCCTGAGATGTCACTACTGTGTTGTTGATGTTATATGCCGTATCTGACTCTAGGAAACAGGAACAATTTAAACATACAAGCAGAGAACACTTTTTAACTGGTAGCAAAAGAGAAATGTGAAGGGGAATGGAGATAGAAGACAAAATGGAAAGAGAGAAAGAAAAGTTAGTGATTGTTAGCAGCAGAAAGACTCAAAGAGTTAAGGCTGGTGGAGCTTGAGAAGGAGCACAGGGTCATCTAGAATCATGGAAAGAATTCTTCCACTGAACGAGTTTTCCAGAATTATGAAATCCTGAGCAGAGAAACCAGTGGAGACACTCAGACTTCTAACATTTGTAACTAACTGTAAGAGGCACTTTTTAAGCTTTATTGAATTATTGTTGACAAATAAGGATTCTGTATAGTTAAGATTTTCAATGCAATGTTTTAATATAATACACACTGTCAAATGACCATCCCAACTAAGAGAATCAATGTATCCTTCACTTTACATCCTTATCTTTTATGTGTACATTATATCACTTAAGATCTAATCTCTTTATAAATTTCAAATGTACATTATTTTTAGCTACAGTCTCTTTACTATACATGAGAACTGCAGAACTCATTTATGTTGTATAACTGAAACAGTACTCATTGACCAAAATATTCCTATTTCTCTCATCCTTCACACTTTGCAATCACTGCCTTTATATTTACTTTTTTCAACCCGACATATAAGTAATGTCATGCAGCATTTGTCTTTCTGTGCCTGGTTTATTTCACTTAGCAAAATATCCTTTTATTCCTTCTCAGCCTTTTGGCCAAGATCAAAAGTAGTAAAATATCTTTTAAGTTCATCCTTTATCCATCAACTAACATTTAGATTTTTTACTGTACAAAACATACTCAAATGAATATGAAACAACTATTTGATATCTAGCCTTCATTTGCTTTGGATATAGGTTTTATTATTATATGTTCTCTTTTAAAATTTTGAGGAATGTTCACATTACTCTCTGTAATTGCCATACCAATCATCATTGCCAATAGATGACAAGGGTGTCTTTTCTTCACACTGTTACAAATACTCATTATATCTTGTCATTTTGATCCTAGCCATTCCAACAAGTGTGAAGTCATACCTCACTATGGTTTTGATTTGCATTACTCTGATAATCAGTAATGTTAAACACTTTTCCTGTATATATTGTCCATTAGTATCCCTTTTTTGAGAAATATTTGAGTCCTGCATATATTTTAATTAGGTTTCTGCTGATGCTAGTTTTATTGTATTAGTGATTTGTATGTTTTGTTTATTAACCCTTTATCAGATTCTCAAATTACAAATGTTTTCTTTGATTCTGTAGGTTACTTTTCACTCTAGTGATGGTTTTATTTTCTGTGCAGAAGCTTTTCAGGTTTTTTAAAAAATGTCTTTTTTCTATAATTGTTTCCTGTGCTTTTTGTGTCATGACCAAAATTGTTGATAAGATCAATATCAGGAAAGTTTTCCATACAGGTTCTTCTAGTAGTTCTTGATATATTTAAATATTCATTCAGTATGTGGTAAATAGTTTATGCAAAGAAAGAAAACTTCTAATGATGTATTTTTGTTAGTTCCACTGACTTATCCATTTCAGATATTTTGGTTAACTTTCTTTTTTTTCAGCTTTAATTGAGTTTATTGGTACATTTTAGGGATACAGTACAGTTACATTCATTGTTGGGATCTTGTACCTCTACATGACAAGTCTTGATTCTCATTTTTTCCCCTTACCCCTGCGCTCCCTTCACCCCCTCCTCCCCTCCCCATCTACAAACACTGTATTTTCATCTTTTCATGATCTCATATTTTTTTCTTTTTCCTCATTACCCTTCCCCTACCCATCCCTCCTTCCCTACACCTTTAGCTCCTTTCTTCCCATTTCTAAATGTCAGTAATATTATTAGGATCTTATGTATTATTGCAGATTATTCACACCAGGGAAACTATTCGGTATTTACACATGTGTGACTTATTTATTTCACTTAGGAGTATATCTTCAATATGTATCCATTTTCCTATGAATGAATCTATTTGGTTAACTTTCGAATATGATAATCAAAATTTAATATACTTAGATCACTTTCAACATATCATTGTCCATCCTCCCTGTGTAGGGGAGTGTTATACTTCTAATTCCTACTTATCAATAATTCAATTGTTCATAGCATGTGTAAACAAATGCTTTGATCTATCAATCCTGCCATGCAAATAAATTCATTAGTTTAGTCTTGTTTATGTTTTATTTTCTTTCCTTAATTGTATTTTGTGCTGTATTACAAAGCTGATGTTTACTTCCTTTTCTGTAACAATATTTCAATCTTATTTGGTAAACTGGAAAATTTACAAAGATAGAAAGAATATTATTTATTAATTGTAATATATGTTTACTGAAGATCTAAAAAGTGTATGTATATAAATTCCTTATCTGAGGAGTCAAATGCCATGATTTTTGTGTACTAGAGGAAGAATATCCCTAAATTCAAATATGCTTCTACATTTCTCCTTTAGTAACCAGGTACCTCAACACACACACACACACACACACGCACACACACAAATATGTGTGTAAATATTTCTCCATGCCTCGATTTCCTCCCATGGTCTAGTCTGCTTGTTCCATTAACTCTCTTTATTTACAAATATGTACTTCTTTCTGGTCTCTGCCTGAATCAATCTGAACAATGTGTTCTCTAATCCTGTTATGACCCTATTTCTGGTTACAGGCCATCTTTTAACTAACCACAGAGATCAATGTGTTTTTTCCTAGATGTAATATTGTTGGTTTTATTTAAATAATTTTGTTTTACTGGCATATATATTAAGAAACATTAGGTAAGAACTCTAAGGACTTACATGTTGGAAATGTCTTTATACTGCCCAGAGACCAAAATAAGGTTTGGCAGGACACTGAATATTTTATTTTGAAATTATTTTTTCAAGCTAGGTGTTCTGTCCATTTGGAAATGTAGAGACTTTGAAAATTCTCTTAGTCACAAAAAAATTAAATATTACACAAAACATAAAGTTATATTATTGGGCTGAGAGGTAGGGGGATAGAAAGGAAATAGACAGAGAATTCATGCTTAACATGATTGAAAATAGAGTTGAATAATTATGAATAAAAACTTTCCAGTGGCAAATCCAGTAACTGGTTGTGAGCCTTACAAAATGATGGCATGGGCATGTTATTGGTGCTTTTTTCTTCCATTTTTCAGTAAATTAATACTTCTCCAAGAAAATTCTTCAATTAATGTCTGAGCTATTTATAAATATGAAGATTAATCAAATATGACTTCAAAATAACACATGACAAATAGGCAAAGAATCCATCATTAATGATAGCAAAATAGGAAAAAAACCTTCTCATGAAAAGTAGATTTTAATGTTTATTTTATGTATAATATAATTGTATATTAAATGCCTAATATGTGCACAGATATATAGCACATCAAAAATAATTAGAATGATTTGATGGAAAATAATTTCACAAATGGAACCCGAATTTGTTAAATTTTAAGAACCTATAAAAAATAAAATAAAAAGTACATAGTAAAAATACATAGTAAGAAACATGAAGATAGATCTTTGCCAAAGGAAGGTCACCAAAACATGACAGATATAGGAGGGAAGGGAAAGAGATGAAAAAAGAACTATGATGTGTTATAAGCATACCACCTCCCATAAAGAATTTAAATGTGCACTAATAAAAATAAAAAGTGGAAAAAAGAACATGAAAGTAACAAACGGTACACAAAGATGTTAAACACATTGATGCCCATGAAAAAATTAGAAAATTTGGAGGAAATAAAATATTATTTTAGAATTCCATTGTACTTCTCTTTTAGAATATTCTCAACAGAATTTTTATGTTTGTACCAGGGATCAAACCAAGGATCTTGCACTTGTGAGGCAGGTGGCAGAACCATTGAGCTAAATCCCCCACCCAGAAATGGTACATTTTTAATGTAACAAAATTCTCAGTGTTGTAACTAGTGCTGGTTGGATGTGAGCTCCAAGCTTATCAAGAAGAAAACAGAAATTAGGACATATGGCTTCTATCTCCTACCCCAAAATATCATCCTCTTGGCTACTTCCAGTAGCAACGAGGTGAAAAGAATGACTTGGGCTGACCGAATATCTCTCCCAGAGATTAAACCTACTGGCAAGGTAATATTTCTGTATGGCTGCATTTCTCTCAGGTTCTGTTATTACAATCACTTCTTTCCCTTAAAATCCTAGAGTTGCTAACAAATTCAAGCTCTACTAGAGGTACAAATTTTGGTTGCTGTAATATGGCATATTTGTAAAATTTTACATATTTGTAAAATTCTCTTTATACAAATTATATAGTGTGTTTCTTTTCCTTGCTAGAAAGTTGGTCATAGATTTGAAAAACATAGGTAACTGTGTCTCATAAAAAGGTCTGTTGAAATCCTTACCCTGGTACTTATGAATGTCACGTTCGTAGAAAATAAGATATTTGCAGATGCAGTCCAGTCAAGATGAGGTCATTAGAATGGGTCATAGTCCAATGTTGGCTGTGTCTTTATAAGAAGAGAAAAGAACCATCTGAAGACAGATACCCACAGGTGAATGCCTTATGGTGACAGAGGCAGATACTAGAGTTATGCAGCTAAAAGACAAATATTGCTGGTTATTAGAAGCCAGAAGAGAAAAAAGAAAGTACTCTATTAGTGTCAGATGGAATATGGCTCTGCTGATACCTTGATTGTGAACTTCTAGCCTCCAGTATTGTGAAAAATTAAATTCCAGCCATTCGGATGCATTATTTTCTTACTGCAACCTTAGGACAATACTACAGTGCAGGGATACGGGATGGAACCACAGTCATCTTTGATGCATGGAAGCATTATATACAATTATTTAGGACATTGGATTAGGTTAAAGTGAATATGTTATAAATTTTGGAAAATCTAAAAACTGTGACACTTAGGCAATGGGATGAATATAGTCATTTTAAAAGCATATGTGATCCTAGAAAAGGTGACAGCAACTGCTAGCATACACAGAAATGAAAAGAAACTGCTGTTGGAGAGTTTTGAAGAAGTCACTTATTTCCTGTCATCACTGGAAAATATGCCCAGCAGTTTTAAAATGGATTGGCTTACAGAGGTACGGTAAAAGCCCTCAAGTTTTCCAAATGTTCTAAGCCAAGAAAAGTGACATGGAAAGAAAAAGAATGTGAGACCTGAAGCCTGAGCGATGTGGTTACCTCTTCTTCACCATTAGAGTCACATTCGAGGTCTGAAGCTGAGTGACACACATCAGGCACCTAGAGTGCAGCCTGTAAGGAGTGCCAACCCTACTTGCACAATACTGGGGGGGTGCGAGTGCTTCCTGAAATTTTAGCAAATTATAAAACTTAGAGGAAAAAAACATGTAATTCTTGGCCAGGTTTAGAGAGCAAAGGTAGATTTAGCAGTAGAGATCTCTGTGGTCAAAGAGTCACTGCACCTGTACCTTGTGGCTTATTGAGACAATTGCAAGTTTGTCTTTCTTGAGGTTATGTACGATTCCCAACCTCTACCACTCTGGGGACCCATTACTCTCATCCACATTAGAGAAACAGATTCTATTGCAGCATGCTTCAGAGTCATCTTCAATTTACAGAAGACAAGCATCAGAGACTGTAGGAAGATATTTTGTCTTATTAAATGCCACCAAAAGGCCTCCCTGTGGGTAAGACTTTCAGTAATTAGGTGAAAAGAATCAATTGTCAGAATAGACCCAAGGCAGCTGCAACTCCTGAAGTTGCTAGGCTTATGTGCCACAGGCCCCATAAATCTGACCAGTGAGAAGACAACAAGCCCAAGCAGAGTGAGACATTTATTACTTAGGGCACAGCATGTCAGATGAGCTTCCTGTCTGCTGTGGTTCTCCTTGACCCTCCAAGGCCCACTGGAGATGGGCACTAAACACAGGGTGAATCTGTGTCACAGTTTAAATACAGTAGGCTTTGAAAATGCCTAATATTCTAAGGGCACTCCTAACAAGCTTGACCAATCTTCCCCACCCCCACCCCCAGGGAAACACATGACTTTTATTCTCCTGACCAGCAAGCAAATGCACTTCTAAATCAGAGGGAGACACTATCTCGTTTGAAAAGATATTCTCTTGTGTGTAGAAACACTGGACAAATGTTTTCCTACTGACAGTATCACCTGTATTGTGATTGTAATAAATCATCGTCTTAAGCATTATGACCACCCATAGAGGTGAAGATGGCAGAGGCTATGCCTTATCATTTATGTTTTCTTCCCGTTCTCCTGAGGATCTTATCATAAGAACACTAGAAATGTCTAATATTTTTCATTTCAAGCGGGGATATGACAGAATGGATAATGCACGAGGATAAATTGGCAACTGATGCATGCAATGCCCTCCTTGGTGAATAATCCAAATTTTATTCTGGACAGGATGGCGGCAGCCTGTGAGAAGTAGAGGGGGCTGAGTCCGCATCAAAGCCAGCCATGGGGACAGCAGCATGGGCACTTGGCACTGGGTAGAGGCATAAGTTTGCCACTGCCGCCATCTAGGGTGGGGGGAACATCTCCCCTGGGGAGGGGGAGTGGGAGAGGGAGGGGGGGCAGCCGCTGGGCAGCTGCACTTTTTAAATTTTTTTGGCTGCCGCAGTAGCGACCCCAAGGTAGCACGAATGTCCCTGATCCCGGGAGCGATGCCTAACCTGGAAAGAGGAATGCCAGCTCCTGAACAAGCCTCACTGGTGGAGGAGGGCAACCACAGACCCATCAGGAAGCTTCCTCCACTGGCACAGGCGTGGTACCTTAGACCATAGCCACCACTGCTCTACCTTCCGTGAAGGAGCAGGCGCTTCAGTTTCAATGGCTCACCCGAGAACTAGAAGTGGAGAGATGGTTGCCAGTCAACTAGAAAGCTATAGGCTTGGAGCAGAATCACGAAGCATTTCCAGCACCCGCTCAACTGAGAAGTCATTCCCTTGGAGATCAACAGATGTGCCAAATGCTATTCACCAGAACAGACATCGCTCTATGAAAATGAGGGGTCACTGGGCAACTCAAGAAGTTCAATGCAAGTAAATTCTTATTCTGACAGGGGATATCAGGATGCCGGATGTTTCCACAACAACCAGAATGTGAGCACGACAGATAGCAGACGGCAGCATTCTTTCATAGGATCAACTGCTAACCATTCGGTGAGGAGTTCTGCAGCTGAAGGACAAACTGGTTCAGCACAGCTGTGTCTCCTTCAAGGCCTCACTGAGAGCTTCTCTGGGCAGTGGATTTGGCTCTCTGTCAGTGACCAACTCCTGACTTCTGAACCCCAGCACATATTCCTGCTCAGCAGGCAGCCCCCCAACAGCTGTGTGGTAAATTGGGTCAGTCACCTCCTGACAGACGTCCAGTCCTAACGGACAAACCCCTCAGTACCAAACCACCACCAGTGTGGGGTCCCCACTCACCCTGACGGATTCACAGACTCGAGTAACTTCCCATCTCAAGGCCGGGTGGGGTCTTCATTTCCCAAACACTCAGGGATGACTGCCATTATACAGCACCCGGGGCCTTCCCCGCAAAGGACTGTTCATGACATGTAACAATTCGGACAGCAGCAGTTTGATGTCAATGAAAGGATGGTTCCACCTTGACCAGAGAGCTAGGCAGGATTACAGAGTTCCTATGCCAGTCTGCAAGGTCAGCTTGGGCAAGACCTTCGTTCAGTTTTGTCTCCCGACTTGAGCATCACTCCTATATATGAAGGGAGGACTTTTTACAGCCCAGTGTACCACAGTCCAAACCATGGAACCAAGGAGCTCTAAGGATCACAGACAACATTGTATTGAACAGGCTCAGTAGGTGTTGGACATCTACAGAGGATGCCCAGTCAATGAAGAGCCCTTACATACCAAAGAAATAATTATGCTGTGAACACAATAGCTATCTATACAGACCCTTACAGGCCAATACTATACTGAGTACAAGAGTGCAATTATAACAGGCTTCAGCATGCAGCACCAACTGATGATGGCACCCCTAGGTCCCCATTGGTAGACAGCATTCAGAAAGACCACAGGGATCTCAGGTTGCCTGAAGTTATTCACATGCTGCAGCACCAGTTTCCCTCTGTCCCAGCAAATGCAGCTGCCTGCCTGCAACACCTGTGCTTCAGCTACAAAGAAGTGAAGATAGAGGTGTGTAGACAAGGGACATCAAGCATCTGGTTTATCTTTTGGACCACAGAGTTTTGGAAGTTCAGAAGGATGCTTGTGGTGCCCTTTGAAACCATGTTTTGGGAAAGTCTGCAAATGAAAATAAAATAGCAATGAAGAATGTTCATGGGTTACCTGCCTTGTTGTGACTGTTGAGAAAAATCTGTTGATGCAGAAATAAGTGAGCCTATTACAGGAGTTCTTTGGAATTTATCCTCCACAATGCCATAAAGATGACAATTATTTGAGATGCTCTCTCAACCTCAACAGACACTGTGATTATCTCACATTCTGAGTGGAATAACTCTTCTTTTGATGATGATCATAAAATTAAAGTTCAGACCTCACTAGTTCTGGGTAATACAACAGGCTGCCTGAGGAACCTCAGTTCTGTAGGGGGAGAAGCCCAGAAACAAATTCGATCCTGTGAGAGGCTGGCGGATTCACTGCTTTATGTGATCCACATGTGCAGGAAAACATCTAATTATGACAGCAAGACGGCGGAGAACTGAGTGTGCATGTTGAGGAACCAGTCCTATCTGCTGTAACTGGAGGTCCCACAAGACTGGCTGTGTGGACTGCACAAACTAGGTGACTTACTAGGAAAAGAGTCTCGCAGCAAAGACTCTGAGTGAAGATGCTGGGGAAAAAAGAAGAAAAAGAAAAAGAGAACTCCACAAAAGGATTAATGGGATGGAATTGGTCCTATCCCATGACCTTGGAAGTCCCCCAAAGGGGTTGACATGTCGTGGCATCTGTCATTGGTAAAACCATATCTGACTCTTCTAGCAGAAAGCTCTAACCCTTGGAAGGCTCCAAGGGATCTCTCCAGAATCTGGCAACTGAATGTTTTGCAGCATACATCAGGACAGCTGTCCAAAAAGAAAAAGGGTTTCCCATCCTTACGAACTTCTGAGGATGGATAATGATAGAGTTGTCTTTTCTGTGGCAACTGTCTTGAGGAATACAGCTCTAGATGTGCACAAGGAGCTCATAGGTAAACATGCCATGCGAGATCTGGTCAACCAGTTTCCTGGTGCCACCGGGCCCACCATACTGTCTGATGAGACTAAGGTGGCCATCTGCAGTGCTCTGCATGAGGTGATGAGCAAAACCAGGCAGAATGCCAAAGCCCTGGCTGACTCTGGAGGCACAGAGAAGTTGGTGAACATAACCAAAGGCAGAAGCAACAGATCCTCTCTGAAAGTGGTGAAGGCAGCTGCCCAGGTCTTGAACAAATTATTGCAGTGTTGCAATCTCCAGAGGATTTGTAAAGAGGATGGCTGAAATCAGAGCCATTTTATTACACCTGTGTCAACATTAGAGCAAGACTGATTCAAATCACACCCTTTCTTAGCCACTACCAACCAACAGGTGTCACCCATCATTCAGTCAGCATCAACAGCTCTGTTAGATCTGTTATAGTCAAGATAACTCCAACAGAAAGAACTTTGATCCATACAGATCGTACCTGTGGGCTCCTGGTAGCTAGAAAGTCCTTATTTTCATGACCAAGTTCACTTTCCAGCTTCTACTGATTACTTAGCACAGTATGGACTGAAATCAATCACAGATTATATGGACTGTTATTCCACTAAATGACCTTCCTATAAAGCAGAACAGTACCCAGGGTCCCCGGACTCGGGTATAGTGTCAAGACTTTGCCAGACAGACGACCTGTTTCTTTCTAACCTCATTTGGATGGAGAGGAAAATTCTGTCTTTCTGATCTGGCAATGGGCTATGAAAGGAATGAGTAAAGAGCATTCTTTTTTCATTTTGAGGAATTTTGGGGGAAGTAAGAAAACTTTTGGGAGAGGGCTTTCTAAGCTCTATTTAGGTGTTAGCTCTAATCACTTATAGATTTTATAGTCTGGTGAAGGTGCATGTAACACGAGGACAGGTTTGAGAAATGGGTAAAATGAGAAGGGGGATGTGCAGGTCAAATCAAATTAAAGACGATTTTTTAAAAATGGGAATAAAGTTATGTTTTGGTAGTTTGTAAAGAAAAGTGAAATGGATGTCTTCGTGTTTTATTGCTATTACTAAATATCAAGATTGTATACTATTGTGTCTTTTACATTTATTTTGTTGGTGTAAATATGGAAATTCCACATTGGTTAAATGCCACCATTTGTAATGCGGTGTGTCACTTGAAAAGGGATGTGAAGAAATGGACAGCTTGAAAACAGGAAACCCAAAGAACTGTTAACAATTAAAAACAAACTATGACATCTTTTGTTTCACAATGAACAGTGTACCTGGGAAGCACAAAGTACAGTCTGATATAGCAGCACCGTGCCCGTTCCCTGTCTTTCGTAGGACGCTTCACTGCCATTTTCTATGCACATGAAACAAAAATAAATGTGGAAAATTTAAAAAAAATATATATTCTGGACAAAAATAAATCAATGGATCTTGACAGGAAATTTGGGGAATGTTCCTAAATTTCTTCAGGATTTTTTTTCTTCAAATTTATTTTTCACTAATATCTACTCTTAGAAGATTGACTTTAACCATGGACTTCTCAGAGCTCCTTGCCTTTTAACATCTCATTGAGTATGACCTAGAGAGGCATACATGTGAGGGCACCACTGGTTGGTTTCACCTCTCAGCCCATTGTGTTCACTGCTGATACCCAGTGAGGCCACCAAATAGTAAAAAGAACTCTCTGAGAAAAGATGAGATTATTGTACTAACTTCAGGAAAGGTGAATCCACTCCACAGAATCTTGGCATCCCAAATAAACAGAACAGGGAATATTTCAGTTTTAGGGTTTCAACACTTAAACTGAGTGGATTTTCATGTTTCACTGGGCTTCTGATTCTTTAGCCAAGATCAACTGTAAGTTTTTTGTTAGAACACAACCAACTGGGAATAACCCAAGTGTTTCAGATTTGGCAACCCCACGGCCAGGCTTGAAATGTGCATTTCTAACAATCTGCCCTAGTCAAGAATTCACACTTAGAGACCCATGGTCTGGGAATTGTAAATGTCTATACTTTTGGCTAATTTCTCAAACTGGAGGCAAGTGAGGAATTTTTCCATCTCACTGTAGGCAAGACTTTCTAGAAAGTCATGATCACAAGGGCACTACAATCTATCTATATAGAACAGTAATTATTTTTTTCCTCTAAGAAGTTTTGTGCTGTGATTCTGTACTTAAACTAAAGATCTGTGCTTTAATTGTCCTCACTTAATCTCTGTGTGATTTTTTCAGATTGTGTAATCTATCTATTATCTGTTAATCAATGATGGGAAAATCTACTTCTTATGGCATGCTTAAAAAGAAAATGAGATTACAATTATAAACACCTTAGTTGATTATTTTTGGTACTGTAAATGTTCAAGAAATATGTCTTGCTGATATATGAGCTCTTGTATCACAATTTTCTCAAGTACAATGTGGATAGCAAAGAGTTTTTCAATATGTTTTTAAAATAATTCATCATGTTTTAGGTAAAGCTCAAGGTGCAGTGAGCAAAACAGGAATTAAATAAATGCATGACCCATCTTCTTTCCACAAAAGTTCCCAAAGAAGTATCTTTCTGTAATCTAGAACTGCCTAAACATGACTGATTATCTTTTTCTTTCTTTTTCCTTATTCCTGTAATAGGTACAACTCAGCCACACATAAAAAAGAAAGATATTTAAAAGAAAGAATGAAAATGAATTTCAGAAGTTAGAAAAATACATAAAAACTGCAGAATATTATGTTCAGTGAAATAAGCTAGACACACAAAGACAAACAGTGGAAGCTAAAAAGTCAACCTGAATATAGAATAGTGATTAGTAGTAGTTGTAAAGGATGTGTAGGAGAAGATATATATAAAGAGAAGTTGGATTTGATCAGTGCATGTACTATGCATGTTATGGAACTATCACACTAACCTCCATTAATACACGCACTTAATATGGGTTAGTGAAACATGAAAAACAAAAGATAAAATTTCAAAAAGAAATTTCAGACTCAGTCAAACCTTTCTTACAATTCTTTGCATAGAATCAAGAATGATTAATTTTTCTCAGGCCAGCTTTCTAAATATGGGGTTCAAAGATGTATCCATTCCCTTAATACCTTTTCCCTACCCTTCCCATTTTCCCTACACCTTTAGCCTTTTTCTTCCTATTCCACATGGTCAATTATCTCATTAGGATCTTATGTACTATTATAGTTTATTCACACCAGAGAAACTATTCGGTATTTACACATGTGTGAATATGTATCCATTTTCCTGTGAATGAATCTAATTTCTCATTCTTTATGGCTGAGTAGTATTCCATTTTTATAGAAAAACCACATCTTCTTTATCCAACTTCCAACTGATGGGCAAATGGGCTGTTTCCAAGATTTAACTATTACAAACTGTGCTGTTATAAACATGGGTGCGCATATATCACTGTGGTATGATTCCTTTAATTCTTTTAGAAAGATACCCAGCAGAGGGATGGCTGGGTTAAATGGAACCTCTAGTCCCAGCTCTTTAGGAGAAAAGAAAAAATATGACAAAATGAAAAAATGGAAATAAAGTATTTGTAAATGGCGAGGGGAGGACAGGATGAAGGGAGGGCAGGGACAAGGGGAAAAAAATGAGAACCAAGACCTGTAATGTAAAGATACAAGATCCCGATAATGAATATAATTGTACTGTATACCTAAAATGTACCAATAAACTCAATAAAAGAAAAGAAAAGATGTATCAATTCCTCTTGTTTTTCAGCAATGAAGATGGCACCTTGTGGTCTATCCATTCTTCAGGAAGCCCATGTCTGAATATTCTACAATATTCTACAAAGACTTTTGTCCTTCACATTTCAACATTGCTGAAATATATCAAATATGACTTTCAGTCAATTATGTGTGGAAGTTACCGTTCCTATAAGTAATTTAACTCAAATTTTATTGGAAGAAATGTGAAAGTTTGTGGATTTTTGTATATGAGAAGAATGCAGAATTTTGCAGTTGGTCTTTGTTTTTTTTAAAATATGATGAGCTATAAAGATTTTGCATAGCTAATTCTAACCATTGACCTTTCTCTCAACTTTTACTTCCAACAGTATTCTGAATCTTGGACAACACAAACAATTAGGAAGTGGAGAAAATAAGCATTATTTTAACATTAGATGAATAGATAGCATAGGTGAAAATGAAAAGCAAATAGATTACCAAAATAATTCAGGGGTTAAGTAATATGAAATAGAAATATGTAACACAGACAAAAATAGACTTAGTGATAATTTTATTTACGATTGTATGATTTTAACTTTTAAAATATTGTTATGACACTTTTGTTTTTCATCTAGTAAAAGAAGAATGGGCAGGATGATGTAAGTTTGAAATTATTTTATTATTCTTTCACAAAATTTTTTATCATTACTACTATAAGCAACTTGCTAGATATTAGTGATTTGGAGAAGGTACTAGCTATGTTAGAGAGGATTATTGTCTATTTTTATTGCTTACAGGGAAAGCCACGAGAAAAAGGAGGGATAGGGCATGAAAACCACCCATTCAATATTCACAGAGTAATATGAAAAGATCAAAGAATGATGGCTTAGGAAAAGAGAAAGAGTTTTACATACAAGGTTAAGTATAAATGCCTCTTGGAGAGAGAAAGAGGGAATTATTTTAATACATAGGAAGCATCAAGTTCTGGCCCATGGGACTTTGAAAGAGCATGAGATGCGTGGAATGTTTGACTCATAGTAGGTGTTCCATAAAAACCTGTGTAATGAATTGTGGAAAATACAGTGAGAATGTAAGAGTGTCAGGAAAACTAGTCTGTAGGGAGAGGTAAAATATAAATCATGAAATCTTTGAATGATACACCAGATATTCTTACCTTTGTGGGCAAGAATAACCAGATAATTACATATGATTGGATTTGAGCAGCAGAAGTTTCAGTCAGAAATTATATGAAATCTGGTTTGGAAAGAAGTGATATTGGAGCAGGCAAGAGAGTATTGAAATATTTTTAAGAAATTTAAGGGTCGTTTTATCAGGAGTAGGTATGGTTCAAGTGATAAATTATATGAGATAAAAATATTGATTAAAATAGAAAAATGGCCTTCATGTTGTCAAGACCACAGGCTTCGTCCCCTTTGTTCTTCCGCTTCGCTCACTGACACACCTAATGCCATTTTGGGCAGTGATGTATGTTGTGGCTCTTGCTATTTTGCCATGGTTTAATCAGCAGGAAGAGTAAAAGGAAGGAAAAATAGTGTTCTTCCCTCAAAGGCCGCTTCCTGTGAAGTAGTACAGTGCCCCTAGGAAAAAATAGTCTTATTGAGTGGCCATCAGAAGCTACAAAGAGGACGGGGATACAAAGATTTTATTCTGAAAGCCCCTGGTCTAGCTAATACTGAAGCTTCTATTGCCTTAAAGCACTAGAAACTGTGGCAATAGAAGAGGAGAAAAAGCAACACATTGAATAAATTATTAGAAGAAACAGTCATGAAGATTTGGTAAATTGTCAAATGTGAGCTTGAGGAATTAATGAGAAGTTCGTTCAGGATTCCATTGCGTCACATTCTGTGATGTGTGTCACTGCTAATTATGCTGAGCTTAAAACAGAGCAGGATGAGAAGGGACTACTCGTAATTTATATGAAAATATAATGACCTATATAGCTGCCATGTAATCACCCCAAAAATAAGAAAGTAAAATGATTTGAAATGGAAATTAGGAAAAAGGCGAGTGAGTAGCCCTGGTGTTTATTCAAGGTAGAAGACTCAGAAGAAGGTTTTACTTACTCCCACTCAATACAATGGAATGTCCTTTGAGGGCTAATTTATGTTTGTTGGTGTAATTACCCAACCTTTCTCATCTACACAGATACAATTCCTCCTAGCCTTTCCAGGACACAATTAGATTTTATGCAGAGATCGCAAACAAGACTGATGGTCATTTTTAGCATTATCATTTCATCTTGCTAATGTCATCTGTGAATAATCAAATGTAGGTTAATATTTTCATATTCTAAATGTCATTTTGTTAGTGGAAGTCATTAATTTTTAAGTAATATTTTCTGCCTTTTTTACTTGATTTATACATAAACTTAATTGGCTACCAGCCAAGTACTTCATGTAGTTCAAATACAACCTTCTGCTTAATTATTTGAATATGTGTATGTTCGTGCATTTTTTTCTTCGTGGAATAAACTATGTAAAGTGCCCTGACACTTTAAAATTTTTCCACATTAACATAAACAATGTTTAATTGCCTTGACTGGAGGAAGGTTTTTAGAAACCCTTTCTTTTGAATCATCCTAGTTATGCTTATGAGTCCATGTTTATTATTTACTTTTCCAGTTTTGAAATGACAAGTGTAAGCCCTCACAGCCCTTTTAACTCAGAACACACCCTATCAATGCAGGGAAAAGTTTTGCTAGGTGGAGCCTGGTTTACTCCTTTTTAATGCACACTACATTGCAGTGAAAGTATTTGAATATGTGGCTGTCTCTTCTGGCACATTGCTATGTGTAATTTTGCATGTCATCCAAGATTTTTAACTTTAGAAGTCTAGAAAGAAAGGAAAAATTAGATTTTAAAAATCCCTCTAGGTTTTATCATATTTACCCACTGAATTATTTTGGTTCTGTGTGATTACAAAAATAAGAAAATTTAAAATATGTAGGAATATTTGATAATACAGAAAAGAGAGAAAATAACTCAGAATATAAACCTAGATAAATTAAAAATCATGAAAATAATTCAGCAAGCAGAAATTGGAAGCAAGATGTGAGCTTTCCCTTCAGCTAATACTGCAGTGATGTTTTCCTAAGTAAGTTATTATTAGATAAAACCAGAAAACAATTTGATACATTCTCCTGAATTGGTCTATGTATGACAATGGATTTCAGACTTTTTTGTTTACATATGGATTGCTGTGGCCTCCCCCGAAACTTCTGATTCAATCCGGTGTGCAGCAGAGGATGGCCTTGAGTGTCCTGCCAAAATGCCTGTGAACATCACTTCTCTGTTGTGAGCCACACAGGCACTGTCCACAGATGCTCCTGAAAGAGGCCTGCTCTCCTAGACTCCACGCATCCAGTGTAGAGTGGCACATCATACGTGAAGCTGCATTAGCCTTTCTATTAAATCTTCTAATGAAAAACCTTCTCCTGATAATTTTTCAGATGTTCTAAGAGAAGGGACTCTAAAGGTGTTGCTCTGAAAGGCTAGTAATTTAATTTATATACTTTAGTTTGCCATTTGGGTAAATGCATATAATATCTCCACTAACTACTTCATAAAATATAAAAATCCTAAACCCACAGTTTGACATTTTAAATGAATGAATGAATGAGGAGGTCTAAGGGTGTAGCTCATGGGTAGAGTTTGTGCTTAGCATGCATGAGGCCCTGCGTTCGATCTAAAACATCTAAAATAAAATAAAACTTTTATTATTAGATGAATATTTAACTTATCTTATTGGCTCAATTTACTGTTTGTTTTACAACTTTTTGTGTGAACCATAGTGTTTAAAAGCAAAAGTGTTCTTTCTGCTTATCATGATGATGGTTTTCATGCTTTATGGTGACAAAGGGCTGTTTGTAATAGTAAACTCAAAAACACAAAGAAATTACAAAAAATTCTTAAATTGCTAGAGAAAAAGGAGCTAACATTTTTGCATTCATTAATTTCCGGGGTACATTTTAGGTATACATTACACTACTATTCATTATTGGGAATTTGTACCTTTATGTAATATACCTTGGTTCTTATTTTTTCCCCACTCCCCTGCCCTCCTTTCAACCCCCCCATCCCTCCCTGTCTACAAAGGCTTTGTTTCCATTTTTCCTTTTCTCATATTAATTCCTTTCCTTTCTTTCCTTTCCTCTACCTTTCCACTTTCCCTTTCCCTTTGCATGTTTTCTTCCTATTTCACATTATGTATTATGCATTTTTTTCCTTATTTACCCTTTCAGTTTCTCACACCAGAAAAACTATTTGATATTTACTCAAGTGCATCCTATTTATTTCACTTAAGAATATGGCCTCCATGTGCATCCGTTTAGCTATAAAAGTCTCTAGTTTCTTGTTCTTTATGGCTGAGTAGTACCCCATCTTATAAAAGAAATATGTTTTCTTTATCAAGTCTCCAGTTGATTGGCAGTTGGGTTGTTTCCAAGTTTTAGGAATTACAAATGGTGCTGCTATGAACATGGGTGCACATATATCACTGTGTTATTATTTTTATAATTCTATTGGGAAGATATCCAGCTGGGGAATAGCTGGGTCAAATAGAACATCTAATCCTAATTTTTGAGGTATTTCCATACTAATTTCCACAGGGTTCCACCAGTCTAACGTCCACCAACAGGGAAGCAGGATTCCTTTTTTCCCCACATCCTTGACAGCATTTTTTATTGGTTGATTTCATGATAGCAGCCATTCTCTGGGGTGAGGGGGATTCTCAGCATTGTTTTAATTTGCATCTCTTGAATGACCAGTGATGATGAACATTTCTTCAGATATTTATTTCCTATTTCTAATTCTTTGTCTGAGAAATGTCTGTTCATTGCAGATTTTCATTTTTTGATTGGGTCTTTAAATTTGAGGGGGTCTTATTTATTTAAGTTCATTATATAGTTTACATAGTAGAAGTTTGTATGAGGAACAGCTGGTAAAATTTTTTCCCACATTGTGGGTTGTTTCTTTATACTGTTGGGAGTTTCTCTTGCTGTGCAGAAGCTTTTTAATAAGAAGAGATCCACTTGTTGATTGTTTGTGCTAGTTCACATTCAACTGAGGTTTTGTTCAGGAAATTTTTTCCTATGCCAATGTCTTCAAGAGTTCTACCTAACCTCTATTTCAGCTGATTTAGTATTTCTGTTTTAATATTTAGATCTTTAATCCATTTTGAGTTTTAGTTTAGTGCATGGTGAGGGACATGTGTCTAGTTTTAATCCCTGGCAAGTTGAAATCCAATTTTTCTAGACTCATTTATTAAACAGGTACTCTGAGCCTGGCGTGGTGGTGCATGCCTGTAACCCCAGCACTCAGGAGGCTGAGGCAGGAGGATCGCTGTGAGTTCAAGACCAGCCTGGGCTACATAGTGAGTTCCAGGTCAGTCTCAACTATACAGTGAGAACTTGTCTCAAAAAACAAAACAAGACAAAAAACAAAATAAACAGGTACTCTGGTTTTTGGCTCCTCTGTAAAACTGAGGAAGATGAGTAAGTCTGGAGTTATTCCTGCATCTTCTAATCTGTTCCACTGGTCCACAGGTCTCTTTCTTTGCGAGTACATGCTGTTTTTATCACAATAGCTTTGTAGTATAATTTCAGGTTGAGGATTGTGATACCCACTACCTTGTCTTTGTTGCCTAGAATTGCTTTTGCTATTCTAGGTCTCTTCTTGATGCAAATGAATTTTTGGATTTCTTTTTTAAGGTCTGTCAAGTGTGCTGTTGAGAATTCAATTGGGATTGCACTGAATCTATACAGCAGTTTTGGAAACAAGGCCCTTTTCACTATATTCTCTTCCTACAGAGGAGCAAGGGGTGTCTTTCCATTTTCTGATATCCTTTTTCATCTCTTTTTTCAGAATGCTACAGTTTTCAGAGTTGAGGTTTTTTTATTCCTTTCATTAGGTAGATACTGAGGTATTTCTTTTGTTTTGTTTTGTTTTTTTTTTTTTGATGCTATTATGAAGGAAGTTGTTTCTTCAGTTCCTCCTTCAGTGAGACTATTGTTCATGTACAGGAAAGCTACTGATTTTTGTGTGTGTTGACGTTGTATTCAGCTGCTCTACTAAATTTCATTATTAAATCTAGAAGATTTTTAGTGAGTCATTACAGAGAAGATTGCGACTCTCTGTAGAGTATCATGTCATCTGCAAATAAAGAAAATTTAATTTTTTTGTTTCCTGTCTTTATTCTGTTTATTTATTTTTGTTGTCTAATTGTTGTGGCTAATGTTTCCAAAACTCTATTGAACAGAAGTGGTGACAGTGGACATCCTTGGCTTGTTCTTGATTTTAGTGTGAAGGATTTCAGTTTTTGACCATTTAGTATGATATTAGTTGTTGGTTTTTCATAGATGGCTTTTATCTGGTTGAGATAGAAACAGTCTATTCCAGTTTTCTGTAGGGATTTTATCGTTAATGCATGTTAGATTTTGTTGATTTTTTTTCTGCTTCTACTGAGATGATCAAATGCTTTCTGTCCTTTTCTTTATTGATAGAATGCATTACTTTTATTGAGCCACATATGTTCAATCTTCCTTGCATCCCTGGAATGAATCCCACTGGACTCAGGTGTATGCTCTTCTTGATGATCTCCTGCATTCTGTTTGCCAGTATCTTATTGAAGATTTTTTCATCTCTATTCTTTAGTGAGATTGGCCTATAGTTCTCTTTTTCAGTTGGGTCGTTCTCTGCTTTTTGGATCAAGGTAAATGCTTGCTTCCAGGAATGGGCTTGGTAGTATTGCTTCCTTTTCAATTTCATTTAACAGTTTAAAAAGTAGTGGCAATAGCTAATCTCTAAATGTCTTGTAGAATTCAGAAGTGAAGCCATCACGACCCAGGCTATTATTAGTTGCTAAGTTTGGTAAGTTTAATTACATTTTCAATTTCACTGATTGATATTGTTTGTTAGAATTTTTAGGTCTTCTTAGTTCAACTTCGGTAATTCATATGTATCTAGGAATATGTCCTTTTCTTCTGTGTTTTCCATCTTATTGTCTTATAGGTTCTTGAAGTAGGTATTGATGAATCTCTGGGTTTTCCTAGGTCCATCGTAATTTCACCCTTTTCATTTTCATTCTTACCTGTTTGGATTTGGGTCTTTCCTGTCTTTTTGTTTGTTTGTTTGTTTGTTTTTTGTAAGTTTGGCTAAGGCTTTGTCAATTTTGTTTATTCTTTTCAAGAACCAAAACTTTGCTTCACTGGTATTTTGTATCATCCTCTTAGTCTCAACTTGCATTGATGTCTTCTCTGATCTATATAATTCCTTACTTTATATGAGCTTTGGGTTTGTCCTGCTTGTCTTTCTCTAGATGCTTGGGGTTCAGCATCAGGTGTTCGATAGAAGTCACTGTCTTCCTAATATGAGTGTTCAATGCTATGAATTTCCCTCATAAGACTGCTTTCATTTTGTCCCATACATTTCATATTGCATTGGCATTGTCATTTACTTGTAGAAACTGTATGATATATTCTTTAATTTCCTCTGTGACCCATTGTTATCAGAAGTGGGTTGTTCATTTTCCATGTATTTATCAAATACTTGTGGCTTCTTTTGCTATTGATTTCCAATTTAATTGCACTATGATCTGATAATATGCAGGGAATAACTTCAATTATTTTGCATTTACTTAAACATGTTCTATGAGCAAGTATGTGGTATATTTGGAGATTGACTTGTGTGCAGCCAAAAAGAATGTGTATTAGGATTTTATGCGGTGGAACACCCCAAACATCTGTTAAGTCAATTTGTTCAAGAATTTGACTGAGTTCTAGTATTTCTTTGTTTAATTTTTGTCTAGTTGATCTATCTATTTTTTAACAGTAGGATGTTGAGGTCCTTCACTGCTGTTGTATTAGTGTTGATTTCATTGTCCACATCTCTTAGTATTTTTCTTATATAATTGGGTGCACTAGTATTTGGAGCATATATATTTATGATTGCCATTTCCTCCTCTTGGATTTTTCCTTTTACAAGATTGTACTGTCTTTCTTCACCTCCCTTAATTAGTATTGGTTTGAAATCAATTTTATCTTCAGAGGATGGCTACTCCTGCTTTTCTTCAGGTTCCTGTCACATGGAATATTATTTTCCACCCTTTAATTTTCAGCCTATGAGTTTCATTTTGAATTAAGTGTGTTTCTTATATTCAGCATATTGTTGGGTCTTGATTTGTGACCTATCCTTTTTTTTTTTTTGATTGGTGAATTGAGACCATTAACATTGATAGTTTTACCTGGTTTGTATTGAGTTATCCTTGTCATGACTTTTTGTTGTTGGAATCTCACATTTTGCATTTAATTTCTTATCCTACCTGATGGATTCATTGTGTTGAGCTTTCTGGAGTTATGATTCGCATTGTCTTTTCCTAGGATATTGTTAGTTTTTGGAGTGCTGATTTGGTGTTCATGAAGTTCCTCAGGTGTTCTTTATCATGAAAGTATCTTATTTCCTCATCAATTTTGTTTTGTTTTTTTGAAACAGGGTCTCACTATGTAGTTGAGACTGCCCTGGAACTCACTGTGTAGCCCAGGCTGGTCTTGAACTCACAGTGATCCTCCTGCCTCAGCCTCTGGAGTGCTGGGATTACAGGCATGAGCTACCATGCCCAGCTTCCTCATCAATTTTGAAAGAAAGTTTTGCAGTCCACATCAATCTGGGTTGGAGGCTGTTTCCTTTTACAGCTTCAAATACTTTAGTTCAGGTTCTTCTTGACTTAAGGGTTTGTGTTGAAAAGTCTGCTGTGATTCTGATGGGCTTTCCTTTGTATATGATTTTTCTTTTCTCTAACTACATGTAGGATTTTGTTCTTCTATTGAATTTCTGGAATCTTAACTATTTTATGCCTAGGTGAAGATACATTTTGATCATGGCTTGTTGGAGTCCTATATGCCTCACTTAGCTGTGTGTCAAGTTCTTCTCCCCTACTTGGGAAGTTTTCTGCCATTACTTCTGTGAATAGTTTTTTTTTATGTCATTTGCATTCTTTCCTATTTCTGCATTGAATCCAATCAGTCTTATGTTATTCTTTGCATCATCTAGCAGCTGCTGGATTGACTTCTTGTGGTCACTTACTATTTTTAAGAAATTTTTCTTTTTCTGATCATTAATTGCAATCCTTCTTTTTTTTGTTTTTTTTTTTCCTTTTTATTGAGGTTATTGGTACAATCTAGGTATACAAATACAGTTACATTCATCATTGGGATTCTGTACCTTTACATAATAGGTCTTGATTCTCATTTTTCCCCTTGTCCCTGCCCTCCCTTCACCCCCTCCTCCCCTCCCCATTTACAAACACTTTATTTCCATTTTTTCAGTTTCTCATATTTTTTCCTCTCCTTTATTACCTTTCCCCCACCCTTCCCACTTTCCCTACACCTTTAGCCCTTTACTTCCTATTTCACATTATTAATTATCTCATTAGGATCCTGTGTACTATTGTAGTTTTTCACACCAAAGAAACTATTCGGTATTTCAGTTAAAGAAATCTCTGTATGAACATTAAAAATAGGGAATCCTAAAATAAAACTAAAAGGGAAAGTAAAAGAGAAAAGGCAATGATGTAACATCAAAATAATCCTTAATTCTGGAGATGAAAATGGTCCCTGAACATATTTAAATTGCTTCTCACTCTTATAGTCTTATCTTATTCTTTTTTCATTATTTAGAGAATACTTTATTAGTTTCTGTAATCAAACCCTCGTAGATATGACCTTACATATTTAGTATGATTTATATATGTGGCAATCCTTCTTCTATATCTGAAATTTTGTCCTCACATTAGCTCACTGTGCTGTGTAGACTTTCAGTGGAGTTTTTAGTCTCCTGGAAATGTGTTTGCATCTGTTTTATGAGTTCCATTTGTTTCTCATGTTGGGATTCCACCATATTCCTGAGCTCCTCTATATTTTATCAGTGTCTGCTCTAGATTTCTTAATTATTGGCAATCCTTCTTCTATATCTGAAATTTTGTCCTCACATTAGCTCACTGTGCTGTGTAGACTTTCAGTGGAGTTTTTAGTCTCCTGGAAATGTGTTTGCATCTGTTTTATGAGTTCCATTTGTTTCTCATGTTGGGATTCCACCATATTCCTGAGCTCCTCTATATTTTATCAGTGTCTGCTCTAGATTTCTTAATTATGTCTTGCAATATGGGCACAATCTCTGTTGTTAACTGTGAAATTATTTCTGATTTCATTTTTTCAGATTCTCTTTCATTGTCAGTTCAGGGAGCCCAGGTGGTTCAGTATCAAGATTATTTCATCATTTTCCTTTGTGTTTGCCTTAGGTGATTTGGAAGTTTGATTTTGAGACTTTTTTATGTGTCTTTCCATTTTAAAGGTGACTTTTTGCTTGACCTGTGGGTTTTAATTCTCAACACGCTACAGAGAGGCCTTTTCTCTGCTGCTCACCACTGTGCCAATTCCTGTGTTCAGAATGGTGTTTTGGATTCCTGTGCTGCACTGTTGTCTATGTGGTTTCATGCAGAGGTCTCCACACACTTGGGATGGTATCTGGGATACCTATGGCTGGGGCATGCCCACCTACATAGCTGTTGTCTGGGAGGGCCTGTGGCTGGGAGTTGTGCACTTGAGTTGCTGGTTTCTGATTTGGCTTCTGGCTTGGGTCACTTTCTGATGGTATCTTGCTGGGACTCTGACTGTTTCTTGTGCACCTGTGCTGTTCTTTTCCAGGCAGGTCTTTGGCTAGGGCCTGTGGGCCCAAGCTGCTGGAGTCTGGGCAATGCCTTCACTAGAACCTACACTCACTGGAGCTGCTGTGGTCCAGTGGGTTTATCCCTGGGATCTGCCCACACTTATTGATGGTATGTGGGCAGGCCTCTGGCTGTTGTTTATAAGCGTGTGTTGTGCTTTTCATGGCTGGTCTCTGGCTAGGGCCAGCATGCACGTGTACTGCTCTAGTTCACATGGGTCTCTTGCTGGGATCTGCACAAACTTACCAGTGATAGGAGCTGGTTTTTATAGCATTTAAAGAATACAGCCTTCTTCCACAAATATCACAGCGAATTGTGAAGTATATTAGGATATTTAGGCTTTCAGGAAAAAGAGGGATTGATGACTATTCTAATTTTCTTTCATATCTAATTCTCAATGTCTTAAAAATGAATAATAAAAAATAATGTACACACATGCTATACTAGGATAAATGTGTCTTTACATATTTCAAAGTGTACTAGTGCGCAACAATATAATTTGAAAGTACTGGAAACATTAATATTAAATTCCATCACTGGTTGCCTAGTACTTTGTTTTGCATAGTAAATTATGTCATTACAAAAATTTCCAAATAGGGTCTGTAAACAGCCATCTTTTTGAAATTAATGCAAAAAGAGTAAATTCAATGTCAAGTACTGAAGTTGCATTCATATAATATTAAGGAGAGGTGAGCAACCTGAAGTTTTTTTTTTAATGTAAATGTATAGGGGATTGAAACCAGGGCCTTCATCCATAGCCCTTTCTAAAATTATTTTCTTTATCTTGAGACAGGTCTCACTAAATGTTTAATTACACAGGCAGGGCTGGAGGAAGTCCAATTTCTTTCCAGTGTTTTAAGTGAAGCAGTACCAGGAAAGAGTCTTCACTCATCCCAACCAAACATATAAGGCACTGTTATCATAGGACACCATTTTTCTAAACTTAAGGGATAAAGCAAAGAACAAAATTGTCAAGGCATTTTCCTCACTCAATGTATGTGCTAATGTGTTCTGGGGAAAGCAGTGAAAGAAGATATGAATGAAAATAAAATGAAAATGGTACACCTCCTGTCTATAATGAAAATTTAACAAAACAGAGAGGGATGCACCAGACAGAATGCTGTTCACATATCATTCCTGACCAGACCGGAGTCATAGAATAGGGCAATCCACAGACATAGGAAAATCATTACAGATTGTTTGGATGTCTAGTCCAATTGTCTTAAGGTTTGAGATCTTCTCACTCACAAAGAGGTCCAGCAAATCTCTATTTTAATGAATTACACAAACCATGTAGAAGATAGAGTTGAGAGGTGCAGCCTTCAAATCACATATGTCATGATAGGCAATGAACAATAAGCTTGCATTTTATTAGAAGTAAATCAGAAATGTACTAACTTTTTTAAAAACAGAAATATGTACTGAGATTTAAGTTGTTAAAAACTTGCTTTGATTATGATAGAAAAGACATGAGAAGTATTATTCAGCAAGATGAAGAGGATGGTTACACAATTTATAAGAGACAATTATTATGTTATAGTACAATCCAGAAAGGAACAAGTAAATGATTAAAAAAGGAAAATGTTCCAAACAAAGTAGTTATTAGCTGATTTTAATAAGGCAAAATTCAATTTAGATAATATTTTAGTAATTATGATTAGGGCAATATTAATTATGTTCACTGTTTCCTCAAAATACCTTGCTTGGCTTTGGAAGCAAAAACTTATTACAGTTTGCTAAAAGAAGATTGACTTTATGTAAATAAAATGTTATTATAATTAACCTCTGCATTATCCTGATTATATGCAAGGCAATACAAACATATACACACATTGACAGGTGATTAAAGACATTTTTTGTAGTAGGTACAATGAACTTTGATGAATTTAACAACATTTTTCACATGTAGAATTTTTAAAGAATTTACTAAATGATTAAAGATCAATAAGCTAATCTCAGCTAAAACCCATCTGTAACATTTAATGATATTTAGCTATATGTCACTGTAGCTCCAAAATGAAATAAAGACCTCTATTATGATGTTGATTTAGACCTTGTCTATTCTAAACTCTCCAGTGAAAAATGATGGTGATGCACAGTGTTTTCCCAGTGTATCTTACAGCCAGAAATAAAAGTGCTTCCTAAACAAGAATGAGTTATGGGATTTAATTCCAGCTCTGGTAATGATTCATTGGATAACCTTGGGAAAGTTACTTCAGTATTCTCTTGTGGTTTCCTGGTTGTAAATGTGGACATTAACCACTTGCTACAAAACTCCTAAACTCAACTTATGGGAGAGCAATTGCTTACTTCAAATTTTAAAATACAACTGCAAACTTTCTTATGAACTAGATATTTTGTAATATCTAAATATCAATGAAGTAAACTGGAATATATACGATCACTGAAATTATTTTAGGAAATTTTATATTCCATGTTGTAGGTTATGCATCATATTGCAAAATGAACACAGTTGATCTCAAGGACATTGTAAAAAGGCAAAGATATCGGCTCACATGGAAAATAAGTTTATAAATATGGTATGAGTTACCAAAAATGAGTGGCCACAAGCACAGAAGAATCGTAGAAGGGGCCTCATCTATTTCACTACTTTTGAACTACCACTAACCCAGTTACACTGTCTGAAACTTTGGTCATTCAATATTTATTCACCTGTTACTGGCTATTTGTTGAATATTTTTCATGTACCAAATATGCCAGAGCAAGAGATATTAAAATATCAATCAGGCTCCCAATACTTTGGCAAAATTCCTTAAATAATTAACTTAAAAGGAAAACTGCTTTATATTGACTCAGAGTTTTGGCGATTTCAATCCATGGCTATTTCTCTCTGTTGTTTTTAATTGTGAAGTCACAGTACCTCATGAGGAAAATGCATGGAGCAGAGTGGGGGGAGGGAGAGAGAGAGGAATGATAGAAAAAATAAAGAGAATTTATACTTAGGTTATGAGGGTAACTTCCTCTAGATTGGAAGTTACAGTAGGTCAGCAGAACTAGCAAAAAATCTGGATTTGATGAAAATGGAGAGTAAGGCACAGGACCCTTACTGGGTCTCTTGGCTTCCAAATTTGACAAAGTAATCTGCAAAAGATGCTGGTACCTGAAACCTCAGGCTGTACAGGGCTCAGGATTCCAAGAATTGAAGGGGTAGATCAGATGGGAGCTGGTGTAATTCCAGGTCCAGCTGCTGCTCTATAAATTAAGCCAGGAGATAAGTGTTAAGCTGCAGAATGTACAAGGCATCTGACATCGCACTGACCCAGAGTGTGGAATGGCAGCTACTTCACTGCATCTCCATGTCTCACATAAATTCTTCTTCTTGATAACCCCAACATGAAATTCAGGAAAATATAAGTCTAGTTTAGCCAAGTTGTTCCAGTTAAAAAGCATCCACACGAAGGACACAACACAGGTACTGCCAGAATTTCTAGGCCTTCACAATGGTATCTCTGATATATTTTATTTCTAGAAACTTCTGGAGAATATACTTCCATCAAGAAGGAGTATTATCCAACGTGAAAACGTACATAGAATGCCAGGAATGACGGTGTATGCCTGTAGCACCTGCTACTTGAGAGCTGAAGCAACAGTTTCCCCTGAGCACTGGAATGTGAAGACAGGTGAGGCAATACAATAATAACCTATCTTTAAAAAATATATAGAATTCCAAACACAGAGGGTCAATCCCTCAAAGAGATTATGAGACTTTCCGAAAACTTCATGTTCGGGGACATCGATGGTTACCTTTTTAGAGATAAGTGCCCAAACCCCCTCATTTATGGCTGACTGCCAACACTGCAATTAAACCTGAGTTCTGAGATTTTAGCTTAGAAAAACCAACGCATACATTAGTCTCTTTTGTCTTAAAAGATAAACACAGCATACATATCATAGGTTCACCACCACTGTTTTAGAATATCTAGTATTGATTAGATCAGAGGATTTAGGAGGGAAGCACCCAGAAAAAAAAATATACTAGAAATTGTAAATGTCCCCAGTATGCTTTAATCATGTTGAGAGAAGATTCAACAATCTGACAGACTTTTGGAATAAATTTAGAATGGATATGTGGAAAAATAATTAAACAAGAACAGAGAAAGAGACTAGAGCACACCAGAGAAAAATGCAAAGTGATTTAAGTGTAGTTTATTTTTAAACTTCAGAATATCAATCAAACAAAATGATCCAAAAAATGATCAACATAGCAGAAAACTAATTTGGGGAGATTGTGCATGATGTGTATTTGGCAAGGAAAAAAAACAGAGAAAAATTGTGTTATTTAGGAGCACAGCAGTAATATGTAAAAGAATCAAAGTGACCAGTGTGGAGCAGTGGGTTGAAGATCCTTTTTTAACATCTTGTTGAACACATTGAGCTTTAAAATTATACACTTAAGATATTGATGAAATTAGGATGATCAGAGAGCAGAGAACAAACGTGACAAATGATACAGAGAAGAAGCATCCACATTCTGGGAAAACATAAAAGTTAAGGTATGTTCTGAAAAGAGAAAAAGTTGGTTGCGAAATTGCCATATTGGCAGCAAGTATGGTGGAAAGTTTGAGTTTCAGTCAGGGTAGACATGCAGGAGCCCAGCATGTGAAGTGCTGGAGCTATTCACAGAATCTGAGACACAGTGGGATTTGTACCGGACATTCTGAGGCAGAAGTGGCTGTGCAGTTTGAATTGTAGTTTGTTCCTGGCCATTGACTTTCTAGGCAGTTTGAAGTGACAGAAAAGGTTCTATTGGGAGAAGCTGAATAATAAATCGAGGACAATACTGAGAGATTCATGTAGATCTCACTTTCATTTTTTCCAATAAGCAGGTAGTTGTGTACTCAGTACATTCTTTCTGGAAAACGAAATCTATTGTCAGCTTCTGTGCAAAGAAATGAAAAGAGAAAATAAAAATTGGAACAAAATAGAAAATAAATATACTTAAAATCACAAAATATTATCCACCCTCTGTGGTATGCCACTATTCACAATAGTAGCTATACTGATAATATACAGTGGCCACTATTAGAACCCTGTTCTCCTGATCTTCATCTGCTTTGATGGATAGTAACCCTCTGGTAAACAGACCTTTAAAGGACTCCAAATCACCCAATTAAACTGACATACAAAAGAGATACACATCAGCTGGCAAGTATAAAATATTTCAGGGCTTCTCCAGAAGAGACACCTATAAACACTGAAATTATCTTGAAATGACTTTCTTACAGGTATTATTTTCAAAGAGCATGATTATTTATATAGCAATGTTCTGGCAGAGAACTACCTACCACCACCTGCTTTCCTCTCTCAATAAACAAGGGCAAAATGCTGATGTTAGTTTGCAATTAACCACTTTGATCTACTTCTGGCAGTGCATTCTTCATCATCTTTGTATTATAATACAAGTAGCACCTCTGAATTGAAAACATTTATCTAGAGAAAAGAATATAAACACTCACACACTGAGAGACCGGGAGCAAATTAGAGCAAATCAGCAGCAAACCATAAGAGGCTGCTTTACAGCATTAAAATACAACATGGCTTCAATCAGTTCAACTAAATGTCTTTTATATAGCAGCTTAACCCATACTTGCTTTGGTCTTTATTTCCAAGAAATGTTAAATGATTCTGTGGATCAGCTAGTGCTGATGCTATTGATAAAAACCAGAGTATGAGTCTCTGAGTCAGTATAATTAATAACTTTATGCAGTATCCTTGTAAACTAAGATGAAAATAAAATTTGGAAATGAGCAAAACCAGAAATTAACCATTCACTTAAGTTTAGGGTAGAAGCCAAAAGGAAGTTGACATAAAAATCTCCTGTGTTGATCAAGATCAGTTTTGTTTGGATAAAATAACCAAATCTAGGAAACAGATATTTGTTATTTCTATAATAATGTTCTGAAAATGAGTTCCACAAAAATTAAAATGTAAGAAAGTGGCATCTAAATCTTGCCTTTCCAATTTTTTTGTTATGATGAATAGAAAAATGAAGGAGACTCCCAGCACCCCATGCCTTCAAGCAGGGCAGACCAGTGAGGAGTGGAGCCATATGGGTGTCCCCCACAGCACTCCACACCACAGAGGTACAGTGGGTCATAAAGGCCATTGTACTAAGCTCCAAAAGAAGTGAATAACAGAAAGAGGGCCTCTCTCAGACTCCTTAATATAAATTGAAACCCACTGGAAAGATGAAGAGAATCTCTACAATAAAGGCACACCAGACCACTGTGGTTGGTAAATTGGTGGGATCACCACTTTCCATTGGAATCTAGACTACCCTCAGGGGAAGGGCAATTGGAACCTGCTGTAGAACTTTTCAGAGTTCAACCAGCAGGAGGTCAGGAAGCTCAACCAGGGCCTTGCAGCCAGAAATCAGGACTCTGCTGCTGGCCTACTGAGACTAATTGACTTAGATCTGCACATTGCTGCCCACATTGTCTATTGTGACAGAAGACACCCTGAAGAAGGCCCTTCACTTTTATTTTTTGTTTTAAAATTATTTTCTTTCTTTATTTTTAATTATTATTTTTTCTTCTTTTCAAATTCTTATTTTTTCTTTCTTTTCTTTTTTTCTTTCCTTTTTCTTTATCAGTCAATCTCTTGCTCTCCCCCAATGTTCTTCATCTCCATTTTGTTGCTGTTTGTTCCCTAATTTAGATTTCTTCTTTCATTTTCTTTTCTTCTCTCTTTTTCCTTCTGTTGTTGTCATTAGTTTCAATGGAAAGTGAGTACAGTATCTAGCTTCCCTATTGCTATTAAGTTGTTCTATTCTTGACTTTGTTCTTTCATTCTGACTTTTCCTTTAGTCTTTTACAGTTTCCTAGAGTTTACATGATATTATTGTGTCTTTGGCCTCACTTCTAACCTTCTCTTATCCTCTAGCTATCTATCGCTCACTCCCCAACTCCTTCTAAGTCCTCCTCCTGAAGGATAAAGTTACTACACTGAAGAGTGTATTCACTATAGACATATTTTGGGGTGGTACTCAATTATGATTTAATTCACACAGTTAAAAGTGATAGATTAATAATTACTACAAATTGTCATTTTCTAAGCTGTTCTTGATGCTATTCTGTTGCTGACTGTGTCAGTTGGGCTAAAGTGTTCTGACTGATCTAATCAGTTGTCCTTTCTGGTATTATGAAAATTAGAGTGTCTCAGAGTCATTCAAGACTCAAAACCTAAAGATGAGTTATATCTGGAAGACTGAGGTATTAACCCAGGGATTAAACCAAAGACAGTACAAACAACAAAAATAAAATGAGAAGACATTTAAGCGGGGTAAAAACACAGACATCCAGCTTACCAAAGGCAAACTCTTGGGGAAACAAGGTGAAAAAGTCTGGGGGAAACCACCTAGACATCCTGAACTGATAACACAGGAAGTGATCAAACAGATGAATGAGACTCTAGAAAATTCAAAACAGAAATAATTTCCCCAAAAACTACAGAGATGGTGAGCAGAATGAAAGATATATTTAGAGACTGTAGAACAGAAACAGACAAAAAATACATGAGTTCAGGATGATAATAGAAGCCATGAATTCCCACTATAGGAGAGAAATGGAAACCGTGAATGCCCAGCATAGGAAAGAAATGGAATCCATGAAAAAGATTCAAATAGATATCCAGGAGATTAAAAAACTCCATTGAAAGTATACACAACAGACTGACTCAAAGTGAAGACAATATCAGATATAGAAGACAGAATGGAGGTCAGTCATCATGGAAAGAGAAATCTCTTTTAAAAAACTAAAGGACCATGAGAAATCAATCCAACAGCTCCTAGATTGTGCAAAGAATAATATAAGACTGATAGGAGTCCATGAAAAAGCAGGAGAAAATACAAATGACATTAAAAGACTGATCACAGAATTAATGATGAATAACTTCCCAAACAGAGAAAAAGAAGTTGACATACAGATAAGTGAAGCATATAAGGCTCTAGCTAGCAGTGATCAAAAAATCTATACCTAGACATACAAAATCAAGATCCCAGAAATCCAATAGAAGAATAGAATACTGCAAGAAGTTAGAGAAAAGAAACAAACCACATTCAAAGGAAAGCCCATTAGAAGCACAGCAGACTTCTCAACTCAAACCTTCTAGTCAAGGAGAGCCTGGAATGAGGTAGTCAAGGCCTAAAAGGAAACAACCTCCATCCTAGATTGATGTACCCTGCAAAACTATCTTTCAAAATTGATGGGGAAATAAGATACTTCTAAGAAAAGGACACCTGAGAAACTCCACAAATACCAAACCAGCACTCCAAGCAATTCTAAACAATATCCTAGAAAAGACAATAAAGGTTACAACTCCATGAGGTCCAACAGAGCAAAGCTATTAGTCAGAGCAAGAAATTAGAGGGAGGAGGGAAATATAAAAAAGGGCCAATAATAGGACAAGAACACGACAGTGAGAAGTCAATACATATCAGTTATAACCATCAATGTTGATGGCCTCAATTCACAATCAAAAGAAGTAGACTGACAGAATGGATTAATGAGCAAAATCCAACAATATGCTGTATAAAATAAATGCACCTAGTTCAAAAGGAAACTTATAGACTGAAAGTAAAAGGATTAAAAACAGTTTTTCATGTGTTAGGAACCCAGAACAAAGCAGGGGTAGCTATTTTATTTGCAGACAATGTAAATTTCAAAGCAAAAGTAATTAAGAGACATGAAGGTCACTATATCCTTGTAAAAGCAACAATCCAAGAGGAAGAGATGACAATCATAAATATATATGCACCAAATACTAATGCCCCCAACTATACAATAAAAATATTAAGGGATGTGAAAAACCAAATAAGCTCTAGTTCAGTACAATTATAGTAGGAGACCTAAATATCCCACTGTCACAAAGAGACGGATCATCTAGACAAAAAATCAGCAATGAAATACTAGAACTGAACCAAGATTTTGAACAAATTGACTTAATAGATGTCTACAGAGCATTCCACCTGACAAAATCAGAATATATATTCTTTTCAGCTTCACATGGGTCATTCTCCAAAATAGACAACATGCTAGTTCATAGAACATGTTTAAATAAATGCAAAGTAATTGAAGTTATCCCATGTATATTATTAGATCATAATTCAATTAAATTGGTGATCAATACCATAAGAAACTGCGAGAGCTTAACAAACACATGGAAATTGAAAGACTTTGCTGAACAACCAATGGGTCACAGAAGAAATTAAAGAAGAATTTAGTTTCTGCAAATAAATGATGATGCCAATACAATGTACAGGAATCTATGGGACACAATGAAAGCAGTTCTATAAGAGAAATTCATAGCAGTGAATGCCCACACCAGGAAAACTGAGCAAGCTCAAATAAACAACCTAATGATGAATCTTAAGCTACTACATAAAGAACAGCAAGACAAACCTAAACTCATAAAGGTAGAAAATTATAAAAATCAGAGCAGAAATCAATGCAGTAGAGACTAAGAGAATGATAGAAAAAAAAACATTGAATTGAAGAGTTTGTTTTTCAAAAGAATAAATAAAATTGATAAACCCTTAGCCAACCTTACCAAGAAAAAAAAAGAAAAGGCTCAAATTCAAGCAATTAGGAATGAAAAATGTGAAGTCACACCCATCCAGCAGAAATTCAAAGGATTATCAACACCTTCTTTGACACCTTTACTCTAATAAAATGGAAAACACAAAAGAAATGGACAGATTTCTAGATACTTATGAATTATCAAAGTTGAATGAAGAAGATAAAAAAAATTCTCAACACCCTAATTACAATCAGTGAAATTGGAAATGTAATTAAAAGTTTACAAATGAAGAAAAGCCCAGGTCCTGATGGCTTCACTTCTGAATTCTACAAGACATTTAGAGAAGAACTATTGCCACCAGTTTTTAAACTTTTCAATAAAATTAAAAGGGAAGTAATACTTCTCAATTCATTCTTGGAAGCAAATATTGCTTTGAATCCCAAAGTAGGGAAAGACCCCAACCAAAAAAAAGAGAACACAGGCCAATCTCCCTAATGAACATAGAGGCAAAAATCCTCAACAAGATACTGGCAAACAGAATACAGAGGGTTATAAAGATCATATACCATGACCAACTTGGATTTACTCCAGAGATGCAAGGATGGTTCAACATACATAAATTAATAAATGTAATATACTATATTAATAGAGTCAAGGAAAAAAACCATATGGTCATTTCAATAAATGCAGAAAAGCATTCAAAAACATTTCACACCTGTTCATGATTTTAAAAATACCTGCAAAAAATTGGAATAGATGGTCTTTATAACTTTATAAAGGCTATCTATGAAAAACCAACAGCCAACATCATACTAAATGGTCAAAAACTAAAACCCTTCACACCAAAATCAGGAACAAGACAAGGATGTCCACTGTCTCCACTCTTGTTCAATATGGTTCTGGAAACATTAGCCACAGTAATTAGACAGGAGAAAGAAATAAAAGCAATAAAGATAGGAAAGGAAGAATTTAAACTGTCATTATTTGCTGATGATAGGGTACTCTACATAGAAGACCCAAAAAACTCTGCCAAAACTTAGTTGACAGATTGAGCAGAGTAGCTGGATACAAGGTCAACAGTCAAAAATCAGTAGCTTTCTTGTACACAAATAACAGATTCATTCAGAGAAAAATTAGGGAAACAAATCCTTTACAATAGCATCCCAAAAAATGAAATATCTAGGAATCAATCTAAGAAAGGAAGAATAAAAAAAAAGACCTCTACACTGAAAACTACAGCACTCTGAAAAAAGAGATCAAAGAGGATATAAGAAAATGGAAAGACATCCATTGCCCCTGGGTAGGAAGAACCAACATAATGAAAATGGCCATACTACCAAAACTGCTATATAGATTCAGTGCAATCCCTATGGAAATCCCAACAGTATATTTCACAGCCTAGAGAAAAAACTTCACTTGGAACCAGAAGAGACCTAGAAAAGCAAAAGCCATTCTAGGCAACAGAGACATGGCAGAGGGTATCACAATCCCCAATTTGAAACTATACTACAAAGCCATCATGTTAAAAACTGCATGGTACTGTCAAAGAAACAGACCTCAGGATCAGTGGAACGGATTAGAAACAACAGAAACAACTCTAGACATACTCAGCTACCTTATCTTTGACAAATGAGCCAACAATGCTCAGTAGAGAAAAGATAGCCTCTTCAGTAAACTGTGTTGGAAAAACTGGATTTCAACCTGCCACAGATTAAAACTAGACGCTTATCTTTCATGATGTACTAAATTAAAGTCAAATTCAGTTATAGATATAAATATTAAATCACAAACACTAAACTTGCTGGAAGATGTTAGGTAGCATTCTTGAAGACATTGGCATAGGAAAAGACTTTATGAAAAAATCCTTTTCTTTCTTTTATGAAAAGAAAGTAGCACAAAAAATAAAAAACTGGGATCTCATTTTACTAAAATCTTCCTCACCACAAGAGAAACCACCAACAGAACTAAGAGACAACCCACAATGTGGGGAAAAAAAATTTACCCGCTGTTCTTCATACAGAGGTCTACTATCTAGAGTATATAAGGAAACCAAAAAAATCAGACCCTCAAAATAAAGACCCAATTACAAAATAGACATCTGAAATAAACAGACACTTCTCAGATAAGCAAGTAAGAGTACCAAATAAAATATGAAAAAATGTTTAACATCACTTGCAATTTGAGAGATGCAGATAGATGAAAACAACACTGAGATTCCACCTCATCCCAGAAAGAATGGCTTCTATGAAGAATCATTCAACAGCAAATGCTGGCAGGGTTATGGAGAGAAAAAGGAACCCTTCTCCATTGCTGATGGGAGTGCAGACAGGTGCAACCACTGTGAAAATCAATATGGAGATACTTCAAATATCTAGGTTTTGAGGTCCCATTTGACTCAGTTATTCCTCTGCTGGGTATCTTCCTAAAAGAATCACATCACAGCTATATCTGTGCACCCATGTTTTCAGTGGCACAGTTCATAATAGCTAAAACTTGGAAACAGCCCAATTGCCCATCAACTGGAGACTGGATAAAGAAGATGTGGTTTTTCTATAAAATGGAGTACTACTCAGCCAAAAGGAAAGAGAAACTAGAGTCATTTATAGGAAAATGGATGTACATTGAGGCCATACGCATAAGTGAAATAAATAGGACACACGTGTAAAAACGTAACAGTTTTTCTGGTTTGAAAAACTAAAAGTGTAAATAACTGCAAATTGTATAATTGACTATGTGAAATAGGAAGAAAATGGGTCAATGTGTAGGGGCAGTGGGGAGGGGAGGGGAAAGGAAAGAAGGCAAAGAAAAAATATAAGAAAAGGAAAAAATGGAAACAGTCCTTGTAAAATAGGTAAGGGTGGAGGATCTGAAGGGAGGGCAGGGGGATGGGGAAAAAATAAGAAGCCAGATACATCATGTAAAGGCACAAGATCCCAATGATGAATGTAACTGTATTATATACCTAAAAAGTACCAATAAACTTAACAAAAAAAGTGAAGGGGTAAAATGTTTCTTAAACTGTGGTGATTAAAAATGTAATATACATGTCTTGTGTATATATATTATACAAAACAAAAGCTGATATCTTTTCTATATCTATGTGTGCCATATTATATACTGTATGCAACCAACAAAACAACAGTAAACCCATTATAAAGGACAATTTTTACTGTGATCAAATGAATGGGCTCATTATGAATGAATGTGTTCTTTTTTAACCTTGAAATTTAACAGCACATAGGAAAAATAGATAATAACATTACTTCTCATAAGCTGTTAACACTATAACACAAGACTCTTTGGAAGGAAAACCATATGAAAATTTCTAGAAGGTAGTTCTAAAACTGGGAGTTTCCTGAATTTCATTTATGGTCATTGTGATTTGAGAGCATTCATAACTTTCTAAAAATTACTTTGAAATAAAAATTTCTATGAAAGATTTTATTTTCTCATAATAAGAGCAAGGTTATTAAAGTCTAACTCTCCCTTAACTTCCTAACAAATGTTTTAGTGGAAAGCATAATATGGAAAATGGAATCCACTTTGAAGACTTTCAGTGGAAGAAATGATTAGGGAATCAATATGAAATAAACATTTCAAAATTAGGAAAGACTTGCAATGGCAGAATTAAATCATGGCAAAACTAAATGACAAATCTAGATATGATATGCTGGAATTTTAGAAATTCAAGGTTAAAAACAAGCAAAGAGAGTGTAAAACATTCATGAACAGAATAAAGATTACAATGGTAGTTAAAATATCATCACTTAAAAATCCTCAAAACTTGCATAGTTAGTCTCAAGAGCATTCATGTACAAGGATAAAATAAAAGCATTTGAGGCTGTATGGCAAAACAAGACAAAAAAGCCAAAGGCTTATTTATGCTATGGCTTTGATTCACCAAATAAAGAAGAAAAGAACAGAACAGAAAGAAGAGTGGGTGTTTTTTCCTGGGAAGTGATGCCAAGGTGAGGAAAAGAAATTTGAGTGGGGACAGAGGAGAGCAAAACAATTTAGGGACAATTTTTCTTTTTTATTGTGTTATTTATTTCAGTAACACAAGTAAGTGCACTCATTTTAATAGCAGAGTTTGGTAGATTTTAAAATATATCTATACCCATCTAACATCCAGGTAAGATAAAATTTATTTCCAATATCCCATAAATTTCCCTCTAGGCTAAAATTCTATGTATACTCTAGTATTATGATTTCTATGAGTTTGGATTCTTTAAATTGGTCTGAATTCAGTATAATTAATCCTATCTTCTGTTGTCAAATCCTTCTAATATGTCCTAATTTCAGAGATTGTGTAGTTGAGCTTTGTATTATTGCCTTTCATAGTTCTAAATAGTCTATCAAAAATCCCATTTTCTTCCCATGTACCTATCTTTCCTTGTATTTCCATTAATATATTTAAAACAGTTACTTGAATGTCTTTCTCTGCAAAAATCCAATCATAGTTCTCACAGGACTTCTTTTGTTGATTTCCAGTCAGTTAATAGTAAGTTTTTTATTGTGCCTTGTAATTTCTTATTGGAGGTTAGACAAAATTATTAAGGAAATTTTATAGGAACTACCAAAGATTCTATTTTTCAAAGTAAATTTTCTTTAACTGGAAAAATTACCTTGATCCTCTAGTTTCAGGCTTCATTATACATAATCTATTTAATTGTTGTCCTTGGTTTTAGATCGTGGCCTTTCTGATTTTGCAATACAAACGTGAGGTATTTCACTAGTTCCTCTAACTCCTAGGTACTGAAACCTAAACATTTCTTTACTCATTGCTTTTAATTCTGAAAGCTCCATTGTGTTCCTTGTCTTCACAGCTCCTACTCTCCAGTGGTTCTTACAGCTACACCTTTCATGTGTGTAGTTTATGCATCTCATAAAAAGTGGAGGGAAATTTCTATGCAAATGTTGTCTCACTCTCTGTGATTCTCTCCACTTGAGCATTTATCTCCACTCCCAGTTACATTCCCAACTCTTTCTAACCAATTTTACATTCCTGATATCTGACTACTTTCTTTTCAGTCTGGTAAAATTGACATTTTCTACACAGCTTTTATTTTCCTGAGCACAGAATAGAAAATCCATGTACATGTCGAACATATCATGGGACATTTGATTTTGAGAATCACACCATCTGTAGTTTTGTCTATGTTGCTTGGCCTCCACTGCCTTCAGTTTGGGTTTTTAGTCTCTTTTCTCCCTAATTTTTTTTACATTTATGATTAATAACAAAAATATATCCAAATCCTTCTATTTCTACACTTGATCTTAGCCAAAAGGCCAAGAAGAGATGAAAGCCTCCTACTTCTAATCAGTTTGAAAATCTGATTTATTTTGCAAGTGACATGTCTTTCAAAAAAATTTGAATTTTCTCATACCACTGCCTTTCCCCGCATCAAATTTTCCATCAGTTCCCATTGCTGCTAGGACTTCTATCTTCTTTTGCTTCATCAATCCTCACTTTTTTCCTATCTCATTTTTGTATTACACATAGTGTAGTCTTCCCACTGAATTATAATTTGTTAATTCCTTTCTCCATTTCTACAGTTTAATGGACTACTAACTTGAAAATAATTTTTGTTCACAGTGTGAATTGTGATTAAATTCATTTAATTCAATTTGGGACATTTTCAATTTGGGACAAGATCTTTTGACTTAAAGAGAGTAGAAACAAAATTGTTGTATTACACATAGTGTAGTCTTCCCACTGAATTATAATTTGTTAATTCCTTTCTCCATTTCTACAGTTTAATGGACTACTAACTTGAAAATAATTTTTGTTCACAGTGTGAATTGTGATTAAATTCATTTAATTCAATTTGGGACATTTTCAATTTGGGACAAGATCTTTTGACTTAAAGAGAGTAGAAACAAAATTGGGCCTAATATTGCAAGCACACGCGCGCACACACACACACACACACACACACACACACACACACCTCTGCACAGGAAATGCTTTATGGGACAGGGGAGAGGCTTCAACTGAATTCATTTGGTGCAGAGAGTGACCTAGCTGTTGCTCATAGAACAAAGAGAGCAGCAGGGCTTTTATTCATTCCCTGGGCTAGGTTAATGTTCAGTAATTCCCACTGGCCAGGACTGTGTTTCAAAAAGACGTTTCTTCTTGTGATGTACTTGACTATGTGGTGGTCACACCTAACTTGAAGTTGCTACATTTTTGTGTTCAAAGTGCCATCGTCCTGCCCAAGACCTTGCAGCTTTGTATGCAAGGTCTGGGCCCTCTACTAAGACCAACAGATATCAGCTACTTGGGGTTTTGTGGCTCCTGAAGAAGCACAAGGGTGGGAGCAGAAAACAGGGAAAAGAGAAAGGAAAATAAAATGTACACCAGCTCCCATGAGCAATAGTCTTGGACTAAATATTTTTAAATGAGACACATATGCATACACAGAGCAGGGAAGAACCTGATCCAGAAAACTGAAGATAATATGAAGAGAGGTATCCCAAGCCTTTTACACAATTGTAGTAACTCATCTTCAGGCCCCGGTGGTTTCAGCAAATGTGGATTTCAAGTTTCTGCAAAGTAACCTAGGCAACTGTTATTATAACACCTATATCAAAGATATTATTTATAGTAAAGCTAGTGGCAAACTAATGATGGATAGCCCAGGTTTACAACTTTGAAAATTACTGATTTTAACTTAACTAAGAGCAGTGAACCTAGAGGGTTGAATGAGGTTTTTCTGTGGTAATGTTTTTCTCATTTCATACAAACATTCTTCTTATTTGGTTTGATCAGTTTCTCATGACAGCTTTGTTGAAATATGTAAGGCTGCAGAGTAATAGTTTACTGGATGCAGGATTTCTTTCCCACTACTATCCCACTATGATATTCTTTCACTGTCTCATTATTACAAAAGCCAGGAAATTTCAGACAGGCAATGGAGATAAGATCAGACAGGGGAACACAATCATTTGTCAAACATTTAACCCAGAGTGGGAGGTTCTCTTGTGTAGAAACTCAGTAAATATCCCAAAGATGAAATATGAAATATCCCTTAGGTATTTGTAGCAGCCACTGAGCTGAGAAATGGGGGAGAGAAATGGGAGAGAATTAAAACATATTCCTGGTATGCCTATGTAGTATGTGGTTAAGAGTTTGATGTATAAAGATAAAATTGCTGCAGTCATTGCATTATGATGGCCCTCACTGAACCACAGAAGAGGTGCAAAACTCACATCGTTTTGATTCCTCCTGTAAAGACTCAGAGAAAGTATCTATTTTTACCTTGACATGGTTTTCCACCTTCTTCCCAGGAGTAGGTGACAGACACAATTTGATTTTCATAATCCCTGGGATTGTAACAATATGTGGCCCAGGGGACAGCTGCTGGTGGAAAGCAATTGCTCTATTTTGGCTTTACATTTTCCAGAATTTCATATGGATAGAATCATATGGTATGTAGCCATTTGGGGTTGGCTATTTTTTTATTTTCTGCATACATTTAAGAATTCTCTATGTCTTCAAATGATGTGACTACTTTTATAAATTCAGAGTAATAATCCATCGTCTGGCTCCACCAGGGTTTACTTATCTATTTATTACCAAAGGACATCTTATTTGCCTCAAGTTTTGACAGCTATGAATGAGGCTACTATCAACATGATGGGCAAGTTTTTGTTGAAAATGAGTTTTCAAAACTGTTAGACTGTTAGAGATGATTGCTGGATTATATAACAAAATGTGCTCAGTTTTGCAAAAAAAACTGTAAAACCATATTTCAAAGACGATCTACCATTTTGCATTACCACCAGCAATGATTGAGAACTTCTCATGGTTCACGTCTTAGTCAGATTTTGTTGTCACAGTAGCTGAAGATTTTTTCATGGCATAAATATACCACAATTTGTTTAATTCAATTGTTAAAAGGTATGTTTGCTCTTTCTAGTTCCTAGATACTATATTAGAAATAAAGTTCTTATGAGCAAACCTAGTTTTACACATAAATATAACTTTCCATTTCTCTGGGCTAATTATTCAAGAGTTGAACCCTTATATCTTGCAACTACATGTTTAGATTTACAGCAAAATGCCAAACTGGTTTCCAGAGCGGTGGTACCATTTCATATTCCCAGTAGTACTGAGAGATTCAGTTTCTCTGCATCCTTGTCACTTGGGGGGAAAAACCACTTTGATTCGCATGTAATGATATCTCCTTTTGACTTTAATTTGCTCTTTTTAGTTGGCAATGGTTCTAAACATCTTTTTTTGTGTTTATTATATCTATCCCTGTTAGTAGAATGTTTGTTAATGTCTTCATCTCTTAAAAGCACTGAGTTTTGAGAATTCTTTACTGTTGAATTTTGAGGATTGTTTATATATTTGTATGACCCGAATGTTTATATACACCCAAAACTCACTTGTTGAACCTTAATCTAGTGTGATGCTATTTGGAGGTGGGAGCTGGGGGACCATTAGATCGTGAGAAATGAGTTCTTTATAAATAGAATCTATGTCCTTATAAAAGAGACTACAGAGAGCTGTTCTAGCCTATTCACCACGTGGGAACAAGGCTAGAAGGCGTCATCTCTGAGACAGCAGGACCTCCAGCTCCTCCCCAAATTCAAAATGATTATGAAAATAAATGTTTTGAATCAGTTCAAGCATCAAGAAAACACAGCAGCACAACTAATGTACTCAAGAAAGAGGACTTTCAGAACTGCTTCACAAAGTGGCAAGAAAGGATCAGGGGTTAGAAGAAAAGGGAAGTATTTTGAGGGGAATAACGGTAATGTCTTTTCCTATGATTATTTTTAAAATGTAAACACTTACTGCATTTTTATAAGACACATGGATTTTATACATGTTTTTAAGTTTATATTTCTGTGTATTATTTACCTTGTCTGATTGTAGATGGCACTGTGTTTTTAATTTTGGCATCTACTGTACACTTGAGATCATGGAGAAATATGACTGACATTTGTATTTTGTGTCCTACAGCTTTGCTGATCTCACTTAAAATGTTGATCTTTCATACTTTTTATGATTTTCTGTATGAATTTTAACTTAAAATGTATGGAAATTGCTATATATCTCTATTGGTTATAGTTTCCAATGATAATGTCTAGAATTTCATATGCACTTTAAATCATTTTTATAAAATAATTGGCACACCTTTAAGTATTTTCTATTCTTAAAACATTTTATAAACAGTAGGAAATAACTAATTAATAAATTACCCTAAAAGTATTTAACATGCAACTTTTTTTTTAAATTTTATTGAGTTTATTGGTACATTTTAGGGATACAGTACAGTTACATTCATTGTTGGCATCATGTACCTCTACATGACAGGTCTTGATTCTCATTTTTTCCCCTTACTCTGCCCTCCCTTCACCCCCTCCTCCCCTCCCCATCTACAAACACTTTATTTTCATTTTCATTCTCTCTATTTTTTTCTTTTCCCTTTTTGTTGAAGATATACTCCTAAGTGAAATAAATAAGTCACACATGTGTAAATACCAAATAGTTTCCCTGGTGTTAATATTCTGCAACAATGCATAAAATTCTAATAAGATTACTGACATTTAGAAATTTGAAGAAAGGAGCTAAAGGTGTAGGGAAGGTGTGATGCGTAGGGGAAGAGAAACTTTTAAAAATAGTATTTCTTATGATACTGTTACCATTATTTCCTGTGGACATTGTGGTGAGATTATAAATATAATTCATACCCTCTTTGCTCACAGAATTATTGTTATGTTTTGTCTTTAGGGTATATTCATTCCAAACACACAAAAACAGATATGAGTCATTCCTGAGGAACTGGAAAGCTGGCAAACACTCCCCTACATTTTATATGTGACTCTAGAGAGGAGGATAATAGATGATAACACTCAGAATACATTTATTGCTTTCCATAGTCTTAGTAGTTCAATTTATAGAATAGAAAAGTAGGTCTGAAATCTTACAGAGATAAAACATGAAAACTTCCACTTGAGTGAGTCTTCTTGATTTCATCAGGAATGATGCTGTCTGTGATCCGATGCCCCTGGAGACTAACTATGCTTTGTGGTTAGTTTACCTGTGTGATAATACAATACAACACAACATGAAGCTTCTCTGTAGCCTACCTTTTTATTCCCAGTAGAATTTTATGGTAGAAAAGTTCATGGGGGCTAACAGAGCTGTTTGGAATCAGCCATCCCTGGCTTTAATTCCCCTTTTGCAGTAGCTTACTTTTATCTCAAATTGAAAGTCAAATTTGTATTCTAAAATATTATTCATGTGATTTTATTGAGAGTTAAGTATGGCATACAATATTTGGTGCACAAGTGCCTCACACACATAGGCACTCAGTGAACACACTATTTAACACCCTTTTTAAATATATGTAGCTTTTCAAAATTATTGTTATATACTGAGGGATATAATAATATACTCCACTATCAATTATGTACACATGTGAAATAATTTATATACATTATCACTAATAGTATGCATCTATGTACAAAATCATGTCCTTTCATAAAGCAACCTGGATATCACATACTGGTAAATCTTCTAAGTCCAAAATACAGTTTCCTATTTTGTTCTATGATGGAGTGTGAATAATAGAAAAATCAACCTATTCTGTTCCATTCATAGAACTAAATGCCATTAGAATCATGTATGAAGAATAAAGGAATGGAACTTTAATATTTAACTAGCACACTCATTCATTTCTTTTGCCTCTTTAACTGTATATACATAAAATTAATAATAAATTGACTCTACATCACTGAGAATAAGGTTGTCATAGAAGTGAAAGAGTGTGAGTACTTTTAAATATGTGTTTAAATAAATTTCAGTACATAAACTGAGTGACTAATAATGTTTTATTAGGATTCTTATTTGGAGGACATAGTGTCATTAATGTATATCAATATTGGAGCTCATCCAGCCTTATACTTTCATGGCAGGTGAGGAAATCAAAGCATTGCTCAGTTAAATCATTTGTTCAGGGTTACAGAGCTTGTTGGAATATGTAAAACTTAAAACCTGTTCATCATTCTTCACATTAAATTGTTCTATGAAGTAGATTTTTACATCAAATTTAGGAGTATTTAGTCTTCTATGAATATCCATTCTAATCAGAGATGATTTGCTGATAGATTTTCTCCCTCTCACAATTTGACTTTTTATATCGTCTCAAAAATATTAAAATCTTCAGAAACGTATAGTAATCAAATATGTATATTTACAACCCTTTATCAGGGAGATGTTCCTAATCTTTTGCATTCTAAAAGCATGTACATAAGGCTTTGTGTAATCAAGAGGTAACAGGTGGAGAGGTGAGTTTCCCTGGCCTTTCTCCTTTAGGCAAGCTATCTCCATTAAAAAATTTAAACTATCTAACATGAATATCTACACATCCAGTCTTGAATCAAAATCTAGACTTAATTTTTGACCCTACCAAAATATGGTATTTGGAGATTTCTAGTATAGGATTAATAAATTAGTAATTGAAATTAAATGTTTAGAAAATTAAAAGAATTCTTGCAATCCTTTCAGAAAAGAAGCCACATCGTTAAATTACAGAGACAGCTTCGTGCTAAACTTATGTTTTTAAAGGTACAGTGATGTAACTGATCTAATCAATATAGAAGAAAGGTCATATGGAAGCACAGGACAAGTAATGATTGAGTGGGGGGACCTTACCATCATCTATATAGGTTCTCCTTGAGCAAAACAATGTAGAGCTTGGGGTATACTAGTACCTAAAATAAGAAAGAGTGCTTGCTTGGTATAAGGCTGTTTAAAAAATTCAGTTAACCTTTACCTTAACTTGAACATGAAGTTTTTATTTTCAGAAAATAAAGTCTGTATATCATACAGAAATCAAATGTATGCTATATGAAACCCTGACATCTGTCCACTATTTCTTATATCATCACCTCTACATACTGGTTAGAGGCACAGCTTTTAGCTTTTTTAAATGTTAATTTCATACTTATTGCCTCATTTCTAAATAACATACTTGTTCAATTAACTTGTCTCAAATTTAGACAATACTTACAGTTTCTGCTACGCAAGATTAGGATGAATATTTACATGACTATTTCCAAAACACAGACAAAATAGTATATACCCTAAAACAAATATAAATAGCACAGTTCTCTAGTGTGATTATATTGGAAAATTTGGTGATAAATAAATATTCAAGATATGTAAACATTATTTAGAAATATGATTAAATTCAGACTTAATCAATAAGTATAGACCCTAAGGAAAGGACCTCACATTTGCTCCTGAGAAAACTGATGAGCTTTCCCTTTGAGCTGAGTATGTACTGTTACAGAATCTTCTGTCATAGGAGATTGCATTTTCCAGGTGATCATTGATGGTCCATTCAGATGCCTCCATAGTTTCAAAGTTTATAGGTACTGTTGTGTTTAACTGTCAGAATAGTTTTGGAATAAGTGGGACAAAGTAAGAAAAGTAAAGAGAAAATAAGTGAAATGTAGATGTGTTCACATAACCAACTAGTAAAGGTAACTTCACAAGCAGGGTGAGAAGTTGGCACATAGGGGAGTGAACCCAGCATGGTGAGCCAGAGGCCAGAAAATGATATGAGAATGAATACAGGCTGAAAACTAGCAAAGAAGTAAATTGAGCACAATAGCGATGGTGTTTCTTTTCTGCTGTTGTTAAGAAACAAATTACAAATGCAAAAAAAAAAAAGGAAACATAGAAAAGAAAAAACTACAAAACTAATTTCCGCCTATGTTATTGCATTATGGGATTGAAACTGAAGTTGTCACTGGCAACTCCTAGCTTTTGAGGTGTATATGGAAATGAATATAAACAAAAATGATTGGAAGCAGAAGGAAATAGGGACACTTGAATAGAAAGGAACACATACAGTATCCAGACGTTGACTTCCAAGTAGCTTTCAGCATTAATAGAAACCAAAGCTCTGGAAAAAAGTGTGATTCCGCAAAATGAAACTAAAATACGTGCTTGCCACATTTTTCATGAGAAAAAGCAAGAGTGTGTACAATGAATATTGAATAACATTTCACAAGAATGAAGGAACTATTTTAAGTAACTGACTACAGGCCCGATCACAGTTTTAATAAAAATAATGGTAATAATTATTATTATAGCCCATTGAATAAAATAATGATCCATATTGAAATCTTGGTGGAGAATAGAATATTAGGGTAAAATATCCTTCTACAGTAACCCTTTTAATTACAAGGTGCAAAAGCTTAACATTTACCATAGAGAATTCTGGTTGATATCAACTGATCCAAGTGGAAATGATCAGTAATGATTTTACATAGCGAGTGATCAGAAATGGAGCAAGTTTAAGTATTCTGTAACCAGACAAGTTATAAAGCACAGAAGACTGCATCACATCTGTGGAAATTATGCAACATTCATGGAATCCAAGTTTCATCATCATGTAGCCCACGATTAGAGACAAGATTTAGGGCCATTCTTAAAAATAACTGGCCTTTAATCTCAAGGCATTAATGTATAGAAATCTTAAGAAAAATTGAAAAATTGTTCCAGACTGAAGAGAATGAAAGAAATACATCCAGTAAGTAATTTATCAGTCACTTGAAGTATAAAGACATTATTAATGTGATTTCTCAGAAAATTAGTAAAAGTTGAACAGTTTGTAAAGATTAGATGATAAAATATTAATTTTAATATTTATTTTGATATACAGGAAGGCTGTTGTCTGATTAAAAATATGCAGTAAAAATGTGGGGATGAATGGATGTTATACAATTAACACACATTCAGATAGTTCAGAAGAAAAAATTCTCTATACTGGCATTAAAATTTTTATGTAACTTTCTGATTGTTTCAATGAATTCTGAAGTACAAAAAATAATATTCAACTTATTAAAAACCATAAGTATGTCACCAAAACATTGCCTTGAGTCTGGAGATAAGGAAGCATGCATGTTCAAGGAACCCTTAGCACCAGATGGCTTATTCTCTTGTAACTTAATTAACTCAAAAAGTTTAGGCATCCACCCACCATATCTTACCTGCTCTGCTACAGACACCAATGCTTAGAAGAGTACCCCAGTTCCAGGAGAAAATGAAGCTCCTGTTGTGGGTGTTTTGTGAGCTGATTCAAGTCCCTAGCAGTGATGATAGTACACAGCCTTGAACGTCTGAATTGGGCATTCTGCCAAGATGGGCAGCAGACCCCAAGAGTGTTTTGCTCAAAGATGGAATCAACATGTGTGCAAGTGCTAACACTGGCAATCCGTGAGACTAGTGAGGACTGAACATTGTAATATCTCACCTTTGCTGAACTGATTGCCTGTTTTTATAAAATTTCATATGATATAAAAAATGAGTATAGTACTTACAATGATATTGCATAAATACAGTATTTTTATCATTTGGGTAACTTAATACCTTAACAAATGTAAATGTGTGTTTTTATTTTCTCAATATGTAGTGGCAGAAAGGAAATGTCAATTACTCAAATAGAAAACAAAAACTTATTACATTGAAATTCCCTTCTCCTGAACATTTTTCAACAGAAATTAATATATTTTCTTATTCTCATGAGAATATTAATCATTGCTTTTATAAAATTGTGTGTTCTTCTAAATCTGTTTCTTTTGATTTTATTATGATTAATGATGTATTTTAGATTATTTCTAGCACTGTAATTTTTGCTTAGTGTTTATTCACTGTTTCATGGTGAAATAATCACTCTTTCTTTCTATATTGTTTGTCAAAATCATTGGGCCGACTGAAATCAATGCTCTTTTTCTCACTAGCAATTTTGTGTCTTATGTACAATATTCATATTTCTGAGCATTTTCATTTTGCAAGTAGAGGTTTTTATTTTCTTGTTTGCTTTTTTACTCACTGCAACAGAGAAAGCTTCTTGATCCAAAAATAGTATTTAAATACCCTAACATATGTTTACTTTCATACCTAATTTTGATGATGTATAGCTGTGTAAAATGCAGACCTAAAATTATTTTACTTTAGAGAATTGAATATTCTTCAAGCCTTGCACAATTTCTTCTACTTTTTTAAATGTTACTGCTAAGATGTCTAATGCCTATGTGATTTTAATTTCTTTCTGAACTTGTATTTTTTTTCTCTGTTGGTTATTTTACAATTTTCTCTTTACCTTTGGAAGTCTAAGATATCATCAAGTTTTTCCTAGTCTTCAGTCCTTACATTTATTTAGCTTAGATATCAGTGAAAATCTTCAATCCAAAATATATTTAATTTTCAATTGATGGAGAACATTTCTTTGACTTCTTCTTGATAGTTTCATTTTTTCTGTGTTCTACATACAGATTTTTTTTTATATTTCATTAGAAAAGGCTGATGCTTCTTTGTCTTTCTTGTCTCTTCATTTTACCACTTTCCATTTATAACAACATAGTTCGGACTTCCAGCACTACATCCTCCTGAACTGAATTCAGTATATTTATCTAATATGATGACATTAAAATATGTAACAATCATTTCTTTGTATAAGGTTACATAATTTTCTTTTTTGTCATATCACCTTCTTTCTTTCGGTATCAGGAATTGAACTCAAGACCTGGCACTCTCCAGGCAGGCATGGTGTCACTGAGCTAAATCTCCAGCCCAGCCTGTTCTTTTGTGGTTATATTTCCAATTCTATTCCTCAGAGGTACATCAGTCATTTCTGTTTTACATCTTCCCTTTGTGTATTATTCTCCTTTCTTGATGTTAATAAGATTATAACATATATCTTCTTTTTCTTTAATTATTTAATTTTCAAGTAAATTTTCATCAACAGAAACCATGCAAATAGTCAAGAGATTTAGCATTAACCTTAATGTCTGACTTAGCTATAATAAAATTATCAATATATGGAAATTGCCACAATATTGATAAAATGTTATTAATCACAGACCTCATTCAAGCTCTGCTGAATTTCTTACAAATATGTTTATTTATTGTAAGTTTTTTAACACAGCATACTATATTAATTTTCATGCCTTCAATTTTTGGTTGTTGCTTTTCTTCAGTATGGGGGAATCAAATTCAGGACCTTGTGCTTGTCAGACAAGTACGGTACCACTGAGCTACATCCCTAGCCCTAATTGTCATGTCTTTAAATTTGTGGCCATTCCTCACTGTTTTGTTTTGTCTTCAAGGGCCTTAGTAATTACAATTGTTTGTTCTGGAGACCCCTAAAACTTTACCAGAAATCTTTACAGTAGGCTTCAGTCCCCTGCTCACTGTAAGATGCAAGCCTGAGGAGGGAAAAATAAAAATAAAGAACTAAGAGAGACCAAAAGTGGGGAGCCAGGATGACCAGTGCCTGTGCAACTGACAAAGTCCCTGTCCAGTTCAAGCCACGATTTTTATTAGTAATCAACTGCAGTAAACGTGAGCTATGAAGGGTAGGACTAGGTGTACAGATGAAAGGTCTATGCAATTTCTGTGGAAATTAATGTAAGCAAGGCTCGTAGAGGACAAGACAAAGCATTCCCAAATTCGGAACAGAATAGACAAAATATATGGTTATAATTAGAACATCGTCCTCGTAGTAAGAAGGTTTTAGTTGTGAGAACAGAATTTGGGTGTGAGTTACTCTCACCTTGGAATGGAGGCTTCAGCTGGACCTACTTCTACAAAAAAGCTAGTTGAGAGGTTAACATTTTATAGACTGCACTGATTTCAGCTTGCTTTGGGGGCATAATTAATATTGAAGTCTTCCACAGACTGTCTCAATTTCTATTTGTCTAGAGTTTTCATATAATTACATAAACATTATTTTGCCTACGGTATAATGAGTATGATGATTCTCTTTTTCCCATACCACACATGAAGGTATACATAGTATCTATATTGCTCATTTCTAGTGCTTTAAAATTGGATCACTTGGTTACTGTGTGTTGCTTGTGAAGGTGTGACGTTTTCCTTTATAATTAATGAGTAAGAGACCTAGAATAGCAATTTGTCAAGGCAACAAAGGCAAGTTAGGGGGTATCACAATCCCCAATTTGAAACTATAGAGCAAAGGTGTATTAAAAAAAAATAAAACAGCATTGTACTGACAGACCTGAGGACCAGTGAAAAATATTAGAAGATGTAGAAATAATTCCAGACATACTCAGCCACCTCATCTTGAACAAAGGAGCCAAACACTCTCACTGGAGGAAAGATAACCTCTTTAATAGATGGTGCTTAAAAAATTAGGTTTCAATTCACCAAAGATTAAAACTAGACCTATGCCTCTCACAAGGCACTAACCCAAAATGGAATTGGATCAAAGATCTAAATATTAAAACATTGGGGAGGGCAGGGACAAGGGGAAAAAAATGAGAACCAAGACCTGTCATGTAAAGGTACAAGATCCCAATAATGAACGTAATTATACTGTATTCCTTAAATGTACCAATAAACTCAATTGATAATAAATAAATAAATAAATATTAAAACATTAACACTAAACCATCTGGGAGGCCGGGCAGATGGGGAAAAAAAGAATCAAGATATATCATTTAAAGGTACAAATTTCCAATGATGAATGTCATTATATTATATACCTAAACTGTACCAATAAACTTAATAAATGTCTGGTGGAAAAATCGTTTGAAACTGTATACATATCCTGTGTCATTTTGTCCACTAGTCATAGCCCCCATCTATGAATCTTCCCTTTAGTGATGATAGCAGTTCACTTAATTTTATTTCTTATTTTCACCATTTTTTGCTACATCATTTTCCAACAAATAAATAAGGGAATAAAGACAGATCACATCTTACTTATTTGTATAAGTAACGGGGAAAAAATAGGCCTCCTCACTTGTTTATTGCCTTATTCATTTGCTTCCTTATATCACCCAATTGGTTTTATAGTATTGTGAGACAATAACTACAAACTTAGTGACCTAAAATCACACACATTGTATCTCACAGCTACCTGAGATCAGGAGAATCAACACTGATATAAGTAGAGCTGACTCCTCTACTTATAGTTTCACCAGGGCCTGGCAACATTTTCTTCTGGATCCTAGAGAGCAGAATAATTCACTTCCAAGCTCTTTACAGTTGAAAGAATTTGTTTATTAGAATGTTTGACTCGGGCTCTCAGGCTCCAGTTAACCCTTAGGTTCTAAAATTTATTGGCTGTCACTGCATATTAATTCAAAAATATCACCTTCATTTTTATAGCTGCATAATATTCCAGTATTTTTTCTATTATAATGTAGTAACATTTTTCTTTTTTTTTCTCATTGAGTTTATTGGTACATTTTAGGGATACAGTACAGTTACATTCATTGTTGGGATCTTGTACCTCTACATGACAGGTCTTGATTCTCATTTTT
>NW_022900913.1:63782089-63841824 GCF_012274545.1 Fukomys damarensis
ATCTTACTTATTTGTATAAGTAACGGGGAAAAAATAGGCCTCCTCACTTGTTTATTGCCTTATTCATTTGCTTCCTTATATCACCCAATTGGTTTTATAGTATTGTGAGACAATAACTACAAACTTAGTGACCTAAAATCACACACATTGTATCTCACAGCTACCTGAGATCAGGAGAATCAACACTGATATAAGTAGAGCTGACTCCTCTACTTATAGTTTCACCAGGGCCTGGCAACATTTTCTTCTGGATCCTAGAGAGCAGAATAATTCACTTCCAAGCTCTTTACAGTTGAAAGAATTTGTTTATTAGAATGTTTGACTCGGGCTCTCAGGCTCCAGTTAACCCTTAGGTTCTAAAATTTATTGGCTGTCACTGCATATTAATTCAAAAATATCACCTTCATTTTTATAGCTGCATAATATTCCAGTATTTTATCTATTATAATGTAGTAACATTTTTCTTTTTTTTTCTCATTGAGTTTATTGGTACATTTTAGGGATACAGTACATATACATTCATTGTTGGGATCTTGTACCTCTACATGACAGGTCTTGATTCTCATTTTTACCCCTTGCCCCTGCCCTCCCTTTGCCCCCTCCTCTCCTCCCCATTTACAAACATTTTATTTCCATTTTTTCATTTTCTCATGTATTTTTTCCCTTACTACTTTTCCCCTACCCTTCCCACTTTCCCTACACCTTTAGTCCTTTTACATTCATTGTTGGGATCTTGTACCTCTACATGACAGGTCTTGATTCTCATTTTTACCCCTTGCCCCTGCCCTCCCTTTGCCCCCTCCTCTCCTCCCCATTTACAAACATTTTATTTCCATTTTTTCATTTTCTCATGTATTTTTTCCCTTACTACTTTTCCCCTACCCTTCCCACTTTCCCTACACCTTTAGTCCTTTTTTTCCTATTACACATAGTCAATTATATCATTAGGATCTTATGTAATATTATAGTTTTTCACACCAGAAAATGCAAGAAACACTATCACACATTTATAATAGCAGAGTCCCTAAAAATGATAGCTATGTTTTGTGAAATTAGTCTTTACTCATTTATTTTTCAGAATTTTCTTGGATATGCATATATATATTTGCAATTCCATATGATCTGTAATACCAACTTATTAGTGCCATAATACATATTTTTGGTACTTTTAATGTGTAAAATTCATAAATTAACTGGAAAAGTCACATTGTCATAAGAATAAGTTATACTGTCTAGGAATAGGAGATTTTTTTTCATTTACTCAAGTCTAGGATTTTTTAAAATCACAAATTTTTATATTTTTAAAAGTTGAATGCTAAATATTTAATGTTCCTTATGACTGTTATAAATTATGTGTTATCTCTAAGTGGTTATTTTATATTATGTTTTTACAGATATATTTATTTAACATGTAGTTTCCCACACTACATAACTGATTCTTTTTATATTCAAAAGATGGGAAACTACCACATAGTGCATTTAAAATGTATTTTTATCATGTAAAGAAGAAAGTTCATGTTCTTTTACTGTTGTCTATGAATCCTGGAACTAAACTCAAACAATCAGTAATCCATTTTCTGTTTCTATAATTTCTCTGTAATGGATTGGCAGATGATTGTTATATGTAAACTGCCAAATTGTGCATTGTACACTTTTGCTAAGCATGTTTTTAATGTTCTATCCTATAATATATATCAGTATTTCATTCATTTATGATCAAATAATATTTTGTTATCAGGAAGTTCAATGATTGCTTTGTCCAGTGTGAGACATTTTGCTTGTTTATACCTCTCGACTCACGAATTGTGCTTCTACAAGCATCTATGTATGTTTTTGTATGAACATAAATTTTCAACTCTCTTGGCCATTTGTATATCTTTTTAAAAATTATATTGAGATCTTTTGAAATTTTTTTAAATTAAATAATTTGCTTTTATTATTGAGCTATAAATATTCTATTTTTAGTCTAGAAAAAAATCTCTTGTCAGATAAAATTTGAAAATATCATCTCTCATCCGATGAGTTGTCTTTTCATTTTTTTGAGGGCAGCCTTTAAAACATATACATTTTAATTTTGATGAAATCCTATATATGTAATTTTTCCTTTGTTGAGCATTATATGTTTCACCTACAATTTTTTTTTTCAAATTCAAAGTTACAAGTTTAACCCATACTTTGTCCTAAGAATTTCCAGTTTTAGATATTACAGTTAGGTATTTAATGTATTTTAGTTTATTTTTTATATGATGTGATGTAAGGGTTCAACTTCAGTCTTTGGCATGTGAGCATCTAGTTGTCATAAAAACTTTTGAGCTGACTCTTTATGGTATGACTTACAACTATATAAATATGGTTTTATATAGAGAGAGTATATATTTATTCATATTTTTCATAAATCTTTATACAGAGACAGATTGTCACTTCACAGACTTTTTAAAATTCATTTAATTGGTACATTTTAGGTATACAATATAATGACATTCACTACTGGAGATTTGTACCTTTACATAATATGTCTTGATTCTTATTTATTTCTTTTTATTTGTGTCTGCTCTAGATTTATTAATCATATCCTACACTATCCACAATCTCTACTGTTATCTGAGAAATTATTTCTGATTTCAATTTTTCCAGATCCTTTTTCATTGCCCATTTATGGAGTCTAGGTGGTTGAGTATCATATTGTTTCTTTTCCTTTCCCTTTGGGGTTGCCTTAGGTGATCTGGAAGTCTGGTTTTGAGACTTGTTTATGTGTTTCGTCATTTCAACAGATGCTGCCTGCTGCACCTTTGTTGAGGCAACTTTTTGCTCACCCAGTGGTCTTCAGTTCTCACCAAGCCACAGAGTGACCTTTTCTCTGCTGCTGACCACTGAACCAATTCCTGGATTCAGAGTGGTGGCCTTCTGAATCCATGCATTGTCCTGTTTTCAGTACAGGGTACTGTCTGGAGCCCATGTACACTTGGAATGGTATCTAGGCATACCTCTGGTGAGAGCCTGCCCTCCTACATAGCTGTTATCTGGGGGAGTCTTTTACTAGGGGCTGAGCACCCAGTCACTTGTGTCTGGATGGGCTTCTGGCTAGGGTCTGTGGGCACTTACCAATGGTATTGGAGCAGGCCTATGGCTGCTCCTTGTGTACCCATGCAACTCTTTTTCCAGCAAGTCTTTAGCTGGGGCTTGTGGGCCTAAGCATCAGGGGTTGGGATGGGGCCCTGGCTGCAGCAGCAAAGATCTGGTCCACACTGGCTTCTCACAGGGATCTGCATGCACTTACTGATGGTGTGGAGGTGGGCCCCTCGGTTCACCGACTTAATTCTTTCTATGATTCTAGTTGCAAGCTAAAGTAGCTATGAACCAAATCAAATTCAATGGTCAGATTCAATGATGACCTTATGAAACTTAATTCAGGTCACAGCCAATTTGGGTTGTGACCAGAATTATGGAAAAATTGTTTGTAAACTGAGGCAAATATGTATATATAATAAAACGTATATCTATTGTATGTATAATTATATATATTTATTTTATATATGTATATATTTCACATATATAATTGTATATATATATATTTTTTTTTCTATTGGTTCTGCTTCTTTGGAGAATCCTGATACTGTAATGTAATATACTTATAGTATATGTTATACTATATATAAAATATACTTTTTATTCCTAGATTTTAAATTTTTGTAAAAGTATTGAGTCATTTATCTTTTTATTGTAAAGCTACTGGTTCTTTTATTAAAAAATACCCTAACTTTTTTTTTTTTTTTTGATACCAGAAATCAAACTGAGGCCCTTGCACTTGCAAGGCAGGCACCAGAACCACTGAGCTAAATCCCCAGCCATTGACTTCATTTACTTTCTCTTTTGATTCTCTTTTCTCTATTCTATTACTATCCACTCTAATTTTATTAATTTCCATCATTTTTCCTATTACAGGTTTGTTTGTCCATCTTTATCCAATACCTAATGGGTAAAGCATGATTATTGATTTGAGACATTTTTTATTAACTTTGGCATTTAATGCTATAAATTTTCTCCTATGCACTGCTTCACTTTATCCTGTAAGTTTTAATGTTATGTCTCAACTTTTATGAAACTCAAAATGAATTTAAAATTTCTATGTTTTTTTCTTGTTCTGTTTGTTATTTCAAGGTATTTAAAATTTTTTAAATTTTTCATATATGTAAGAATGTCCCAATTTGCCTTCAAGTGATTCTTATTTTTAATTCATTGAGGTTGTAGAGCTCACTTTTCATTACTTTTGTCTTTTTAAATTTGTTGGGTTTTTTATACTATCAAAAACTATCGGGCCAGGGATTTAGCTCAGCGCTTCGGTGGCCTGCCTTGCAAGCGCAAGGACCCGAGTTCGACCTCAGGTACCAAAAAAAAAAAAAAAAACCTATCATAGAGAATGTTTTCTGTGTGCAGAAAAAGAATTTCTATATTCATCTACACAGAATATTCTTTTTGATGTTTGTTTGGTCTAGGTGGTTTATAATGTTGCTTGAGTCTTCTATTTTGTGTTGACATCATTTCTATTTATTTTATTCCAGAAATTGAGGTTTTGGAGTTTCAATCTATTACATTGAATGGTCTATTTCCTCTTTCATTTCTGTCTGTTTTTCCTGCATAGATTTCAGTAATGTTGTTGAATTCATGTATGTTTAATATTGTTATATATGCCGATTAATTAAACTTTTTAAAAAAAACTTTGAATGTTTAGGGTGTACAAAATGATGTTATGATATACATTTAGATGGTTTAAAGGCTCCTTTAATGAAACTAATAAATTTAGCCATCTTCTCATATAGCTAACTTATGGGATAGGGTTGTGAAAAATCTCATTTAACATCAATCTCCCATACAGTACCATTTCATCAGATTTATCAATGCTTTTGTTTTCATGTGGTCATTGACCACATGACCATCTGTGGTCATTTGATTTCAACGTGGAAATCTTTCTTTGCTATTTTTTGTAAGACAAGTCTGCTAAAACCAAATCACGTCAATTTTATTTAGGGGCATTTGTATTTCATTTTTATTGTTTAACAATAGCTTTTTTAAATATAGGATCATTGTTCAGTATTTCTTTTTCTTTGGACAGATTTCTTTGAATATGTTGTCCAGTGCTTTTTTGACATCCATTACTTTTATCCATAGGTCAGCCATTGAGTATGCTGTGGCTCTCTTGCAGGTAACACATTTTTTCTCTTACTGTTTTCAAAATTGTCTTCAAAAATAACACAGAAAGTAGATGAAGTGAAAAAACTAAAATATATTTAAATTGTTTCTCCTTGTCTTCATTTTCAATAATTTTATTGTGATATATTGGTGGATGCTTTTGTGTTTATCTTACTAATATTTTGTTATGATACCTAAATTTATTTATATTATTTATGAAATAATAAATGTATGATATTTTTAAAGAAAACTGGGAAAATTATACCAACCATTTTTAATTTTTTCCTATAGTTTGTCTCTTTTCTTCTGGTAGTGTCATTATATGTATGTTGGCATTCTTAACAGTACCTGTATTTTCCAGCTTTTCTGAATCTGTTCTAACATTCTTCACTTTTTTCTGTTCTTCAGTTTGCATACTCTGCATTAATTTCTCTTCCAGTTTACTAGTTCTTTCATTTACTAATTTCATCTACTCTTTAAACACTCCTGGATTTTTAAAAATGATTTTATTTTCTATCTTGATGTTCTCTAGTCGATGTGACATTGTAATAATATTTTCTTCTTTAATCAAACTTTCATTTATTTCTAGTGAATGTAAATTTATTGCCTACTCTGATGTCATTTCCTGTTAAATAAAACATCTGCTTTTAAGGGCATTTTCTTTCTCTCTCTCTTTTTTTTTTTTTTTTTTTTTTTTTGGTTTTTTGAGACAGTGAGGCTGGTCTTGAACTCACATCGATCCTCCTGCCTCAGCTTCCTGTGTGCTGGAATTATAGGCATGCACCACCATGCCCAGTTAAAGGCAGTTTCTTTTGCCACTTTTATTCCAATAGATAGTCATGTTTATTTTGACACCTCTTTTTATGTAGAGGGTCAAGCGTTACCGGTAATATATTGAAACATCCCTGTATAGTTCCCTCACCCAGAATTTATTATTTTTTAGTTTTTAATTTTTTAATTAACTGGGTAGATTACTTTAGTAAAATATTTCCTGTACATTGCTAAATCAGATGTTCCTCTGGAAGAAGCACCTTTCAGTACAGCCACAATTGCTTTCTGATGATAGTGTTAAAAGCTCCTTTCAATTTTGTATTGACAGTAAACACAGTTAAGCTCCACTAATTATGGATTGATTGCTGTATTACTTGTAGTACTATTCCTGGGCATAAATGTCTCTTCAAACTAATCTACTCAAAATGTGTCACATTCTAAGGAAAAACTTGTAAGTTAATGTTTGATATTGGTCCCGACCTCAGAAGAACTCTTGTTGTCATATTTCATTCCTTCCTCAAATCTAGCTGATCTACAGGCTAGTCTGTGTTTTCATTATATCCAGGAATTTCCTCCAAATTTTCTTCACCTTTAACTTTGATTGATTTGCTAGGTTTATTAGGCTTAACCTTTTATACACTTGTTTCAAATGTAATCTATTTCTTAAAATAGGGGAAATCTTGCTGTGTGTGGTGGTACATGCCTATAATCCCGTTCTTGAGAGGCTGAGACAAGAGGATTCTAAATTAGAAACGAGACTGGGCTACATAATGAGAACCTGACAAAAAAGAAAAAGCGAAAGAGGTTGGGGGAAGAGACTAAAAAAGAGAGAAAAGAGGGAGAGGAAAACAAAGGAAGGAAGAGAGACAAAAATAAATAGAAACTTCTTAAAGAATGACTTTCTTTTTTGAAGCTGGCAAAACAAAAGGGGAGAGGTTATGTTATTTTATTTTTTTAATACCATGTGATTTTTAAGCCAATGTGATTATTGGTAGCATTGTGTTTATACTTATGTCACTATTTTCTATTTTTATGATACTCTTTTGGTGATACATTCTATAATCTCTATTTTCACAGTACATCCTTTGCATCATTATTACTACAACCACCTTATATATAAGCAGTGCTCTTTCTCCTACAATTGCTTTCATCCTCAAAACATGTATCTCTTGCTTTCCAAACTTCTTCCCTATGCAAAGCCATGATTCTTAGCATATCATTTGCCAAGCAAATTTATGACATGGTTTCCATTGCAATCAATTTAGAAGTCCTTGTTTAGTTTTAAAAGGGATACACTTTCTTGTCCTTGGTTATCACTACAATATCATTTTCTATAAATATTTCTTCATTCTGCTCATAATTTCATCCTTTTCATCAAACACTAAAAAAATTTCAATCTTTATTCAAGATTTTATATCCGTAATTCCTTCTGTTTTCTCCCAAAAGTTTTTCTTGCTTACTCCCTTATTTTGTTCATATATTTGCTCAGGTGTCTTTTTTATTTTCAGGAAGACTTTCCCTGATTATACTCTCCAAGCCACTTTGCCCCAATTTACATTTCATTCCCAAGTTTTATTTTAGTTTAGAAAGACAGTATTTAGTTCAAGCTGACCTCACATTGTGTACTTATTTATTACCTCTCCCACCTACTAAAAAGTTATCCTCTAAGGGGCCTGGGTTTCATAGTTTTCATATTCTATGCTATCCTCTGTAACTGGATGAGTGTTTGAGACATAGATAACTCTAAAAAGTTATTAATTTAATGAATAAACAAATGGATGCAATCTTTATGTAAGTGACAATTTGGCTGCTTGCAGGTCTATAGTCAAATGGCTCTAATTTAATAACTTTGAGGTAATTGTCATGTTTCTTATGACATTATGAACACATTAGTCTGAATTGTTATTGATTCATTCTGTATCAGTTCTCTATATCCTAAACAAAGGGACTAAACACGCATATTATACCAAATGGGGCAATTTATACTATAGGTATATTTTCCCCTTCTATTAATGGACAAGCACATGAAAACACATAAGAATTACTCTTTTCTATTTCCTATTTCCTCGGTGACATTTTCCTTGTACTCTTTATTTCATAGAGGATTATATTAAGGTAGTATTTTGCCCCAAAACAGTGAAGATAAATGGTTTTTTATTTTATAACTTTCAAGATGGAATCTGCTAGAATATTTTTCTCATATTTTCAGCTACAGGGCTGTTTGCTTTAAATTTCAATCTCTCACTCAGTGATCCAGCAGCCAGGTATCTGAGCAGTCTCAGCAGGTAAACTCAACCTCAGCATATTTACTTATTTTGCCTTGGGAAGCCTCTACATGATAGGTAAGATGTCAGTATCTAGTATTTTGTTTACTCTAGTTAGTGGCCACCTCCCCATGTGAAGCTTGGATGTATCACAGCTCCTTTCTGAAATCACTTGAATTTCTGAATAAAATACCACTCATTAAAGTTGAACCTCCAAGGGAAGTTGACTCTATAATCACTTGATATACTGAAAAGAAAATACTTTAAACTTGAGTAAAATATTCCACATCAGAGGTATTTCTTCTCCCATCCAAATGAAAGATAGGTGTAGTGAGTACTAACTATATGAACTTGAGATTCAGATTGTCCAGTTTTATCATTTACAACTATTGTGAACATAAACAGCTTAATAAAATTCTTTTTATCTTAATTTCTTTATCTGCAGAAGGAAATAAAAAATGACAATGATAGAAATATATGCAAAGGAAAGTAATTGGAAAATCCTTTTTTAATCATGTGTATTGAGATAGTGCTATATGCCAGTTACTCTTCTAAATGTTTTACAAATAAAATAATTTAATTTTCTTAGCAATGCTTTGATGTAATTATTACTAAACATTGAAACCAATTATTTAACATTTTTACATGTGAGAGAATATTGAAAAAATGTCAGTAATAGTAAAATAAAGGTACATGTCTCAAATTCATTACCAAAGTGGGCAGAGTAAATTTAATTATATAATCATGGAGGCACCAAGATTCCCTCTATCTAGAACAGTCTTTCTCAATATTGGAATAATTAGCAATTTAGGCTGGTTAATTCTTTATTTTGTGCATCTGCCCTGTGTGCTGTAGGAAGCAGCCCAAGCTCCTACTACTGGAGACTAGCAATATCAAACCACAGTTAACAAAATTTCTCCAGATATTTCCAAATTGTCTCAGGGCTCAGGAGAAATTATCCATGTGACATTAAGAGCACTTGTTACCCTTTTCAAGAAAAGTACATCAAATTTTCTTAATATCTCTTATTTTCCTTCGTGCATCCCTGCTTAATTGTATGTTTTGAAAGTTTCTCCAAATTGAAAGTTATTCTGCTTGAACAGATTACATTCATAGTCTAATCTCTCATGACATACAAAGTAGAACATTTAGAAATAATGACAAAAAAATCAAGGGCAGTTGCAAGTCATAAATTGACAATAATCACACACACAAAGAGTTAGAAGATTACGGTAGGGGTAGGATACGTGAGAAATGTCCACTCTTCAGATTTACAATTAAAAATATTCAAATTAAATAAGAAAAAAATCATTGCCAGTTTTTGCAAAGGTTGTCAATGATTTAAAAGCAATATAAAGATTTGCTGAATGTGACTATGATGTGACATGCTTGGCAGAAATTTTGAAATGACTAAACTAAAATGTAGTTACTGTAAGCCAAAAAACAAAGATGGCAGACAGAGCATAATCTGCTCAGCAGTATACCCTACAGGGATATGTTAGCACAGGAAAGGATGAAAGTGATGGCACATGCCTGCAATTCTAGCACCTGTAGGCTGAGGTAGGAAAATCACAAATTCAAGTCCAGCCTGAGCATTACACCAAGACCTTTTCTCAGAATAAGATTTTAAAAGGTGCTTGGGAGGGAGGTCAGTTGTAGAGCCCTTGAGGTACCTAACAAACAACAAAAACAAATGGATAATTTGGAATCCTTTTTTACAAGGAAGAAAAATGTTATATTTCCATTTAACTATGAAATGATTCCTTAGAAAAGTAGTAAACAAGAACAATAGTAAATATTTTAATTAAAGATTGCAAACATACATGACAAGAAATGAAGATACTAAATAAAAGTAAATATTAATTAATATTAAAAATATTAAGAATAAGATTATAAATATTAAGAGTAAATATTAATGGTTCTATCTTTTAAAGGAAATATAGTGATTGGAGAACAGTTTCTCAGAAGTGGCATGTATAGTAAAATACGATCTTGTTTGTATAAAATCTATCGATCAATAAATGGAAATCTCTATAAAATACAAAAAAAAGATATTCAAAGTATAATTATTTTTATTATTTATTCAAATTCTATTTATAGTTAGTGTACTGATTTTGTGTACTAGCAATAAGTTTTTAGATTGGTACTGGTGTGTAGCTAAATATTTCTTTTCTAAAAATAAGTTGTAATATTCATGTCCCCAGAGTCTGGTTCTTGGCATGTGGCTGTTTTACTCCATCTTTACAGAGGAGAGTTCATCTTGGAATTTTAAAGAAAAACTTTTATCCAAATCTAGACAATAAACCATGTAAAATTTTATCAAAATATTTCCCTCTATTGTGGAAGCTTATAGAACCAAAAACAAGTAACAATAAGAATTATAAGAGAAATTTGCAAGATAATGGAGTATGTCTCCTTGAGCATTTGTAAAATTCCAAAATATTTTATTTTTATTTTGTTTTGAATACCTTTTTTTTTGTGAAATTGAAAACTCTCTGTCATTTTTTAAAATGAAGTGCAGTCAACATTTTCAAAGCCCTTATTTTAGAACATTTAATTTAAAAAGTTCTGACTATATATCAATTCTAGATAAAAAATTGCTATTGTTTTTAAGAAACAATGACTTCATTATTGTTGTAAAATTAACATGTGTTCTTTATAAAATCAGTCAAATACAACGGAGGATACCAAAGGAAAATTTACCTTATCCCAGTAATTAGCACACATATATGTATGCATGTATGTGTGTGTATGTGTGTGTTTGGGTATGTGTGTACAATCATACCTTGGTTCCTGAACGTAATTTGGTCCACTGTTCTGGAAAAGATGGTACATTTGTGTTTATACAGGGAGGATGGTCACAACTGTGTTCATCACCAAACCATACTGTTCACAAACAAAAGCATTTGTGAACCAAGGTTCCATTATATTAGTGCATAGATCAGCACTATAATATTTATACATATGTATATACACACACACACACTATACATACACACTATACACACTATATATACACACACTTATATACATACATATATATATAGAGAGAGAAAGGATAGTAGAAGATTAGATAGATAGATAGATAGATAGATAGATTATAGATGGATATAGAAAGGATAGTAGAAGAACTTCACAAAGCAATCCTCACAGAACACTAACATCCAACTTAATCCAAGAATTTACTCAAGTAATCTAACCACACTGACTGCTTGTGTCAGATAGGGCCCCTCATAAAATCCAGAAATGTCAACAAAAATAGAGATAAAATACAATTAAACAATATGAGACATGAATTAGGACAGATCCAGAAGCTGTTAATAAGATAATAAAGAACACTGTGTGAAGTTGCATTTTGAATTTTAACAAATTTGAAGAATTGTATTCCATGGGAAAAATAACACTATATCAAAAGCCAGCCAAGATGTGATCATGAAGATAGTATTATAAACATGAATACAATTAAATATTACTTATTTGTATAAGTAACGGGGAAAAAATAGGCCTCCTCACTTGTTTATTGCCTTATTCATTTGCTTCCTTATATCACCCAATTGGTTTTATAGTATTGTGAGACAATAACTACAAACTTAGTGACCTAAAATCACACACATTGTATCTCACAGCTACCTGAGATCAGGAGAATCAACACTGATATAAGTAGAGCTGACTCCTCTACTTATAGTTTCACCAGGGCCTGGCAACAAATTTAATACAATTAAATATTTAATTCAAAGTTTCCAGGAAAGGAAATCTTCATGCCCACATTATTTCAGGAACTAATTTTGTCTAATATTTAGTAAAGAAATTAATGCTAATTTGCATAATCTTTTGTGGGATATAGATAGGTAAATATTTACCATCTCATTTTGTAAAGCTAGTTTCCTAACATCAAAACGAAAGTCAGCATAACAAACAATCAATATCTTTCATGAATTTAGGTACAAAAGATAACAACAAAATTTGAGCAAATCAATTTAGTTTTAGAACAAAACATGACATAACTACATCAGGTCACTTATTTTAGTTTTTCAAACTGCTTTAAAAGAAGACAAGGTAAACATGTCATGCAAAGCCATCAATTGAAGAGAAAAGGCATTTCATGAAACTTAATACCTACTTAAATGTTTCATTATATTGAAATAGAAAGGTATTTAATGACAGAAAAACTAAATACATTTCTCTAGGATCAGGAACAGGTCAGGGACATCTTCTTTACGACTTCTTTCACATAATCTTGGCAATTATGGATACCACAGTAAGACAGAAAAAATAAAGCATGCAGATTTGAAAGAAAGAAATAAAACTCTCCATATGATTGTCTATGTAAGAAACCCAAAAGATCTAGAAAAAATTAAGTTCTAAAAAGTGAATAAAATGAAGTTACAGGATATATGATCAGCAAAAGTCAATTGCATGCTTAGATACTGATAACAAGTAGTTGCAAAAAAAATTCAGGACATAATCTTATTTAGAGTTTTTCCCAAGAAAATGACATAAGTAAATACAAGTTTAATAAAGCAGATTCTACATGGTGAAAATTATAAAATATCGATGAACAAAATCTAAATGGTTGAGGGACATTGCTATGTTTACGGTTCAGAAGACTCAATGTGGTAAAGATGCGAGTCCCCCCTAAATTAATCTAAGTGCATTACACAATTGCTTATTAACTTACATCATTTTCATTGCAGACATGGGTAAAATTCCTCTAAAATTTATATAGAAAGGCAAGGCTCAAAAATCATCCATTCAGTTTATAATAAATTGTGACAAGAAGAAATGAATTTTTGATTAAAATGTAAACCTTAAAATTATAAAATTTCTAGGGCAAATACATAAAATAATATTTGAGATTAGGTCTAAGCAAAGAGCTTTTTAACTTGATAACAGAAATCATGAATGGAGCTGTAGTTTAGACCTGAAATGTCCCCCAAAGTCCCATGTGTTGAAGCTTTGGTCCCTAGCGCATGGTGGTATTGGGAGGTGGTGTTCTAGTGGGAAGTCTTAGGTCACTGAGTAGGAACCTTCAAGGGGATCATGGGAGCCAGCTTCCTCCCTTTTCTCTTCTCTTCATTATAGCAGCCATGAAGTGAGCAGATTCTGGTGCTCCCACCATAATGCTTTCTCCACGGATCCAACCCAACCAGGCACTGAAACCTGTAAACAACTTTGAGACGAAATAAAACTGTTTTTCTTTTTAAATTGTCTCGGTCACTTATTCAGTTATAGAAAGATGACTGACCATCTGGGAATGGAAAATAATTGATATATTGGAAATTAGTAAAATTAAAAATTTGCTCTGAAAAAATGAAACACACGCTGCATGCAGGGAGAAACCTTTTTCAATCACTGGTCTGGCAAAAGTGTTGTATCTAGAATACAGAAAAAAAAAACTCTTAAAAGTCAAAAAACACTGAAGTATAGCCATCAATTCAGAAAATGGCCCAAACCCCCAAACAAGTAATTTATAAAAGATGATATGGCAAATAAAGATACAAATAAAACTCAATTTTCTTAACAATCAAAGAAATATAAATAAAAAACACAATGATATATTGGTACATTTTGCCATATAAAATAACAAAAATAAAAATAGTAATTTCACCAAATGTTGGTGAGGACTTGGGGAAAGTTTGTGTTTTCTTTCTTTAAGCAACTATTTCAATTTTTATTTTGTGTAGCCATGTTGGAATCTCACAGTTGTAAAGGTTTTATAGTCTTAAATTTTAGAGTTTCATTGAGAGCCAGGAATGGTGGCAAAGGCTTATAATTCCAGCACTCTGGAAGGATGAGACAGGAGAATCACAAGTTCAAACCCAATCTGGGCAATTTAGCAACTTATGGAGACCTCATCTCAGTTCAAAAGCCCTGGGTTTAACTCTCACTTCTGAAATAGAAAGAAATTACTTTGTGGAGACAAGATAAGAATTCAATGACCTTCCTTTAAATTCATTTGCAATTTCTCATGAATTTGGAATTATTTAAAAATATAAATGTAAAAAATTAAGAAAACCAAAAAGATGTTTCCTTTCCTTAAGTGTTTATGTTGAGAACTTTCATTAAAGCTTCATTCAGATTGGGGTAGATCTCAATCTAATGCATCGATATTTCTGAAACTTAGTTTTATCACATTTATCAAACAAAAAATGATTATATTTACCCCAGAATTTTGACAGGGTTAAATGAATCATCATCAAACATTTACAAGATTCCTATGATGCAGTAAGTAATAAGTAGGTAAGTTATATGATGACTTGGCTGGAGGCCCTTTGTTATGTAATTTATTTAAAGCATGACTCAACAGTTTTGTTGTGTTGTTTTTTTATTTTTGTAAAAGGTGGATAGTAATTATTTTAGATTATATAGGTCATGCAATTTCAGAAGCAAACAGCTCAACTCTATTATTGTAAGGCAAATGTAACTTTAGATACTATGTAAATAATTATGCATGATTGTTGTTCCCATAAAACTTTATTTATAGATATTTAGTTTGCTGGGCTTACACAAACAGACAAAAAAAAAGTAAACTTGTGGGTGGTGAGAGGAAGGCTATGAATGAAAAGTACAAAGTAAAACCAGGACTGTCTCATTAGTAACTAAAAACAAGGTAAAGAATGGCAAAAATATCTTTATATGTAGTCAGGGGCTGTGACTACAACTGGAACATGTTAACTTGAGGAGTTTTCCTGCAGTAAGTGATGAGGAACCACTAAAAAACTTTAAGTTTGCCAATCTCTGATCTATAGATAGATGAGGAACATCAGAGCAGGAATGTGTCTTCTTTAGATGTTCCTTCTAATGTGAGCACTCTTTTTATCCCCTTCATTGAGTATATTGGTACATTTTAGGTATACAGTACAGTTACATTCATCATTGGGATCTTGTACTTTACATGACAGGTCTTGGTTCTCCTTTTTTTTTCCCCATGCCCTGCCCTCCCTTCACCCCCTCCTTCCTTCCCTATTTACAAATGCTTTATTTCCACTTTTTCATTTTCTCATATTTTTTCTTTTCCCTTATTTCCTTTCCCCTACCCCTCCCACTTCCCCTACACCTTTAGCCCTTTTCTTCCTATTTCACATTGTCACACAAGTATAAATACCGAATAGTTTCTCTGGTATGAAAAACTAATGTGAGCACTCTTAACAGCAACAGAACAATATTGTTAATAAAAAGAATAAATATAAACATGTTCTATAGTGAGAAATCTCTATAGATTCCAAGGATCATGGAATTTAATTTTTAAGAGAATTGCTTTCATTTGCACAAATCAGTAAGGTATGTATTAACAAATTATTTGTTTTCTATTAAAGTTTCTTTTTTCTATTAATTTTATTTGTACATTTTAGGCATACAAATACAGTTACATTCATCATTGCGATCTTGTACCTTTATATGATGTATCTCGGTTCTTATTTTTACCCATTCCCCTGCCCTCTCTTCACCCCCTCCACCCTTCCCTATTTACAAAGACTTTGTTTCCATTTTTCCCTTTTCTTATATTTTTTCTTTTCCCTTTTATCTTTTCCCCTCCTACTTCCCCTACTCCTTTAGACCTTTTCTTCCTATTTTACATTATCAATTATACATTTCAATCCTTATGTACACTTTTAGTTTTTCTTTTTTTCCTTTTTATTGAGTTTATTGGTACATTCTAGGTGTACAGTACAGTTACATTCATTACTGGGATCCTGTACCTTCACATGACAGATCTTGGTTCTCATTTTTCCCCTTGTCCCTTCTATTAAAGTTTCTATTAAAAGCTTCTTTTCATTAATTTAGTGCATTATGGGAATGAGATATTCTATTAAATGTTGTAAGAAGAATAAGCCAGTTAACTAGAGGATTTAGAAGACTTGAATATAAATGAAATCACTAAATTTAGAAGCATTAAATCCAGCACGTTTCCTAGTAAAATGTCCCAGATGCTGGATTTGTCTGATCACTGTTTTCCATCCTCTGTATTCCAGTATATGGGGTGAAGTCCAGAGGTTTGAAAGTGGGAGGCTGTTGGGAAAGGCCCTCTAATGTGCATAGTCATGAGATCTCTGCAGGGAGAAAGAGCTCTCACAGCCCCTGCTGGCTATACCTATATTTAAGAATATCTTTCTTGTTCTACATTTGATGTGTACTTTCTCCTGCTAAAACATACACATCATATGGCACTTGGGCAACGCATTGGTGGAGCTTTTCCCAATGGGAGGCAAGAGATCCTTTGAGCATGAGAAGGTGCACACAAACTCCATCCCTGCATGGGCTGCCTTGCCAAGCTAGTGTCTGGCCATGGGAGACCGGCATCTAGAACTGAATCCGACTTTGTCTGCCTCTTCTCTAAAATAATGCATTTTTCCATCTAGGGCTCATGGGAGTCATGACTTTCTTGATGACCCTAACAGCTGTAAACCATGGAGCACTTTGACTTCATGGAACTACTGGTCTTGGTGGCAGGTTTTGCTATGCTATTTGCCAGCTTGATGTAGTGGGATTCCACCCCTTTAGCCGCAAGTAGGTTTCTTTGCTCATCACAGGTTTTGTGTTTTTCCATGTTTGCTTCATGTCTAGAGGCATGTGATGTTGGGCTATTTCTCAGTTAGTAATGCAAAATCTGGTCACTTCTGTAAGGTGATGTTCTTTCAGAGACAGCTGCAGGTGATGCTTCAGCACTGTGTGAGTATTCTGTTCCTCAATAAATTTTAATCCAGTATTTTAGTATCCACTGGTCATCTTTGCTTTATTTAATTATTCATGATTTGTATAGTGGCAGTTTTCTATTTATATCACTCTTTTCCATTTGTAGTGGGAATATTTGGGTAAAGAAATGACCTTCTTCCTTATTTGAATATCACCCTGAATCCAAGTGTTAGGTAGAGAAATGTTCAAGTGAAGTTTTTAATTGTGCTTCTTGTCTTCTCTGGGACTATTTTTTGAAGAAGATTCTTTAACTTCAAACAATTTATTTGGGCATTGCAGTTCTGCTCAACACAAACCTCTATTTTTATTTTTCCAACTTCAGGACTTTAATTGATTCCAGCCTGGGTCACATTTAGTTCATTCATTTATTCATCTTTAAGTAACTCTGTGTTGCAAATCTCCAATATTGTAGACAGCATTTCAGGAAATAACGATACAATGCTGACAATAACTGATAAAAATTTCTAGCCTCAGCTTTTTAGGTATGTAACTACTAAGATGTACAAAAAACAAGCAGATAAATTCATGTGATAGAAGTCCTATGAGGAGTAAGTAAAGCACTAATTGGTATGGGATATAAAGTATTACAGAACTATTTCTATTTTAGGCAAGATCGATACTATATTTTAGGTATAGTATTTCCTGGGAAGATGACCTTTGAAAAGAAGAAAAGTCATTAGGTTATCTATAAAACAAAATGGGATGTCAAATTCCTGAGGCAGAAAATTTCATAACATGATTGAGGAATAACAAGGCTAATCTAGCTGTGAAAGAGTCAAGGAATTACAGGAGTTAGAAACATTTTGAAATAGAGGAAAAGATCAGTGAGAACCAGCTCTAATCCTTTGAAAGATCTTGGAATGTCTTGTAAATGTGCTAGTATACTTTTGGAAAGTATTGAGCAGGAGTTAGCTGTTCTGATCCATACTTCTCAGAGATTATGTTAGATACTAAGAGGCATAAAGCCATTTCAACAACCCTGTGACCAATCACAATGACTTTGATGTGTAAGGATTTATAAGAAAGTAGAGCAATAATTTCTCATCAAGGTAACTTTTAAGAAATCTGTGACAGATGTGGTTGGTTACAGTGAATTCACATATACTAACTCCTTGTCATTCGCACCTATTAGAGTGTTTTTCCCTATTTGACAATCTCCATGGACATTTTCATAGAAAATTTAATGTTATTTAATGTTATTTAATAATTTGAAGTTAACACTTGCTTTCCTTTATCTTTTATGCCATCATTTCTGTCTCCCTCTCTCTTTCCCTCAATCTCACTACATATATATAATTTATATATAATTTCATTCATATTTTTCATATTAAATTATATTTGCCATTTATTAAATATCTGGAGTTCTTGTGCCTCCACCAAGTGCAAACTCCTTTTTTCCAAATTACCACTGAGAAATTAGTATTATTAAAAATAATAATTACACCTGCATTTGGCTAATTTGAGAAGTAATTGCCCAATTTCAACCACAATTAGTCACTTGGCTCTATTTTTCAGGCACAATTTCATTGCCATGAGAAACAAACAAACAAAAACTCTGTGATAGCTATTCCTTTTACAATTTGCCTACTAATGAGCTTGCCTCCCCAACATACTTTTTCTTCACTTGAGTAGTTCAACAAAGTACTTAGAGTACCCAGGGGAGTTTCTTGGATTGGAGCAAAGCATAAATTTCCTCATGTTGAAAGTTTTAAAATAGCTTCTGAACAGCAATACACCATTTTCAAAGTCACCTTTTGCAAGCCATTGCTTTGTGGAGATGAAAACTTTCATGAATCTTTTGACTCAGAAAATATCAGAATTGTGATGAATGATCAAATTTCTCACCAAGACAAATGATTATAAAATTCAACAGTCCATGCTATTACTCTTAAATATTTAAATGTGTTTTTCATCCATACTAAATGACAGGGATGGAATTAATCTGCATTCTATGTTCCTAGGAAATTGAAACAGTGAAGAAATGTTTCCCTTCCCATCTTCTGTGCTTGGGAATCAACTACTAAATGAAAAGCCCTAGCTGGCCCTGATATGTCCTGTTTATTTTTAGGTAAAGCCTGTTCCTCTCTTCCCTGGTGACTTCTAAAAGAATGGAGGATATCGTCCTTATGTGCCTGCCTCTATGAATTCCCAGGGCCCTTTTCTGTTTTTCATTATTGAACACATAACTTATTGTGATGATATGAAGAAAACTTCTCTCTGAATTGTCCAGTGCACTAATTCTTCACATAAAAATTGACAATTGTTTATAAATGTAAATAAATAGGGAGCAAAATTGTACTTCTAAAATGAAAACATTAGAGTTTACAAACATACAGATGGTTAAAACTGTTAAGGATATATTCAATGGTGACAAAAAATTCACCTGTATTCTATGTAGAAATGTTATTAGAGATATATCACATAATTATCAAAGTCAGATTATAGTAACAGTATTTTCATTTTTATGATGTAAAACTTGTTTTTAATAAATTGAGAGAAGGCAGAATTATTTGGTGTAGTTATAAAAACTGTATTGATTGGGCCGGGGATTTAGCTCAGCTGTTCAGTGGCCTGCCTTGCAAGTGCAAGGACCCAAGTTCAATCCCCAGTACCAAAAATAAATAAATAAATACAATAAAATTAAAAACTGTAATGAATACAATGTTAAATCATAAATGTCTCCGTGAAAACAGTAAAGTGTGGAGAATCTAATAATTGGACACAATGAGATAAAACACTAAAAATGTAGAGGACCTGACTAAAAATTGAAAATATACATACAAGCAAACATGATAGGCCAAAAATAAAAGCCAAACTCTTACCTGTAAAAATGACACTTGCAAGCATATAATACTCAGAAATTCCAATATTCTTTATAAAAGTAAGCCTCTCTCCCTATAGTGGAAAACAATCCTCAAAATAATTAGAAAAAAATGCTAACTAAAGGAAAATTTAAGTGGCTAATAAATATATTTAGAAGCTCAACAGAAATGCAAATTTAAATAATGTGTCAGTTTCCCATTTTTTTTCAGCTTTAATTGAGTTTATTGGTACATTTTAGGGATACAGTACAGTTACATTCAGTGTTGGGATCTTGTACCTCTATATGACAGGTCTTGGTTCTCATTTTTTCCCCTTGTCCCTGCCCTCCCTTCACCCCTCCTCCCCTCCCCATCTACAACCACTTTATTTCCATCTTTTCATTATCTCACATTTTTTTCTTTTCCCCTTTTACCCTTCCCCTACCCGTCCCACCTTCCCTACACCTTTAGCTCCTTTCTTCCCATTTTTTAAGTTGTCCATTTCCAGACTCCTCTTCCCTCTGTCCCCTCACTTTTTTCCATTTTTCCCCATCTTCTTCTCCTGTAATCTTTTTCCTGTAATATTTTAGTATACCATAAGATTTTAGAGTTCTTAATATTTAATCCAATAAAACAATGCCAAAAATCCCCTGAATAAAAATAACAAGATTAAACATTTTTATATAAAATCAAGCCCTAGTGTAATTCATAGTACAGAAAAAATGGGAAACAAACTAATTGCTGCACAAAGGAGAAAGTGGCTAAATAAATTTTACCACACTTATAAAGATACAACATGAGAGCTTAACAATTACTTTATTGATGAATAATTAATATAGGAAAAGACATCAAAAGGTTAATTTTGGGTGAATGTATTATATAACTTTATGTTGTCCATTTCCAAATATATACCTTTTTTAACCTGAATGATTAAAGCAAAAATATCCTCATAATAAATTCATCAAATCTTCCAAAGATTTTTTTTTCATTATTTCAACAAATCCCACGAATTGAGGAATGGAAAGAAGTGCTGAAGTCACTTGGCCAAGAACTACTGTGGGCCAGTGAAAACTGAAATTGTGTAAGTTAGAATACAACAATTATTATTGGGTAGAAGGCAAACTTATTTGGTGTAGTTATAAAAACTGTAATAAATATAGTGTTAAATTATAAATGTTGCCCTGAAAACAAAGTAAAAATGCCAGGATCTATGCTTAGCATGTGGGAGGACCTGCCCTTGGTCTCAGTGCCACAAAGAATAAAAATGAAAAAAAAACAGAATTATTATTTTCTAAAAGTCATATATGCTAAGAAATGGTGCTTTGATTTTTTTTTTCTTTAAAAAGTCAAACCAGACTTGAGTCAAAATTTTCATATTAAATTCTTAGACTCTGTTTTTTAAAACCTTAGTCTTCATCTTGCATAATAGACATCATTTATCTCACTTTTTAGTAATGAAATGTTAAGAAACATAATATGTGGAATGTCTTTCTCTCATTTTGGTGGAAATGGGAAACATGAGCTTGAAGAAGCCTCTATAGGCCTGCTTCCAGCAATTATGATTAAATGTAGCATAATAGGCAAGAGAAACCATAATTGTGCTTGTTAAATGCAATCCCCATTTAGCTATCAAATAGGAGTGTAGGAAAAGAAGCGTATTGTCATCCATGGAGATATTTTCAGACAATCACAATAATCTGCATTACAATATTCTTTCCCGTGAAAAAAAGAACCATTATACAGCTCTCAAGCAGCAGTTCAGTGAAAGCCACTCAGAGTTGATGCCTTAAATGTGAACATCTGCTTCTGTCATTAAAGCTATCATTGTGCTGTTAATTACGTGTCTTCATCTATTTTCAGTATCTGTAAATACATAACTCAGGATTTAGAAAAGTAATTCCCACCATTTAAACAATTAATTTTAACATCTAATGATACTATGTGTATCATATGTGCATGTAAGTGGCTACTTCCTTCCTGCGCACAGACATGCAGAAAAGTGATGTATAATAAATATCTGTTTCTCATGTAACATTGCTCTGTGTTACACAAATATTGCTATTTCATATATACATGATATGTGTAATGCACACACACAAGCACATACTGATACTTTTAGAGACAAGTATGAACTTAATGTATTTCAATTGGAAATTATAATAGCATATTAAACACAATGAACTTTTTAAAAAGTGCTTAGCATTCTTTAATACATGCCTCCCCTCCTTAATTAATCTCTATACAAACATAGAAAGTAAATTCACAATGTTCTATGTTTGAATTCAGAAGTAATGTAAAAGCAAAGCTGCTTTAAAGACTCCAGGAATTTTTAAATGAGTTTATGACACGTCCTAAGTCTATGTCAGTGCTATGCATTTTACACTATAGTGTGTCTGGCATGTTTTATATAAGAGCTGTAAAATTCCACAAGTTATAGTAGAACCCTCTAATATTTCTGTATTTTTATTTGTTTACTTGAGCTAGCCTAGGACAAAACCAAGAATGCATTATAGTATTATAATGCAAAGAAGCAAAGACAAAAAAAAAAGGCCCCAGGGAATATTAGAATAAAAATACAGAAATTTTGAATTTATATTCTTTCCCTTTAGGATTTATAATAACTTAGCTCTTTTTTTTCAGCTTTAATTTTTTACATTTTAGGGATACAGTACCATTACATTCATTGTTGGGATCTTGGACCTCTACATGACAAGTCTTGGTTCTCATTTTTTCCCCTTGTCCCTGCTCTCCCTTCACCCCCCTATAACTTAGCTCTTAACAACTAGTGCTGCTCTGTTTTTGTTTCCTTTTTATGGGTTTAATAATGTTTGTCTACAGTTTTTATTATGTCTATCACCTTTTGATTACTTTTACTCTTTTCCCTGCCACACTCTCCTCTCCTTCCTCTTCCAGATCCCCCTTCTGTCTATACAATTTCTACCTCTCTGTTTCCCACCATCTGTCTTTTATTTTGTTGTTTATATTATTTTCATATTTGATTTCTACATTGATAGATAAAGGCTGCCTTCCACAAATACTGCACGCAGTAGCATGACTAAGATGATCCATCCATGTAGGAAGAGCAAGAAGTTTTCATTGTGGTATTCACCTTTTATTGTCAGATAATTCTTTTTCTTTCCATAAAAGCAATGCCTAATCCTAACAAGATGCAACAACCTTAAATTGCTTTGATCCCACCCTCACAGATCTGAAGTTCACTGTTCTCCCCGAGGATGCAATAAAGCGCTCAAAGTCCTCTTCTTTTTCCTTCTACATTGTTTTGTATTGCTGTGAAATCTGGAGCAAACAGTTATATGAAGATTATACTGTGTATGGTTTTATAGAGGTGTCTTTCTCAGAATCATTACCGCTAATCTTCCTAATCAGTATTAGAAATAATTTGGGACATAATTTTTTAAAGTATAAAGAATATGGCTCAAACATGACCCCTATTAACAATTGGTTGTAAGCTGGAAGACAAGTCTTTCTGTCAGTATCTTTGTGAAGATCCTAAGATTCAGTCAAATTTCCTCCCTAGAGATTCTATTAGTAACTGGTCAGGCCTTTCCCCACAGGGCAGAGGTCCCTGGATGAACAGAAGTCTGGAGCACACAAAAGACTTGCATTTTGGTAGGAAGGCTCCACTCCCAAGAACAATGACTGGTGAGTCAGGCAAGAGAGTTATTGCTCCAGATAAAATGATCAGATAAGAAAGAATGAGCCATAGGCCAGATCACCAGGAAAGAGTATTATGGGGTTGGTAGAGAGGCCACTAATGTGACTGAGAAAAAGTCTTCTGCCTAGAAGCCTTGATAGGGAAAAGGAGGCTTTCTATGACACTTTCTTTGTATATTAGAGTTAAATACAGAGGAAACGTCAGTTTAAAAAATGGCAGCTCATGCATGGGGGTTAGGGAAGCATCCAACAATAAAATATCAGTAAATGCACAGGAAAATAGAAAAGAAAAAATGAAATATTTCACTTAATTGATCTAATAAAAAGGAAACAGATATAGGAAAAATATAGGATTTGTAAGATAAGTTTATAAAAACAATCAGCTCTTAGATTTTAATTTGAATATATCAATAATTACATCCCATATAGACAAACTAAATATTCCAGTTGACACATAAATCAGATTAATATGTGTGCGTGTGTGTATAAAATACAAAATTAATTTATGTATTCTAAAGGAGACACGTTTTAAATATGAGAGCATGGATTAGCTGAAAATAAAATAATGAAACATTGTTCATAAAAGTTCAGTCTAAAGTATATTCAGTATGAAAGGTTAAAGGCATTAAAAGAGATACAGAGGGGTATTTCATAGATACGAGTCAATACACAAGAAAGTCATGACATCCTCCTCAATTTGCATTCAAGAATAAAGCAACCTCTAAAAATACAGATATTGAAATAGTTAATTAAGTGATAAAATGGACAAGTCCTGAGAGATTTAGCACCTGTCTCTTAGTGACTAATAAAACGAGCAGGAATAATGTAGTCAGAATGTTACTGTATTTTGGGGTGCTGGCATCTCTTTCTGGGGGTGGTTTCTAAGTTCTTTATCTCCTGAGCAAAGAATAGGTCATGACACAAGCAGCTTTATTAAAGGTAGGAAAAGAAACAAACTCTGCTGAGCAAGTTTGGGCCAGGTAAAAGTAGGAAAAGAAGTACACCCTACAGCATGAGTGTGAGCCGCCATGTAAGACGGAACATAGTGACAAAAACTCAATGACTGCTGTTCTTTTTCTATTATCACCCACTCCTCAGGCTGACATCAGGTCCCAGCCACTCTATGAAACCCTGCTGAGTTCTTATGAGAAGTCCATGTGCAGGGCTTTGGGAACTGTCCAGGGATTCTGTAATTAACAGGTCACACCTACTTCCCCACCAGCTTGCCGTGCCCTAATCTCCTATCTCCAGGATGCTGTGGATGTGAGCAAGATATTAAAAGTGACCTGAGTAGTCAGATTGGAGCACAGTGTGCAGCCAGGAAGAAGTTTCCAGGACTTAAACATTCAGATGCCCAGTCCACCCTGCACTTGGTTTAATGCTCTGGTTTCATGGTCTTGAATTTCTTCATAATTTCTAATTAAGCCATCCATGTTTTAATTTAAACAAGTCAGCCCCTCCTGCCCACAAATGAGTATCCTCTGTTCTCCAGAGCATTCAACTATCTGGACTGACTCTCTGAATTCTCACGTGTGTGCTTCCTTAGTCTGGTAAAGCACAGATCTTTGTGAATTAGAATCCATGAAGGTGAAGATTCTAACCTTATATCCCTATAGATTCTTGTTTTGTTTGAATTTCAAGTCTTAGAATCTGCATTTTTAATAAGACTCCTGGGTGATTTGGAGAGCATTCTTGGGTTTTCCCCTTAAATTTTACCTCCTTAGACCAACATAGGACTAAATCACAAAACACATTGTTACACAAATAAACAGGCTACAGTTCCCAAAACTTACCTGGCTTACAGAGGATCTAAAGTGATGAGTATGGTGGCTTATCAAGAGGAAGAGGAAGATACCTAAATCTGCTCCCTTCATTCTCCCTTTCCCCAGGTGTAAGTGGAAAATGGATGTTTGTTTTTCTAAGTCTGATACATTGCTGCTGTCAGGCTCTGTTACCTGAGACAAAAAGTATCTGCATTTTGCAAAAGAGTAGTCTAAGGCACCAAGCACAGTGGTGCATGCCTGTAATTCCAGGGATGGGTGAGGCAGGAGGATCTATGAGTTCCAGACCATCCTTGGCTACATAGTGAGTTCAAAGCCAGGGCAAGATTCTGTATCCAAAGAAAAACAGTGATCTAGGGTTCTAAGGAGAACATAGGGAGGGAGAACTAAAATTTCTTTTAACTTGTGATTCCTCGTGGCAGTTACATGACATTTTGTTATGGGAAATAACACCAAAGGTGAAATATGAAATATTATATCTCCCAACCTGTTAAATGTATTATACACTAAGTTCTTGTTCTCTAGAAATCGAAGAGTGATTCCTAGGTACAGCAGAGGTTAAGAGTAGGAAGATATTCATTGATAGGAAAGTTTCTGAGGGAAAGGGGGAGACTTAAGTGGGTAGCCTGGGGAGCCTACATTTTACAGAGGAATTTTTTAGGGTAAAACCCGTATGGGTACAAAATGGGTCACAGCCATGAACATCCATGTGTCTAGTCCTGGTTTTTCAGCTCTTTTTATCTGGTGCCAAAAGCCCAGGAGGAAGGCAGTCAAGCAATGATCCCCCATGTGCCAGGGCCAGTTGGCTTTTTGGCTGCCTCCTCCGGACCACATCTGCTGAACCAGGACCTCTTCAGGGCTTTCTCTTTGCCACTGCTACCAACACATATCCATACCAGTCACTGATTCCAGGGTGAATAGTTAATTATCTTCCCTCTCCTTGGGTCCTCTGTCTCATTCTCATTCTCTCCCTCCAGAGACTTCTCAGAAATTCAAGAGCTTGGTCATAGAGACCCTCTCAGGTCACTAGGCACAGGACCGTGCCCCTTGGGGGATGCCCCATTGCCTCAACTCCTCTCCTTCTCCCCTTCTGGGGACTGGCTTCGGGAGTATCAAAAGAGATGAAGACGTTCCTCTCCTTTGCCCTCCTCCTAGGGAACTAACTCCTCCTCACCCACCCTAACATGGGCACTAGACAATCCAAACCCCCTCCCTCAATGCCTCTTGGCTGCCTTCTTGTACAACTTTGTCCCCTTGGACTGTTGGGTCCCAATTTTATGCCAAAGCAACTCATTTTTTATTGCAACCAAATCTGGCCCAAGTACAAATTAGAAAATGTATCTCAATGGCTGGAAAATGGTACTCTTGATTTTAGCACATTGTGTGATTCACATGACTTTTGTCAACGCAATGGCAAATGGTCAGAAATCCCCTATATATAAGCCTTCTTCTACCTCTGCTCTCACACCTTTCTCTGTCAAAAGTGTTCATCCTCTCAGGTACTTATATCCCATGCTCCATCATCCACCCCTCCTGACCCTACTCTTTCTGATTTGGACATGTTCAATCCAGTCAATCACTCTCCACCTCCTCCTCCTTACAACCCTGTAGGTTCTTCTGCCTCCTCAGTGCCTCTTCTCCTTTGCCATCTTGTGTATCCTCTTCACCTCTGCCATTTTGCAACACTTCTTCTCCTCTGCCATCTTGTACTCCTTCTTCCCCTCTACCATCTTGTGCCTCTCCTTTACCTCTGCCATCTTGTGACCCTCCATCATCCTCGCCATCTTGCGTCTCCCCACCCCACACTTATTCTCGCTACCCCACCCTTCCAACACTGGCCCCAGCCACAAAGATGCCTCTCTGAGAGATCACTGGGACTGAGGGCATCATTAGAGTACATGTTCCTTTCTCTTTCTCTGACCCTTCTGAAACTTAAAAACGTTTAGGCTCCTTTTTTTCTGATCCTGATGTCTATATTAAAGAGTTTTGCTACCTTACTCAATCCTATGACATGACTTGGTAGGATATCTACACAATTCTCTCAACTACTCTCTCCCCAAAGGAGCCCCAGAGAGTCTGGAGGGCAGCCCAGGCAGCAGCAGATAACTTCCGTGCACAGACCTGGCCAAATTAGTAGGCAAACAGGTAGTTCCAAATGTCCAACATGACTGGACTTATCAGGATAATTACTCACACAAAGACCTTTGAGATCATATGATTGTTTGTGTCATTGAAGTCCTAAAGAGGACCTCCCAAAAGACAGTTAATTTGGGAAATAACCCAGGAACTCAGGAAAATCCAGCTCAGTTTCTTTCCCAATTGGCTGATGCACTCCAAAAAATATACTAAAATAGATCCTCCATCCCAGGCAGGCATGATTGTTATTAATACTCGTTTCATTGCACAGTCTGCCCCTGATATCAGAAAGAAACTTAAAATGTTCAAAGAGGGTCCACAGGCTATACAAACAGAGCTCCTTAATATTGTATTTAAGGTGTTCAATAATCTTGAGGAACAGGCAAAACAACAGAAAGTGGCTAATTATCAAGTATTGGCAGCAGCCCTGCAGGGTAAACTGCTGTCCTACAAGAGGACATTCTCTCATGATGCCCCCCGGGGGCCTATTTTAAATGTGGACAGACTGGGCACTGGGCTACAGAATGTCCCCAAGCAAATAGGCCACTGGAGGGTTGACTGTCCCCATCACCGAAAGGAAAGATGCCATCCCCTTCTACTTCCTACACACCCAGTGGTTCCCATTCCCTACTCTATTGTCTTATATTCCTTTTTCCACATGCCATTTCACTATTCTAGACCTCAAAGTGCTTTCTTCACTATCCCTTTACACTACAACTCACAAGACCTTTTTGCATTCACATAGACAGACCCTGATTCAGGGCACTCTCAACAACTTACTTGAACAGTCCTCCCACAGGGTTTTCGGGATAGTCCACACCTCTTTGGACAGGCCTTAGCTGCTAACCTCTCAAAATTAAATCTATTTCTCTCTAAACTTCTTCAATATGTAAGTGATTTGCTTTTATGAAGCCCCACCCATGTCTCCCAACCACACACAGCCTCATTACTTAACTTTTTATGCAAAAAGGGGTACCAAGTCTTAAAGGTAAAGCCCAACTCTCTCAACTTACAGAACAATATCTTGGGGCAAAGATTTCATAGCAGCAATGAGAAATCACCCTAGACTATAAACAACTCATTCAAGATCTTCTGGTCCCCTCCTCTAAAGCTGAGATTCTGTCCTTTCTGGGGCTTGTGGGTTTTCTTCATTTGTGGATAGCCAATTTCAGTCTACTTGCCAAACCCCTCTATGAAGCTTCTAACGGAGACCCATATGAGCCTGTAGAGAACAAGACCATCAAGGGACCATTCTTCAGACTTCAGGCAGCCATCCTTTCTGTGCCAACCTTAGCTCTCCCAGACCTCCAAAAATCATTCACACTGTACATCACTAAATGAAAGGGACTAGCACTGGGAGTACTGGTACAAAACACTGGATCTCATTTTGCCCCTTCACTTACCTATCCAAACAATTTGGCCACACGGTCTAGGGCAGGCCCACATATTTATGTACCCTGGCAGCAGCTTCCCTCCTCACTCAAGAAAGCTCTAAACTAATTTTTGGTCCACCAACAACGGTAAAGTCACCCCATCACTTACAAGACTCGCTCACTCATCATAATCTCTCACATCTGTCCCCTTCTTGGTTACGACTCTTCCATTCTACTTTCATAGAAAATCCATTTTTCTCTCTGCAGTCCTGCCCTTCTCTTAACCCAGCCTCACTCCTCCTGAGACCATTGAGATGCCCTCCCACTCATGCATAGAGACAATAAAAATTTTATTTTCTTCCCTCCCTCATGTATTTTCAGAGGCCATTCCAGACCCAGAATTTACATGGTATATTGATTCTCACACAGGTACCTGGCCAAAAGGGGGCTGGACATGCCATAGTCTCTTTAACGGAGACAATTGAGGCCAATCCACTTCCACTCAATACTACTTCACAACAAGCAGAATTAATTGCTTTCACTTGGGCCCTCACTTTAGCCCACAACAAACAGGATAACATTTATACTGACTCTAAATATACATATCCTACATTCTCATAATTCTGTATGAAAACAAAGAGGCTTTACAACTACAAAAGGAACCCCTATTTTAATGGACGTCTAATATGGGCTGTCCTCAAGCAGCCACTATCCCAAAGCAAGTAGGACTAACTGAATGCGAAGGACATCAATCCTCTTCCTCTCCCATAGCTCAGGGAAACCCCAGGGCCGATCAAACAGCCTACAGCATGGCTCAAAAATTTACTCTCCAAAGTCAAAATCAAATGCTGCTCATTCCACCTCTAAATCCCAATTACCCTCCTCAGGAAAAGGACACAAATATAGACTGGCAGATTGATTGCACACATATGCCCCCTATAAAGAGGGCCAGATCCCTCCTAACCTTGGTAGATACTTTTACAGGATGGATAGAGGCATCTCCGTGTATATTGGAGGGAGCTGCCATTGTAATTCATGTACTCTTAACAGAAGCCATTTCACACTTTGGTCTCCCACACCACATTCAGTCTGACAATGGCCCTGCCTTTGTCTCCCAATAGGTCACAGAGGCACTCAACATACACTGAGGACTTCATAAACGTATTGGCCTCAATCATCATGCAGGGTTGAATGGGCTAATGGACAAATTAAGACTCAACTAACCAAACTCACACTAGAACTAAAACAAACTTTGATTACCCTCCTCCCTTTAGCTCTCATGTGGCAGTGCTCAACTCCTCAAAAAATCATTAAATTTAATCCCCTTTGAGCTGATGTATGGGCAACTCCTCCTGTTCTCCACCTTACCCAATCTCTCACCACCTCTTGCTATGTCCCAACATTTAATTATGCTTGTTGCCTCCTTCAGACCCTGGCAAATCAAACTCTCCCCTCCCCTGACTCATCAGGTACTCCACTATCTCCTCTTTCCCAGGACCCAGTGTATCTTAAGACTCTTTCTCCAAAACCTCTCCAACCACGCTGGGAAGGACCTTTTACCATTTCCCTTACTACTTCTACAGCAATACAGCTTAAAGAAAAGGTACCCTGGTTTCACTTCTCAAAAATAAAAAGAGCTTCTCTGGTTCTCCAGATAAACCAATTTAAACAACGTAAAACTTCCAGGTACTCTTCTACTCTCACAGGACCTACTAAGCTCAAACTGTTCCATACTCACCCACAGATTTCAGAGGAAGATACCTCCTGAGGGACTTTCTCTTGGCTACTACTGGAACAATGTCTAAGAGGGCGCTCTACCCTCGGGCTTTAGGCCCACACTTCTCCTCCTCCCTCTCTTCAACATTTCTAACTCCACCAGTACGAAGCCTCATATGTCGACTTTTCTATCAACCTGGTAACTGTCCATTCTGTGCTTCCAACATCATTTTCTAGGATAAAGACACATGGGAACTTAAAGCTAGAGCAGTCTTCTTACCTTATTGCTCCCATCCCATTGAGCCACTCCTCTCCCAAATGACTGGTATATGAGAGATCTACTACACAGGCCCTATACAATAGTTTTGATCTGGCCCTGCTTTTCTGGTAATGGAGTCACCCTGATTTTCAACCCTATCCCTTGGTACATCTCTTCTGTTCATCCAACATATCTAGCCTTGGTCCTCATCTTAGCCCTTAGGAAATATAGATGGAGAGTCTCCTTCAGTGCCAGTTCCAGGCCTTCCTCAAACGTGTCCTTGAAAACATCACTTGGTTCTACCCACTGGAGGATACCCCTGAAGCAACCTTGCGGTGGGTAGAGGACCTCTGGTTTCAGGGAACACTGATGATGGAATTTTCATGCTTTGAAATACAACTCTTTTCTTTCCTCTTTGTTTGCTGTCTATTCTTACTCCTTCCTCTGTTTCAAGACATTCCTCTTGGTTAAAGGCCTCATGGGATATTATGACACCTTGAGCACAGAGGCATCCACTGATATTCTGAGGTTCTTCTTACTGTTTCTTTCTGGGTTCCTCTTTGGAATTGTACTCACTGCCACAGCCCCATTGAACTGGAGAACTTTAGATAAGTGCCTTTTAATGGCAACTTACTATTTCATCATTACTCTCCTTAGCATTCTAGGTTGCTGGCATTAACTTGTCATCCAACCTTTCAAGCCTTGTCTTTTGTTTGGGAAATTAGGATTTTTTTCTGTTTCACCCCAAGACTGGTCTCAAACACAAAAATGTTTCTTTGCTCTTCTATTCCTTCTCCTGGCAGGACTTATCACCATCCCATCATGTACTCTGGGATCCACCAAAATTCTCCCGAAGGCCCCCACTCTTATCTTCTTCCTCCTATGGTCCATTTCCATGTCTCCACCTCTGCCTATTAGCCCAAACCACATACATGGTACCCTGCAATCAACTAACTCCCAACTGCCAAATTATCTACTCAACACAATACAATTAACCCACTCCCTACTAAATTGATCCAACCCATCTTTAGCTAGTGACTGTTGGCTCTGCATGTCCCTATCCACTTCTTCTTATATGGCTATCCCAGCGCCTCCCAAAACATGGACTACAGCCTGTCTCACTTACCATCCTCAATATAAGATGGGAGGCCCATTACAACTACTAAATAAAAACTCCCTCACCAATTTTCACATCACTGACATGACAAAATGAACACAGACAGGTAGAAGAGCCTAGTTTCTTCAATCTTACATGGCTAACCTTTCTCCTTACAAGAGTAAGGAGAAACCTATATCCAGACCTATAGCCTCTGACATTATCTTGAACTTTCAAGCCTCACTTTGCCTTCAGCATAACTTGTTCATGGGCTCCATATTAGGACATCTTCCCCCTCAAAAGTTCATTTACACATTACACTCACAAGCTTCATCTGGTCATGCTAATCATAAGGTGCTCCCTTTACTCAGCCTGTCTGCTGCACTGCTGCTACAAAACTTATAATATAGGGCCTTCTCAATAAAATTTGGGATTTTGTAATGGTCATCATGTCATTCATGACTATACATCCCTAGACCCCTTGCAATATAGCCCCCTCTGTTTCAGAATGCTTCTTACACCAACATTTAGCCACTCTCCAGAATGGCTATTGGTGGATACCAAGAGATTCTTCCTTCTATGGGAGAATAAAACCAACAATGCCCAAAAGATCTTGTGCTACCAACATTTTCAACTAGGAATATGGGAAAAAGAAAATAAACTCACACCTCTTTTTAACATACAAAATCAATTATATCTACCTAGTCAAGGTGTCTTCTTCCTTTGTGGAACTTCAGCTTACCTGCACCTCCCATCTAACTGGACTGGAAGCACACTAGTCTACCTTAGCCCAAACATTGATATAGCCCCAAACAATCAAACCTTATCAGTGCCAATAAAGTCACAGATTAGACACTGATGAGCAATCCAACTAATAGCTCTACTCATAGGCCTGGGCATTACCACTCTCATAGGAACTGGAATCAGGGGCATGGTTAACTCATTAATTTTCAAACTCTATCCAAAGATTTGAGCAATAACCTAAAACCCATAGCCAAATCAATTGTATCTTTATGAAGCCAAATGGACTCCTGTCACTCTTCAAAATAGAAGGGGGTTAGATCTTCTCACAGCAGAGAAGGGTAGTATATGTCTTTTCCTGGCAGAAGAATGCTATTTCTGTGCAAACATATCATGCATAGTACAAGATGCAGCAAAGAGATTCACAGAAAGAGCCTCAAATATTGATCAATGCATATCTAACTGGACCACTGGAAACCTCTTTTCTCTAAATAATTGGCTGCCCTGGCTCCTTCCTCTCATGGGGCCATTAGGCACCATTTGTCTTATTCTGCTTTTTGGACCCTGTCTGTTTCACTGTTTTCAAAATTTCTTTCAGGAACGCATGAGGGCATTTCCCAACCAGACAGTCATGGAACTAATCATGGTGGGGTACCGGCCACTACAGCAAGAGGGAAGAAAACCCCACCTATCACTGCCCCCATCAGATCCAGGTTTAGCCCCAATCTTTGACTCTTTGTCTGCTTGAAGCAGTTCCAGAAGAAGAGACTTTTGCCCAAAAACCATAAAACATAAGCCTGGAATGTTAAATTTCCCTTGCTTCAAGATGGCTGCCACATAAAATAGTAGCCTCCTTCCCATAATGCTCTGCTCCTTAAAATGGCTGCCACATAGAATAGCAACCTCCATAATAAATATGGCTTCTCCAACCAAGGGACAGCCTTCTTCCTCCCATCATGCCTCTTTTTCTGCAAAAAGAATAACCTGATACTTGCTACCTCTGAATAACCAGTGATGTCACAAGCTCCTCCTAGTGATGTCACAGGCTCCTCCAATATCTTAATGCTACCTCACTCAACTCACCCCAGCTCAGGTTAACCCTCAATCACTCCTATAAAAGAAACTCCCTGTTCTGCCATGATGCTCTGCTTTGTTAGGAGACAGCTGGCAGATCCTTCCCATAATTAAGTCTTGTTGTAGTCTTAGTCTGGTCCTGGGGTTTTTTTGTTTGTTTTGTTTGTTTTGGGGGGGTTGGCTGTTTAACCTAACAAGGAATACTTGGGCCATTGTAATTTTGTCAGACTTTCATAGATGATTCTGATGTATGTTTAGAATACAGATTGTCCCTGAAAAGGTTCTTAAAGCAACTAGAAAGGCTTTTGGAGGGATCTGAAATTCAGGGCTTCATTCACAGAAAACTTCTGGCACTGTTTAAGTTCATCTAAGTGGCTCAGGAAAATTTAATATGAAAATGTAATTCTTAGTATTTGTTTACAATCTAGTTTTTCTTAAAATAAAGTTCGGAAAACAAAGCAAAATTCTTTCCTTTCCGAAAGGAGCTAAAATCCTTGGCTGACTCAATGTTTTTGGTTAGGAATCCCCCTGTGGTCAGTCAGAGGTGCTCTTTCTCTAGCCCTTGTGCCTTTCTTCTACAGACAAGTATTGAGCAGCTGGAATGCATGATGGATAAGTCTGATAATGGAGAGAAAGAGCCACTAACATACCAAAAGAGCTCTGTCTTCTTTTAGAGAAGATCAGCAACAACTAAACAATTTAATACATTGTATGTTTAGAGAATGATGAGAAGAACAAAAGAGAAAAGTTTAAAAGTAGGACTCAGGCCAAAAATGGTGGTGTATACTTGTAATCCCAGAAATCTGGGAGGCTAAAGCAGGAGAATGGTGAGTACAAGCCTAGCATGGGTCATTTAATGAGTTAACATGCTCTCATCTCAAAACAAAAAAAAGGATTGGAGATGTAGTTCAGCATGAAGGCCCTGGGCTAAATCTTCATTACTGAGAAGAAGGAGGAGGAGGAGGAGGGGGAAGAGAAGGAGGAGGAGGAGGAAGAAGAAGAAGAAGAAATGTAGACTCCAGATTCATGAACGAAAGTTCAGGTAGGACACACAGGTAAGGTGGACTTGGAGCTGGGGTGGGTCAGGAACAAGACGTAACTGAAGAGAGGAGAACAAGCCACAGGGCTTCCCTCTCCATGTTCTCAGATTCTCCTTATTTATGACTCTTAACAGTTTAAATATTTAAATCACATTTTCATCTGTGCAATTTTTAAGTGACAGTCATTTCTATGATAAAATGCAAAGCCTTATTTAATCTGAACAAAAAGTACAAATTCAACTTTTTTCTTATATTTTATTTTGTTTCTTAGACTGAAATTTCATATTGGGATATTTTTCCTCAAAGGCCTTCTACTTTTACTCCTTAACTGTATTATGTGTTTGGTGTTTTTATACATTTAGTTCAATTATAAATGGAAAATGGAAGTGCTGATGTTTACCCTAGTTTTGCTTGTCTGGTGTACAGTTATGGCAGGTAGCTGCAAACAGCACAGAAGAAGGTTTGTCTAAAAGGGTGGAAGGGGAGGATCGAGGCAAGTGCTACCCTGCCTGCTAACTATCCCTGAGGTAGGTGAGGAGCTGCTCCCTTCTCTAAGCCTTCCGAAAGAGTTGGCTACAGCAGTCTCAAGGCTTATGTACCTACTTATTATTCTTAAAAGAATAATTGATACGTGTGCCAGATGAATTGATTTGTTGTTGATCTTGTACAATCAGGCACTGTTCAAGTTATTCAAATCACCTTCAGTTCACCACCCCAACTTCCCCATGATTCTCGGCCCCAGCTGCTGTGAGTTTGTTTCTTTGTATTTGTCCCGGTGAATGTAGATCCATGGGGCCACTGTGAATGTCTTTTCCAGGTACTTTGTTCTCTGCTCTGTAGTGTAGTAGGTTACAAATTAAAACTAAATTTCTGAGTTTGTACATATTGTTTTGATTTCCAAAACCCTTTATTTTTATCAATACATTTGTCCCCATGTTTATTTCATATTTTTTTACTCATTTGGAAACTCAGAAAGAATAGAATTCAATAAATTATCTTAAATTGTTTTATTAGCAAGAATTAGGTATGGATAGAAGGACAAGGAGACCTTCAGTTCCTCTGTCCCTACATAACCAGCCTCTAAACTCAATGTAATGTGGGTCCAACTCTAAGCCAATGTCTTATTCATAGAGGTCTCTCAGAGATTTACAGACAGACAGTGCATACTCTGGTAGTTTCCATACGTGTCCTAAAAATAACAAATTGCAAAGAATCCTGACTTCCTAGATCCATATTATTTCTAATATGTATATTAATGGAATGGGAATGTCAATGAAAATAAGAAAATCATTATTAGGACATGTATGGCATTAGAAATATTCTAGATGCTTTCCCATAATTTTTCTACCTTAATAGCTCACAAGTAAAATATGCAGGCAATAAATTATTTTGTGGGTCATAGTCAACTTTTGTCATGTATCTTAAGCACATTTTCAGAAATTGTGCAAAATGAGTTTAGTTACCTTGTAAATTTTAAATTTAGCTAATCAATTTTTATATATCAAGAGAGCCAATATATAACATTTCACTACTGCTCAGTGAAGTATTTAATTTAATACCTAAATTTATACATAATTTATCTTGAGTCTGCATCCTCACATTATTCTTTTGTATTTAATTTATTCTACTGTATATATTTACAACACATTTCCATTTTCCACAGAAAATATTAATGTTTGCCACAGAGTACAGGAGGGTAGATATAGATTTTGTCAAGCTGAAATACTGATAGTGTAGTTATAGTCCTGATTCAGCACACATAGTGTTTCTGGCATCTTTAACCCTAACAGGCATATGAAGTTCAAAATAGTATTGGAATGAATTGGATATAAATTTAAATCCAAGTTCAAATATAATGACGTAATGCATGAACTATCAACTTCCTCGACTTTCAAATTTAAATTCTGCTTTTCCATAAAACAAAAATTTAATTAGTCAGGAGAGTATAGCTCTAGAAAGAAAATAAGTGATACAACTTTAAGGGTACTGATCACTTGCTGTTGCCTTCCAAATGAAAAGGAGACCTCATATCCATAATCAATACCCAAACTTTGTCTCTGCACAAAAAAATAAAAAATAAAACAAAAACACCTGGATTTGTGGATTTATTCTCTAAATATTTACTTATTCTAAGTCTATGTCTCTCTCATAACCTAACCTTGCTTAGCTCCAAGTGGGCACTGAAATGCCTTGTGAAGTGCCCACTCAGCTTAACAACAGCATTAAACTACAACTCTTAAATAGAATAGTCACACCTTGGAATTGATAAACTATATGGAAAGTGATAAAATATTTACTTGTAATTTCATAAACATTATTTTATTAAAAATTGGGAATACTAAGATTTGTCTATATTGTCAACTATATATCTTCTGTTGGATTCCCTGAAAATATCTTAAAAAGACACAGATTTTATAGGTACTTCTGACATTTTAACCACGGGTCACTCATTTTATGGATATTTATGGAGCACCAACTATACCCTCAATATTTCATGAGGCTATCTTGATAACACAATGAACCCAAAGCAGGTCCCTAGCATCCAGCAATTAAAAAGTAAATAAATAAATTTTTAAAGTTTTGCTAAAGCTGCCTCTGAACATATTTTAAATTTGGCCCAATGATTTCTCCATACATAGTAAATTATAACCTAAAGACGTGAAAACAATGACTTACTGTTGGAGCAAGTAGCCAAACAAAAGTAGACAACTGCTCAAACCTGCATCAGATGAGATAGAAGCTTTCACCAATATGCTGCCTCTGTATGTCCTCCTTTCTCTAACTCACTTCTATTTCTCCAGCTATAAATATAACCTGCCCGTTTTTGTGGGACAGGGAACTGTGAGCCTTTTTCCCCCAACCCGTTGCTCAACTTTAGAATCACAAAATATTGTCAACTGAAATCTCTAAAACAAGATTTCTTATAATTTTGTCTTTTAAGAGTAGTAAAACAATGAAAGTGCAGACTATATGGGACAAAATAATGTATTTCCCGGAGAGAGAATTACTCAATCCTCTCACGTAAGTGTAGCCCCTTCTGTAGGACTTCTTGACCTGTGTCTTGTATGCACAGGCTTTTCACACTCCTCTGTAACTCAGGCTGGGATCACGAAGGACATAAATTGAGCTTTCTCTTTGGTCCTCATCAGCTGATAGAATGTCTGGTACATACAACATACTCAGTAAATGTTTTGATAAGTCCATTAATTTTTTATAATAACAATTACACTTTTTATCAAAACCATCCTCTGCCTCAAGGGAAACATAGTGCTTTTTTTTTTACACCAAAAAAAACAAATATAGGATCTAAGTGGTAGTCATATTGCTGTGTTCTGACTCTCTCTGGTAAACCAAAGGCTGCTCGGTTCACTTATACACTTTTGTGTCTGCTCCCCATATGACTTTACCCAGTCCTCGTAGGACTTTCAAGCTATCAAATGTACAGAATTTTTATTGTTTTTTTTCCTCCAAACCTCCTGTTATTATTTATTTTAAAGTACATAATATCTGTATTTATTTGGTTTCTTTTGGGGTTCATGAAGCTGTATGTTTCAGATGTCACTGACGACTGTAAACATCTAAGTCACTGCTACTAGATGTATACCTCCAGCAGCTACATGCACACTGTCTTCAACTCCTGCAGCCACACAACTGACTCTCAAGTTGTCTCCAAATCCAAGTCATCTGCAATATCAATTCGGAGAAAAAAACTGTACAATATGGGTCCCTGAAAAGGTTTGATAATTTCTCTGGAATGTATATCCAAGAGTAATATTTCTGAGTAATAGTTTTTGCCAATATCCAGTTTGCTTAAGTACATCAAATGTACATTTCACATGGGAAACCAATCTTTATTCCTATTATCAATTTTCAAGCCTTCCTATTTTGTTCAGGAAATTTACTGGCCTGTTACTGAGTCAGTCTTAATTTTAGCATCATATCATGAATCAATCCCAGCACCATATGCTTAATTTCAGCCTCACACAGTCTATCTAGATCTAGCCACCTCCAAGAAGCCCCACCCATGAGGACATCTAGGCATAAGCCATAATAGTGTCTTTGTTATCATAAAGGTTTGTGGTACCTAAATGATGCATTCTATGAATTGGCTATAACAGGAATGTCACCCGGTTTTTTTTCTTTTATTGAATTTATTGGTACACTCTAGGTATACAGTACAGTTACATTCATTATTGGGAACTTCTACCTTTACATGACAAGTCTTGGTTCTCATTTTTCCCCTTGTTCCTGCCCTCCCTTCACCCCCTCCTCCCCTCCCCATTTACAAACACTTTTTTTCCATTTTTTCATTTTCTCAGATTTTTCCCCCTGTTACCTTTCCCCCACCCTTCCCACTTTCCCTACACCTTTAGCCCTTTTCTTCCCATTTCACAATGTCAGTTATCTCATTAGGATCTTATGTACTATTATAGTTTATTCACACCAGAGAAACTATTTGATATTTACACATGTGTGACTTATTTGTTTCACTTAGGAGTATATCCTCAATATGTATCAATTTTCCTATGAATAAATCTAATTTCTCATTATTTATGGCTGAGTAGTATTCCATTTTATAGAAAAACCACGTCTTTATCCAATCTCCAGCTGATGGGCAAATGGGCTGTTTCCAAGTTTTAGCTATTACACATGGTGCCGCTATAAACATAGGTGTGCTTATATCATTGTGATATGATTCCTTTAATTCTTTTGGAAAGATACCTAGCAGAGGGATGGCTGGGTCAAATGTAACCTCTAATCCTAGTCCTTTGAGGAATCTCCATATTGACTTCCATAGTGGTTGCACCAGTCTGCACTCCCACCAACAATGGAGAAGGGTTCCTTTCTCCCCACAACCCTGCCAACATTTATTATTGGTTGACTTCTTGATGGCAGCCATTCTTTGTTGGGTGAGATGGAATCTCAGTGTTGTTTTCATCTGCATCTCTTGAATGACCAGTGATGTGAAACATTTTTTTATATATTTACTTGCTGCTTTTACTTCTTTGTCTGAGAAATGTTTGTTCATTTCAGATGCCCATTTTTGAATTGGGTCTTTATATTTAGGAGGACTGATTGTTTTGAGTTCTTTATATCTAGATAATAGTCCTTTGTGTGAGGAGCAGTTGGTAAAAAATTTTTTCCCACATCGTAGGTTGTCTCAGTTCTGTTGATGGTTTCTTTTGCAGTGCAGAAGCTTTTTAATAAGATGAGATCCCAGTTGTTGATTCTTTCTGCTAGTTACCATGCTACTGAGGACTTGTTCATAAAGTCTTTTCCTATGCCAACGTCTTCAAATGTTTGCCTAACTTATCTTCCAGCAAGTTTAGTGTTTCTGTTTTAATATTTAGATCTTTAATCCACTTGTATTTTAATTTAGTGCATAGTGAAAGACAAGGGTCTAGTTTTCATCTTTGGCAGGTTGAGATCTAGTTTTTCCAACACCATTTTTTTGGCGGGGGGGTTTGAGACAGGGTCTCACTATATAGTTGAGACTGACCTGGAAAACACTATGCAGCCCAGGCTGGTCTCAAACTCACAGAAATCCTCCTGCCTCAGCCTCCTGAGTACTGGGATTACAGGCTTGCACCACCATGCCCAGTCCAACACCATTTATTAAAGAGGCCATCCTTCCTCCAGTAGGGACAGTCAGCTCCTTTGTCAAAGATGAGGTACCTGAGTACATCTGGAGTTGTTTTTGTGTCTTCCAATCTGTTCCACTGATCCTCAGGTCTATTTCTTTGCTAGTACCATGCTCTTTTTATCACAGTGGCTTTGTAGTATAGTTTCAAATTGGGAAATGTTATACCCGCTGCCATATGTCTGTTGCCTAGAATGGCTTTTGCTATTCTAGTTCTCTTCTGGTTCAAAATGAATTTTTGGATTCTTTTTTCTAGTTCTGTGTATAGTGTTGGAATTTCAATTGGCATTGCATTGAATCTATGTAGCAGTTTTGGTAGTAAGGCCATTTTCACTATGTCAATTCTTCCTACCCAGGAGCAGGGGATGTCTTTCCATTTTCTTATATCCTCTTTGATCCCTTTTTTCAGAATGCTCTAGTTTTCAGTGTAGAAGGCTTTTGCTTCTTTTGTTAGATTGATTCTTAGATACTTCATTTTTTGGATGCTATTATGAAAGGAATTGTTTCCCTAATTTCTCTCTCAGTGAGTCTTTTATTTATGTACAAGAAGGCTATTGATTTTTAACTTTTGGGTGTTGACCTTGTATCCTGCTACTCTGCTAAAAGTGTCAATTAAGTCTAGAAGTCTTTTAGTAGAGTTTTTTGTGTCTTCATTGTAGAGTATCATATCATCAGCAAATAATGACAGTTAATTTCTTCCTTTCCAATCCTTACTGCTTTAATTTCTTTCTCTTGTCTAATTGCTAGGGCTAATGTTTCCAGAACTACTTTGAAGCAGAGTAGTGATAGTGGGCATCCTTGTTTTATTCCTGATTTTAATGTGAAGATTTTCAGTTTTTGGCCACTTAATATGATGTTGGCTGTTGTTTTTTCATAGATAGCCTTTTTAAGTTGAGATATAGATCATCTATTGAAATTTTTGTAGGGTTTTTATCATGAATGGGTGTTGAATTTTATCAAATTCTTTTTCTGCATCTGTCGAGAGGATCATGTGGTTTTTGTCCTTGGCTCTATTAATATAGTGTATTACATTTATTGACTTGTGTATGTTGAACCATTTTTGTATCCCTGGAATAAATCCAACTTGGTCAGGATGTATGATCTTCTTGATGATCCTCTGTATTGTTTGCTAGTATCTTATTGAGTATTTTTGCATCTATATTCATTAAGGAGATTGTCCTGTAGTTCTCTTTAATCCTTTTGACTTTGTACCTTATTATAATACGCCTTTCTCCATCCATATAAGGAAGTAAGTCTGGTTTGTATTTAGCCTAGTGGATAATGAAGTACTCAATAAAAACTGTAGGACTCCAGTGAGCTTCTTTGTTTGGCCATCTTCTTTGCCATAGCACACATCATGATGGTGGGAGAAAAATGTGTCCCAAAGGACAGTAGCAGCTTCACATCTGGAGCTCACCAAGATGGTCCTTTATCTGGTTCTAATTTATATCCTTTCTCCATGATAAACCTATACTTGTAAGTATACAACTTCTACAGATCTCAGTGGGTTCTTTTAGAATATTACTGAGTTTGAAGGAGCAGTGAAGATTCTCAGATTTGTAGCCAGCTTGGCAGAAGTGAGAGCGGCCCTTTGGATTCCTAAATCTGTGGCTGTTGTCTAAGAGAGAGCAGCCTAGTTGAGGACTGTCACCTCTTGTGTCGTTTGGCCCACCATAGCCAGCACTATTACCTTCTATGACTCTGCCACTCATATATCCACTGTTGTTTAAATTTACATCTCTTTTAAAATAAATGAACATTTTTCTTCAAGTACTTACAGACAAACATAAGAATTTGCTCAGTACTTCATATTTCCAACTTTTATCTATTTTTATAGGGTCCTGTTTTATTTTTGTTATTTTCTTAAATTTAAAAGATATTCTAGAAATATTCATCTGCCAACTCTCTCATTTACTTTGTTTCTGTTGAGTGTCAATGAAAGAGAGAAGCTTAATTTTTATGCAGTGAAGAACTCAGGAAGCTGGCAGGACACCTGTGATCCCAGCTACTCCAGAGGCTGAGGCAGGAGAATTAGCCTGGCCACTTGGTGAGAACCTCTCTAAGTAAAACTTAAAAAGGGATGGGGGTGTAGCTCAGTGGTAGCCTGCTCTGGTACTTGATCCCAGGTATCGCAAAATAAACAAAGACTCAAGAGGGCTTTCTCAAGAAATTTTTTCCTACCACTAAGTCATAAAATGTTATTTTACATGATTTCTATTTATTCAATTTCTAATTATATGTAGTGGTACCTTGTTCATAAACTTAATTCTATGATTCTGGAAAAAGATGAGCAAGTTCCTTTTTGAGCAACAAAGTTGGCCATGGTCATGTTTGTCACCTGATACAGAGTTGGCAAAAAATAAATTCTGTTCATAAACCAAATTGTTTGCAAAAAAAGTGTTGTGAACCAAGGGCCAATGTATTTTAAAAATTGATTTTTATAAAATCATACACTTTTTTAATCCATGGAATATATTCAACTATTGAAAAAACCCTCCAAACAGTCCTTTAATCCCTGTGTACATGTGGGAAGGTGTTGCCTGAAGAAGTCCTGGTCTCTTGCCCCTTGGAGGTCAGCACTGGGAACACCAGAGCTTGCAGAAGAAATTAGAAGATGAAGGAGCTGTCTCCTCAGAGTTGCATGTTGGAGCACAAAGAGCTTTTATAAGGGAGGTAAAGAAGGGGCAGGGCTGGAAAATAACCTGCTGAGCTGGTTGTCTTCATCTAGAGTATTGGCCTCCTCTTTTCTCTTTCTCTGAAATAGCATCATGCATCTATTGGACTTGGGCCTTTGCTGCTAGCTTTTACAGTCTACAGGATTAGAGAGTATTTGGATTATTTCCACTGGACCTAGAACTAGGAGTATTGGGGTGGGGTACTGGGGATTGAACTCAGGACGTTGCTCTTGTGCTGTGCCACTGAGCTGAATCCCAGCCCAAGAAGCATTTTTATAATGAGAAATTGGGAAAGTATCAGTTGTTTACATTAAACAGGTATTGGCTATAGATAAAAGAAATAGGATAATGAAGAGTGGAGAAGTTTTGGCCAAAAGGTGCAGAGCACAAGGAGCAGTAACTATTCCTTCTAAATCAGTTGGGGTTGTAAAAAAGGATGCAGTGGGGTGTGTGTGGGGGTGTGGGTGTGGGTGTGTGTGGTATGAATTTCATTCACATTTTAGCATATATTCAAGAATGTGCAAGGGTCTTTTGCTGTATTGAATCAGTAGCTGGTGAATATTTAAGATATTTCATCTCTTCCTCACCAGGCAACCTCGGACCTTTGTAGTTAAGTTTATGACATCTCAGGATTGTTTTTCCCTGTAAACTGTCTCAACAAAACAAAACAAAACTACCAACAAAAAATGCTCATCGAGAAGTACTTAAATAAATTACTTTGATGAAAATTAATGTAATTATATTGTTAAGTGCTGTCAATTTATAATGATAATACTTGATTGTCTTAGCATTTACTTCTGTTTAACACTATTTAAAAAGCTTGAGGTTATTCTGTGTGAATGTTACATATTCTTTAACTTAATTCCAAGATTCTTTATATTTTCAATCATTATTACAAATAGAAATGTTCCTGTAAAATTCTCTAGGTGAATGTATCTGTTATTTCTACATATACTTTTGTCGAGTGTATAGTTCTCAATAGTTACCATGTTGTATTACTACATCCTATTATTTTTAATCTAAGAGAATTAACATAAATTTCTACTTGTTGCCTTTTCATCTTTATTTTTATCCATATTCTTATTTAATTTCCACAGCCTAAACATCAAAAACAAGGTTAAGGATACTAGTAAGCATCCTAATCCTGTTGTTAAAGAACCTATATAAAAAGTAAAATGGTTTTCTATGTTTGTGATCTCTGTCACTTAGGAGTCTGAAGCAGGATTGCAAGCCCCACACAAACCTGGGAAAATTAACAAGACCCTGATCAGAATAAAATAATAAGAAAGGCTAGGGTGTAGCTCAGCACTCTCTAGGTTCTGAAAAAAAAAAAGAAAGAAAACAAAAACTTTTTAATTCCTGAGCAAAACTAGTTAGATGTTCATCAGTCTAAGCCTTTTACCTAATTACACAAGATTACAATGTGGCATTGTGGCCAATATAGTATCACTGATTGTGTTTGTTGCTTCTTTGATTCACTACATAATACTTTTTGTAATCTTCCACTCTCTTTTCTGCCACTGAATGTCTATGCAGAAAATCTGGGAGAAGGATGCTGAGAAAGCCCTTATGGGTCCTTGAGTCATAAGGTGGAAGGAGAATAGCTCTCCGAGAGGACCTAGTCTCTGGGATATTAGCTCATAGAGTAGCCTCATTCATGTTTTTATGAAAAAGTAAGCCAGAAATCAAGTTTTTATTTTACCAAGAAATTGTGAGATATTTGGGTACCAGATAGCCTAATGTACCCCAATTTTCAGCAATTAATAAAATATTTTTACATATTTAGAATTTAATACAAATCAAGTTGGATTTATCATATATTCTTAGTGAGCTAAAACTATTGTCATGAGTATCTGATGAATTTTGTCATGTTCTCTGGGACTAAGGAACATAGATATGTTTTTCATTTCATATTGATTTAAATTGTAAATTGGATTTATAGATCTATTTGATGTTGACCAACCATCTTCTCATTCATAGAATAATCATAGATGAGCAGGATGATTTTTCATACACCAGAAAATTTATGCACATGTATATCCCATGTACATATATTTTTGTACTCTGTTTTTGATTCTCATAATCTTCTCACCAACACAAAGATCACTAAGATGAACCTTTGAAAATATGACATATCAGCCAACTTCTTAATACTACATCTTCCAGGGTCTTTTTATATTGTTTTGCTACATATTTCCAAAGATCTAGAAACTTCCCTTTTAATCCTCCCATTTCCTACTTTATTATTGCTCTAACCACAATCTTCAAGCTACTCTTTCATTCTTTTTTATTAATATAGTCTTTACTTTCCTTCTCCTTCTTCTCCTCCTGTTCCCCCTCCTCCACTTGCTCCTTCTCCTGTTCTTCCTTCTTCCTCCTCTTCCTCCTCCTCTTACTGCTTCTTTTCTTATTCTTCCTCCTCCTCCCCTACTTCCTGATCTTTCTAATCTACTTTTTTTCAGGTCATGACTCAGATATCATCTTTATGTCAGTTCCCTAGAAATAGTAGCCAAGGGATGTTAGTTTGCGTTACTTTGGGGATGCGTACTTTCATATGAAAGGAAGCATATATAGGCTTTTTCTTCTGTCATTAATTCATTAATTCGCAGTCTTTCTTCTTATTTCTTCTCTTTTGCTCTGAATTTTTAAAATTTCCTTGATTTTTTGTGATATATTTAGATTCTGCAATAAATTCTTTCCATTTTTCTTTGACTGTATTCCATTTTCTCTCTAAGTGGTGTTTTACTGTTTTTATCTTATAAATTTGCACATATATATATATATATATATATACACACACACACATATTATTTCCATTTATATTTTAATATTTTATAATTTCTAAAGTATTTATGTTCTTATTATGAGTACTATTTAATAGCTCCTTATTTACTATCCCAAGGAAGGTATTTTCCAAAGGAATGTTAAAGAAGGTATTCCTCAGTTATTATTTCATATTTTTCTTTAATTAAAGGCTAAGAATGTAGTCTTATGTTAATTCTTTATAATTTATTCAAGCATCATTTGTTGGTTAATGTGCTTAAACTCTATGATTAATCCATCTGTGAATGTAAATAATGTCCATTTTTCCTCTTTATCTAAGTTATTTTTGATAGTACAATAAGTAGATACTCTTGTGCTCATGGAAACAGTTCTATACAGGAGATGATCTACAAATTTTTAATGAATGATTAATGGGTAAATTCCTCTTTGATTAGGAAGGATGATAAGCACTATGGAATTATGGGATTGTCATGAGTTATAAAGAAAATAGTCCACATGAAATAATGGTAGATGATGCTTATTATGATGTGATATATCACTACGATCTTATAGACTAGCTTTTAGTGATAAGGAAATAATGCACAACATGGCAGGCCTTTGTTAACATTTGGTTCCCTGACCAGGAAGCTGACCATGCTGGCCCCTTGAGCCACCCTATCAGAGATAGGGAGCAGCCAATAGGGTCCCTTTCTAGGAGAATGAGGCAGTGTGTCCCTGCCCAATTGGTGGGACCTTCTTCAATGGGTGAAGGTGAATTGCACTCATGCCTTCAGTGTGAACTCAGAAGAGGTGGTCTGCTTCCCCATTGCCACTTCAGGACAACGTAAAGCCCTGGGGTCTGTTCCAAGTCAGACCCATCCCTTTGTATGGAAGAGGAGACTGATCACATCCCACAGTCTCAGAATGGAGACCTCATTTAGGATTCTTCCCAGAAAAAACACTGAATGACTGACTGCCTGATTGTGTAAGTAATTTCAACCTGTTTGTGGCTTGTGATGAGTGGCTTTGGAATCTGAATGGGACCTAATCTGTTGTTCCATGGTGATGTCACATGGCATGTGGATGACTCAATTCCTGTATTAAGAGGATGACCAGCCCCAAGATTATGGGTGCACCTTAGCCGAGATGTGGCTAAATTCCTATGAGGGACATGGCCAGGTGGGTGCCTCAGAGGAATCCTTGGGGACTCCCTAACTTGGTCTGTTGTGCCTCCCATTCAAGGAACATCACATCCACCATGGGCAAATACACCCAGTAAGCCAATTGTCTTAAACTTAGTAAATAATTTCAAGGAGGGATTTAGTGAAGAATAAGGAGTTAAACTGAAGCCTGCAAGGCTTCAAACCCTCTGTGAAATAGGTTGGCCCCAGTTAAATGTAGGGTGGCCCTCTGAATATCTCTAGATATCCAGATGGTATGTGCAATATGGAGAGTTCTCACTAATAAACCATGCTGTCCCAACCAGTTCCCTTACATTGATTCCTAGCTAGAGGTTGCTCATACCTTTCTGCCATGGATCTGTGTGAACAGGAAGGTATAGAGTTAGGTTTTTGTGGCCTGCAATCCAGGCTGAAGACTCCTGAATAACAAAATCATTCATCAGAGTCACCCAGAAGAAGACTTTCAGTCTCTACCTTATGTTCTGGAGGGGGTTCAGTGCCTCCTCCAACAATCTTGCATGAGAGACCACCTTCATGCAACTCTTCACTGCCAAGGTCTCTAAACAGCCTACTTTTCAATCCCCCAGCATCTCCATCTCCAGCCCATCCTCTTCTCTCTCTGCACCAGACTACAGCCCCACTACCACCCCTCATGGCAGTGAGACTGTTTCTCCTACAACTCTTCTGGTCAAGCTCTTGCACTTAGTTCAGCCTCCTGCTGTGCAGATTCCTATCCATGAAACCCATACTCTGACTCATATCCTCGAAGATGGCACCCAGAAGTCTGGCCGCCTACTCTATATTACCAGGCCTACACCACCACTTACCTTCTGAAATGGAAAGAACATAACCCTTCTTATTAAGAAAAGCCTCAGGCCCTCACCAACCTTATGCAATCCATCTTTCTGACTGACCCTTTGGGCTGACTGTCATCAGCTGCTTCTCATCCTCTTCAACACCGAGGAATAATGCAGAATACTGACTGAGGCCAGAAAATATCTTCAAGGTCTGGCCCCAGCAACTGTGACCCTGAAGATTGGGCAAAAGAAGTAGCCCCTGACGTCAAGTCAGATTGGGACTTCCATACCCTCACCAGACAGGCCTCTCTTAAGTGATATTGAGAGGCCATGGGGGGGGTTATGTTGGCATGCCTCTGTAACTCAAAAATCCGATGAGTCACCTGTGACTTCTACAAGTGACTCTGGGAAGTGTTCCACATCTTAACCCCATTTGATCTTGAGGCTCCTGAGAACCAGCAGATTATTAATGCCACCTTTGTGGCCCAGTCTGCTCCTTACATTTGCCAAAAGCTCCAGAAGTTTGAAGGTTTTATGGGCATGAGAATGACTCAGATCCTAGAGTTTTCCACGAAGTTCTTTGCCAGCATTCAGTGAGAAGTATAACACAAGGCTGATCAATGCATGAAACAGGTCACCCTTCTGGTGGCAGCCTTGGGAAGGACTGGACCCCACCTGCTGGCTGGTACCACCACATAAAGGGTGAAATTCTAAGTAGACTCCTTTGCATCCAGGTCAATGAGCCTGGACATTGGAAAAAATGAATGTCCAAACTGGAATGGGCCTTGTCTTGCCAAGAGGCATCCCAACCAGACTGACTTTGAATACCAAAGGAAACCAGGACTCCACTCCATGATTGCGCATGCTTGGATGGAGTCAGATTAGGAAAGACCAGTCTCCTTCACTCTACACCCCAGGAGCCACAGTCAGTATGACAGTTGAAGGCTTAAGTCTTATGTTTTCTTTGTGATATGCATATTTAGGTCATTACAATATTAAAAAATCCTTGAATCTTTCTTTTATTATTGACAAAACTATGTCTTATTTTGTTTGCTGATATTTGCTTTTTGGGGTTTTTTTGTTTGTTTGTTTGTTTAATGGTATTTGGTTTTGAAGATTTGTGTCTCTACTCATAAATCATTTACCCTCTCCCTTCCTGGTAGAATTTTCATTCTAATTTTTTTGTATTATATATCATCTGTCAGTAGTCAAATTCTTGCACAAATTTTTTATGATTCCCTTAGGATGAATTCCTCTAAGTAAAATAGCATGATTTTTAGAGATTCTGATAAATATTTCTAAGTTGAACTAAAGTAAGTTTCTGCCAATTAATATGCCTGTCAGCAGTGATTGAAAGTGCTCATTTTCCTCACCTTCTACCTAGTGAATTAGATTTTTAAAATCCTTTTCAAATTCAATAGGCAAAAAATTGGTTTGTATTCATGCTAAAATTGCGCTTTTGATTGCTAGTGAGTTTGAATATTTATGTGTGTGTCCATTTGCCATTTGTATTTATTTTAGTAAATGGCCTATTATAGGATTTTTGATAATTTCACTTGCATTTTCATTTTCTGATTAGTAATTTTGAGTACTTTTAAATGCTCCATCCTCTATTTTATTTATTTGCAGTTTTTTCCAATTTGTTTTTCTATGATAATTTTTGAAGCACAGATTTTCTAACAAATTATTAAAGTAAGATTTATCAATATTAACTTAATATTTCCTTTAACTCTAATGTTTAAGTGTGTTGTGTGGATATAGTGAATTACATATGTGTCACTGCATTTTTTGCAAGACTTTAAAATATATCATTTCATAATTTTCTTCTTGTTTTTGTGTATTTCTAATTAATTTATTTGTAACTATGTATTCTATTTTTTGTTTTTAATAAAATAGACTTAATTTTAATAAATTTCGATTAATTTTAGTGGCTTATTAGTGGCTACATAAAAGCTATTGACTGTCAAAAATGTTTTCACAAATTGCCATTTAAAACCTGCTAAAATTTTTTAAAACATCTTTGTTGATTTCCATTGTACACTATGAGGTGTGAAGAAATTTTATGGTGAATATTTGAATTTTTAAAACTTATTACAGTAAAAGATACATTATCATTAAATCTCAAAGTACTTTCCATTGCTTTGAATACATTTGTCACTTCCTGAAACAGTTTCAGAAGTCCTCTTTCCTGAGTGTCTTCACTTGTGCTGTCATGGATGATTCAATGCTTTGAATCCGAACCAAACCTTTTGTGGTCATTTTGACTTTGGGGATGAGCTGGAAGTGGCACAGTGCCAGAGTCCCTTGAATAAAGTGCATGAGTTAAAAACCCATGTTTTTATGAGCCTCTCTTTTCTTTGGATAACTCTCACAAGCAGCACTCACTGTATTTTTTTTATCATGCCTCATAAAGACATAAAATTTCCCTTAGATCTTTGAAAATATGTAAACTATTCAGATTGTAACCCCAGGGGATGAAGTTTCATTGGCTGCTGTGGGGTTCCTAAGATTCAAGTTTTTAAGCTGTCTCTTTTTTGTGGTACTGGGGATCAAACTCAGAACCTTGTATTCGTGAGGCAGGCAGGTGCACCATTGAGGTAAATCCCCTGCCCTTTTTATGCTTTCTTAATAAGTCACTAGTCTAAAAATAATAGAACAGTGTTATGAAATAGAATTTACCTTTATTTGTAAATTTAGAGTACTTTTCTTATTTTACAATTAACAATATTCTGTGAATGTTTTATGTAATGTGATTGCTATTTAAGTAAAACTGATAATTTTAAAACTTAAGAAAGTTCTACTCAGAAACATTTATCTTTAAATATGTGATTGCCAGGAGCAATGTTTATCTTTCAACTAAAATGTTTATCAATAAAAAATAAAAGACAAGAAAAAATGCAATTTCAATAATAAAAATTGCTATAAGAATCTGGATAAAATCAATTGATAACAGATTATAGCATAATTAAGACACAAAATTGTGATAAACTTTCATTGGAATTACATCAAAGTATAGTGTATATGAAGAAAATGAATAAAATGACAAATTTATATCAAAAGCCCTTATATAAAAAAGAGGGAAAAGGAAATATATTCCAAATGTTAAAAATAACCCCTTAAGTCTGCTGAACTAGAAGAGAATGCAAACATTTTAAAATCTGTACACTTCAATTAATCTGATCACAATAATTTTGTTTTCAATAACAAGTCTTCATGTGTAGTCAGCTCTCCTTCCTACTAATGTTTACTCTTTGCATTCCTCTGGTGGTCCACGAAGCAGCTTTAGCACTGAGATATTTTTCTCCTAAATACAGGAAAATGGATACATACTGAAGACGTTCTCCTCAGTGAGATGAATAAGGCACACGTGTGTAAACAGCTTCCCTGGTGTGAATAATCTGCAGTAATACAGAAGATCCTAATGAGATTACTGACACGGAGAAATGGGAAGAAAGGAGCTAAAGGGGTAGGGAAGGTGGGATGGGTAGGGGAAGGGTAATAAGGGAAAAGAAAAAAATGTGAGAGAATGAAAAGATGGAAATAAAGTGGTTGTAGATGGGGAGGGGAGGAGGGGGTGAAGGAGGGGCAGGGAGAAGGGGAAAAAATGAGAACCAAGACCTGTCATGTACAGCTACAAGATCCCAACAATGAATGTAACTGTACTGTATTCCTAAAATGTAGCAATAAACTCAATTAAAGCTGAAAAAACTATTTTAAAAAATATTTCCAACATAAAGTGACTTAATTACTTTCATTAAAATCCCATCTCTGTACAGCTTTTTGGATTTCTTCTACATTTCACATTAAAACATTTTCAACACATACAGTCAAACTTCTATTATATTTAAATGTAATTGTGTTCCAAATAATGACCACTAAATAAAGTACTGGCTATGTTGGTTTAAGATTTGCTAAAACTCTCCCATGACAGGGAGACAGCAAGAATCAAGGTGGGATTTTGTTTGTTTTTCGTTTGCTTTGTTTTTGTTTTGTTGTTTTTGTTTAGTTTCTGAAAGCATCTTTTCTATCCTGTGCCAGTTTTAATTTTGGGAGCATGGTCACTGCCTTTCAATTATCAGCAAGGACACACCTTTAAAGATGCAGGTTCTAAAATTACAAATATCCCATTGTGTTTTTAAGTTTCTTTAAAATGCTTTTCTCCTTTGGTTTTCAAAAATATTAGCTTATATGTTATGATAATAGAATCATTTTCAAAACACAGAAATATAGGAAGGTTTGCTAACATCATTAGATCAATTATCTTGTGAATTTAGGGGCATCAGAAATCATTATGTTCAATTCTCTATATTAAAAGTTGAAGATCCAGTGACTCAAACAGCAAAACTGCGAAAATGACTTATCCAGATCTCGCCAACCAAAAATGGCAGGTAAAGATCAGAATTTGTGTCTTTGACCACTCAAACCATGGTTCTTTCCATCACTGAACTAAGCCTTCTGACTACAAATAGAACACAGACACGAAGCAGAAGCCATGCTCCAAGTCTGGCAACCTTTATCTATGTTATAGTAGAGAATGGTGTAATGTCCATCATTCAAAAAATGCAGTGCACCTCTTTACAGTCCTCCAAATGCACCCACAGATCTAGATCTCTTCCATCCCCAGCTTTACATTTGTTTCCTGACTTTACTGCTTTAGCCTGCCACTATTCATGTATTCTTCTTTGATAAAGTATTTAATGACCTCATACAATGGCTTATCCAGATTTTTAGATTAAGAAAATATTTAGATGGCACAATTTGTAAAGTAAGTATCAGAACAGGAAATATAGTGGATACATAATCGTACAGATGTGTAACCCAATACAGGTGATATATATGACTTCCAATGAAGACCTTATTCTTTTCTCTAAAATAGTTAATTTTTAAGGATTGGAGGAAATCAAATAAGATAATGCATAAGAAATATTTATATAAACGAGGTAGTCAATGAATGTTAATTCTCTTTGCTTTCCACTACATCTGATATTAATATATTTACCATGCTGTCCAGCCATAAGTAAGCTCCTATGTACTGTACTTTCATTTATAAGATGGTAAAGAGATCGTGTTCTTCATTACCCTATGAATGAGTAGTATCTAATATTTTTATAAATTCACTATTTTCACTATACCTAAACTAAATTAGAAACATGTAGGACATGCTTACTTTTAAAGTCTTGGTCAAAATGGAGGTTCCAAAAATAAATAACAATTTATATAAACTGAACAAACATCTATGCTATATAGCAACAGAAATAATAATCATAACAGTAATAGCATCTGTGCATTAAATTTTTTGATTAATATTTCCAACAGTGTACACACACATACAAATACAGACATTTGGCAGTTTGATGAAAGATTCTTACCAAATATTTAAGAAAAAAAGTAGCTCTTGCCTTACAAACTTTATTCCAGAAAAATTGAAGAAAGATAGGACAATTCTTTTTTAGCATAACAATCATATCAAAACATTTTTTCTCCTACATATTGATATAATAATTCAATGAACATTGTGAGAATGCCATAAAATTGGGTGGAATAAAAAACCAAGTTTACAAATTTTATAAATTATATTCTTTATTTTGTGAATTATTTCACTTTTAGCTAAGTGGTTATAGCTGTTTAATGCCTAGAAAATAAAAGTAAAGGAAAAGGCATTTATTGAGTGACTTTTATCTTTAAACACAGTTCTGATTACTATAAATTATTTCATTTATTGAACACATTTCATAATATGGTGCCATTATACTCTTTAATGGTACATGTATCAATTAATTTTTAAACATGTGATGCATTATAAAATGTTAAAAATATTAATAACAGTATATCAAAGTTTGATTGATACCAGTGTAATTTTAATTCTTTGGCAATATGATCTTAAGTGTCTATAAGAAATTTGCTCAAAAAAGAAAGTAATTCTTTAAAGAAGTGACATATACAATATACCTGAATAGAAGGAGAAATACAAGTGGGAGAGAAAGCAGATTTGAATTTGTTAAACAACAGTCTGTGCTTCTTGCATCGGTGAATTAAAGTGAATGTACTCTGATGAATGCTACCAATACATTTAGAAAGAGAATAAATGAAGTGTTTTACCGATTGAGTACCAGGAAATTTTTTAGAAACATATACCCACAGATGAAATAAAACAACAGCGAAATCAAGCATTTATCGCATCCATATCTGTTTTCCACCCTGTTTATTTAACAAGCATTGCAATTTTCCAATAAGCTGTACTAAAAACTACAAAGCAGAGCTAAAGTTTTGCAAAGAAGCATGAGTGATTTTGAATTTGGTAAGGACATTGATATATTTAAGTAGTGTAATGACTTGACAGAGGTAAATTATCTGCTATCTTCTATCTCAAAGTCACTTGGTTCACAAGTTACCTGTCATTAAACATTACTATGAGCATCAGAACTATGACACTGAAATCCCATTGAAAAAGATTGTTGTTTCAGTCTTGCTAAATTACTGGAAATGTCATCAAGGCTTTAAACTGAACATAAAGTTGAAATTTTCTTAAAGTACCTTATTATCAGACAGTAGGATCAGCTTTTTTATTTTTAATTTTTTGGAGAAAAACAGAAGTCATAAAAATACAAAAGAAAAAGGATTTTACCCCACTTGATAACATCTGGTTTCAAATGCAGCAATTACCCTAACATAGAACAAGTTTCGTGTCTGCATGGATAAATGAGATTGAGTTTTATTATTTCATTTAATTTTGTTTGTAAGACATCATATAACAAGCAAGATTTTTTTTTAAATGTTAGCCAGTCATGGTAGAGCACACGTGTAATCCCAGCTCTTTGGAAGCTGAGGCAGGAGTATAGCCATAGTTTGAGAGCAAACTGGGCTACATAGTGAGTTCAAGATCAACCTGAAGTACATCGTGTGACCCTGCCTCAAAGCACACACAAAAACTTTTTGTTTGTGTCAGAGTTCACTCTGTTGAGATGAGACCTTGCAAAGTACAAATATTTAAGATGTTCACTCTTAAATTTTTTCAAAGTTATATTTAATTCAAATCTCTACTCATTACAAATTTTGCTATAGAAGAGAATGTTTTCATTGTAGAAGGAAAAATCAGATGTATCTTTTAATGGGAATGAGAGATACAAGTGCTTATGACTGATTAGGAAAAGTTATGACTAGAAATTTAGTTTGAGAGTCTAAGATTACAGATGGATAAAAAAGTTCTACAGTTTTGATATTTCCCAAGATTAATTAATAAAATAATATAGGAGGGAAAGTATAAAAGTAATTTAACAATTTTGATAAGCTAAAAATGTTCTGTAATAAACCATAGTATGCATTAGCAGAGACAAAAACATGATAGGCATTTTATTCTTATTAAATTTTACATTATTAATAAAATTATTCTGTTTTATGTCAAGGTATAGCATTCAGTGAAAGTTTTTATACTCCATAATTATTGAAATATATTACTAAAATGTTTTTCAAATTACTTGATCTAGATTTCATAGTAAAAATATATAAAATTGCATAATATTTTTAAGATTGTGTTTGTTGATTTTGTTTTGTTTTTAAAGATCAATATTTTAATATAACATTTTAAGTTATATTTTTTGATTGCTATAAAACTTAATATCTTTGCAGTTGGTTGGTCTTGTGCTCTTTTCTTTTTTTTGTTTTTGTAATTGAATTTATTGGTACACTCTCTGTATACAGTACAGTTACATGTCCTCCCTTCACCCCCTCCTCCCCTCCCTACCTACAAACACTTTAATTCCATTTTTACATTTTCTCACATTTTTTCCTTTCCCTTATTCCCCTTCCTCTACCCATCCCACTATCCCTACACCTTTAGCTCTTTTCTTCCTATTTCACATTGCTAATTATCCCGTTAGGATCTTGAGTACTATTTTTGTTATTCACACCAGAGAAACTATTCAGTATTTACACATGTGTGACTTATGTATTTCACTTAGGATCATATCTTCATTATGTATCCATTTTCCTATGAATGAATCTACTTTCTCATTCTTTATGGCTGAGTATTATTCCATTTAATAGAAAAACAAAAATCTTCTTTATCCAGTTTCAAACTGATGGGCAAATGAGCTGTTTCCAAGTTTTAGCTATTACAAACTGTGCTGCTACAAACACAGGTGCTCATATATCACTGTGATATGATTCTTTTAATTCTTTTGGAAAGATACCCAGCAGAGTGATGACTGGGTCACATGGAACCTCTAGTCCCAGCTCTCTGAAGTATCTCCATATTGATTTCCATAGTGCTTGCACCAATCTGCACTCCCATCAACAATGGAGAAGGGTTCCTTTCTCCCTACAACCCCACCAACATTTGTTATTGATTGATTTCTTGATAGCAGCCAATCTTTGTGGGGTGAGGTGGAATCTTAGTGTTGTTTTCATCTGCATCTCTCAAATGACCAGTGATGTGGAACATTTTTTCATATATTTACTTGCTTCTTTTACTTCTTTGTCTGAGAAATGTCTGTTCATTTCAGATGCCCATTTTTGAATTGGGCCTTAATATTTGGGGGGGCTGGTTGCTTTGAGTTCTTTATATATTCTAGATAATAGTCCTATGTCTGAGGAGCAGCTGGTAAGAAGTTTTTTTCCCACATTGTAGGTTGTCTCAGCTCTGTTGATGATTTCTTTTGCAGTGCAGAAGCTATTTTAAAAAGGAGACATCCCAGTTGTTAATTCTTTCTGTTAATTCCCGTGCAACTGAGGATTTGTTCATAAAGTCATTTCCTATGTCATTGTCTTCCAGAGTTCTGCCGAACATATCTTCCAGCAAGTTTAATGTTTCTGTTTTAATATTTAGATCTTTGATCCACTTGGATTTTAATTTAGTGCATGGTGAAAGATAAGGGTCTAGCTTTAATCTTTGGCAGGTTGAGATCCAGTTTTTCCAACACCATTTATTAAAGAAGCTACATTTCCTCCAGTGGGGATGGTCAGCTCCTTTGTCAAAGATGTGGTAGCTGAGTACATTTGAAGTTGTTTTTGTGTCTTCCAGTCTGTTCCCCTGATCCTCAGGCCTGTTTCTTTGCCAGTACCATGCTGTTTTTATCACAGTGGCTTTGGAGTATAGTTTCAAATTGGGAATTGTTATGCCCACTCCCATGTGTCTGTTGCCTAGGATGGCTTTTGCTATTCTAGGTCTCTTCTGGTTCCAAATAAATTTTTGGATTCTTCTTTCTAGTTCTGTGAAGTACAGTGTTGGAATTTCAATTGGCATTGCATTAAATCTGTATAGCAGTTTTGGTAGTATGGCCATTTTCACCATATTGATTCTTCCTACCCAAGAGTAGGGGATGTCTTTCCATTTTCTTATATCCCCTTTGATCTCTTTTTTCAGAGTGCTACAGTTTTCAGTGTAGTGGTCTTTTGCTTCTTTTGTTAGATTGATTCCTAGATACTTCATTTTTTTGGATGTTATTGTGAAAGGAATTGTTTCCCTAATTTCTCTCTCAGTGAGTCTGTTATTTGTGTACAAGAAGGCTATTGATTTTTGGGTGTTGACCTTGTATCCTGCTACTCTACTAAAAGTGTCAATTAAGTCTAGAAGTCTTGCAGGAATTTTTTGGTTCTTCAATGTAGACCCAGAAAATAATCAGCAAATAATGACAGTTTAACTTCTTCCTTTCCTATCTTTATTGCTTTAATTTCTTTTTCATGTCTAAGTGGTATGGCTAATGTTTCTAGAACTATACCAAAGAGGAGTGGTGAGAGTGGGCATCCTTGTCATGTTCCTGATTTTAACGTGAAGGTTTTCAGTTTTGGCCATTTAATATGATGTTGGCTAATGGTTTTTCATAGCCCTCATTAAGTTGAAATGTAGACCATCTATTCCAATTTTTTGTAGGGTTTTTATCATGAATGGGTGTTGAATTTTGTCAAATTCTTTTTCTGCATCTATGGAGAGGATCATATGTATTTTGTCCTTGATTTTGTTAATATAGTGTATTACATTTATTGACTTGTATATGTTGAACCATTCTTACATCCCTGGAATAAATCCATCTTGGTCAGAATGTATGATCTTCTTGATGATCCTCTGTATTCTGTTTGTTGATATCTTATTAAGGTTTTTTGTATCTATATTCATTAAGGAGATTAGCCTGTAGTTCTCTCTTTTAGTTGCATCTTTCCCTGGTTTGGGAATCAAAGTGATACTTGCCTCCAGGAATGAATTTGGAAGTATAGCTTCCCTTTCAATTTCATTGAAAAGTCTGAAGAGTAATGGTAGTAGTTCTTCTCTAAATGCCTTGTAAAATTCAGCAGTGAATCCATCAGAACCTGGGCTTTTCTTTGTTGGTAAGTTTCTAATTACATTTTCAATTTCACTGCTTGTAATTGGAGTATTTAAAATGTTTTTATCTTCTTAGGTCAACTTTGGTAATTCATAAGTATCTAGAAATCTGTCCATTTCTTCTGTGTTTTCCATTTTATTACAGTACGGGTTCTCAAAGTAGGTATTAATGATCCTCTGGATTTCTGTTAGATCTGTTGTGACTTTTTGCCTTTTTCATTTCTGATTGCATGGATGAGCCTTTTCTTTCCTTTTTTTGATAAGGTTTGCTAAGGGTTTATCAATTTTATTTATTCTTTCAAAAAACCAACTCTTTGATTCATTTATTTTTGTATCATTTTCTTAGTTTCCATTGCATTGATTTCTGCTGTAATCTTTATAATTTCCTCTCTTGTTCAAGCTTTGGATTTGTCTTGCTCTTGTTTTTCTAGGAGTCTAAGATTCATTGTTAGGTTATTTATTTGGATTGTTCTATTTTCCTAATGTGGGCATTCAGTGCTATGAATTTTCTACATAGAACTGCTTTCATTGTGTCCCAAAGATTCCTGTATGTTGTATTGGCATTCTCATTTATTTGTAAAAACTGTCTAATTTCTTCTTTAATTTCCTCTGTAATCCATTGATTGTTCAGGAGAATGTTGTTCAATTTCCATGTGTTTGTGAAGTTCCCGTGGTTTCTTATGCTGTTTATTTCCAGCTTTATTGCACTGTGATCTATAATACACAGGGAATAACTTTGATTCTTTTGCACTTATTCAAACCTGTTCTGTGAGCTAGTATGTGCTCTATCTTGGAGAATGACCCATGTGCAGCTGAAAATAATGTATATCTGATTTTGTGGGGTGGAACACTCTGTAGACATCTAATAAGTCCATGCTTTCAAAAGCTTGGTTTGGTTCTAGCATTTTTGTGCTCCTTGAATGCACTTACTTTCACCAAATTAGAATGAATAAACCATTTTTTCATATTTCTTTTCTTTAGAATATGTGTACTGAATAATGATGTGTTATTATCAAATTGGGACATACAATGCATTCTTCTCATGCTTCTTTCCTTAGACCATATATACTAAATATATACACTGAATGTACATGTCTAAGTATGAATATCCTCCTATACAATCAACAACTCAATAATACTTGCATGGTTCCCTGAGTTATTTATATTCCAATAACTAATACATGAATCCTCTGATGGTAAATAAAATGGTGTTTACAGCTGTGTCTAAAGGAATATGAATGAAATCACACAGATAATAAGTGTTTAAAAAAATCCCCAAAGCCTCACTAAACTATATTTTTTTTCTTTCATTCTGTTAGTACTCAAGTAAAAGACACAGAAAAACTAAAGTAATTTAAAAGCTATCAGATTCAACTAATTCCAATAAAGTGTTGATTGTAAAGGGGTTTGAACTTCTGGTGGTCACAAAAAAAGAGGAAAATTATAATTAAGTGGAGAATAAAATTTAGAAATAATGAAAAGGGCAAGTTCAAAATATAAATTTATGTAACTTCTAAACAGGGATCAAAAATAAGTATTTCAGTTTTTACTAAGTCATCTAACATGATTTAAACTGTTATTATACCTACCCAGTAATCAAAGTCAAATTAAAGTTTTATACTTTATAAAGAGAAAATATCTAAGCTTTTAGTATTAGATCATTTATGCCCTAATAAAATATGCAGCACTATATATAAAGAAAAACACAGTGAAAGACCAATTTCTGTCATGTATACACACACACACACACACACA